>NC_052052.2:80972830-81572830 GCF_903992535.2 Arvicola amphibius | reverse complement strand
TTAAGTGTCTTTCCAGTGATCACCACTATCCTGAAACCTAGACTGACCTCTTCATCCTGGTTAACTCAAAGTAGGCATTTTCCAGCATGTCATTCGTTAGCCACGTCAGACTGTTTAAATCACATTTTGTTTTACTAATATTTTTTTCTCATTTCTGTGAACAAATATTCAAGAGAAACAAGTTAAGTGTGGGGGGCATGTATTTTAGATAACAGATCTGAGAAAGTATTGTGGTAAGAATCGCATTATATCATACAAATTTTTTTCATCTATTTAATCTAATAGTAATGGTTAATCTTCATTGTAAAACTGGCTGATTTAGAAAACATATAGAGGACATGTACAGAAAGGTTTTACTGAGGACTGAAGGCCATCTAGAGACAACATGACAAAGACAAAATGACATCAATTCATTTTTTTTTGAATACCAAAGCTGAGTAACAAAGGAAAAACATAAACCTAATGAAGACCATTATTTCCAGAGCTTCCTGACTGATAGATACCAGTTTTGGGTGATGTTTTTAAAGAACTGTTTTCCTTGATTTTGAAAGAGGTTCTCTCACTTGGACCTATGAATCATTACTAAGGTTTGGTAGCCAATGAGCCAGCTTCAAGAATATCTCTATCTTTGCTGTCCCAGCATTGGGATTATAAGCATATGCCACCACAATTTGTTGTTTTGTTTGGATTCCAGGGGTTGAATTCAGGCCCTTGTACTTGTGGAGAAGTATTTTACCAATTGAGCTACTCTAAGTCCACAAATCAAATCAAATTTAAAATTCAACTTTTCAGTGATAACAGTTGCATTTTAAATACTTGGCAATTTCTTCTCATGACCATTTCAAACAGTAAATTCAGAATACTTCCTTCATCTCTGAAACTACTGCTTGACTGTATTCTAAATATAAGGAACTGATAAAGAGTGTTTGCTGTGTTATTGTATGTAACACTGTCAACCTAAAAATCTTTTAGGAGACAGGCCCCTGTGCTTATCCGTAAGAGCGTATGGGGGTGAAGTTCACTGAGGTTAGAAGATTCACTCAGTCAGACAAATGAGGGAAAGTGACCTACACTTGAGCATTCATCTTTCTTGGCTTCATGGCTCTGGATGTAATGTGGCCAGCTGCCTCAAACTCATTCCACCCTGTTTGCTCTGCTATGTACATGCTTCAAGAGCACCAAAATGGACTTTCCTTCTATGATGCACTATTTCCTAGAGATACAAGACAAAGCAACAGTCTTCTTCCTTAAGTTGCTTCTGCCAAAGTATTTTATCACATCAAAAGCAAAACAGCTAATATAGTGTGTTGTTGTTCATGGCCAGCGTATTGGGACATCGTGACTGTGAGTTTTGGTGTGAAGAACACAAACTAGATGAGAGAATTATAGAAAGCAAGAGATCCAATGAAGCTGAAGATATTTATATGCTCTAAAGAACTCTCACACAGTTCACAAAGGGAATGTGTCCTAGTTAGCGTTTCTATTGCTGGGATGAAACACCACGACAGAAAAGCAAGGTGGGAAGGATAGGGTTTAATGACTCACACTTCCAGGTCATAGTCTGTCCTCGGAGGAAGGAAGAGTAGGAACTCAAGCAGCGCTCGAACCTGGAGGCAGGAGATGTTGCAGAGGCCATGAAGAGGAACTGCTTACTATTCTCATGACTTGCTCATTCTGCTTTCTTACAGAACCCAGAACCGCCCTCAATGGACTGAGCCCACTCATATCAATCACTAAATTAAAAAAAAAATTAAATTAAGAAAATGCCTTACAGTTGATTCATATGGAGGCATTTTCTGAGTTGAATTTTCCTCCTTTCAGATAACTCCGGTTTGTGGTCCAAGTTGATATAATACTAGCAATACAGAATGATACACTCATATGTCTGTGGCAGCAATATTTTGTGATAATAATGCATGTGGGTTAGTATAAATATTTGTGAACAGAAAACTAGTTAAGAAAACATACAAAATGGGTATTTTAGGACTAGGGATAGAACATTTGTCTGGTGTTTGTATGGCCCTCTAGGAGTTAAATTTCCAGCAATGGAAGAAGAAAATATTGTCTGTGGAAGAACGCAGTGAAAGAGGTGATTAGATACACAAAACCTATTACAGAACATATCGGTCTATTCAATAATACAATAGTTTTTTTCTTTTTTCTTTTTTGGTTTTTCAAGACAGGGTTTCTCTGTGGCTTTGGAGCCTGTCCTGGAACTAGCTCTTGTAGACCAGGCTGGCCTCGAACTCACAGAGATCCGCCTGCCTCTGCCTCCCGAGTGCTGGGATTAAAGGCGTGCGCCACCACCGCCCGGCTAATAATACAATAGTTTTAAAGTCACTGATACATGAATAGCTTGTGAGTTAGTGAGATATCTCAGTGTGCAAATGCACCTAGCACTACATTACTTGAATTCAGTCCCAAACCCCACAAAGTGATAAAACCCATGCCTACAATACCTCTTTTATCTTCACACACCTAGAATGATATGAACACATACACACACACATACACACACAGACACACAGACACCACATACATACACAAATTGCACATAAAACACACAATAAATAAGAAAATTTATGTAAAAACAAAAAAGTTAGATAAGTTTCATAGTGCTCAGTTAAGTCATAGAAACCCAGTGTTATTAAGATGATTCCTTGGGAAGTCACAGAACATGAACATTACTCTGTCATATGAGAAATTGACAGTGGTGTTGCCTGCCATTTGGAAGGACCCTGGAAAGCATAGCAGGAGGAGCATTGTAAGGATAGTGGAAATGGTCCTGTGTTTGTGATTAGGGTGTGCATACATTGGAAAAACGTGCATTTGTCAAACTCATTTAATTCCCATAGTTCAGTCCTGTGCATTTTAATGTATGTAAAATACATCCATAGAATTAGTTCCTTTAAGCAACATTTAAAGATGTCATTATCAGTTTCATATAAGTTCTATATTGCCAGAAACCACAGTATGTTGGTTTAGAAAGATCTTTATTTAAAAATTTTGAGGAAATATTTGTGTTTTACAGGTCAATAGTAAACTAAATAACATGGGTAAGCAATTATCTATACTTAGTTAAGGGAGCCATATCTAGGGTTGGCAGAGACTTGACTCTAGAGGGGTTCCCAGGTGCTCAGGAAGACGCCCCCAGCTAGGGTCCCTTGGGCAGCTGAGGAGCGGGTGCCAGAAATGTCCAGATCCTATTGCCATACTCATGAATATCTTGCATATCACCATAGAACCTTCACCTGGCATTGGATGGAGAAAATGACAGAGCCCCACATAGGAGCACCGGACTGAGCTCCCAAGGTCCTGATGAGGAGCAAAAGGAGGGAGATCATGAGCAAGGAAGTCAGGACCGTGAGGAGTGCGTTTACCCATTGAGACGGTGGGACAGAGCTAACGAGGAGAACCACAAGTCCAGTTGGAATGGGACTGATGGAACAGGGGACCAAACCGGACTCTCTGAATGTGGCTGACGGTGGAGGAGGACTGAGAAACCAAGGACAACAGCAATGAACATGAACTCTACAGCATGGATGGGCTCTCTGTGAGCCTTGTCAGTTTGGTTGCTCACCTTCCTGGACTTAGGGGGAGCTGAGAGGACCTTGGACTTAACATAGTGAAGGGAACCCTGATGGCTCTTTGTCTGGAGTGGGGGTATGGGTGGAAGGGAGGGGAGGGAAGGGGGAGGAGGAGGGGAGGAGATGGAAATCTTTTAAAAAAAAACATTGGTAAGGCTTGTTGAAGAAAATAAACGTTAAAATAAAATGATTCTTATATGCACTGGAGGTGATTGGACTTTGACTGGGATGTGCTGTACAGTAAAAGACACTTTCAAGTGTCACTGAAAGCAGTAAGACTGCAACTGGGTTACTAAGCTGGGTTGTATTTCCCTCTCTGGCTAACTCTCTCTCTATCCATGGTGGATTCTCGGCTATGCAGGGTAGAATAAAAAGAAAACCCAGTTCAAATGAAGTCTGCAGGAAAAAAAATAGAGAAAACTTGAAATACAGAGGGACCAAGAGAAAGAATGATGACATTGACACCTTCAGATTCCAGAACAGCTCTATTCTTGGAATAGCTAGCAGCAGATATACATGCATTGGATGTTTTTCTTTACCCTTTTCTTAAATTAATCTGAGTTTGCTATGTGTAATTTACTCTGAAAGTTTTATAAATACACTAGTCTCCTATAAAACTTTAATGGATCTTTGTTGAAAGCTGAGTTTAACTTTAAAAATACCTGCTCTGTCACTGAAGTAGTCAAACATACAAAACTAAAGATTCTTATAATAAATACTTACCTTCAACCAGTTCTAATACACCTTAATCTTACCCCATCCCTTTCTGTCCACTCCAACTCCCAGTTCTAAGTTCTTGCTGACACTGAAGTATAGATTAAAAACAAGTCCCAAATATTTTTTTTTTATTTTAAACATAAATGCTTGAATAAAAACCTCTAAGGTCAAGAATTGTTTATAAGGAAAATATAACCACAGTATCAAGCTCATATCCCAGCAATAACAATCCCTTGGTGTTATTAAATATATAACATAACTCATATTTCTCACAAGTATCATTACACTGTATTTTCAAAATTCATGATCTAAGCCTTCAGGTTTGTCCAACTCAGAATAACTATGTATACAGTCCACTGCAAAATTGCACACCAACTAGAATATTTTAACTAAAGATATTCTGAGATTTGTGTGTGTGTGTGTGAGTGTGTGAGTGTGTGTGTGTGTGTGTGTGTGTGTGTGCGAGAGAGAGAGAGAGAGAGAGAGAGAGAGAGAGGAGATTTAGGTCTGAAACATGAACCTCATTGATGACAGCTTTATTTCAAAAGACTGCATCTGAATGTAATGACCCTTCACAAGGAGGGAATGCGCATTGTTTATGTGTGAGATAAACACAGACATAGACAGAGAAAGGGAGAAAGGGGGAAGGAGGGAGGGAGATTTGTCAGTGATAGAGAACAGTACAAGACAGAATTAGTATGGTAAGCTGAGTTGACTCCTAATATTAAATAAAGGGAGAATGAATGTCAAGGAGAAAGATTAGGACCTACGTGGCATTTAAATTTGGTCTGATAGATGTTTCCTGTGTCAATCCTTTCAACATTATTTCTCCAAATCCCAGAGGTGGGTCATAGATGCCAGTACTGTTGGACAGGGGGAGGAGGGTGTCCTTCATAGGTAAGAAATATATCTGTGGGTAATGCCTTTGAGAAGTTAGCCTGCATATTCTGGTCAGATCCCAGGAGAGTCCTTCCCCATGTTGCACATGCTACTTGTAATTTCTCTTTATTTCCTTTGGACTCTGTCTCCAACTAATACATCACTTCATCACACACTGCAAGGAATTCTGGTGGAAAGCTTTCCCCATGAAGTACAGAGGTGTTCTGCTGAGCAGAGTATGAAAACCTGTTACAACCGGGCTGACTTTCCTTAAGAGTGTGCTAAGTCACTGACTCATCAGGGGTCTTCTAAAACTTTCGGCTTACCACTGTCCTTGCCGAATGATAAGACAGAAGTAAATAGTGTTTTAAGAAAAATTATTTTATGATTTCTCACTATGTACAATCCAAATGCACATATTTTGTTTTTATTTTTATCTACTGAACATTATTCATTTCTAACTATTATTTTATGCAATGATAATACATAATATTACTAGAGTGGCAAAAAGCAATATATAAACAATGCTTTTTCTATCAATATATCTGCTAAAAGCAAACTTTTTCTGGTGGTTTACTTTTTCTCTTTCAGCTCATTTTGCCAGTGGTATATATTTCCATTGATTATGTTCTTTAGTTAATTAAGATGTTTTCTTCAGCCTTGATGTGAGATTTTTTTTGCTTGGTCTTATATCTTTTTGTGCCATATTTGCTTGATGTCCCTGGGAGGTCAGCTCTTTTCTGGAAACAGGGTGGGGGGAGAAAAATGGATCTGAGGAAAAAGAGATGTTTTGGAGGACTAGGAGGAGTGGAGGAAGGGGAATCTGTAGTTTGTATGTATTGTATGAGAAAAGAATAATAATTTTTTAAAAGATGTTATCCTTGTTGTCTAAGATACCAGTAATATGCAAGTCAATCATTCATTAAATTTTGCTTTTCACTTTTAGTGGTTTGTTTATTTGTTTAATGGTTCATTTATTTAGAATGATGTGAAATGATTACTCACCTTTAAAGACAAGTTAGCAACATGAGAAGCATTAAGGAAAAACCTAGGCTTTCTTGTAGCTTTCTAGGTAGGGCTTATCTGATCAGTTTAGATTATGCTCACCCCAGACGTTTTCTCATGCAGACATTTTTATACCCACCTTCAGTTTGGCAATCGTGTCCAATACTGGAGGTTGATGACACGGAGGTCACCATATGCATCTTAGTACAATAGTTAGGAAGAGCATGAAAGACAACATATAAGATGACCTGCATCAAGAGAACTGATTGATTTTGTCCTCTCTTCTATTACACACATGTAATAGATTGTAGATAAGAGATGTTATATGATATACATGCAGTCCACTGGCCTTATTTCAAAAGTGAAAACTTTTCTCTTTGGATTGGTCTACTTTTCTATACCTTCCTAAATTATTTAAGTAGATGTAGGTATTTAGACAGAGCAAGCTTCCCATTGTTACATTCTGTAACAAGTGGGTACAGGACCTATATGTTAAGGTATTTCTTTTGAAGACTAATATCTATAGCCATTAAGAATCACATCAGAGTGTCTTTACTATTTGGAGTGAAGATATTTTTGAGGAAGAAGGTATTGTGCTTGACTAATGGAAACAGCTTTGTGTGTGTATGGAACTGGCTTTGTGGACATTAAACATGATTCCACACACACTGGCCTTTTACTAAAAAGAGTAGGAAATAGCAATTGCTTTCTTGTTTTTTGATCTCCTCTCAAATCCCAAAGAATAGTATTATGGTTGCAAAGAACTGTGAATGTTTGGAAGCAACAATTTGAAAGTCCTAAAAATGGAGCTGCAAAAGTAATTCAATCATCGGGAATCCTTCTCATCATCTGGACTCTAGGTTTAGACCTATGGATGGAGTAGTCAAGCCTTAAACTGCATCATATTGCTGATCTGATTTGAATATTCAAGTTACCTTACCTCGAATATCTGCATTTTTTAGTATAAGAGAGCAGATGAGAGTTTCTTCTGTTATATATATATATGTGTGTGTGTGTGTGTGTGTGTGTGTGTGTGTGTGAATTAAGAAAATATTATATATATATATATATATATATATATATATATATATATATGCACATGTGTATAAGCAAACATGTTCACCTGTATGTATGTATACCAATATCTCATCAAAATATATTTCTTTTTGAGACATAGCATTTTTTTTCTTTTTAAAAATTTCTTTTATTAAAAATTCCCATCTCCTCCCCTCCTCCTCCCCATTCCCTCCCTTCCCTTCCGCCCATACCCCCACTCCCTCCCTCTCCAGGCCAAAGAGCCATCAGGGTTCCCTTCACTATGTTAAGTCTAAGGTCCTCCCAACTCCCCCCAGGTCCAGGAAGGTGAGCAACCAAACTGACAAGGCTCACACAGAGCCCGTCCATGTCGTAGAAACCAAGCCCATCGCCATTGTCCTTGGCTCCTCGGTCAGCCTCCACCATCAGCCACCCTCAGAGAGTCCGATTTGGTCGCATGTTCCATCAGTCCCATTCCAAGTGGACTTGGTGGTCTCCCATTAGTTCTGTCCTGCCGTCTCAGTAGACAAGATTGCCGGACAAAAAATGGGAACATAGGGGTGGGATGGGATGGGGGAAGGGGGAATGGGGCGAGAAAAGTGTGAAGTGGAGGATGGGAAGAGCTTGGGGGAATAGGATGGTTGGGATATAGGAAGGGTGGATATGGGAACAAGGAATTATATATCTTACTTAAGGGAGCCATTCTAGGGTTGGCAGAGGCTTGACTCTAGAGGGGTTCCCAGGTGTCCAGGAAGACACCCCCAGCTAGGTCCTTGGGCAGCTGAGGAGAGGGTGCCAGAAATGTCCAGATCCTATTGCCATACTCATGAATATCTTGCATATCACCATAGAACCTTCACCTGACATAGCATTTTTTTGAATAAGAGACCTTCTAATCAGTTCAAATGTGTGCCTGGTATTCAAATGTCTCTCATCATTGTCCATTTCCATATCCATTCATACTCGGGCACTTGTGATAAGTGTGATTTTATGAAGATGGCAGGGCATGGAGCCATCAATACTTTTGCCACAGAGACTGTGAGGAGACTTGTGGTGATGTGAATGAAATTTGTTCCCCAATAGGTTTGGTTATTTCACCATTTGGTCCCTGCCTAGTGATGCTGTTTAGAGGATTATGAAAACCATGGAAGGTGTTGCCTTGCTGCAAGAAGCATGGCACTGAGGATTTGTAGCCTCACCTCACTTCATATTCTTTTTCTCTGTTTCCTGTGCATGAATAAAAATGTGACCATCCATTTTTTTTTTTTTTTTTGCTTCTGCTTGCACATCACATCTTCCTACCACATGTACTTGAACTCTTTGGAACCAGAAGCCAAAATAAACTTCTTTCTGAAGTCAATTTTGGTCATGGTATTTTATCACAGCAACAGAAAAGTAACTAATACAGGACTGAAAGAACATATGAGGGGCAAAGAAATATTAAGATTAATCATTTTATCTACTTTCTCTGTGTTCCTCTTCTCCGTAAACAATAGTTGACAGGCTGCTCTAGCTTCCTAGTGTAAGTTTTTGAGACAGTGTCTTATGTTGCCCAGGCTGGCCTCAAACTCACTATGTAGCCAGGGGTGACTTTGGATTCCTGAAAGTCTTGCTTGCACCTTTTGAGAGTTGAGATTAAAGGCAATGCACAACAGTCCATGGTCATAACATAAAATTTAATTCACTAATATTGTTCATATCCAACATATACCCATTGTATCATTGTGAGTCTCAACTCTCTACTTTTCCCCCTTTAGAGTCTTTCATTTTTAAAAAAATCAAATGTTAAAATATGGTCTATATTTATAAAAATAGAGGACATCTTGATACAATGGAATGTAATGCAGAGAATCTTTTTTCATTAATTTTTGATATGATTGCAGAGCTTTTAAATAAATTGTGGTATGTGTGTTTGTGTGTGTGTGTTTGTGTGTGTGTGTGTGTGTGTGTGTGTGTGTGTGTTGGGATGGAAGGTTTATGCCCATGCACATGATTGTGGAGGCCAAAAGAAATTGAGAATACATCATTTTCTATTTTCTTGTCCTTTTGAGACTGAATCTCTCATTGAACTTGGTGTTCACTATTTTCATCTAAGCTGGCTGGCCAGAAAGCCCAATGGATCATCCCATCTTTGCCTCCTGTAATGATATTTCATTTGTATTTCAATAAAGAGAGCTTTCTTGAAGATCAGAGAATAAAACAGTCACATGGCCAGTCTCATAGACAAGGCAGTGGTGACACACACTTTTAATCCCAGTAGTTTCATTAGTTTGCCATAGAAACTGGGTGGTGGGTGCCTTTTTAATCTCAGTATTAGAGAGGAAAATAAGATAAGAGGAGACATCTCACAGACACAGTCTCATTCTGAGTTTCCTGGAGGCAGGATCACCATTTCAAAATGAAGAGATAAAAAACCAGTGGCTGGCGTGTTTTACTTTTCTGATCTTCAGGATGAACTACCATTTCTGTCTCTGACTTTTTATTTTATTTTATTTTTCAAAATTATTTTGCTTATATTATGGAAAGTATTCTTCAAGGCTTACATGATTTTCCTTCTATATCCCATTATTTGATTATAGGAAAGATAATAATAATAATAATAAAAAGAACCACCTCTGACTTTTTATTAATCGTGTTACAGACTACTCATTGCTGGAATTAATATCTAGACCCATCTCTTGTGTCTGTGCTAGGATCTGAACTCTGATCTTCATGTTTGCTTAGCAAGTATATTTACTCATTGAGTGATCTCTCCAGTCTCTTAAGGGCATTTGTGACTTTAAAATCCATTTGTGCTCATTGCTATCTTTAAAATAAAACAGAAATATTGATTTTTTTCAAGCAAAATGGATACCCCCATTTACTCTAACCAAACGAGCAATAATGTTCAAAGAGGATAACCCAACATCATTTTATACTTTGAAATTTTCACCTGTCTTGATAAACTTTAAAGGAAGATAATACGAAATAAAACAAACACAATCTCTCTTTGAAAATAATTGGACTTTTCCACATGCTTCTCCATTTGTAACCTTGCTTATCATTTCAAACTCATCCATCATTTCTCCAATTAAAAGACTTGCTTGGGGTGACAACTGTACAGAAGGAATTAGAGTCACATGTATTTCTTGATAAACTAAGATGCTGTTTGATAAAAAGCAAGTACTTTCCCCTCTTTGTAAATCCCTTTTTTGTCCTAAAAATGAAAGATTTGTAGTAATTATTTGTATGACTCCTTAAAATTCTGATATTTTGAGAATCTGAGGAAATATTACGTGATATATGAAAGAATCACACTTAAACATCTGTTCACTTAAGAAAGGCTTTGCATGTGTGTGTGTGTGTGTGTGTGTGTGCGTGTGTATGCACTGTTTCACTTTCTAAATTGCCAAGTAAACATGATGTGCATGAGCCTTAAGAGGCCAAGAGAGCAACTTGCAAATGTCTGTTTGTGATGTTTGTGATAACGAAGGTGTGATAATGAAGGTCTTGTAATCTGAGCACTGATTCCACAATGTTGTGAGGTACTTCTTAGAGTAATATTAATATTACAAAGCAATGTGGAACCCATAAGAAATCCTTTCTCAGTTATATTTCACTCTCCTCTGTGGCATTTAACTTGGTTTTTCTTTTTCAGTACATGCAGACATCATAAATATTTATAATGCAATGTATGACTGGTCAATAAAAAAATCAATATTGAATTTTTGCACTAGGAAAAAGATGCACTTTACCTAAATTTAAACACAAATTTGAAGAAAAAACATCTATGGTAAAATTATTAACACAACTAGACAAAAAAATTACATATTATTTATATTTTTTATGCCATACATATTTTATAGTCAAACAGCTGTGTTCTCATATAAATGACTTTTGTTTTGAAATGACAGTTTCACTAGTATCCTTCTATTCAGTCTAACTGTCCTTCCACTATACTAATGACACTTGAGAAGATTATGGAACTCTACCTAGCACAGTCACAAGGACACACTCAAATATATTTTAAATATATAATGTATATTTATATACAATATATATTTAAAATATATAAAATATTTTCCCAGGTGATTTGTATGCAAATGGAATTGAAAGCAACATTGAAAAGATTTAGAAAAAAAAAGGAGTTTATGAGAAAGAATAAATACATGCACCTTCTTGCAGTGGGAAAGCCTGGAAGAAGTTTCACTATAGACCAAGAAGACTGATAGGCTAGAATATAAACATTCTTTTTTTTTCTTTTGCATTTGTTCTCAAACTTCTTTGTCCCGCTCAAGGAGTAGAGGGCCTGCATTAGTGAGGGTTCTCTAGAGGAACACAATTGACAAAACTGACACACATTTCAAAGGGGATTTGTTAGGCAGGCTTACATAGTAACAGCTGGGTAGCCCAATGATGAGTGTTTGCACACTGGAGAATATGAGAACTTGACAGTTTATCATTCAGCAAGGCTGGACATCTCAGTTGTTTCAATCTAGTACTGAAATTATAAAAGATTGCTACATAATAGCTGGAATTTAGTCTATTCTGAAGGCTAAGAAGCTGGTTTCTGATATCTGTAAAGGATAAATGGCATCAACAGATTGAACGTACCTTGTTCCTGTGTAGCACAACAGCATTAAATGCTTGGGACAAGGTTCAGGAACTAGGAAATATAATTGAATCGTATATTAAGGTTTAACAGGGCCAGAGAGAACTTAGTGACTTCTTACGAAGATTAACTAAGGGTGTTCAAGTTGGAGTAGCTAGACATATGTTTATTGAATCTTTGGCTCTTGAAAATGCCAACTTAGAATGCAAGAAGATCCTTGGGCCTTCAAAGGTCAGATCAGCACCAATAGTTGAATGGATCTTTCATGCAATGAATATGGAAACATTTGACTATAGTAGTGAGGCTTGGGTAGGAGAAGCAATTTCCAATGGTATGAGGAAACACAATATGCCAAGTATTTTAATTGTGGTAGAATAGGACATCTAAGACTCAAAAATTCTGGCTGTAAGAAAAATATATCATATATTTCACGGTGATTCAAAGTAAATACAATCTTCTAGAAAATTCTGCCATGGCCTTGTAGGTTATTGTTGTGTAGTTGTCACAATAATTGCATATACAAAAGGCTATTCCACTAGTCTATCCTGCCTGAATCCTCAGGATGGTGAGAACATAGTAAGACCATTGAATTATCTGAGAATTTTCCTACCGCTTCTCTTCTGCGGATGTTACATAGATTTTATAGTTAGAAATGATATCTGAGGAGAAGTTGGCAGGAAATTTTTTAAACCCATTAATATAAGTTTTGGAGGAAATATTACATGAAAAGAAAGTAAATGCATGTCCAGAGAAAGTATATCCTGTATTAAGGGCAAAGTACTGTCTGTTCCATGATGAGAGGTTCTCAAAGTAGTCAACCTGAACCAGGTTTGTTCATGTGGGAATACTGCCAGAGGCTCTGGGAAAATCTCTAATAGCTGCAGATTTGGCACTGAACAACAGCTCTGTCATAACAAGGACAGTCTTGGGGAGTCAAAGTCCATATGATTGAACCCATACATAATCACCATTCCTGCTAATTTCCATGTAACCATTGGGCAATGACAAGCATGACTCAAAATAGGTGTTGATTACCACCCATAGAACAGGTCCATCTATATGCTTTTGATTAATGAAGTCCTACTCTGCTGAGTTCATCTTTTGATGAGAGTCTGTATGGGATGCAATTATTTTACTTTTTTGCCCATTTGAAGAGATCTATTTACATACCCTTTCCCCAAGTGTTTTTCTGACCCCTTTCTCAAGTGTCAATCATGGTCCTCCCAAGTAACTGATCATTTATTGAGTCAAAACATCTGCTACAGTTCATGAATCTAAATATAACTGCACATATGGCCATTTTTTTCCTAAGTAAAATATATGACCATGTGCCCTGCCCAGCTGTGAAAAATTCCCACAACCACTTTCATTCAGGGATGTGCTAAAAGGTTTTAGTATTACAGCTGTCCATTTCTGTGTGGTGTCTGTATAACATGCAGAATAACATGTAAATCAGGTTATATAGTTTATTTTAGTTAATAAAGCATAAAACATGTCCTATGAAGCTGTAGATGTCTGTTTCAGGACATAATATATTGTAACAGGAGCAGAAGCCATGAGCTTGTCAGTTTCCTCATGTACTTTCTTTGTGGCACAGAAGCTCCACAGGCCTGATCACACAAGAAATCTTTCCATTTGACGATGGACTATTGTACACGAACAACTTTATGATTTTTGGGGTCAAATAATTTCTATCTCATCATAGACAACTCAAGCCATATGCTAACACAAAAACTCATCCATTTTCAAGTTTTCAGATCAAGAGCTGTCTTTCAAAGGAAGAATAGTTGTCTGCAGACAGTGATAGTTAAAAAAAATCCCAAGAATCTCCAATATGACTCACATATGATAGCCTAACAATGTCTCTAAATAGCATCACTTCTGCCACTTACAAAACATGCAAGATGATATCCCTGGTGGTAAAGCAGCCTGCACAAAAGCCTTAAACTATTAAAGACTCCTCATTTATTACAGACCCCATTCAAACCTAGTAGCTCTCTTAGTCATTTAGTATATAATCCAGAGTAACACACCTAATTGATGAATGTACTACCTCCAAAATCCAAAGAGGCCCACTAAGCATTCTTCATATTGGTAGAGGGGACCAGGTAAACAACTTATCCTTACATTAGAAGGAATAGCTATGTGTGCTTTATACCTTGGAAGTAATAGAAATTTCACTGAGGTACAAGGACATTGGACTTTGGTTAGAATTCTTTTCTATTCTACAGTGCACTTGATCAAGCAATTCCAAAGTGATTGCTATCCTTGATCACTTGATCCAATTAGCATAATATCATGAATAAAATGAGCCAGTATGATAGATGACAGATGACCAAGATCCAAGTGAACTAATGTTTTGACTTAGACATGGAAAACTAACATGTTTTTGACATAGAATAATAAGCATACACTACTTGTGAATGCAAATGACTTCTCCTAGTCTTTGTGAAGAGAAATAGAGAGAAGTAAGGTATTTACAGCTATATATCAATTACAAGAAAATGTGTTAATATGATCAAGTAAGGAGAGTACAACTTGATTAACTTATGTTTGAAGCTCTAGAGATTGCAAGGTCCTTTTTAATGGAGACCCAACCTTCTCCTCATTTGGGGGCTTTTGAGTATATAAAATGATTAAACACTAGAAATTGATTGAGGGAGCCATGATTCTCTGTTGATTCAATATACTTTTTAGTCATTTTTCTTCCTATAAATGGTAGAACTTGATAGATTTCCTATCTATTTCACTTGTTGGACACAGGATTAATTAGCCAGGACCAATATTTTTTGTACAGAGGTCATTTGTTCAGTTCCCAGCTACCCAGACTTCCAAAATAACCACACACAAAACTCCATTAATTAAATCACTACTTGGCCAATTACATAAGCATATTGCTAGCTTGCTCTTACATCTAAAATTAAACCATCTCCATTATTTTATATTTTATCATGAGGCTTGTGAATCTCTGGCAGCAGCGCCATGGCTTCTCTCTGACTGCCTCCTTTTTCCCAGAATTCAGCTTAGTTTTCCCTGCCTGGATCTGCTCTACCCTATCAGGCCAAGCTAGTTTTCTTTATTCATTAACCAATGGTATTTACAGCATGCAGAGGGAATTACACATCACCCTCCCCTT
This sequence comes from Arvicola amphibius, assembly GCF_903992535.2. Classification (NCBI taxonomy): domain Eukaryota; kingdom Metazoa; phylum Chordata; class Mammalia; order Rodentia; family Cricetidae; genus Arvicola; species Arvicola amphibius. The sequence continues at coordinate 81,557,880 of NC_052052.2, read as the reverse complement.
TTTCTGTTTAAATAAGAAAGAAGGTTTTAATGTTACAATGAAAATTACACATAACAAAACAGTATAACTAAGGAAAACTATAAATATAAATTCTTCAACTCTGTTTAAGACTCCAGAAGAATATAATATTCCCTAAGTAACAGGAAGTGTATTGTAAGCTACTTTCAGAACTCTAGAATGACACAGACATCCGCTGCCTGGACAGTCACCCAAAGTTCTTCTGTTACTGTTGGGACATCTGTCTTCTTTCTACAGGTCCATAGTATCTGGCAGACCTTTCTTTTGAAGCAGGGATTTCAAAACAGTTCCACCTATATTGGCAGTTTGTCAGTCACATTTTTCTGTGTGCTGCAGAATGTCTTACAAACTCTTTCATGAAGAGGAACCCTGAAGGATTATCTCACCTTTAGGCAAGTTCAGTAGTCATTTCTCTGTGGGTCTTGCATGTCAAGTTCATCAAGCAGTTTCTTGTTCAAGTGGCTATCAAACTCCACGAGGAGCCTCTTTGAGACCCATCTTTCTCTTGAAGTAATTGGTGCATCCTGGAGCAGAAATATACATATATCAAGATTGACTTTAAATTTGTACCAATAAACCAAGATCCATATCAATGCAAATCTCTATAGCACATCCCCGTTTAATGGAAACAGTCATTATAACAATATTTGGGAATATTGGAGTATTTCTCTCCAAACTTATTTCTGCTGTTAATTGGGCAAAGTAATTTTTTGAGGGGTGTGCAAGGTGACCTTTCAGGGGATCTTGGTCCATCAAACCACATTAGTCTGTAAGGATTCCACAAGTTCTAATCTTCTGTGGAAACAGAAGCAGAACCTCTTTTCCAATTCATCATATCCTTAGACCCATATTTTAAAGTAAAGACTGTTTTAAGATATATATGTAGCTTAGCAGCCCATACAATGAAATCTCTCTGTACTTAGCTCATTCACAGTCAAAATATTCAAATAAAACACAGTAGTATACATAATCTCAGTGAATTTTATGTCTTTACATGGCTTATTTTCTTTTATCCTTTTAATCTGATTGTACTCTGTCTCTTTAAGACTTTGTTTTATTTTTTAATGATTTACTTTTTCCCCAATTCTCTATACTCCCAAGCCTACATACATTTATCCAACACTGTGGCCCATTTAGAGGTCTTTATTATCTAAATTTGTCTTTATTGCATATCTGTAACCCTTTTCTGGTCAGAAGTGCTTCTTAAAATGCTAAGCCCTTCTTATGAACTTAAGCAACAGTATTGCTAGGGGAAATATGGCCCTGCCTGCTTGTTTCACCCAGTCCAACATGGTAGCAGAAGTTCATTCAATGCCTGAGACTGCTGGGTGGGAGCTGTCCTCACCACCTCAATTCTTATAACCAGTTGGCTCATGTAACTTGCAGCAGGCGTCCACAAACCCCCGTTTAAATGCTCAGCCTTCTGAAAGAGCCAGAGTTTGCACTGGCTGTTACAAAACTGTACTGCTGTTTTTCTGCTACCACTGAATTAGGAAAATCTCTCTTAAAGGAGCTACAACATGTCACCAGCTGGAAAAAATGTGGCTAAACTTTGTTTTCCAGCATGTAGAATTCCTTTCCAAGGACTCTCAGCTTTTATGTGAATATATTTGACCACATTGGGGTGCCAATTTGTTGTACAGAGGCCACGTGTTCATTTCGCGGCTGCCCAGACTCCCAAAATAACCACACAGAAAACTGTATTAATTAATTAAATCACTGCTTGTCCAATTACTTAAGCATATTGCTAGCTTTCTCTTACATCTAGAATTAACCCATCTCTATTATTTTATATTTTCGCATGAGGCTTGTGGCCTACTGGCAAGGTTTCAGCGTGTCTGTCTCTGGTGGTGGCTCCATGGCTTCTCTCTGACTTTGCCTCCTTTCTCCTAGCATTCAGTTTAATTTTCACCACATAGATATGCTCTACCCTATCAGGCCGAGCCAGTTTTCTTTATGCATTAACCAATGGTATTCACAGCATATGGAGAGGAATGCTACATAAAATGTTTTAAGAAATAAGACCATTCTGAATATCACTTTGACTGTGCTGTCCATTATACTAAGTATACTCATTTTGTCTTTGATGATTAATTGTAGTCAGTTGGCTCTTGATAATCTATGATCCAATCAGATTCATTCTAGTTAAGCTATCTAGTTGAGCACTGTACTTCCCACTGCGGGTCTGGGAAACAGAGAAGAGCAATGAACAGGGCTATTGAAATATGCTACTGTCTTTCTAACAAACCTGTTTCTTACAGCATCAGTGAAGAGAATGTAATATAGACACTTCCAGTATAGGATTAGATTTTACAAGACATTTCTACCACTGCCTTCCATTTTTCCAAGCCTTTGAATCTTCTTTTTAAATCAACATTAAGTTAAAAAGTATCAGGTGTGTCCAGTTCATTCACAGTAGGCCATCATTTGACCCATCCAACTAACCATGTATAATATTGGCACATTTTTTGTTTACAAGTTGGAAAATGAATCCTGAATCTCTTCTTAAATGGACCTGTATCAATAAACTCAATGTGATCTAATTTCTTGTTCCTTTCCCCATTATCTCACACACTTGAAATACATTTGCATATATTTCTCTGACTTCTGCTTGTATGAACTGGACAACTTGTTATTATTTGAGGGTATAGTGTACCTTCCCCTAGACCACATTTCCCATCTCACCTGTAGAGGCTTTCCTAACTTTTATTATGGTTATTGGTCTAGAAGTTCTAGAGTTAAGGATGGATGAACTCTGAGGTTATCAGCACTGTCTTTTTTGGATGGAGATCAGGGAAGGCTGCCATAGGTTCCATAGGCAATTCAGGATCAATTCCTTCATGGAAATGCTTTAGGGTATGGGGTACAGATGTATTCACTACTAAGTGTTAACAGACTATTTTTTGTCAGGCAGAACAAACCCATAACAATCTCAGAGTTCAGTTCTTTCAGCCTCATCTTGGTCTTCCCATGCTCATAGGAACAACACTTTTTCAATCAGTGGCCTGCTTTAGCTGCTGATATCCTTTGAGGCTAAGTCTTAAAGTTGTTAAGTCAGTCAATTGTGTGATGAAGGTTGGCTTGGCATATATATAGCTTATGGCTACTGTAGAGGATTTTTTCCAGGACACACTGAAAATCATGCTGTTTATGAGCCTCTGAGATGGCAGATACAATATCTGAGCTAATTTTACTCATTTTACTAATTTTAATTTTACTGCTTTATTCAGAGATGCAATAAAACAACCAACCAGCCGGGCGGTGGTGGCGCACGCCTTTAATCTCAGCACTTGGGAGGCAGACGCAGGCGGATCTCTGTGAGTTCGAGACCAGCCTGGTCTACAAGAGCTAGTTCCAGGACAGGCTTCAAAGCTACAGAGAAACCCTGTCTCAAAAACCCCTCCCCCCCCCAAAAAAAAACAACCAACCAGCATCCTTTTCCTTTACTTTTACATACATGTCCAAAAATTTTCAATAATCACTGAATTCCTTGTAACTTATAAGAGGTAAACCAGAAATATCAAATGCATTTATCATACTTATCTCTTCACATAACTCACAGTATTGATTTTCAGTGCTCTCCATGCTACCATGAGGGTTTCTAATAACTCTAGACTTAGTCTAGTTAAACAGCCTGCACCCAATATCACCATGTTGGGTAGAGAAATTCATACTTATAATTCTCTTTCTCTAGAACCACTGCTAGTTCCACAATCTGTTTTAGTCAGAATTCTCCAGAAAAACAGAATAAATTGAATGGGTAAATTACAAAGGGAATTTGTTAGGTTGGTTTATACAATACTAGCTGGGTATTCTAATGATAGCTGACTGTACACAGAATATCTGTTCAGTTCAGGATGCTGGAGGTCTGAGCAGTACCAAATGGCATTAAAGGTGTGGACAAGTCCTAGAAATCCACTGGTCGTCAGTCTTCATTGGAAGCCACAGAAGTTGATTGCAGTATCTGAAAATGATAGTGATGAGGAGGGCAGGGCAGGCTAAAGCAGTACTGTCACTCTATCAACTCTCTTCACAGTGGATCACTACCGGAAGGTATTGCCCACCCTGTAGGAGGGCCTGACCCCAGCACTCAACCTTCCGGGTAATATCCTCACGTACATACCCAGGGGAAGGTCTCTTTGCTGATCCCTTGAAAATCAAGTTTACATTCAAGTTTAACCATTCTAAGCCTTGAGTCAGTGGGAGCTGTGCTCACAAGTACCTTCAGGTACTTGAACAGTTTCACCAACTGAGTGGGATTCTTTGTGTGTTCTGACTTCTGAATTTTTGATCCTAGAAGGGCTCAATGTAAATGGGTCACTTTTATGCTCTAACTTAGGTTAGAACAGAGGACTTCCTCTGAAAAATATCAATGTCAAGTATGTGTCTTTAAATATTTGTATGTGCACTATGTGTATGTAAAAGAGTTAACTATGCAGAATTGTACACTAAGTGGATCTGGCTTAAATAAATATATTTTTCCTTCAGCCTCAGTATTTAAAGCTATAACATGGCAATAATATGCCCTATTTCACAATGCTGTTGGAATAACTAAATGAAATATATAAAAGTTACCTGTGTATCTATTCAACAAACATTACTTTAGTTTCTATTAAATAAAATACTGAATTACCTTGAAAACGAATTCAATAATAAATTCTAACATATTAACTGTATGGTTTGGAGATATTTAGAATATTTCACAAAGATTAAGAGATAGAAGTAAGATGGCAATATTATGCCAGATTAGTAGATTAAAGCCACTTCTGGAAAAGTGGTGAAAAGAATAGGGAGCTTTATGAAATGATTCATAGCATTAATTTCTTCCTCTGTGTGTCTTACAACATGCTGCATAACTTAAAGACATACAACAAAACTATTGTTTTTAAAATTATGAATTGACATTATTATCATTAAACTTTGGACAAATATGGAGTTTGGACAGATATACAGTTTGAATAATCTTTTTGGATAAATATATATTATGTCAGAAAATACATGAAATTAGTAAGGCTTTGAAGAAATGAGCTCGTCTCTTGGGTTTTTCTTGTCATTGTGGTACCATTCCACTTGGGATTGGAGCAGAAGGAAAATTGCTCTGTTGGTTTCTAGGTTAATTATCAGTTATCATGTTGGCTGTTTTATGAGAAAAAACTGCAACTGTCACATGTTCAAATCTAAATTTGCTAATGACCCTTTAAAAAGACTTTTGTTAATTACCTAATTTATCTGGCAAATTGAGCTGATTTAAGACCACAATATGTCTGCTGTATTTTCCTTATAGTCTAAAAATTTTAGAATACATGTGAAGATATTCTTGGCTTTAATTTTCCATCGTAGAGGTACACTTCTTTATTATCCTTCCCAGCTCCTGCTCAAAATCATGAATTTCCTTTGATAGGCTGCAGAGAAAACAGGACTTTGGAGAAAGCCCCTAGAGGCTAAACTAAATAAAAAATGCTATCAAAACAAAGAATCATGGATTTTGAAGGCATTAAACACAGATGTAGGAAGTGACAAAGGCACGGCCAGAAATGGAAGCGGGTGAGAAAAGCATAGATGGAGAATTGGGGCAGATTCTTTCAACCAGAGCAAACTTAAGTACACTGGCTGTATGTGCTTGTCTAGCTGGCATAGTGTTATCCTCCAGGCATCAAAGCCTTAAAGACAAAGTAATGCTAAATGACAAAGGGTCTCTTCTCTGATTACAGCAGTAGTTAATAGGAAGGGTAAGTCGGGGGATATAGCTTAGCAGGTAAAAGAGCTTATAATGAAAGTATAAAGACCAGAATTTGAACCTCGACACCCAATAAAAGTCATGTGTATACTCCCTTCCCTGTAACCCCAGCACTGTGTAGGGGATATACAAGAGGATCACTGGGACTCACTGGCTGGCAGCCTAGCTCCTGGTTCGGTAAGAGAGCCTGTCACAAAGGAATAAAGCAAAACAGAGCACAACACCTAATAGATATCGTCTCTTGACCTAAATAGTATGCACTGACATCATAGGTATTCATACACCACACACACGCAGAGAGAGAGAGAGAGAGAGAGAGAGAGAGAGAGAGAGAGAGAGAGAGAGAGAGAGAGAGAGAGAGAAGAAAGAGGGAGGGAGGGAGGGAGGGAGGGAGGGAGGGAGGGAGGGAGACAGACAGAGAGAGAGAGGGAGAGAGAGAACAAGAAAATAAATACAGTGTAATGCGGGAGGGTGAAAGCTTTCCTAATACCATCAATAGTAGGACATTCTAGTCTTTACTACTTTTCTTCTCCCATTCCTCACTCCTGCAGAGTCAGATAACAGCATCTTGAAGTACTTTACTGGGTGAAATTTTCTTAGAAAAAGAAAGGCAGAATTTAGATGTTTTGGCTCTACTGAAGCTCTGACTGCAATGTGCACTACCAACCTTCTTATGAAAAATATTTAAAAGCCCACACTCTCCTTAGACCCATCTTCTGTATGACTAAATGCTGATGAAATCATCAAGGAGATAAATGAAGAAGATTTTCATACAATGTAGAAACAAATCTCAGTTAGAATCTGAGATCTGACCACTGGCTGGTGGGATGGTCTTGAAGACTCTAATTTCCTTTTTGTTGTGGTGATCTTATCTGATAAGCAGAAGAAAATTATAACAGCTCTGTGAACTGCTGTGTGATAAGCCCACACACCCACCACTGTTATCTGGATGTCATCTGGATGTCGCTGCAGGGGGATTATGGCTGTCAGCAAGTTAGCTTACAGCATCTGAATGATTACAGGTCTACTCTTTGGAGTACTTAAGGCTGGAGTTTAAATGGTCAGCTCATGCAGTAGGAAAATGAAATGCCTTTTTTGTTGCTCTTGTAATGTGTAGACACTAATATAAAATGCTCAAAGTTTTTCTGTTGGGATGAGACTTAAACAAGAATAGTACAATGCCTAAACAGACTAGGACTCTGACAGAACTCTTTGACCTGTCTGAGTCACTTTAATTTTTTCTCACTTGAAAAAGTACTGGGAATCATATCAAAGACTTTTCAGAGGGTAGAAAGCCTTCTCTATCTCAACTACATCCCTAGTTCTAGAACAGTCCTTTGAATATGTAGCATCAGCTATTTCTTAACAATAAAGTGATAAGCACATAACTAAAAGAAACAAGGTCTTTAATGTCATCACTGAACCATAGCCTCAGCCATTGGGCTGTCAATTAACAGTCTTCTTGATAAAACAGTTAATGGATTTCTATATTGTTTTAATTATTGTAGGATTTTATTGACTTGAATTGGAGACTTAATACAGAATATAAAAGCCTGCTTATATACAGCTTAGAACAAAGGTTCAGATATAGACTTTTAAAATACAGACTGCTCGGAATGATAGTTTAAATGTGAGTGCTTGCACAAGGCTTTTTCGGCCTTGCCCAAACTTGAATTCCTTTGGGCCATTCCTGATCTCTGCCCTGTCTCCTTCAGCATCCATTCACATGGATGACACTTTAACTAGTTTTGGACTCACGGTCAAGAATCACACTGACATCCCCAGTATGATTTCATATTGATGGGATGGGGCATGGGCAGACCAGATATAGAATCCAAGATACTCAATTTTCTTGCTATGCCACTTTAGGGACAAGTTATTCAAACCTTTAAGCCTCAGTTTCCTGTGTTGTAGAATAGTAGCAATACCACATTCTACACTTTTTATGATGTCAGGAAAGAAACAGCATGACAAATGCATGAGCTTGTAAGGTGTATCCCCATGCCCACTTCAGCTGTCACCTGAATACAAACAACTGTGCAAAAGAGAAACGCAGGGTTCTCTTGCAAAACCGTGTTCCAAAGATAGCTAGTATCATGCTGCATTCTTCAGCCTCTTTGGAGACTTTGGTCAAGAATATTTAGTTGTTTTATAACTTTATCTTTCATTTTGAACCTCCACGTACATTTTAGAATAAGTTTCTTTTATCCAGAAAAATTATTTGACTTGGACAAGCTAAGAAAAGCAGGAGTCTGCTATGTAAACCTTCAAATTACCTTTTATACAAACGAGGCAAATGAAAAAGTTGTTTCTCACAGGAATGGGAGGCTGGCTCAGTGTGTAAAATGCTCTAGGTGCAAGTGTGAAGACTTGAAATTGATCCCTAGAACACAGGTCAAAAGCAAAGTGAGGTGACACATGAGTAGAAGTCAGACACAGAAGGATTCTTGGTGTGGGGGTTAGCGGAGGGGTTGCTACCAGTTAATGTATCACAATTGGCAAGTTACAGGGTCAGTGAGAGGATATTTGAAAAAGTGAAAAGTAATAGAGGAAGACACCTCTAGCCTCTTCAGGAGCATAGCAGCAAGAAGTAGCTTTTCAATCACCAAGGCATTTGGTTTATGGCATAATGAACCAGCAGTTTCTTTGCTACATATCGGACAAAGTGAATTATTAAGCAAACTGAGGTTCATTCCTTTTTGGCATACATACTAACTCTGGTATCCCAGGCAGGTAATTCATTGACCCACTGTCATCTCATGTACCACACAGTATAAGACATTACAGGCATAGTGTGGACAATAAAATGAGAATATGTGTAGTCAGAAACGGATCAAGGAATCCCAGGCTAACTCCAAGATAAACCAATTATATTTTCTTTATTATAAGGGGGAAACTCATGAAACAGGAACAAGAAGTCCAACCTCAGTTGTGCAGTGCGGGAACCACAGAGAGCGGGATCCCTGGGCAGGCTAGAATTTTTCTCCAGGTACCCAAAAGGTCAAACCCTAACCTGGCCCCCTTCTCTATCATCCCCACATGTTGTCTAAATAAGAGAGTTCTAAACTCAATACAAAACAATATATACTGGGAACAGATATCAAGATAAAATTAGTATCACAACCAACTTAAACAATATTAAGCAAGGAACACATGCTATTTTTTTTCCTGCAGACCAACAGCCCAAATTATCTTGGGGTATCTTTAATATATTTTTAAATTGATTTTGTTGAGCTATACATTTTTCTCTGCTTCCCTCCCCTCCTGCTTCTTCCACTTCTACCCTCTCCCATGATCCCCATGATCCCAATTTACTCAGGAGATCTTGTCTTTTTCTATATCCCATCTACATTAGATCTATGTATGTCTCTCTTAGGGTCCTTATTGTTATCTAGGTTCTCTGGGATTGCCATTTGTAGGCTGGTTTACACAATGGAGTAGTACATAGCAGAAAGGAAATAACGACATATTGAAATTTGCAAGCAAATGGATCGACCTAGAAAACATCATATAGAGTGAAGTTACCCAGACCCAGAAAGAAAGTTATCATATGTATTCACTCATAAGTAGTTTTTAAACATAAAACATGCTAAATGTTTTATTTTAAAGAGTCTAAGTCTTGCATTGGAAATGGCTTGGCTAAATTATAAAAGGAAGGTAACTGTGACTTATCTAATCTTCAAACCCATCAAAGGCCTGAGAAGGGGGATAATATTAATTGAGTAGGCAGGAAGTGCAATCAAGCAGCTTCCAAAGTGTGCAGTAGATGACGGAGACAACTGACCACCTGAGCAATCACTCAAAGTCTCATCTTCAGTGTTGAAGCAACCAACTTTGGCTAAAGCATAGAGTAACTGACAGACAATTTTTAGAGGCAGGAAAATTTTCAGAACCATCTTACTCTGTCTTGGCAATGTTTGGAAGTCTTTTTTGTTATATCCTGATTATTCAGTCCGGACACCATGTATTTTGTCAGTGGTGGAGACCTGGGCAGTTCCTTGCCCAAAGGCCAGTTTTGCCAAGAAGAAAACAAGCTCCAAGTGGAGTGTCTTCTGTGTTCAACATTCTCTCAGGAACAGATTGGTGCTGTGAGGAGCAATTGTGTCTCCCATTAACAGAACCCTAAGTTATTTAAATGCCATGTTCCACAGATCCTTGAAGTGGTTGAAGATTACCTACCTATACAGTGTTTAAGATCTAAAGAACCTAATTAATCTGACTATATGTATAAAAACATGAGTGACTATTGATATATAATACCTAATACCTGTATAACTTAAATACTAAGACTTCATATTAGAATATTAAACAATCTGTAAATAACTGTGCACTAAATGAGGACAATGACCTCAAAATGTAAACAATGTATAAGAATCCTTATTAGAGATAGGAATATATAATGCAATATGATAATATATTTTAAAAATTGTATCAAAATACAAAAGGTCTTAAATAGAGATAGAAACATGCATGCTTACAATCTGACAAAATATTTTTGTGTAAGTGTACAAATATTGTAAATAGAAATATCAAATAAGATTTGAATTTGTATCAATATATAAGAAACTATACCAGTGAAAACTGTCCATAAATAATAGCTCACAAGTATTCACTATATTACCCACTATTATTATTATTAGTGTGAACTGACTCACTGTCATCTCATGTAATACACAGTATAAGACATTATAGGCATGGTGTGGGTAACAAAATGAGAATGTGAATATGAAACAAAGATCCTGGTAATGAAGGACTTCTGCATTAGTATTAGTATTAAAATCACATGACCTTTGAAACACATCAGTAACTTGAGCCTCTTTTTTTCCTTTTCCTCCTTCTATTTATTCATGAAAGACACCTGCTGCAACTGTTTCCAATCAGTGTGCTTCCCCTTACTTTCCAAAGGAAATTTATTTTGAAGAACTCTTGCTTGTGTAACAAAATCAACTTTCTGAAATAGCTTCCAAATTAGCAATCAAATGTGAACTGTCTTTTAATTCATTCTTATCTGTTATTTATGGAACCTCTCTGTTGAGCAAACCTTGAGACTTGGAAAGAATAAAAAAAAGAATATATAGGAAAAGCTATAAAATGCAAGAGGAAAGAGAACAGTAGAGATGCTAGTTTATAGGCCATGACAAATGATCACAGTGGCTCAAGCCAATAGTAATGTATTCTTCTCCAGAATACATGGCCAGAAGTCTGAAATCAAGGTGTCAGCAAATTCAAATATGTCTTTAGAGTCTGCCACAGAATCTATTTCATGCTGCTCTCCTGGCTAGCAATCCTTGACATCCCTTAGCTTAAAGACACATTGCTCAAATGCTTGCATTTATCTTCAGATCATCCTCTTTGTTCTTTATCTTCTCTCTTCTGTCCTACAAGGACACTTATCATTGCACTTAAGTTTCTTCTGGATGATTCAGGATGATGTCACTTCAAGATCCTTATTTACTGATAGCTCCAATCATCCTTTTATAAAGTAAAGTCACAGTACAGGTTATAGAAGGATGTAAGTTTGTGACTCAATTAAATCTACTACAGTAAACTTAGTATTACCTTAACTTAGGGGAATTATATCCTGATTAAGGACTGTGAAATCTTTTTTATTTCTACATTGTCACTTGTAAAAATATGGGAATGGTAATATCTTTAGAAAACTGGCAAAGACACTCATTCCATGCATGTCAACACTTGCCTAATGTAAGTGCATATTCAAGGTTTATGAAAATTAATGCCAACTCAATGGAACAAGGTACCAAATTTAGTGAAAACTACCTTGAAATGGGTTTTAAGTTCTTTTCTTAATGCAATCACTATTGCAGTGGTTCTAACACCACTGCTCAGTTCTACTGATCATATTCCTGGTGGTACAGGGCTTAGAGCCTCTATCTGCAAAGTTAGACAGAAGTTCTAACTGCAGAATTAATTCTAGAATATTTTATGGGTTTTTCATCTCTGGTACATTAGAGTTTTGCAAGTATAAGATGTAAAGCTGTCTTAGGAGTGACTGAGTGAAGAATGTATACAAAGGTAGGAAATTCAACAGAAAGCATCTACTGTAGCAACAAGTTTAATTTCAAATGATTCTGGAGGTTTATGTCTGGAGTAGACATTGGTTAGAGCACCTTCCTCCAAGCCATTTCTAGAAAAATCAATGAGTAGTCCAAAAAAAAAAATAATTGTAGGACAGTGCTTTCCAGATTGCCAACTACATAAGTTGATCATTTCTACCTGCATGACTAAATTTCTCAGCCTCAGATTTTCCAAGAAACATGAAAACATCTTTGAGAAATGTTCCAGCTTGCCTTCATATGCAAGAATCATCTGGAGATCAACAAATTTATGATCCAATGAAATCTTGTTATGTAATTGTTGTGCTCCTTATGGGAAAACATTATTTATATTTTTATCTATCTATCTATCTATCTATCTATCTATCTATCTATCTATCTATCTATCTATCTATCTATCCATTCATTCATTTATTTTGCAACCTGATTGCAATTTTCCCTCCCTCCTCACTTCCTATGTCTTCCCACAATCTATCCTCTCCTCAACCCACTCCTCTATTACTGTTCAGAAATGGGCAGGTCTTCCGTGGATATCAACAAAGCAAAACCCAGTTAGGCCAGCTTTCTTTTTTCCATTGTATAACTTTAGCTTCTTTATCAAAAATAAGGTTTCCATAGGTATGTGAATTTATGTCTATATGTTTGATTAAATTACATTGATTCTCTTGCCTTTTTATGACAATACCATGCTGTTTTTATTGCTACAGTTCTATGATAGCATTTGAAATCTATGGTGATACCTCTAACAGTTCTTTTATTGTACAAAATTGCTTTATATATTCTGGATTGTTTGTTTTTAAATATGCAGCTAAGTATTGTTCCTTCAAAATCTATTAAGAAATGTGTTGAAATTTTGATGAGGATTGCATTGACTCCATAGATTGCTTTCGATAAGATGCCATTTAATAATGCTAGTCCTACTAATCAATGAGCATGGGAGATCTCTCCATCTTCTGGTATCTTATCAAATTTCTTACTTCAAAGACTTGAAGTTCTTGTCATGCATGTCTTTCCCTTGCTTTGTTAGTGTTACTCCAAGATATTTTATATTGTTTGTGTCTATTATAAAGGGAGTCTCCTTGATTTCTTTCTAAGGCCTTTTATCATTTGTATATAAAAGGAATACTGTTCATTTGTTTTGTTGGTTAGTCTTGTATCTAACCACTTTGATAAATCTGTTAATCAGTTCTGGGAGTTTCCTGGTAGAATTTTTTAGGTTGCTTATGTATGCTATCATGTGATCTGAAAATAGTGGTACTTTGACTTCCTCTTTCCCAACTTGAATCCCTTAATCCCATTTAGTTGCTTACTTTTCTAACTAAAACTTCAAGTACTTTATTGAATATATATGGAGAGAATAGACAACTTTCTCTTGTTCTTAATTTTAGTAAAATTGTTTGAGATTTTTCTCCATTTAATCTGATAAGACTTTTGGTTTGCTGTATATTGCTTTTGTTATATCTAGGCATGTTCCTTGTATTTCTGATCTCTCCAAGTCATTTATTATGAAAAGGTGTAGAATTTTGTCAATGACTTTTTCAGCATCTAATGAGATGGTCATGTAATTTTTTCTTTCAGTTGCTTTATAGGTTGGATTATATTGACAGAATTTTGTATGTTGAACTATCCCTGCAACTATGGAATGAAGCCTACTTGATCATGGTGGATGGTCTTTTTGATGTATCCTTGGATTGGGTCTACTAGGATTTTATTGAGTATTTTTGCATCACTGTTCATGAGGGAGATTTTACTTCTCTGCAATTTTATTTCTTTGTTAAGTCTTTGTGTGATTTGGGTATCATGTTAACAGTGACCTCATGAAAAGAATTTGACAATGTTTCCTCTGTTTCTGTTTTGTGAAATAATTTGAGGAGTACTGGTATTATCTCTTTTTGGAAAGTTTGGCATAATTCTGCACTGAAACCATCTGACCCTAGGCTGTTTTTTTGGGGTGGAAGACTTTTAATGACTGCTTATATTTCCTTAGGGGTTAAAAGTCTATTCAAAGTATTTATCTGATCTTGATTTAATTTTGGCATATGGTATCAAATTAAGAAATTTACCCATTTCTTTTAGATTTTCCAGGTTTGTGGAGTACAGGTTTTTGAAGTATGACCTAACTGTTCTCTGGATTTCCTTAATGTCTGTTATGTCCTCCTTTTCATTTCTGAGTTTGTGAATTTGCATAGTCTGTCTCTGCCTCTTAGTTTGGATAAGATTTTGTCTACTTTTTAAATTTCTTTCAAAGTACCAATTCTTTGTTTCATTTATTTTTTCTAATGTTTTCTTTATTTCTATTTTATTGATTTCAACCCTCAGTTTGATTATTTTCTGCCATCTACTGATTTTGGGTGAGTCTGCTTCTGTTTGTTCTAGAGCTTTGAGGTGTGCTGTTAAGCTGCTAGTTTGCAACTTTTCCAAATTCTTTATGCAGGCCTTAGTGCTGTGCACTTTCCTCACAGCACCGATTTCGTAGTGTCCCATAAGTTTGGGTATGTTGTGCATTCATTTCATTGAACTCTAGGAAGTTTTTGATTTTGTTCTTTATTTCTTCCTTGACCCAGTGGCAATTCAGCAGAGAGCTGTTCGGTTTCCATGAGTTTGTAGGCTTTCTGTAGTTTGTGTTGTTGTTGAACTCTAACTTCAATCCCTGGTGATGCGATAAGATACAGGCAGGCACTCACCTGTTCTGGCTTGTGTGGCTTAGGCCTGCTTGGTGAAAGTGTTCTGGGGTTTAGCAGGAGGGCCTATCAGAGGGGCCAGGGACTAGCAAGGATAGCTTGGGCCTGGGAAGGGTCCTGTTGGCAGAGTCTAGGGAGCTGTAAAGTTCTCCTGGCAGGCAGGTCACTCACCTGTTCTGGCTGGTGTGGTCCTCAGAGCAGAAGTCCACTGGGGCCAGGGGCAGGGTACAGCAGCAGCAGGGATAAGGACAAGTTGGGATGATGTTGGCTTGAGGAAGTCTCTGAGAAAAGCATTATTAAATGTCCTTTAATATGATTTCCTGTTTGGCATGTTGTCTCTTCTCCAGCTGCATAGTGTTTTCTATTGCAACTCAATGCTGTCTTCACTTGAACATCAGGATATTCAGTGGGCAACTTCAGGTGCCCCCAAATCCCCCAAATTCTTACATCTGGCTACCTTCTTACCTTTCCCAACAACTACTAGATTGTTGTAAAATTCCATAGCAGGAGCTGAAAATTCACTCATTGTTTTCCCTGGTTCATTGTAAAAGAATGACAGATTCCATGCTAGCTTGTGCTTCAGTGTCATCAATGAGTCATCAGGGAAGCACTTCCATGATGTCACCATGGTGCATGCTACCACAGTG
Organism: Arvicola amphibius; assembly: GCF_903992535.2. Taxonomy (NCBI): domain Eukaryota; kingdom Metazoa; phylum Chordata; class Mammalia; order Rodentia; family Cricetidae; genus Arvicola; species Arvicola amphibius. The sequence continues at coordinate 81,542,723 of NC_052052.2, read as the reverse complement.
TTCATACCTGATAAACAAGGCATGGATGCTAGTCCTCAAAACATTATTTGAGCTGTTCTCATGGCTTCGTTGGAAATGGAAGACAATAATTAAATAGATCTCTCATAACTATCAGTACTCTCAGTATTCTCCCTATTCTAGGCAGAAGACAGAAAAAGCCACAGATCAAGGCTTGGAGATGAAAGATGGCTGTATTACCAGCATCAGATGGTAGGATGGAAAAAGTCATCCTATGAACATGTGGAGACTGTGTTTGAGAATATCCAGAAAGCATAGGCTGGAAGTCTAGGTCCATGCCTCTTTATAGTGTTGGATACTACCCCTGTAATATGAATTCAAACAAACAATTAAAAATTGTGTAAGAGTCCAGGGAGACTTCATTTCCAAGCATAGTGTACTGCTTAGTGTTGGTGCATGGGTATCACACCCATGGAGAAGGTTCTAAGTGCCTTTTGAAAACTGGTTAGGAAGCTAAGTGCTGAGTGTGTACAATTGACTCAGTCTTCTCATCTAGACAGAAAAAAAAATTGTTTGCCATGTACAGGAAATTCCCAAAATCTTGTCTCACATTTCCTCTATGGACATCTCTTCCTGGGCTTTAGGAGAAGCTGTTTACAGGGATGAGAACTGATGAGGGAACCTTTGTGTCTTTCTCCTGGAGTATCACAGAATCAGTTGTACACACACTGATTTACACTGAGTACTCTAGCTGTGAGTCTTAGGGCAGCTGTGTTTCCATCTGTATAAGATCCACTAGCCTCTGGACATAGCTTCAGACTCCAAAATAATCCTTATTTACTTTTATAGCAACATGATTGTAGTAGCATCATTTGCAATCAATCTTGTTGCCAAAAAATGGGGTTCCACCCCACCTACTGTCTCTTGGCCATTTAGAAGACTTTTCCAGGTTACACTCCAACAAATGTAGGCAGAGCAATTTCCTTATTTCCTCTACACCATCTGCCTCTTACTCATGACATCATCTATCTTTGTAGGCTGCCAATGGGCCTCACCAGACTGTCATCCACTGGCACAGTGTCCTTAGTAAGCTATAGTCATTCTTGCCTCTTGTCCTCACAAAAGGTGAGAAAATACTAACTGTTTTGGAATAATAAAATGGACACAGAGAAGTCACATAACTGACAATAGAAGTGGCTTCTGTTAGGATCCTTAGATCAAATACCAACACATGATGTCTGTCTTACCTGACCTCATCTATTCAGTTCAATCTTCCTCTTATTTCCATGGCCCCCAAGACCTGAGTTTTCTTGAGCATCTTCATGAAACTTTACATTTTATGAGGTCAAATATTACAGAGGTTTTCCACACAGAGATCATATCTTTCTTCTTTCTGGAACCTGCTTGTCCTACATCTTCAGCAACAGGATAAGAAAGTTCCTTCAGGGACTGATAATAGGGGAAATACATTGTCTTTTGGGAAAATAGCAATCTTATCCATTTGATGACTATATGCCCCTTGATCTACAGTAGACAAAGTACATTTTTGGTAGATTTCCATTTTGCTACTTAATAAGATTAATTAGGGGACATCCAGTCTGTTTTCTTTCTACTACTAAGTTCTTGTTGATTAATATGTATATGTATATATATATATATATATATATATATGAGTTTTATGCAAGATTGAGATGATTCTTTTAACAGTTATAAGTCTTATTCATCCTATCACCTTCTATTAATTTACCCTAATAACATGAAAATGGGTCTTGGTTTGTGAAGCATGATTTCTTTATCACATATATACAATAAAAGATGACATTGTTTGGGGTAATTAGGTGGATACCACATGATGACATCAAATAAGATGAGAAAACTGGGGAAGGAAGGAGTTTCAGACCAATGCTGAGGAATCATCTCCTAATGTGAGTCCTGTCTACCAGTGAAAAAACATTAAGATTGCCTATAATTTTCAAACTATCAGAATTTTATTTACAAGCAAATGACATAATTTTAAGTAGTTTTTTTTAAAAAAAAAACTCAGCACTCTTCCATTTCCAAACAGAACAAGGATGAACACGGAGTGAGCCTTCAATATAAATATTAATTAAAGTACGAGAGCAAAACAATTTTAAAGTTGTCAATAACTTTGGAATTTACTCTCTCTATTACCACCAAATTCGTGCAATGACCCTGTACAGGACATGTGCTATTGCTTCAACTTTTCAGAAGAGCATACCAATGCCAACACCAAGCAAAATTAGTCATTTCCGGATTCTGTGACCTCTAGGGATGTGTTAATCATGAAAGCCGGGTATCCTAACTTCCTGGTTCCATGTCTTGTTAATAAAGTCAGAAACCTGGAAACGTTGCCTGTGCATAAACACCAGAGGATTTTCCTCCACAGTTTTACAGTGGCCAGACTCTGACTCATGGTGGGAGAATCAGCCTCCTTATTATGTAGCAAATTCCATGAGCACATACCAAGTGTTGTTTTCTCTAACAGGCTTAAAGTAGCTTCATTTCTCAGTCTCCTTCAATCAACATTTGGAGAACTGTGCTCAGGTTGAGGGAAATTCTCCTTGGGTTTTGTAGCCTCTCTGATATGCTCAAAATTCAGTGACTTTTGTTCTATCCCTGGAGTCCCAGGTACTGCCAACCCACATGTGGTGGCAGGAAGTAGGGTGAGAGGGGAGAAGGAATGTGAGTGAGACACAAACACAGCACAATGTTTTCTTTCTGAGAAGCTTCATCAAGGCTCCAGTTCCAGTGACCTCACCTCCAAGCAATGCCAGCTTCTTTGCTTTAAATCAAAGTTGACTTGTGGTGGTGGTTCACATATTTGGAGACTTACAAGCCTACTGTTTCTGATGTTGCAAAGGGAAATCCTGAGGGTTAGTATCTTGCCTCTGAGATCAGGGTGGCTGATACTCTTTATGTCTTCCATGTTGCACTTTGAAAACCAGAAGGAAGGTGTGCATGGAAGATGAGACTGTAGATATGGCAAGCAACATTGACACCTGGACACTTAAGGCTATGCATGTATGAGTGGATCTTCTGTATTCCCTTCCTAAGAAATTGAAACTGAATCACATCCATCATCACATTTTAATTCTTACATTCTGTATTTACATATTTTCCCAAAGTACTTCGTGGAAATTTCCTACTCAAATTCTCCCAATTCATATTTATCACAAATAGAACATAGTCCATGTGCCTGTTGTGAACAGGCAATTTGTTATCTGATCTCTTGCTATATCCGTGACCCATTTCATCACTATTTCTAGTGCCCATCTCTGTGAAAATGATTTTTGCATCCTTTCTATTTCTCGAACCTATAAAAACTCTGTTTTACTCATGGTTCCTGGCACATCCAATGCTCTTGACACAAGAATCTTGTGGTTCATTTCTTCATAGTTTTTCAGTTTGATTTTTTCCCTCTCAAATACTTTCATGACTCTGCCATGAATAAAGTGTTTTTTCTCTAAGATACAGAAATTCTTAAGATCACCTTGGAGTGTATGAGACCCTAAGACTGATTCAATGAAAAAAAATTAATAGTATCACAGCAATGTGTGTATCAAGCTACTTAGTCAAATGTCATTATGGGCTCTTCTGTTATGGTATTTTTGGATAAGATTAGCATTTTAATTAGTGGTTTGAGTAAAGCAATTATCATCTCTAATGTAAATGGACTTCATCTAATCAATGGAAGAGTTGGATAGAAGAGAAAGACTGATTCCAGTATAAAGAAAGTTGTCTGTTCAGTGCCTGTCTTGGACGGATAGAGCCTTCAGACTGGAAACAGAATTATTTGTTGTCTTCATTTTCAGACCTTTGAGATCATAGTGAAATAAAGCATTGGTTCTCTTCCATCTCCACTCAGTTTGCTTACTCACACTGCACAGCTTGGGACTTGCCAATCCCCATAATGTTGGAATCCAGTTTCTTAAATAAATACCTTTCTGTGTCTATCAATATATACTATCAGTTCCAGTCCTATGGAGAGCTTGTGTAAATGTAGACTTTGGTACAAAGAGTTGTTCTAAAGGAGCTGAATTTCAATTTAAAGAATGATTTTTTTGAACTGATCTACAATATCCAGAACTGGCTCCTTATTCTGATTATAATGAAAAGAGCCAATAACTTTGTTTCATTATTTAAGTGAATACTAAGATTCTGTGAAAGAGAAGTTCCCCAGATATCAGCATATAAGCTGAAATGATTAATTGAATATTTACAATAATATTAAAAGAATTTTAAGAGTTTATGACTCTCCCTTTCTCTGTCCCCCTCTCTCTGTCTCTATCTCTGTCTGTCTGTCTATCTCTCTCTCTCTCTGCATGTATGTTTGTCTTCCTCCTCCCCTCTCTCTATTATTCTCCTTCCCTTGTCTCATAAGTACTGGGATGGCCAGGGCATACCACCATGATTCAAACTATATAACAATTTCATTTTGTCAAAATATTGACTAAAATAATATTGGATGCTTATCTCTATTGGTATGAGTTAAATGAATTAAATGATTCAGATTTCCAGCATGAATGTCATATAAATAACTTCAAACCTGTGTGCCTGATGGAGGAGGGTCATCTGTCTATGTGTTACTTTCATTGGTTAATAAAGAAACTGCCTTGGCCCTTTAATAGGACAGAAAATTAGATAGGAGGGGTAGACAGAACAGGATGCTGGGTAGAAGTCAGTGAGTCAGTTGCCATGAAGCTCCAGCTCAAGATGGACATAGGTTAGAATCTTCCTGGTAAACCACCACCTCATGGTGCTACACACATTAATAGAAATGGGTTAAGCAAGATATGAGAGTTAGCCAATAAGAGGCTAGAACTAATGGGCCAGGCAGTCTTTAAATGAATACAATTTGTGTGTTGTTATTTTGGGTGTTGAGCTAGCCATGTGGGAGCTGGGCTGGATGAAAAGTAATCCTGCTCACCTCATCACTACATGTGCCTAATGAAAAACCTTTATCTTCTACATATGTGCCACCAAGATTGCTAAAATCCCAATCTACAATCATATACAGCAACTGGCTGAAGCCAAACAGAAATTGTAACATCTACTTCAATTAGTGTTTACTAATAAAGTGAGAACACTGCAAAGAAATGGTATCTGGAACTTTTGAATGGAGAATCCTAGGAAGGCCAGAACAGTGAGTCCCTATGCTGTATTTATTATTTGTTAATAGATGTAGCCTCTATTCCTACAGATAAACAATCTTCTGCTTTCCAGGGGGAATAACTATGTGCTACCTCAGGAACTGTAATGGATCTATATTCTCAGTTATTTTGCAGGACCACCTTCTTCTTTCAATTTACTGTCAGTGTGCATCATATTTTCTACAGGATTATCTCAGATCAAATGGCAGCAGGTAAGGTGATCAATGAAAAATATGACACATTTTAAAAAACTACTAGAGCTTTAAAATTTTATGGAGAGATAAATGTAAAGAATATGTATGGGAATAGACAATAAGAGAATGGAGTCATGTGGAAAGATTATAAGTTTGGATAATGTCAAATTATTGACATGAGTTCACTTATCAGAGTTTTTTTGTTTCTTTGTTTGTTTTTGATGTAACCAAAGGAATTAGGAAGAATTGTAATTGGTTGGTTGGCTAGATCATGCATGGGAAGGTAACATTAAATGAGCACTGGGCTTGGTTTAAATTAATTTACAGAAAGGAGATTAAGGTTTTAGTAGATCAGAATGTTAAATTAGAATTGTCATTTATTGTTATTTAATTTAGGAGACAAGCTAAAGACAAGCTTTTCACTACAGCTGTGAAAAATAGATAAATTTGAGGGAAGGTCCCCATTTTCTCAATGATCTATGCAATAAGCTTCACTGTAGAACAAATACTGCATGAGAAGTGAGTCACTGAACTAAAAGTGCTAAATGCAAGACAAGAAAAGTTTGGTTACTGCAGTGGACATCAAAGTCAAAGAAGCAATCAGAAGACACTGACCTTTCTAGACCCAGAGTGTTGGTTTCTGATCACAGCATTCTTAGAATAAAACAAATAGTTTAAACATCAAATTGTTAATTGATCTGTATAAACAAAATTGTCTAGGTCATGTGAACAAAGGTCTAAATGAAGTTACTAAAATAGAATCTCTCAACTTTTCCATCCACTCTAAGACCACCAGTATTCTTAATTGTAACTAAGGTCTTAAGAAAGGATCTTTGGTACATTGATAAAATAGACAGTGTGGATATTTTTCCTGGTCTTTCTCAAAAAGACCTATTGCCCTCTACCTTGCTCCTTAAATTAATGAGATCCTAAATCACAAAATCAGCGTTAGTATGATGGAAAAAAATAGAAGCAACTAAGACAGAGACAAAAAGGAAATAATCAGATTGCCAAAGGCAACTAGATACTAGCTTTAATCTGACATTAGTCCCAGGATAAAATGATGGTCTGCAAGTCATAGGAAGGACTTACATTGTTCGGTTGATCAATGATATGTTGGTTCAAGCCTGTCTCATAATAAGTCTATGGTATCCTTTATTTCATTCTGATGCTCTGGAATTCTAGTTCCAGAGTATGTCACCAAAATGCATGAATATCACTTATAGCAGAATTTCTATATTGGTTCATGAACTGTGATATGGAAGTTATTGTGGTTCAAAACATTAAGTGCAAGCTATCAGACCTGGCTCTAAATGGGAAAATGGTTAACTGAGAACAAAGGAGCATTCCCAAATGGATTTCAGAGATGAATGTCAACACTGACTCAGAAGATGTAGGATTAGTGGTATGGATTAATGGATCAGTGGATCATATGCCATTCAACTTGCCTAATTGACTGGTGCAGAGAATAGATAAATCTTAGTACATGATGATGTAATAATATAATGTTGAATAATTATTGTCTTTAATTATAGGTGTTACCTCAGCTAAGACTTCATTGCCTCAGAAAATTATCACACTGTTTTCTCCCTTAATAGATACCTATTAATACAGTTAGCCAGAAGCACTTGACTGTAGCTTGAAAGCGATGAGGATGTACTTCTCCCTCTTGTGCAGGGTGTAGCTCCCATCACTGTCACAATTTTGTCTGCAGGAATTTTTCAACTTCAATGAGATATCATACTAGGCCATTACATGATGGCATGCTCTATAGACTGAGTAATACATGTGACTTTTACAGGATGGGAAATAATTATAACAAAATTCTTCAGCCCTTTACCATAATGAGATTTTTCTATGGACCTAGGAATTCAAGATATTGTAAAATAGATTTCTAAAGCACAGCTTTATTGGTCTTTTTCCCCTCACCTATGAGTGTTACTTCTACTCCTTTGTATATTTGGAAATCTGAAATTTCTAATTCATGTTGAGTTTGGGGAAAGGGTGTTCTACAGTAGGCTAAGGTTACTGTGAAAGGAATTACACCAGTTTTGCAAATTAATGGTGCTTGAAATGTTGATGGCAAATAGGTATGCCATCTGGAGCCTTTGGCAGTCCTCTATAAATGAATCATCATCTCTGTCCTTTGAATTTGGAGCAAATCCTTGCTATTATCTTTAGATAACTACTTCTCTTTAGAGAAACAAATTTGGAATTGTTACTTGGTCTGGTACTAAGATATAACTCTTTTTTATAGGTTTCTCTCAGTGACATGAAAACTCAATACTAATATGAATGGATTCAGCACTAAAACCCTTCTTGGATATTTCTGAAGAATGAGGATGGATTAAAGTTCCTCCCAGTGAACTAAACTATGACTAATGTACCTGGTTGCACACTACTTGTAAAGGAGAATTGTTTGTATGTATAATTATATACCAATGCATGTGCTGTGGTCAACGGGTTGGGTAATGGACACAGATTTGCAATCAGCAATTATGAAAAATTTGTGAGTAAAAACTATGAGGTAGCCATTTATAAATAGATTTTTTTCTGGATGAAAAGAAGGGAGAAGGGAGGAGGAGGAGAAGGAAGAAGAAGAGGAAGAGGAAGAGGAAGAAGAAGAAGAAGGAGGAGGAGGAGGAGGAGGAGGAGGAGGAGGAGGAAGAAGTGGAAGATGAAGAAGAGGAAGAAAAGAAGGAGAATCCACATGAATGCTTAGCAAAGTGTGACCTCAGTAAAGGAGAATTCTAATAATGAAATGGAAAGAATGACCCATTCTGTGGCTAGTACTCAGCCTCTTTCCCAAGCCACTGCTGTCATCACTAACGAGCTTGTGAACAAAGTGGCTATGATAACAGGGTTGTGCACAGGTTCAGCAACAAGGCTTTCATTCAGCCAGTAAGACTTGGGCTGGACATACTGATGAGAGTTCAGTCTCTAGTTGCAAAATACAACCCTAAATCTGAATATAGCATCATTCTTTATTGAGATTATCTAGATACCTGGTGGCAGGTTGATTATATTAGACCACTTCTTTCTTGGAAAAGGCAATACTTTGTCCAAATAAGAGCAGAAGCTTGCTCTGTATAGTTACCCGCCTTGACTATATACAGTGATTTTGCCACCATCCATAGAGTTATATAATGTCATGTCCACTATTAATGTATCCCACTCATTTCACCACAAAAGAAGTGTGAAAACAAGCTCATTTTGATGAGACATTAAGATATGTACAACTATCTAAAATCAGATGACTTGCCAGAATGGTGGGCTGACTTGGTATGACTCAAGTGTAACACTGCCTGACTGACAGTACTTTATGTGGCTGGAATATGGTCCTATACAAATCTAATATACTCACCATCAGCATCTATTTTTGCTTTCTTATCAATGGCCAGAATTTCCAGTCTCAGGAAGTTAGTGGTGAGAATGGGAATGATACCACTCACTTTTCCCCCAAAATATGCAATGTTCCTAGACATGTTTTGCTTCTTTGCCACACAACCTATGCCCTTCTATCCTAGAAGCCATAGCAAGGAATATTTTCACCAAAAAAACCACAAGACAAATTTTATTGAGCTATAAATTAAAGACACTCCCTGACATTTTAGTTTCCTACCTTTAAATAAAAAAAGAATAGGTAGTAGATATGTTGCCTAGGGTGATCTATTCTATTTCCAGTTAAAATTCAACTTTTGCTCCATCATAAAGGTTCTGTAGAGTACATTTTAATATCCTGTGATTAAAACCAATGGGGATTACAAAGTCTAATTTAGTTAGGATTAATAATAGATTAAAGCATTCATATGTGAAGATTTAAATATCTCAACAGGAAAAGAGTCAAGAACATGTGAGGAAAGATAGAGTGGGTGGTAACACAAGTTGTCATGAACATAAGCTATGACCATATGGCCAGACATGGAAGTGGAGATTAAAACTACCATATCAACTTTGTCTTGTTTTGCTGTAAAGATGTTTATTATGACGTCTATATGAGACCTGTATTACATGAATGCCTTTGCTTCCACCCCCTTTTTATCTAATGTGAGTCTTATATCATAGTAATTAAACACTTTGTATTTATACCATAATGTTTAAATTTTTAAGATAAGAAGAACAACTGGACTTCACATACACTTCTAGGAATATAGACAATATACTTTCCGGTGGTCCTAGGACAGTTCAATCCTATTATATAACATGATGGCTTTGTCATTGTTTTTATTTGGTGGTGAAGTTTGCTTCAAAGAGACAAGTGTGTATGCTAAGTTGACAGTGGACAAACATATAGGTTAATCTTTTGATTCTTTGGATGACCTATAGGTAGCCTGAGCAAAGCAGATCCCCACTTATGTGAAACACAAGGGCTTACTCTATTTAAGCAAGACTGAATCTTCCAGCTTAAAGGCTCTGATTGTCTGATGTTTTCTCTTTCCTTGATGATCCAGACAAAATATAAGATCTTCCAAACACTTGAACAGGTTTTTCTTTAAATTAGGACCATAGCAATGGCTTTCCTGTTCTCCAGCATTTTGACCTACAGCTAGAACTAAATCATTGACTGCCCTGAGTTCCTATTTGAACTCTCTGCCGATCTTGGGCTTGTCGGCCTTTATAATACCATGAGCCAGTTCCTTTAAACAAACAAACACACATTCTCTTGGTTCTGATTCTGTGGAGAATTCTGACTCATACATGTACCAAATTGAGGATTAATTTGAAAGTGGAAACTTTTAGCATAGTACCTAGTAAAGTAAAGAGGTCATTTTTGCTTTGCTTTCTAAGGAGCCATGAAAGGTATGGAAAGAAAGAAAATATAAAATACTTTTTCATGTAGGGGTGTAGGTGTAAGTTTTGTTATTCATAAAACAGTAAAAGCAAAAAAAAATTCCCAGAGAGTTTTTCACACAGTAGAGAGAATTCTAGTTTCACCATTCTAAAACAATTGAATTATAATAGTCCACAAAATGGGTCTATTGCAAATCAGAGAAGACCTTGTAGTCTTTAGTGTTGTAGGTGCCTAAGACACTGAAGCATTTGTACCATAAAAATATTCATACATATGCAACAGTTTAAAGAGACTCCAACTGACCATACCTTTTTTGCCAACAAGATTTTATTAAGATTTCCCCTGATATGGTTTGAACTTTCTTTTTTTAAAATTGTTTTTATTGAGCTATATATTTTTCCCACTCCCCTCCCTTTTTCTTTTCTCTTCCCTCAACTTCTCCCCTCTCCCATGGTCCCACTGTTCCCAATTTACTCAGGAGATCTTGTCTTTTCTACTTCCCATGCAGATTAGATCCATGTATATCTTTCTTAGGGCCATCTTTGTTGTCTAGGTTCTCTGGGATTGTGAATTGTAGACTAGTTTTTCTTTGTGTTATGTCTAAAAGCCACTTATGAGTGAGTACATGTGATATTTGTCTTTCTGGGTCTGGGTTACCTCACTCAATATGGTGTTTTCTACATCCATCCAGCAAATTTCAAAATGTCATATTTTTTCTGTTGTGTATTACTCTATTGTATAAATGGACCAAATTTTCCTTATTCATTCTTCAGTTGAGGGACATTTAGGTTGTTTCCAGGTTCTGGCTATAACATATAATGCTGATATGAACATAGTTGAACATGTGTCTTTCTGGTATGATTGAGCATCCTTTGGATATATACCCAAAAGTGGTATCGCTGGGTCTTGAGGTAGGTTGTTTCCTAATTTTCTGAAAAATCACCATACTGATATCTAAAGCAGCTGTACCAGTTTGCACTCTCACCAGCAATGGGAAAAATGGGAATACTCCTTCATGGTTTGAACTTTCAAAGGACACTCTGCCTGACTTCATTAAGGTATTCTTACTAATAGAGCCAAGTCTGTCAGTGAGTTTAATCTCATTGTTCTACATTTTAGGAACAAATTGAGTCAATTCAATTTTACTTTGCCAAGTGTATATTTATCTAAAGAATTTTCTATAAACCATACTTGTAGTACCATGTCTGCTATAGTTTTATTGGGATTGTAGTCAATTTTAATATTTTAATAAAACTAGCATCATAATAATGTTGAGGTTTTCAGTCCCCAATTTGGCATAGATGCACATTCATTCATCTATTTGTGGATTTAACAATGTATACAACTTTTGTCAAATCTACACTTAAGCATTTTGTGAATCTGATGGGATCATAAATGACATCATTTATTTAATTTTTTATACTGTATGTTTTGTGCTTTGATTATTATATGGTAATGGGATTTTTTTTGATCCAGTCTATTTTATGTTCTGTAAGTTTCTTATCCCTTCATAGGGATATCCTTCTTTAGGTTGGAAAAGTTTTCTTCTATGATCTTGTTGAATATATTTTCTGTGCCTTTGACCTGGAGTTCTTCTCCCTCTTCTACCCCTATTATTCTTAGGTTTGGTCTTTTCATGGTAACCCAGATTTTCTGGATGCTTTGTGTTAAGAATTTGTTGGATTTAATGTTTTCTTTGACCAATGAGTCTATTTCCTCTATAGTATCTTCATCACCTGAGATTCTTTCTTCTATCTCTTGTATTCTGTTGGTTATATTTGTCTCTGTAGTTTGTTTGTTTACCCAGATTTTCCATATCCAGAATTTTCTCAGTTTGTGTTTTATTACCTCTATTTCAGTCTTCAAATATTGAACAGTTTCCTTAACCTGTTTGATATTTTTTTCATGGTTTCCTTTGAGGAATTTATTAATTTTTTCTAATTTTTGTTTGTCTTTTTCTCCATTTCTTTAAGGGAATTTTTATTTCCTTTTTAAGGGTTTCCATCATTTTCATAAAGTTATGGTTAAAGTCGTTTTCTTCTACTTCTTTTGGATTAGAATGATCAAGTCTTCCTGTTGTATGACCACTGAGTTCTAATGTTACCATATTGCTTTTTAGATTGCTGGAGGAATTCTTGAATTGGCACCTACCCATCTCTTCCTTCAAAAGAGACCAGCAGTGTCTTTGCATCTTGGTCCAATCTTTGCTGTGGCTGCTGAGTGTTTGGGAGTTTTTCTTGGTCTGCTCTGTACTGTCAATGTCTGTCTCAGAAAATCTCTGGGGTTTCTATATGCCTGCTCTCTTGGTCTTCTCTCCTGGTTTGCTTTCTTGGTGCTCTCTCTCAATCCCCTCAGTGTGGTAGCAAGCTCTTGGTTCCTCTTAAGTCCCTTCAGTATTGGGGCAAGCTGTGTTTAAGAGTTCCACTGAGGTTGCAGGAGAATCGGTATGCTTGGGCATTGGGAATTGCTAGTAGTTTGGATGGTGGCTGGATGGGTTTGGGTTTGGGGGAATCCTAGCCACAGGAAACCCCCTTCTGTCTGGCTAGAAAAGCCAAGGGAGTTGGGGGAGTGGCTTGGGGTTTTGTTCCACTGGAGATATCCTAGAGAGTGGGGCATCCCACTGTGTGGCTGTTCACTCACCTTTTAAGTCCCCCTTAGTATTGCATAATTTAAATTTCTTAAACTTTGTGGTTATTATATAAACATAAAAATCTATGTTTTATATTAAGCTTGCACCTTACAAACTTGTTTAAATCATTTAATTGTGAATTTATTATGATTTGGGGAAAGGGACATTTCTACTTAGAAAGTCATCTCTTGGTTCAAGCAATTCGTTTCTTCCTTTTCAAACTAGGAATTTTAAATTACTTTGTTTTCTTATTATGTTGGCTAGAATTTCAGTATAATATTAGAATTACTGGTTAGAGCAAACATATCTTGCTTCAGATAGATTAGGGGAAAATCATCAGTCTTCCACCATTAAGTAGACAGACTATATCTTGGTGCTGTTTTTAAAAAGGAGACACTTTGTTAGACTAGACTGAGGAAGTCCCATTCTGATCCTAGTCTACCATGCTTTGAGCAGGAAGAGATGCTGGGTTTATATTATTTCTTGTTTTTCAGCTACTGAGATAATTATGGTTTACTTTCACATTTTATTTATAGTATTGCACTGCAGTGTTACAGCGTTAAAATCTATTTGCCTGTTAGTCAAGCTTGCCTTTATCTGCTTATTTGACTAAATTTAAGCATGTTTTGAAACTTTCGGCAGTATTCATGAAGGATATGCATGTATTAGTTTTATTTCTTTTTTCTTAATTCCTGCAGTCTCCTGGACTCTCTCTCATTTTATTCTCTTTACTTGTGGACTCTACTTGTTAGTGAGTAAGGCAAAGCTCATCATGTTTGTCCCATGCTTCTGAGGTTGTCTTTGATGTGATAAATGACTCTGACGAAAGCAGTTTAATGGAGAAAGAACTTACTTTGGATTGCATTGCAAGGGTGCAGTCCACCACGTAGTGGATGTCAAAGACTCAGGAGCTTGAAGTAGCTAGTTACATTTCTGCCACAATCAGAAAGCAGAGAAAAATGAATGCATGTGTTATGCAATCCAGGATTCCTGTCAGAGACCTGCTGTACCAACAGTGGGCAAGTCTTCTTACCTCAATTAGTACAATAAAGATAACCCCTCACAGGCATGTCCAGAGGCCTGTCTCCCAGGTGATTCCAGATGCTGACAAGATGACAATTACTGGACTGGAGAGATAATTCAGGTGTTAGAGGCTAAGTCTGTGAACAAAATCTTCAAGCTGGCAATCACTGACCATTGCAGAGATTATTCTAACTGTTTCCTTAACACCCAATGTTCTGAAAATCATTGCTCCTTTTGTGTTTGTCTCTGTGTGCTGATAGTATAGGTAGTAGATGTCATCCTTGCTTTAGGTGGGAAGAAAAGTTGCTTCTGAAACTCCAACTGTTTGGAAGTAAAATTTAGATGGATTTCATGAGGTGGAAGCTAAGCAGCATAAAACTTAACATTTTGTCTCTGTTCCTTTTTTTAATCACTGAATTTGTGAACTTGTTGAAGTTGACTCTGTGTTAAAGTCCCCAGTTGAGCAACTAAAGATAGAAGCAATACTGTATATCTCATATTTGTTTGGATAAAGATTAAACAAGTGTTGGCAATAATCCTTATCTGTGCACAGTATAGGTCTGTTCCCTGTTCTCTTGGTGGCCTGTTACAAAACTGATCTATTGAGTATATGTAACCTAATCACAGCCATCTCCAAGAGTGTATCTGCTTGGTGACAACTGGTCAGACTGCACTGTGGGATTCACTATTGGAGCCTTTAGTTTATTTTGACCTAATATGTTTCTGTCAGAAATAACCAGACTTTGTTCTTCTCTATTCTTTTTTCTCTGAATATCACCTCTGATAGCTAAACATTTTCTCTGTAGTGTCTAAACAATGATCCCTTGCACCTTGGTTAAGTATATTTCCCATTTAATATACAATTGCCCAATTTAATATGCTGCATTTTGATAAACGTCTAAAGGGGTAAATTCCTGCATACGATTTTAAACTCACCATTTTTTACATATTATGATAGATGGAAGTAAATTTTAAATGTATAAATTCAAGAATTAGATTATTCATAATGTGTCAATGGAATAATCTATACATATTTTACGTTCAGAAAACACAATTGTCTAATTGCCAAAATATGATATCAGGTGCATGCAGACACACCCTTTGACAATTTTGTATATATGTATATATATATATATATATATGTGTGTGTGTGTGTGTGTGTGCATATTTGTGTGTATATATATATGTGCATGTATGTATATGTGCATAAGCATATATCGAGTGTATCTTGGTCAGATCAACCCTAATTTCCACTCCAATTCCTCCACAAGCATGTTCACTTTTCACTTCATGTCTTTTTCTTTCCATAACCTACTAAGTCCATTTACTGTGGTTCACCTTATCACAGGTGTGGAACATCCTCTGGAGTATGGGTGACCTACCTGGCCACATTCCAGAAGAAAAATGGTTCTCCCTCCCCCAGGAGATAGCAATTGTCAAAGTTTATTATTTAGGACTTGGGTATGAAGAGCCTTTTCTCTATCCATGCTGGAATATTTACCAGAATTCCATTAATCTTTAGCAATTTTCACTTCTGCTCTCTGATGTGTGAAATTCACATACACTTTGAGATTAAATTACTATAAACTTTTTTGCAGTGATAATGTTCTCTGAAATTTATAAATAATGGACCTGAAGTTCAATGTATTAAAGTGGTGTTTCTAAAATACTATCTATGTGGATAAAGGTTTGAGTCTGTCTCTTTATTATTTCAGCACACTTATCTATAAATCTTCACACCTCCCAAAATGTCTACCTGACACCCTATTTTTATTTACTCAAAAGTCATCAAGTGAAGTCTTTCAGTGAGTTCTAGAAACGAACAAGTATAAATCTGACAACAAGAAGGTTGGAAGACAGTATTTACTAAGACAGGGAACAGTGTGTGAAAATTGAAGGTGCCATACAAAGGCAAGATACCAAGAAGCTGTTTTCAACTGGAATTGGGGTACATTTTATTGGCAAGGTAGAAAGCTAGTGCAATGGAAACTATGGAATCTATGAGAGCTCTCCTAGCAATGTGGTACACAAAGGCAGAACCAGCCTCAAGTGGAAGGACTAGGACCAGCCAAGCCACAAAACCTTTGACCTACAGCTTTTCCTATCTGCAGCGTGATCTGGACCTCAGCCTAGCAGAATTATCATCAAACAAATGAAAGAGACTTCACCTAGCAACAAATGGGAGGAGATGCAGATTCCCACAGCCACATATTCAGCAGAGCTCTAGGAGTCCTGTGGAGGAATCTCTCTTTGTACTACCACTTCCCAAGTCATGAAATGGAGACTTATTAAATACAAAAGTTTGGCCTTATCTTAAGCTTATTTTTAACTAGCACTTATAACTTAATGAACCCTTTTCTGTTCATCTATATTCCGTCGCATACTGCCCAGCCCGTTTCCTCCATGTCTTCTCTCTTGCATACCTAGATTCCTCTCCTACTTCTACTCTCTCTTCCTAAAAGCCTTTACCTCCTGCCTTGCTATTGGCTATTCAGCTCTTTATTAGACCACAGAAATACATCTTCACATAGTGAACAAATATCCCACAACAGGGGAGGAAAGATTGGAGAAAGCAGAGGGGTCAGAGACACCATGAGACTGTGACCTACAGAATCTACTGACAGGAACACAGACAGGCAGCTCACAGAGATCAGAGAACCTTTAGAAGCCTGACCTAAGTTCTCTGCATATATGTTATGTCTGAGTAGCTTGGTGTTCTTATGAGATTCCTAACATTGGGAACTGGACCTGTCTCTGGTTCTTTTGCCTGCTTGTGAGACCCTTTTCCTCCTACTGGGTTGCCTCATCCAGTCTTGATGTAATGCTATTTGCCTGGTATTATTGCAGTATATTGTATTATGTTTGATTGATGTCCCTGAGAGGCCTGTTCTTTTGGAGGTGAGATATAGGGGTCATGGATCTGGGGAAAAGGGGAGGTGGGAGGATATGGGTGGTGGAGGGGAGGGAAAAAGGAGGAGAAACTGGTCAGGATGTAGTGTATGAGGGAAGAATAAAATCATAGCAAAAAAAATCTTTTCACCTTTTTGAGTTCTAGAAGATCAGGACAGGCGAGATTTTGTAACTGCCAATGATCAACTAAATCATCGTTTGTGTGCATGAGGGATGGACATGCAGAGACTTTTTGTTTCCTAAAAGTCTCCAGGTTGTTTGAAAGTGTAAAGGGAAGAGCAGTGAACTTAGCGATCATGAGATGACAGGAACTATCAAGGCTACGACGTTATCATGACCTGCAGACATATTTGTTAGTTGGACTTTACCTGGAGAGTTGTTATGGCCACTGGGGAGTTCTAAGCACAGTGGCAATGAAATCCCATTGGAATTTCACATATGGAGAAGCCACTGCATAGTGTAGTACACTGACTCAAGGGTGCACATAGATGATGTCATCATAGGTGAAAGTAATAGACAGAGATGCAATAAGGAGATGCCTCTGAAAAACGCTATAATTTAGTACAAAAACTTAAGAAATGATTTTCAACAAGTACAGTTTAAAAAAGACCGAAGTTAGCAATCATGTTTCAATTTTGGTTTTGATTTTACCATCCACCAAACAAAGCTACCAAAAATAAAAGAATAAGATTATGGTAGACAGTAAGTTTGAGGCATTTTAAGTTAGAATGTTGCAAAAATGCTGGCAGAAATGACTGGGAGGAAAAGCAAGCCAACAAACAACTACCAAAAATTCTGAAGCCCAGAAGAACAGAGATCTGTCCAGGGTCTATGGCACAAAATTTTCTCTGCAAATAGGTACCACCTAAAGACATGCATTTTCTGTTGTTATTGTCATGGTGATTTGTTCTCGTGTTCCTATTTTGTTCATTTTTTTCCATATACTTTTTTCTTATTTGCCTTCTTAAAATATTACTGAAAGACACAATAAGTTTTTTTAATGTGTTTGATTTATGTTGTTGGACTTTTCTTTGTCATTTTTATTGTTTTCTTTGGATATAGAGAGAAAACAAACGTATAGGTTTTATTATGTTTTGAAATTGTCAATGTACATGCTCCAGATGGAGATGGTTAGTCATATAAAAAATATAAAGTGTGTTGCTTGTGGAGGTAGCAGAGAAAATGCTGAGGTCATGAACATAGCCACTCAATCTGGTCATGGTGGAAGATACAGAGAGATTTCAAATATAAGAATTTGTTCTGGCAAATGTTTCCAAATAGAAGGTTTTATCCTTCTTTCTGTCTCCAACCCGATGTTTGTTTTTCTACATTATGAATACCATTAGCCATTGTGGAAGAGAATGCCACTGACTTGGTTTCTGCCCGTGGCCTATGGTTTAGCAGCTCAGCATTTCCACCGGAACTTCCTGAAGAGCTCTGGGAAATACATGAGCAATGTCAGAGAGGTTGTAATGATGTGCACAGTTAAAGAACAGGGCTCTGACAAAAATTCAGAGTGGAAGCAAAACATTCTGATATTTTGAAGAGATCTTAATCACATCGGATACTCTCATTTTACATATGGGAAGATTAAGACTTAATGAAGGGAAGTAACTTGCCTGGGGGTGCAGAGTTGAGATTAAAGCAGATTCGTCTGTATCCAATATTCCCCATTTCAAAATTCATGAATTGGGAAGAATGGGCCCAAGCTCCTGGCATCAATGCAGTGAAAAATCATATAAATGGGAGTTAATTGGCCTCACCTGGGCCTCCTAAGGGGACGGACAGAACAAGTCATTGGGATTGTAGTTAAACTACTCAGTGTCACTCAAACTGACAGGACTTTTTCTCTCATCATGGACTTGTTCAAAAGGAAGACATCATGCATGACTATAAATGTGTCGTAGTGTCTAATGTTAGTTTGGAAATGGAAAAATTAAGCCGATAAGTAAGGCTTAGTCACCTACTTGGTGGAACAAAGAGACACAGGAGGTTGGCCCTGCAGTCCCTTTTATGCTGAAGCACTGAATATTTTTTTCAACTAGTGGACTTCTTGAATTTCCTGAGAGAGGAAATAGTGCTAAAGGGAGGAACCCAGCCCTTCAGATGGAAAGAAAACATATGATCCCAGCACATTTGTTTAGTCTTCCTACAACTGAGATAGAGCAAAAAGCTCATTAATTTCAAATTGGTGATAATTTGTACAGGGCCTAGTCTGGAGTTTACCTTTGCTTTATCTGGCTAAAAGGATTTGAAAAGCAAATTAATAGTGTAAACAGGATGGGAGGCATCAATATTTAACCTCTCTAAGAGAGCAAACTTTCTCCTACTATCTTTAAAACACCATTTATACATGCAGAGTCGGCATGCTAGCTACAGATTGTGCTTATCTACTTATTATAGCAAGCTCCTATAATTTTAACCAAGATACTTCGATTTAGCTTGGTTTGATCCAATATATGTATATTTTGAGAAGTCAAATTGCATTTATTTCACAACCATGAAGCTTTTAAAAATATTGACACAAACAAAAACAGGTCTTGAGTGTCATAATTAGGTATACGTAAAAACCTATGACATCTATTAAAAATAAACATGAGATTTGTTCTGCATATGGAGCAGGATAAACAATGGGTATAACTAAAAATAAATGCCCTAAACTCAACTTCTTATTCATATATTTTATATATATGCACATACATATATGCACATTACATATATGTACATATTCTGTTTTACATAAAATTTTATTTCTTTACTAATCAGGGATCTTCACAGAGATCTTATTGAATATGCACATAGATATGGAAGGGGGGACTGAGATTCCAGCCTGAGAATGGGTATTAGTCCTGAGGCTCACATGGACAGGAAGACTAAGATTCTGGGGTTCAAAATAGAAAGCAAAAGCACACTCCAGCTTTCAGAACAGAGGTCAATTTGTCACCTGCACTTGTTCTGAATAGGAAACCCACCAACAGTCAGGATAGATGTTTCCTACCTCTCTCTCAGACTCAAAGCTCATTTTGTCTGGATATGTCTTCAGAGAACCACTCCAAATAACATTTTGTCAGGTTTTTAGTCTTTAATCCTTATATAACTATTACGTTATACGAGATGTTAACTATTACGTTCTCTATAAAACCATGTCACTAGCTGGGTGTTGGTGGCACACGCCTTTAATTCCAGTGTTCAGGAGGCAGAGGCAAGCAGATTTCTGTGAGTTTGAGGCCAGTCTGGTCTATAAGAGCTAGTTCTAGGACAGCCAGGGCTGTTACATAGAGAAACCCTGTCTCAAAAAAACAAACAAACCAACAAACAAAAACAAAACAAAATGAAAAACAAAAACAAAAAACAAAAACCAAACAACCAAACAACCAAACAAAAAACAAAAAGCAAAACAATACAAAAAAAAAGTGTCATCAAGGATGGGATTATCTAATCTATGGGATTACAAAGGTTCTTATAAAGATGATCTTTCCTATAAAATCAAATCAGTAGCAGCCTATAATAAAAAAGAGCCCATTGCTACTTTAAACTTAGTTAATAATTAAAACTTAAGCAAAAGAAAGACCTTTAAAATATTTATTTTATGGAAATTATTTTCATACAATTTATTTTGATCATTTTCTTTTCCTCTTCCAATTTCATAGATCCAGAAAAAACAGAGATTTTTATAAGCCCTATTTAAAAATAAAATAATACACCATGTGGAACTTTCTTCTTAATCTGTTATCTTGACTGCAATTGCTAAATTTCAATTCTTAGACATTAACCCAAGCTAGCTTGTCAAATCATGCTCATAGATTTCTTGATTTCTGAGTTATATGTTACTCATGTTTACATCCAAAGGGCTTGAACTATTGTAGACTCTCAACACAGGCTTAGTATTATTAAAAAAATAAGGAAGACAGGGACATACATAAGATTAAGATGGTTGGGAAAGAAAATAGCTCATTGGCAAACAATCAGGATACTATCAGCTCCCCAAGGTCCTCCTGTAGGAATCTTCCTCTCAAAGTTGTTATAGCCATCAGTTGAATGGTTAACCATCGTTTTTTTTTTTTTCTTCAAATGAGTGGGTGCCAGTTCGATAGCAGACATAATCATACCTAGGCTAGCTAGTCAAAAATGTTTTAAGATAGATTTTTTACATTCCCTGACCACGAGGAGTGACCATACCAGCTGAAACAGGAACCATTACCAAGATCAGTTCTTACCTATTTCTTGGTAAAACAAAATGAATATCTGAATAAGAAATGATTGTAGAATTGACTCTATTCTCTGCATAAATGTAAGAGAATTGGAGTAGTCTCATTCCTCTTGCTGGTATTTGCATTATACTTATGTTTAATAATTATGGACAAGGAAATATGCAAATCCCCTTACAAATTTGTGGGGTAAAAAGGTTTCTTCATGCTTTCTTCTTACATATAACATTTGTTATTGAAAGCAAATTCAGAATTATATGTAGAACTCAATCAGATTGAAGCCAATGCTATCTCTCTATTATTAGTATGACAAATGTCTCTCTCACATATAGTGTTAATGTGTTGGGGTGTGATGTTTAGACAGGCTGTTTAGCCAGGCTTAGAAACAAACTTACATAGTTAAGTCAGCCAAGGAGATCATTCAAAGAACACAAATCCTTGGAACATCAATGAAATGGGAAATTAAGTAACACACAAGAAGTATAACTTTTGGGAAAAATGAATAGATATCTATAGATGATAAAGTTAGCTTATTATTATTATTATTATTATTATTATTATTATTATTATTATTTGAGTCACACCTTTCTGTCAATTGTAGCTGAGAACACAGTAACATATATAAGGCTACTCACAGGTGTGTCACATACCCAAACTGCTGTTCAGAAAAAGGGATGATATAGTTTTGTAACTAGAACTTGGAAAGAAGGGAATTTTAGGTTAGGAGCAAAACTCCCAAGGATATTCATTAAAATAAGATGTTGGTGTTGCCTTCCTGAGTCATGACCACACTAAGATTATGAGGAAACAATAGCTGAGAGCAAAAACAGTCAGCTGGTGAAGACAGGCGAGCACAGCAAAGAGTCACTAGATTCCCAAAGCTGACTGTGGCCTCAGCGGGCAGGAGGGCAGTGAAGGAAGCACATACTCTGTAAAATATTATTGAAAAGGCTTCTCTTTTCCTTTTCTCATCTACGTGCACTTCATTTGGTAAGTAAAACTGAATTTCAACTAGGGATTTTTTATTTTATTAATTTATCTATTTTTCCATTCTTTTTTATTACTTTAAAAATAATAGCCGGGCGGCGGTGGCGCACGCCTTTAATCCCAGCACTCGGGAGGCAGAGGCAGGCGGATCTCTGTGAGTTCGAGACCAGCCTGGTCTACAAGAGCTAGTTCCAGGACAGGCTCCAAAGCTACAGAGAAACCCTGTCTCGAAAAACAAAAAAAAACAAAAAAAAACAAATAAAAATAATACCAATTAAAATTCCCACTCTTCCCCTCCTCCCACTTCCCTCCTGCTCCCCTCCCACACCCTCTACCCACCCCCTCCAGTCTTAAGAAAAGGCAAGGCACCCTGCCCTGTGGGAAGTCCAAGGCCTTCTGCACTATATCTAGGCTTAGGAAGGTACGCATCCAAAGATAACAGGATCCCAAAAAGCCAGTACATTTAGAAAAGTGCTGTTGTCATCGGCCCCCGGGTCTGCCACAACTGTCAATCATATTCAGAGGGACCAGTTTGTTCCCGTGTTCTTTCATTCCCAGTCCAGCTGGAGTTGGTGAGCTCCCATTAGATCAGGCACACTGTCTCAGTGGGTGAACCCCTCTTGGTCCTGACTTCCTTGCTCATATTCTCCCTCAATCCACTCTTCAACTGGACCTTGGGGGCTCGGTGCAGTGCTCCAATGTGAATTCTGTCTCTGTCTCCATCCGCCGGATGAAGGTTCTATGGTGATATTCAAGATAGTCATCAGTCTGACTATAGGACAAGGCCAGTTCAGGCACCCTCTCCTCCACTGCCCAAGGTCCTAGCTGGGGTCATCCCTGTGGACTCCTGGGAACCTCTTCATCGTTATAAGCCAAGAAACCTAACAGAAATATTGAATAAATACTAATAAAATAATTTAACAATTAAATTTAAATTTTTGACTTTCCTTTCTAAGAACAAAACAAAGTTAACCAAGAAAACAAATACTCACCCATGTAATATTCACCCTCTCCTTCTACCATCTAGTATCTACAGTTACTTAGACTTAGGTCATTATCAACAAACTCAAAAGAATTGGCAGTCAAAATATAACCAATCTACTCCTGAAGATGAATTCTTCTACTGTTGAGTGATCCTGGATTGTAAAATGTTGCCCTCTGAGGTACCAACAACTGGTTTATTGATTCCCTGTACTAGACAACGAGACCATTAGCAATCAATAAGAAATATGTTTAATACTGATGTAGAAAAGTCTAGAGCACTTTTAGCTTTTAGTTTTCACAACTGCAGGGTTGTTACTGGAATATTAGAGCAGGAACCACAATTCCCCCTGAATGCACTCTCCAACTAAAATAAGAATTTCTATTTCAAATATCAACAGTATCACAGAGAGAAGCCCTGTCCTACAGAATACCTTACATGCATTAGAAGAATCCCACTCAGGGAGGGGAGAGGCAGGGGGAAGAGCAGAGAAAATGTAGAGCTCAATAGAAATCAATTTTAAAAAAGAAGGATCCCATTCTTAAGGACGGCAATAAATACACACACACACACACACACACACACACACACACACACAGAGAGAGAGAGAGAGAGAGAGAGACAGAGACAGAGACAGAGAGACAGAGACAGAGAGGTGTTTTAGTGTTCTCAATGTGTTCACATAGAATCCATGTATATTTTAAAGGACATTTATTAGATTTTGTTGCACAAAATAGGCTTGGTGGTCCAATAATGGCAATGTGTAATCTGTTGGGACACAGAATACAGAGGCTGCTCAGCTACATAGCTGCACTCATTAGAAGTCTCAATATGGTGCTAATAGTCTAAAGGACAACTAGAGAAAGGCCAAAGAAACTATGTCCTGGTATCAGTGACAGATGGCAGTAACTGAGGCATCTATAGGGTGTCTGTTTCTCCAGTGGAAAGTGAAGGTGGCCAGGCAAAAGGAATACTGCTTTTCTCTCAGTCTTCCTTGTAGCGTGGCTGCTCTGGGCAAGCATCTTCCTGAGTTAATTGATCCTTTCAGGAAATACCCTCAAAGACACCCCCACAACATCTCAGGCATATTAATCATCACAGTGGCTTTGGAGATTTTCCACTTAACACTTCATACTTCCTTTTAGTATAATTAAGGCCCAGGAAATAAATAATCTATTTCCACTGTATGGCCCATTGTGAAGGTCACCAAAATAGTTGAAAGTAGCTTAGTTCCCACTTAGATAACAGCCAATAGAACAAGGGTGAAGAAGAGAAGCATACACTACTCAGAGACAATAAATACATGGTTTGTCATGCTTTTAGGTTAAGACATCCAGCCTGTAGGTAGGATTTAGCAGTTAATAGTGCATACTGCTTTCTCAGAGAACCAGAGTTTGATTCCTAGCACGCACACCTGATCACCCACAACTGCCTATAACACCGACTCCAGGATGATCCAAAACTTCTGGCCTCTGCAGGCATCACACACAAATGCGCACACACGTGCGTGCACATGTATACACACACACACACACACACACACACACACACACACACATTTTAAAAAGTAAAGACAAAAAATTATTAGGAATTTTTCTAAATATGAATACATGTCGTGACCTAGATATTTCATGACCCTAATTAGTGGCCTACCAGCAAATTTCCAGCATGTCTGTCTCTCTGGCAGCTTTTTTTTTTGTTTTTTTTTTGTTTTTTTTTTGTTTTTTTCGAGACAGGGTTTCTCTGCAGCTTTTTTTAGAGCCTGGCCTGGAACTAGCTCTTGTAGACCAGGCTGGCCTCGAACTCACAGAGATCCGCCTGCCTCTGCCTCCCGAGTGCTGGGATTAAAGGCGTGCGCCACCACCACCCGGCCTGTCTCTGGCAGCTTTATGGCTTCTCTCTGATTCAGCCCATCTTTCTCCCAGCATTCAGTTCTCTCTTCGCCACCTACCTAAGTTCTCCCCTGCTATAAGTCCAAAGCAGTTTCTTCATTCATTAATGGTAATCTAACATCAGAGAGGAAGTTAAAATATTTGTGTTATCATTTACTCTCTGCTCATAACTGATAACTCTGGTGATAGGAAGACATTTTTCTCCATTTTTAGTCTGTCTCCTCATTTATAAAATATGAGAAAGGGATTAGGTCATTCATAAAGGCACTTTTAGTTCTAAAGTCTAAAATTCTAGTTAATTTAAGAACTTCTTTGAAAGGTAAATTAAGCATCCCATATAGCCAGAAGGTGGTGCTCCAGTACCATGATGATATACCATTAAGGGGCCACACAATACTGCCCCTATGGGCATAATGGGCTTCTAAAAATCCTATAAGGTCATTTCTAGACTCTTTGGTTGATTGAGTAAAGTTTCCTCCCTTATTGCTCAACATATCTTTGTATGTGTCTATAGTGCAGAGTCTTTGCTCTACCTCTGTAGAGAGAGATACACATTTCTACTCAAATATTTCTCTGTTGGTTAGTACACAAATGTTGACATTGATTGGAGATGGGTGGTGGAATTACATATATGTAGAGATATGTCAGTATGAGACAAACTGCTGCATTGTGTAGTCTTGCTTTCGGGTACTAGCTCTGCCATTTGCTCACTGTTTAACTTCAGGAAATGATCCTGTAGTTTGCTTTAGTTACCTCCTCTGCAAATGATTACATTGGATGAGATCAGCAGTTACCAAATTTATATTTTGGCAGACAAAAGCAGTGGAAAAGAACCTTTTCTTAAATAAAGTTATACATGAAATTCCCACATATAAATAGTTCTCCAAACTCTTTACATTATGAGTGACAGAAATTGAATTGAAACAAGCTTAGAAGTAAAACAGGAAATATATTGCCTTAAATAACTAGAAAATCTAAGTAGGAAAAAAATCTAACAATGTCAGACATGGCTGGTGGGGGGATCAAAAGCTGTCATCAGAGATCCACATCTCCATTTTCTATGTACCTATGTGGACTTGGCTCCATTCTCAAAGCCAACCTCAACATGTGGTGGCAAGATGACTAGAAATCAAGAGGCAGGAGAGCTCTGATCCCTCTCTGGTTCCTATCTCTGCATCAGTCACTAGGCAAATTCAAGGAAATGGTGTACTCCTGTGGTTAGGAAGACGGAGTGATGAGCTGTCCATCCAGACTGTCCCGTCAGAATATCACAGAACCAGAAAAGGACTAAAGTGCCGAGAGAATGAAAGCAAGGGTGTGAAAAGAGGAAGACTATCAGTAATCTCTAAGAGAGTAAAGGAGACCAGAACTGTTCTCACTGGACATGAAAGATTTGTTTGTTTGTGGTTTTGGATTTGATCACGCAATATGTATATATTTATTTCAAAAAAAGGGGGGGGATTAACTGGTGGTCTGAAGGAATAATTGATTTTTGTGAGTTATTGTTTTTTGAAAACTATATCGGTGCTGATTCTTGTATATTGATATATTGAACATTGTATGAGAGTATGATCCTACCTCTGTTTAAAACAATTGTTATATTTAGATATATACCATATTGCAATGTACATCTCTACCTCTGATATTATTTATGTAATGACATTGTTTACTATATTGCAATGTACATTTCTACCTCAGATATTATTTATGTAATAACCCTGTTTACATTTGGAAATCATTGTCTTCATTTATTGCACAGTTGTCTATTCTATTAGTCATACAGTTAGATAAGTGTTGAGAATTATATGTTTGTCATATTTATATTTAGGATAATCAGGTTTTTTAGACACATAGAGGTTGTATTTAGTATAGATAGCATAATCTTCGACCTCTTTGAAGAGCTGTAGAACATGGCCTTTAATCTAACCTAGAGTTTTGTACTTATGAGACACTATCACTCCTGGAAACAATGCTCTACTCCCGAGAGAACGCTGAGCACCAAAGACACTCCACTGGGAGTTTGTCTTCTTCTTGGCAGAACTGGCCTTTGGGCAAAGAAAAGCCCATACCTCCACTACTGACTAAGCTACAAAATATCCATAAGTGGATAAAACAAAATTGTCTTATCTTGCCAAGACAGGATAGGATAGTTCTACTAAAGGTTCCTTGCCGTTGTATAATGGTATGTCAGGTTATATCAGGCCTCAGCCAAAGTTGGTTGCCTCAACATTGCTAACAAGATTTCGTGTGGTTGCCCAGGTAGTCAATTGTCTCTGTCTTCTGTTGCACATTTTGGAAGTTTCTCGTTTGTGCTTCCTGGTTGCTTTAGTAATATTACTTCCCTTCTCAGATCTTTGATGGGGTTGAAGATTAGATAATTGTAGCTACCTTCTACATTATTTAGACTTCCTGAAGTAGAATGTTTAGTAAAATTTTTTGTTATATGTTCCTCGCCTAATATTGCTTGCTTCTTGTAATTTTATATGATCTATTCCCATTGTATATAGTTGTATTTGGTTTCTGAATCTGCCTTATTTAGACAAAAGGGGGAGATGTTGGGGCAGCTGGCCCAATCCCTGCGTTCAGGGGCGTGGCTGACCCAGGGGAGAGAGGTACCTTTAAAAAGAACTGGGTTGGGGATAGCCACCCTGTTTTCTCCCCGCGTCACCCTCTGCTTCACTGGAGCCTTGGCTTTGTAAGTGTCCCTTATTCTCCTTTTATTAAAACTGATTTATTCCAAAAGGACTATTTTTGGTTATTTCAAATCCCTCGCATCAAATAACTACCTAGTTACTGAGCAGAACCCAAAGAAATGGACTAGGTTTTCTGCAAATGCTCTTGTAGTTTTTAAACCCTAGATCAGTAAACAAAAAACAAGACTTAACCCTATGCCCAGTCCCTTTATTATATTAAATCCATGACATCCTTATGTTCTTTGATTTGCTATTTAGAAAACAAACAGATGGTTTGTTGTCTCTGCTAGACTGTTTTCTCATTCTCCAAAACATTTTGTAACCTCTTTAGGTTATTCACCGTCTTAACATAGGGTAGCAAACTCAGAGAAAACGCTATTATTCAGATGAAAAAAGGAATAACTATAGAAGTCAATTGTCAGAGGACTGATGTAAATTATTATTTCTATAAGCATTCAATGAAATCACTTTGTCTAGCAGCTATTTTCATTGGAAGACACACACCCAGAAAATAAAAACTGTATTCTAGATTCCAGGGTATCATTTTAGTAGTGGAGCCAAACCTCAAAGCCCAGCGTGCTGCTTCCAAACCATTTTTCTCTAAGTTGTGCCTCTTCACTGAATATTTAAACCAACAATGATTAATGATAACAAATTTCAAATCACGCTGCTTTCCTTTTTAATTATTTTTCTGTATCCTCACCTTTAGTGATGGCATGGTCCTCTTAATGTATCAAGCACTATCCTAAGGATCCAGTCTAATCCCCCCTACATTTTGATTTTCATTTTAAGTACCTGAACTTATATCTTTGGCTCCTCTTCTCGTTCCTAGTCTTTTTTCAAACAGTTCCTATCTGGAGTAATACCCCTTCTCTGTTTTCCTTTCTGTCATTAACTCCCTACTTAACATTTGATCCATGGGTCACACTTTTTGATGAATCCTGCAATATACCTTCTTCCTCAAAGTGGCCTAGGCCCCACCTAGAACCTGGGCATGTCCATGGCATGTCTAGCTAATTTCTGTGATTATTTTACTGAGTTGGAATGACCTTTTGAGTACCATTTATGAGTGGCATGTTTTTGTTGTGTGTTTGGTTTTTTGTTTGCTTTACTTTGCTTTTAGGCCAGGCTGACCTGAAACAATATGTAACCTAGGACAACCATAAGCTTGCTGCAATGCCCCTGATTCAGTCCTCTGAGTACTAAGATTACAGGTCTGAGCTACCGCACTCCCAGGCAATTTTAATAAATAAATTGTAATGATCTTAGGCTTAGGGGTTTCTGAGCCAAACAGCTTATTCACTGGTTTGTTTGATTGGTTTTTGAGAACCTCAAAACACACAGACCTGTCTATATTAAGAATTTTCTTCATTAAAGCCAAAGCAAAGATCCAAAATTATCCTCTATGCCATGACATTGTCACTACCCCTTGACTGAAGTTGGTCAATAAGTAGAAACCTTACTTATCAGAATACTCTATACTTCTATCAAAAGGCAAAGATTCTGTTTTACAGTATGTCCTATTGACATACTTCAGAGGACCCTTTAGAAGACCTTATGGTTACATTTTTGCTCAGTATGATAAATATTATGATCAGACAATGAATCTGCCAAAGCACATGCGCTATGACATTTATCAAATATCTGACCTTGCTAGCATTCCCAGTTTTAGTACTGATTATACATTGAAGTATTGTGTTTCATTTGCCTGTATAATCATAGTGATAACATGCCATCAGGTAGCTTTACACAGGGAAGTAACACCTAAGTCACATGCGTTTATCACGGCACTAATTCCTCTCACTCTAAACATGTGAACCCGGCACTATATCTGCCTGCAAACTAAGCTAGTCAGTCAGCTCGTGTGCACCAACGGTTATCTAATGACCCTAAATTTTCTTTCAGCTACAGGGAAAGAATAATGAAACACTTTATACTTGTGCACAGGATCTTTCTCTACATGTTAGATAAATTCAAATACTTTCACATGTGTTTGTTCTTGAACTCACACTAAAACATCATCTTATTTTAGTTTTACTACAGTCATGTACAGACAGCCTACTTCTTTTTACTTCTGAGAAAATGATGTAGGGATCAGAAAAAATAAGTGATTGACCTCAACTTGACCAGAGTTAGGGATACATGTTGTTTCACTACACAGTGCATTTATTTTAATCTGATAAACATTTGTTGTGCTATCAGTTCCATGAAAAGGTAGACACTGAGTCTATAAAGTTCATAAAACTCTAGCATAGGTTAGGGATTTGTCTTCCCAGAACCTTTCATGAAAGAGAGATGCCAGAGTACAATCCACCTTCGAATTTTCTATATCTTCCTCTAATTCTCTCTTCATTTGAAAAGTGTCCTGCAAGATATATATGGTCTACCAAAAGAAGTAAAAACAAGACATATCAAAATCATCTTTCAAACTTCTTCTAAAAATATTCTGTGGGAAATGTGTGTGTTTATGTGTATCTTCATAAAGAGAATGATAATGTTCTTATTCTCTCAAAGCCTGGCCTAAATAAAGTATTTCTTGAATTAGCAATTCAAGTGGTGGCTTTTAATTCTATAAGTGATATAACTTAATAAATTCTAAATTGCATTTTAGCTTGATTCATTGCCCATTAGAGAAAATCTTTATGTGGTTTCACAGGTACCATTAACTGAGCCAAAAACATGTTTGTCGAGGTCATTGGAGATAGAGGGGAACCTAATACACTCAGGTAGGTGCATACAATATCAAACTGCAGCCTAGGCTCTTCACCTTGTGCCCATAGATCAGCGCATCTCTCAGCTGTTGCCAGAGAAACTTCTTGTTACAGTAATTGTTATTAATATATAGACTCACACTGAGACAATGCGCAGGTAATGAAACACTGTTAAATGTTCAAATCTAAATGAGATATCCATATCAAACCTCCTTCTCCTAAGGCTCAGAGCTCATCATGAAAGTGGTGTGAGAAAAATTGTAAGAACCATAGGTAGAGTATCTGTAGTTAACCATTTTTTTTGCTGACCATAACAGAGTGCTTGCATGCATGAATTCATAGCAACTGGGGTTGCATGACTAAGATCTTTGTAAGAACAAGCTAGCGTGAACTGGAGAGGGATCATGAAGTTCCACCCACATCTGAGGCGCTATTGGCAACTTATGGCTGCTTGAGGAGGGGAAGTCAGTTTTATTCAGAAATGAGGCTTGTATTAGTCAGGGGACTACAGAGGGACAGAACCGATAGAAATGATGAGTGTATATTAAAGGGGGATTTATTAGGATGTCTTAGAGGCTGTGATCCAACTAGTCTTGCAATTTCTGTCTCCCATTGGAAAGGCCACAAATCTAATAGTTGTTCAGTCCCTGAGGGTAGATGTCTCAGGAACTCTTCACAATACAATCGAATCATGAAGAAGTAGGTTATAATACCAGTGAAAGAATGCCTCAACAGCAGGATGATTAACATGCCAGCAAAGGTGAGGGTGAGCAATAACAAAAGCTTCTTTCTCGCATGTTCCTTTATGTGTGCTATTATCAATAGGTATGGCCCAAATTTAATGTGGATCTTACCACTCCAATGATGCAATGAAGTAAAATTACCTCCATATGTGCCAGTGACTTCTGTTTTAGTTAACTGCAGGTGTAGTCAACTAAGATTAACCATCAAACAGCTCTTGAGAGGCTGCCCATGTTCAAGTGGATGGTCTTATACCCATTCACATACAAGCAGAACTAAATGAACTCAGTTATTATTATTTCCAACTATTGATACATTTATCCAAAAATCTCTTTGAAAGTAAAGAAAGTGTTCACACAAATCAAGACACAGCCCATTGGATGGAAAAGAACAGTTGCTAACTCCAGGTGAGATAGGAGAATAATATCTAGGCTATATAAAGATAAGCAAAAAATCATAAAGTTAGCAAGCTGGTTAATGAACTAAGTAGTTCTCAAAAGAAGAAACATAAATGATTAATAAATCTTTGAAAACAATGCTCAAAAACCTTTCACCATTAAAGGAATGCAAATTAAAATTGCCTTGATTATTCTTTTCATTCCAGTCAGAAAGGCCACCATCAGGAGATAAATGACAGCAAATACTACTGATCTAGGCAAAGAAGAATGTTTATGCACTAGCCTATGTAATAGCTTACTATTCTAGTGCAAATGTAAACGGGTGCAGCCAGTCACTGTGTCATTTGGATGTTTTTCATAAAAACTACACATAGAATATGATATGATCAACCTCTATCAGTCATGGGTAGCTATACAAAGGAATCCAATTCCACATAGTGGGAGGATACACGCTTGTTTATTGTTGTGTAAACAACAGTTGAGAAATGGAGCCAGCCTAGCTTGTGAGTAACAGTAGATGAGTATATAAAGAAAATGTAGTTAATATGCACAGTGAAATTTCTTCATCAGAAAACAAATGAAATAGTGAAATTTTAAAGAAAATGAATGGATCTGAAGATCATTATCTTTAATGAATAATCCTATCTTAGAAACATGAGTATTTCTCTCACATGCTGGACCAATATTTAAGTGTGTGTGTGTGTGTGTGTGTGTGTGTGTGTGTGTGTTAACTTATGGGCAGGTCATAAGAGTAGAAAATGCACCTAACAGGAGAAGAAGGAGGAGGAAGGAGAGGGATAAAAGAAAAGGTAATAGAATACATGTTACATGAAAGCAGAAAGGATTGTTTGAGAGCAGAAATAGAACCACCAAGGGTTCTTACAAAGAATATGGGTGGGAAGGAAGATATTTAAAGAGGATAATGAATGAAAATAAATTAAAATAACACGTATATTTGTGTATATACATGTCATATATATAATATGTAAACACATATATGAAAATTCTATAATGAAACTTATTCATCTGTATGATAACCTAAACATTAATTTAAAAAAATCCAAAATATTAATACATGCTATGTCATAAATGAACACTTAAAATGTGTTAAGTGAAAAATCAGACAAAATTTATCCTATGTATCATTCCATTCCCACAAAACATTCTGAATAATTCCAACAAAAACAAGATTGGTGGTTGCCAGGAACTGGGAGAAGAGACTGAGAAAATAAATGGGCATTCTCACTTGCTTTCTGCTGCTGTGGTAAAACACTGGCAAAAATCAAGTTGTGGGAGGAAAGGATTGTTGTCATCCTACAGACTTTAGTTCATCATTGAGGGATGTCAGAGCAGAAACTCAAGCAGAGAAGGAACTCGAAGCAGGGGCCTTGGAAGACTGTTGTTTACTGGCTTGCTTCCTCTTGCCGGCTCTCTCAACTTTCTTAACCAGCCAAGCCCAACATTCCTAGGGATTGCACCAATCACAGTGGCTTGAGTCTTCCTACATCAGTTAGCAATCAAGAACTGGTCCAAAGACATGCCCACAGGACAATTTCTGCTTTCCAAATCTGTCAAGCTGACAACCAACATCACAAGAAATCAGCTATTGTTCTTTGGATTGATGGAAATGAATGCAAAAAGAAGTTTAGAATTCATTTATTGTGTGTGTGTTTATGCGCTCACTCACATGTTTGTATGGCACCATGTTGGTTCGGTCCTTCTATTTTTTTAGGTTTAGAATCAAGTTCAGTTTTTCAGGATTAATGACAAGTACCTTTGACTGCTAAGCCTTTTTGTTATCAAGCAATTATAAATTAGATGAAAATTTATTACTATGTGGAATTCCCCTTAAATTTTTTTACTTATTTATTAATTTTTAATTAAAAATTTCCACCTCCTCCCTTCCTCTCATTTCCCTCCCCCTCCCCAATCTCCCTCCTCTTCCCTCTCCATTCCAAAGAGCAGTCAGGGTTCCCTGCCCTGTGGGAAGTCCAAGGTCCTCTACACTCCATCCAGGTCTAGGAAGGTGCGCATCCAAACAGACTAGGTTCCCACAGAGCCAGTACATGCAGTAGGATCAAAACCCAGTGCCATTGTCCTTGGCTTCTCAGTCAGCCCTCCTTGTCTGCCACGTTCAGAGAGACAGGTTTGATCATATGCTCCATCAGTCCCAGTCCAGCTGGTTTTGGTGAGTTCCCATTAGATCAGCCCCACCGTCTCAGTGGGTGGGCACACCCCTCGCGGTCCTGACTTCTTTGCTCATGTTCTCCCTCCTTCTGCTCCTCATTTGGACCTTGGGAGCTCAGTCCAGTGCTCCAATGTGGGTCTCTGTCTCTAACTTCATCCATTGTCAAATGAAGGTTCTATGGTGATATACAAGATATTTACCAGTATGGCTATAGGATAGGGCCATTTCAGGCTCCCTCTCCTCAGCTGCCCAAGGATCTAGCTGGGGACATCTCCATGGACACGTGGGAACACCTCTAGAGTCAAGACTCTTGCCAACCCTCAAATGGCTCCCTGAATTAAGATATATACTTCCCTGCTCCCCTATCCACCCTTCTTCCATTCCAACCGTCCCATTCCCCCAAGCTCTCCCCATTCTCCCCTTTTCAATTTTTTCTCCCAAGCTCCCCTTATTCCCACCCCAACCCCACCCCAAGTTTTCAGTTTTTGCCTGGCAATCTTGTCTCCTTCCAATATCCAGGAGGATAACTCTATGTTTTTCTTTGGGTTCACCTTCTAATTTAGCTTCTCTAGGATCACGAGTTATAGGCTCAATGTTCTTTATTTATGGCTAGAATCCACTTTGAGTGAGTACACACCATATTCATCTTTTGGGGTCTGGGTTACCTCACTCAGGATAGTTTTTTCTATTTCCATCCATTTGCATGCAAAATTCAAGATGTCATTGTTTTTTTACAGCTAAGCAGTACTTTAATGCCCCTAATATAAAAGCACCCACATATGTAAAAGAAACATTACTAGAACTCAAAGCATACATCAAACCCCACACTCTAATAGTAGGATATTTCAATACTCCACTCTCACCAAGGGACAGGTCAACCAGACAGAAACTTAAAATATTTTTGAAAACTATTTATGTATTTTAGCAAGAAACGAGATTATTATTTACAGGTAATATTTAAAATTCTACTAACATTATAAAATAGTTAACTACATACTAATAATATACATAGAGACTATACTACAAAAGACTGCATTACTGGAAGTCATTAAAGGCCTACAAAATTGGAAAAATATACAATATCCATGGATGAGTCATGAATACTTCTCATCTTTATAATGAAAATATTGCAGATTCTTTTAGCTTTTAAAAATTACTCAGTATGTCACCATTATCTGTAGTCAGTATTGTGTGCAATTTTATATTAACAAATAATGTTTATTGATACTAGGGTAATTACATAAAAACATCATAACAAAACTTTGTGGGCTCTTTATATAATAAATTATAAATTTCCTCCAGCATGGCCTGTCACTTGTAGCCATTTCGATAGGAATAAGATGGTATCTTGGAGTCATTTTATTTTGCATTTGATGGCTAAGGGTGTTGAACATTTCTTTAGTGTTTCTTGACCATTTGAGATTCTTCTGTTGAGAATTCTTTGTTTAGATCTATACCCATTTTTTAAATTGGAATGTTTGGTATTTCAATGTCTAGTTTCTTGAGTTCTTTATATATTTTGGACATTAACTCTCTATAAGATGTGAGGTTGGTAAAGGTCTTTTCCCATTCTGTAAGATGCTGTTTTGTCATAGTAATAGTGTTCTTTGCCTTACAGATGATTTTCAGTTTCATTAAGTCCCATTTATTGATTGTTGAATTTAGGGTCTGTGCTATTGGTGTTCTATTAGGGAAGTTGTCTCCTGTGCCAATGTGTTAAAGGCTATTCCCCACTTCCTCATCTATCAGTTTCAGTTTATCAGGTTTTTTGTTGAGGTATTTCATTTACTTGGGCTTGAGTTTTGTGCAGGGTGATAGATATAGATATGAATCTATTTGCATTCCTCTACATGCTAACAACCAGTTAGAGTAGCACCATTTGTTGAGGATTCCTTCTTATTTCTATCATATAATTTTAATTTCTTTTCCAAAAATCAAGTGTCTTAGATGTCCCTCAACCAAAGTAGGGGTAAAGAGAATGTGGTACATACTCCATTTATACAATGGAATATGGTTCAGCTATTAAAAACAATAACATCGTGAAATTTTATGAATATTGAATGGAACAAGAAAAAAATCATCCTGAATGAAATAACCCAAACCCCAAAAGACAAACATGGTATGTATTCACTTATAAGTGAAAATTATTTGTAAAGTAAAAGATAATAATGCTACAACCCACAGACCTAGGGAGGCTGGGTAACAGAGAGGGCTGGGGGGGGGGACACTTGCATCTCCCTGGGAAAGGGAAATAGACAATATATTGTTCGATTGCCTGGGGGTTGGTGGGATGGGAACATGAGGGATCAGATGAGAGGGTGGAAGGGGAGAGTACTAAGATGACTGAAAAAGGGGGGCTTTAGGGGTGAAGCAGAAGCCTAGTATAAGGGCAACTTTCAGGAATCTGGCCCCAAATAAAACCCCTAGCAACAGGGATATGTAGCCTGAACTGGCCATCGTCTGTGACTAGGTAAAACTTCCATTGGAGGGTTTGAAACACCAAACCAGCTACATAACCTTCCACCTACCATCTCTCCTATGATGGAGGAGTGTCTATATGTTACTTTCATTATTAATAAAGAAACTGCCTTGGCCCTTTAAGAGACAGAAAATAGGTAGGCAGAGTAGACAGAACAGAATTATGGGAGAAAGGAAGCAGAGTTGGGGAGACGCTTCAGGCAGTTGTCATAAGGAGTCACCATGTCTCTCCTCTCTGAGATGGACACAGGTGAAGATCTCTCCTGGTAAGCGACCACCTCGTGGTGCTACACAGATTACTAAATATGGGTCAAAGCAAGATTTTAAAATCAACCAATAAGAAGCTACAAGTAACAAGCCAGGCAGTATTTAAATGAATACAGTTTCCATGTAATTATTTTGGGTAAAGCTAGCCGGCAACTGGGTGGCGGGACACAGCCCCGCTGTTCCTTCTACAGATATGGTATGATAGACCAGGCCCTCCTGAAAGGTTGCTGTGAACACCCTCAAAAAATTATTTTGCTCAACTGCCAACTGAGATGAACCTGGCACACAGGTTACACCATGAAAGATCTGATTAACAGCGTCCCCATTCAGCAGGAAGCAGTTTGGAGAGAAAAAACTGCACCCATTTTCCCAAATATTGTTTATTAATGTTCTTTTATATTTAAAGGGGGATATGATATAGATATGAATAATTTGCATTGGTATGGATTTTAAGGTCAATTTTGTTATATGTATATGTATTTCTGCTCTTGATTAAGGTATTGTGATTGAGTAGTTCATTTAAAAATGCAATGTATAATTAGGAAATATAGGTTGTTAATGGATTATCATCAATAATAGTCAAGCTTGTTGTCATGTTAGTTAGATTTTCTAGATGTGCATAGATATATTTCAGTTAAATAGCCATTCTTCATATCTTTCAAAGGCTACAGAATATGGCATTTTAAATGTTTTAATAACTTAGGGCTTTTCATGACAATGAGACACGTCTGCTCCTGGCAGCACCAATCTACTTCAAGAGGAAGATGGGCATCAAAGAGGCTCCTTATGGAGTCTGATAGCCATTTGGGCAAGAAACTGCTCTTGCCTGGACTATTGGATAAACTAGACACAAAGAACCCGCAGAGAGAGGACTGTTGAACTTGCCTAAAGGTGAGATGGTCTTTCTGGGTTCCTGATTCATGAAAGAGTCTGTGAGACATTCTGCAGGACACAACAGAAAGTGACTAAACTGTCTTTGGACTTTCCTGCTTCATGGAAAAGTCTGCTGGACACTATGGGCCTGAAGGCCGAAGATGGATGCCCCAATGGTACAGAGGAACTTTGGGTGACTGTCCAGGCAGCGAGTTGTCTCTGTCATTTCTAGAGTTTGAAAGTTGCATATGACTTGTTTACTTAGGTAATATTATATCCTTCTGGAGTCTTTGATGGAGTTGAAGAATGGTTCAATAGTTATAGTTTTCCTTAGTTATGATAAAAGATAAAATAGATTTAAATATTGTAACTGTAATTCTTGCTTGATAACTGTTTTGTTACATGTAATTTTACTATGTTAAAGTTAAAGCCTTTCTTTTTTGTTTAAACAGAAAAAGGGGAAATGATGGAGTGTCTATGTGTTACTTTCATTATTAATAAAGAAACTGCCTTGGCTCTTTAAGAGACAGAAAATTAGGTAGGCGGAGTAGACAGAACAGAATTGTGGGAGAAAGGAAGCAGAGTTGGGGACACACTTCAGGCAGTCGCCATATGCAGTCGCCATGCCTCTCCTCTCCATGATGGATGCAGGATAAAATCTTTCCTGGTAAGAGACCACCTCGTGGTGCTACACAGATTACTAACTATGGGTTAAAGCAAGATTTGAAAATCAACTAACAAGAAGCTACAGATAACAGGCCAGGCAGTATTTAAATGAATACAGTTTCCATGTAATTATTTTGGGTAAAGCTAGCTGGCGGCTGGGTGATGGGACACAGCCCCACTGTTCCTTCTACACTCCTGCCTATGGGATATTTTGTAATTGGTGCCTAGACCAATTGTTATTAAAGAGGCTTCATCCAGCAACTGATAGAAACATGCAGAGACCCAGAGCAAAGTGGAGCTTGGAGAATCCTTCAGAAGAGGAATAGAAAGAATTGTAGGAGTCAGAGAGGTAGAGGACCCTACAAAAAAAAAAAAAAAAAAAAAAAAAAAAAAAAAACAACAGAGAACAACTAACCTGGGCTCATAGGATCACAGAGACTGAACAGACAACCAGGGAACCTGCATGGCACTGAACTAGGCCCTCCAAATATGTTTGACATTTGTATAATATAACATTCTTGTGGGTCCCCTAACAATAGAAGCACAGAATGTCTTCATCCTTTTTGCTGGTTTTGGGGGCCCTATTCCTCATATTGGGATGTCTTGTCCAGCTTTAATATGAAGGAAGCTGCTTACTTTTAATGAAACTTTATACGCCATGTTTTGTTGATTTTGGGAGACAACCTTGGGAGAACTGCCCTTTTTTTTAGTAAAAATGGAGAAGGAGGGGATGGAGGACACAGAAATAGTGGGAAATGCATGGAAGAAATGAGGAAGGGTAAACTGGGATTAGAGCCATAAATAAATAAATAAATAAATAAATAAGAAAATAAATGATAGATAGATAGATAGATAGATAATAAAAATAAATTATAACATATTCCATAAAACAATTTTCCAAGTTTATGTCCCTTCAAGTCAAGCTTCGTCTGTCATTTGGGACTCTGAATCATAGTGTTTGGGGATAAAGCTTTTAATATTCTTAGTTGCTTTTATGGAAACTGTGAGGAAGATTTAAAGTCAACACCGTAAATATATGTGATGTCTCACAGTGGGCCTCAGATCTCACCTGACTAAAAGTTTGACGCAGCCTCACATTTTGCTGGCAATTCTTAGGGTGTGTTTTTCTCCAGCATTTATTTCTTACTTTTATACTCATATCCTACTCCGAGTAGCAGAGCTTTAGGCACTTTTATTTCCAAACTTTGTATGTCTTGGGTTGAAAATAGCTTCTCTAAGCTCTGCTTGGAGATGAAATAGGACTTTCTTTAATTGTGTCTCTATTCCCTTAATGAGCAGATAATCAATAGAGTCAATATTATTCCTGAAAATTCCCTTGGTGAGATCCATGAACTCATCGGCTTATATTTTATTTTGCTTAAAATCTCCTCTTTACCACAGGCAGCAATGTTTCTACATCATACAGGCCATTTCTCAGCAGTCTCCAGCAGTAATTTCCACACTTCTCTGACACACTTTTCACTTTCTCCAACAAGAGTTCCTGACCACCCTCTGGCCGCTATTTGTCATCCAGTACAAACGCTAAAGCAAAGCTTTCTTTATATTTATAGACAACTAATCTATTCTTTCAGTTAAATATTGCTAGCTAACATCTTTCTTTATTTTCTGTGTTTTAC
This sequence comes from Arvicola amphibius, assembly GCF_903992535.2. Lineage (NCBI taxonomy): Eukaryota > Metazoa > Chordata > Mammalia > Rodentia > Cricetidae > Arvicola > Arvicola amphibius. Next base: position 81,503,325 of record NC_052052.2, on the reverse strand, counting down.
GAATAATAAATGATTTTCTAATTTCTGATTTGGTTGTCAGCTGGTGGTTCTTATTCTTTATACAGCACACACTAGGTCTATAGTGAAGATCTGCTCAAATTGTAATACCCAAGGTAAGTCATCCAAATACGAGGAGGTCCCTGTGCTACCTGTCTCCTAGATGACGTCTGGAGAGTCATAGTTCTTACCCATGCTATCGGCATCATCACCATCAGTAGCAGCAGCAGCATCATAACTCAGTTGTCTAGTTCAAACTTAGTTACATAGTTTCTCTTATCCAAACAAGAAACCTCTTAAGAGACATAGATTGGGATAGTCTCTTCAATTACATTTTATTGACCAAGGGCAACTCAGAAGTTTAAACCAGTACTTTAATATGTTACCTGAACAAACAACTTACCATGTAGTAAAACAGAACACAATCTCATCTTGTGTTGTGCAATGATAAGAAGATCTTACCAAGATAAAGGTTGCTATAAACAATGAGCAGTAGGTTCTTGTGAGGCACATTATGAGTGCCCGAAACTTTGCCCAAATTAGACATTTATTTCATATCCACATTTAGGGTCGGTCCACGTGGAGATGATAAACAGTGCTAATTACAAGCTTGGGAGAACTAAGAACTGCCTGTAAGAAAGATGTTTAGACATAATTGTGGGGATTATCTTGATTATGTTAATTGATATGGGAAGACTCATAATAATTGTGGAAGCCGGAGTGTGGAAGCTGAGCTGTAGCATGCATTCACTCTCTCCCTGATTGCTGACTGTGGGCACTATGTTACCAGTTGCCTACTGCCTTGACTGTCTGGTAATGTTTTACTATACCTTTGAATTGTGAGTCAGAATAAACCATTTCTTTCTTTTAAAAAAGAAGTTTAAACCAGGTTCAAATCTGGGAGAATTAGACACTTTTGATATAAAGACTATCATGAAGGTTTAGAGATAATCTTTGGTGACAATCTATTGTGTTGTATTATCCTTCAATTTCTTAAACTTTTCTGACAAAAGTATTAATTCGTAACCCTTTATTTCTCTTTATTTTGACTTTTTTCTATAGCATGACTACAGGGATTCCATGTGTGACATATGGGAATGAATGGAATGTAAACTATGAAAAAATGACCCTGGCAAGTACTCATACTGAATGGGAGTGGATTATCTGGAACTCCCAATAATAAATGCAACGTTTTCCCCCAAAGATTTTAGGATGAATATCAGAGAAATGTTTAAACACACTACATTTCTTTTCTTCCATAGAATTCTTAATACTTTGTTGTACAGAATAAATATTTGTGATTCTATGGAAAAGTGAATTCCATTGGTAAAAGGCTCATCAGAGTCCTTCATGGCTAATATGTGTCAGGAGTCATAATATCTGATATATGCCATATCTTACATTAATTTAAGATTAGAACCCCTTGTGTCAGCATCTTAAAAAACGAAATTCCATGGGGTATGTGCTGGTGTGTTCTGGTTTAGTTCAATGAATATCGAGAATTAGAGGTACATACTGTTTGAGTCACTTGCTAGTGCCAAGAGTGAGCAGAAATTTGGGCAAGCCTCTGTGTTAATAACCCAAAGAAAACTCTGTTGCTCTTCTTGTGGCTGAGATGTGGACACATACCACAGAAACATTATTTTTCATGTTACTTTAAGTTCCTTGATTTTTTTTCCAGTTTATTTATTTTTTATTAAAAATTGCCATCTCCTCCCCTCCTCCTCCCCCTTCCCTCCCCTCCCCTCCACCCACACCCCCACTCCCTCCCTCTTGAGGCCAAACAGCCATCAGGGTTCTCTACACTATGTTGAGTCCAAGGTCCTCCCAACTCCCCCCAGGTCCAGGAAGGTGAGCAACCAAACTGACAAGGCTCACACAGAGCCCGTCCATGTCGTAGAGACCAAGCCCATCGCGATTGTCCTTGGCTCCTCGGTCAGCCTCCACCATCAGCCACCCTCAGAGAGTCCGATTTGGTCGCATGTTCCATCAGTCCCATTCCAAGTGGACTTTTTTTTATTCCACTCAACCACACCAAGTCCATTCTACCATTCTATAAGATTCTGAAATTGAGGGTTGATGTAAAAGGAGGCTCCTGGAAAATAACAGCCAGTGAGCATCTATCACATTAGAGTATCAATAATAACTTTCCGTATGTTCAGAAACTCATTACATGATTAATAAGCACTATCAGGCCTCTGTCATTGCCACAGATCTCGTAAGACAATTTGATTGCTGTTTTCTGGAGCTAATTTTTTTTATATTTTGCAGAAAAGAAGCCTCCATATATGTTATAGAAATCTTTCATTGTACCAAAGCTATCCACTAGATACCACATTCTTTCTCCATGAAAATGCACACATTTGAGAACCTATGTGTATTTTTCAGACAACCTAAGTTTTTTGGACACATTCTCCTTAACCAACTTGGAGCTTTGGTCCTGTGTAAAAATGTTCCACCCTTTCATATTTTCCAGACAGTGTCTAGTCAGAATGGAAACTAGCACAGAACTGGGTATTTGGCAAAGGAAATTACATGTGGACCTCTTAGAGCTAAAAGGTGATGTCACGTATTAAGATGAAGACTGTGTTGCCTGATGTCTTTATGGCTACAAACTAGTGAGGTGGTATAGACAGAGTATAAGCCTTGTTGGGAGGAGATCTGGATTCCACTCCTATTATATTTACTGCCTGTCTGTTTGACTCTGAGAATACCACTTTAGCACACTTTGTTAAGATTCCTCATTGTAGATATAGATCTATCAATGTAAAACTTTTTAGTACTCAAATCAAATGAAAAGATTTCTCTACAAGGTGAGAGATATGTGGTCACCAACATCACTAAAGTACAACCATGATTGGTCCTGAAAAGAAATAGCTTTATTCTCAGACTAGATGGCCAATGATAGAACTGTTATGTAGAGGAAACTGAAGATTTACTTAATTTTGCTTGACAGGATCATTTATTACTACAGACTATTGTACTTTTTAATACTTTTTAAAATTTTTATGTGAATGTGGGGAGGTTCATTACAATGAGCACAGGTGGTACTCAAAGAAGCTAAAAGTATTGGACACCCTAGAGTTAAAGATATAAGCAGTTATGAATTGCTCAATATGGATGTTGAGAAACAAATTCAGGTTATCAACAAAAGCAGTAAGTATATGTTTTCAGCTGCTCAGTCATATCTCCAGTGTCTTATTTTATATGTTCCAAACATTTCTGGCTTATTTGTGTACAGTAGAAGAATGGAATCTGGTTAGGAGGCCATACAAATCCATCTAGGTAAGAAGGGGTGGTAGCTTGGGTTATGCTGATGATATTCTGTATTCAGAAAATATAAGAATCATGCACAGCTTTATTGCTGACAACCATGAAATTATACATTGAGGACTGAGTCTAAGAGTCAAGTTTTAGCTTTTAGAGTGGTTTCTTCTCTCCATATTCAGTGGAAAGCAGAGGCTGGAATTAGAATATGTTCCATGTGTGATAGAAATGAGCACCTTTTTTCTAAACATGTGCCTTGGATAACTTGTAAGCATAAAAATCTCCCACAGGGCAGGGAACTCTTACTGTTCTTTGGACAGGAGAAGGAGGGGGAGTGGAGGGAGGGTAAATGGGAGGCAGGGAGAAGGCAGAAATTTTTAAGAAAAAATGTAAATAGATAAAAAAAGAAAAAGAAAAAATCAAAGCGATTAAACATATGAATTTTAGTCCCAGAGAGGGAATTTAGACGGGATATAATGATGAAGAATGACAACTATTTAGATTAGGAAGCTTCAGAGAAGGGCATTGTTGGAATTGATGCATGAAGGTGCCCAGGGTTCACAGACTGAGATGTAGAGAATGAATATGAAAGCAGTAAAAATTATGAGAAATATAGAAAACTGGGTCAGATCTCATGTTTGTAATCCCTTAGCATCCAAGCTAAAGAGCACAGCATTTTTAATACCAACACAGTCTTCTCTATGGAGACATTGGCTAGCCATTGCACATCAATGGACATTAGGATTCTAAGCAACAGACATTCAGCTAAGGTAGTTTGAGGCTAAAAAGTCAAACATACAAGTTGCTCTTTTCCATCTTGTACTAGAGAAAAATCAAATTCCCTCCTTTCCCCCAGAATAACATTGAATAAATTAGTATTTGTCTTTTTCCATGTCTGGCAACCTGATCTATCATATCATAATTTATTTCAGACTTCAGTGTCACAACCCAAGAGACAAGGATAGATTATAAGTAATTTAGAGGTTCCTTGTCATATTTAATTTGTCTTTGGCTGGAGATACTGAGTTGATTTTTAAACTTTTTATTTTAAGTCAGTTCCAAAAATAAGGCATGATGTCTTCTTTTGGATGTTGCCCAAAAGTAGCATACTTCTAGCATCATGGAACCCCATGGTTCATGTCGCTTTAGAGTTCAGCATAACAGGATGCCTTTGAATTTCTCTACAAGCAGTTTTCACCAAATGGATCTTTGTCTGTATCTAGCTTTTCACTGTCTAGTTTGATAACTTTACTTCAGATTTAATATGTTACTTTCTATAATTCCAATATCAAGTTAATAGCTTAGTAGACTAAGTCAATGAAAATTTATTATTTTAAATAACAGATGAATGAGAAGTTGGTATGAATATTAATAGGTTAAAATTAAGTTGGTAGAGACTGATTTTCAATTTGGAGATTCTAAGGAAGAGCTCAACTTGGTTCCATTTGGCTATAATTTGGATGTGGTTTGTCCCTCAACTGATTATGTGTTTGTGATTTAGTCCTTTGAGTAGAGGTCAGGTTGTAGACATTCAAGAGGTAGAGGCTAGTGGGAATGCCTTTGTTCACCTAAGGTCTTCAATGGGTTTGTAGAATCCCAATCTCTTACTCCCTGTCTGTTTACTTCACTCTTATCTCTGTTTGTGGTTCTCCCACCCTGATACTTATTGAAAGATATTCATCATAACTGAGCATATGCTACTATCCTGCCTTGAATCTTGAGAAATATGAGCAAAATTGCTCATTTGCCTTATAAAATTATTCTGGTCTCAGTTATTGTTATACTAAAAAGAAAGTAGTATGCATGTGATTAGGTACCCAACTCTTCTTTTTCCATTTAAAAAATTTTCATTTTACACACCAACTCCAGAGCCCCCTCCCTCCCTTTCCTCTGTTGCCACCTTCTTTTTTCTTACCCCCCATCCATTTCTTAGAGGGGTAAAGCCTTTCTTGGGGAGTTAACAAAGTATGGCATACCAAGTTGAGGCAGGACAAAGCCCAAGTCTTCTTTTCCTTGCTAAGAAGTGGGACCATTCCTCAGCATCTAGAGCTAAAACTGAACACCTTGTTATCAACTTCTTCCATGTCACTATCGCTCCTGCTTCTTCCTCTGACTCAGTTCTGATCTGGCCCACACTTCCTTTCTCTTTTATTCTGTGATTAGATCCTGTTCACCATGTAACCCAGGTAATCTCTCCACCTCATGGACTTTCATCATATTGGCAATGATAATGCCACTCTTACATTCAAAGCAATCAATTCACAGGTTCTAAGGGAATGGGGTTCTGTGAGGGATATTATTCTGTATGGGACACTTGAAAGAGAACAGCATGCTTTTACCCATGATACAACATCCTGATTCCAAAAGCAAGACTTCTGGTCTCATATTTTTTCTAAACTGAAAACAGAGCCATAGTAAAAATGTGTACAGTTCATATATTAAGGCAGCTAGCTTGTAACCGCAGAATGGCATATCAGGAGTAAGAGCATCCCAGTGATACCATTACATAGATGTAGAGGCTTGTTCCTTCAATTCAAACTGTATGACACTGACCAAATTGTTTTGATTCTCTGAACCACAGTTTTCTAAAGAATAAAGTCAAAAGTGCTGGGCCTACTTTTCAGTGAGTATTTAAGACATTGGTGAAACATAGAGCATGCATGGTGTTCATCTGTATAAAATGCCCATGAGAGGGCATCATGTGCCTCTGTGCAGTGCTCAGATGAGTAAACAGGCACTAGACATTGGGAGGAGGACAACTGGGAGAAAGTTATGCAGTGGGATAATGTCAAACCCCAGGCCAGATTTCACAACGCTATGAGCATTTATTTACAAGAACAAAATTCCACACCTGCTTTTGACAGCATTCCATTAGAGGCTTCGGGATCCTGTGGCTTGATTTCCTTCCACCCAGGCATCCCACAGGAATTAGCAACTAAAAGACAAGCATAATTGCCCCATCTAATGTGACAACTTTAGTCTTCCTCTGTCATCTGTAGTTCCCACATTCTTCTTGAACCTCTGACTTTACAAATAAATCAATGGCTGCTCACTTACTACTAAATGCTTCCTGGACATTGAGCCATTTTGCATCTGCTTAGCAAAAATAGTCATCAAACATCAATTGATGTAAAATAATTATTCACTTCATATCAGCCCCCCCCCCTCACCAATTTCCTGCTGCAAGTGACAGTCAATGCTGGGAGCCATTTGGATCATTATCCATTATCACTGTGCTGGTCTTTTCCTATCTACAACCAAACCATGTACCCCAGAGAAAATGGACAGAAATTCTAATGGTACGTAAATAGGTATAAAGATTCAAATTCACACCATCTTCTTGTGAAAGTGAGATATTACTATTATCTGAAGATAAAATGTAAAATGTCTTTAAGTTTTTAACTACAACAGGACAAGTAAGAGTTATATCATTTTTATTTTGTGTATATGGGTACTTTTACTTGCACAAATATTTGTGCAACTATGCGGATACCTGGTGCCTCTTCAGGCCAGAAGAGGGCATTGAACCCCCAGGAAGCAGATGGCCCTGAACTGACATGCATGTGCTGGTTACCTGATTTAAATCCTCTTTAAAAGCAGTTCATGTTTGTGAGGATTGTTAGGGGCATCTTTCCAGTCACTAATAGAAGCTTTTTTTTTTTTTTTTTTAAAAAAAAAAAATATTTGTAACTGAGTTGTTTAATACACTTCTTTGAAAGTATTTTTCCTACTCCACTATCCTTAATAGGAGACTGTAGATAAATAAATGGAAATGTCCTACTAACATGAGTCCTTTAAAGTGTAAACTAGATGTTAGGTTTCTGAAAGGCTAAGGTTAGTATTTCTATGTAATATTGCTTTATAATCCCTAGGTGTTTAGCCAAAGGGAGCAAAGTTAAAAAAAATAGTTACCTATAAACATATCTTTGCGAAGAGACAATGAGACAATTCCCAATAGCCAAGCTTTGGAGTCACTACAGATGCCTGAGCTAAAGAATGGTCTGATAATGTCCACTCTGCTCTTGGCACACAGCTGCTACTCACCAAACAACATCTTATTTATTTGTTTGTTTGTTTTTCATCCTGACTACAATTTCTTCTCCCTCCTCTCCTCCCAGTTTCTGTCCCCCAAGTCCCCTATGCCCTCAAATCCACTCTTCCTTCATTTCTATACAGAAAAGGGCAGGCCTCCCTGGGAAATTGGCAAAACATGACATAGCAAGCTGCAGTAAGACTAAGCAGCTCCCCTCATAGTAAGGCTGAACAAGGCAACCCAATGTGAGAAATAGGGTTTCAGAAGCCAGCAAAAGAGTCAGATACATGCCCTGATGCCACTGTTTAGAATTCCACAAGAAGACCAAGGTACACAACTGTAACATGTATGGAGAGGACCTAGGTCTGATGGCTAGGCTCAAAAACAGTACCTTTTAAAGTGGAAATCGCTCCAACTCACTCTTGACCCTAGTACAGTACCATCTGCCAGGTGCTTGGAGAATGGGAATACTGACATCAGAAAGGTCTGAATTTAAATTCTACCTAATTCTGCAGCCATTTTGGCCAGGGGAAAAACATTTTCTTTCCTTCTTCCTTTGTTTTGATATTTTAAATAAGATACAGGGTGGATATTGTTTGAGAGAATGAATGGTGTGTTAAGAAATCAGGCTAGGGAGTCAGATGACAGCTCAAACACTGGCCCCTCTTAAAAGCTGTAGCTTAGAGAAAGTTCATTAATCTCATTGGAATAAACAAGGACTATGATTATAATACCTTGAGGTCATCATGGAAATCGGATAAGGACCTGTACTATATGCATCTGAGTAGTGTAGGACTCCTGAGAAGAGCTCAGTGGACACTGGTTCTATGAAGAGCAGGATAGATTCCTCATCATCCAATGGGGGCTAAAATGAGTGAGAGGGCAAAGAAGGAAAAGAAAATCTGGGCAAACATTTCTTACATAGTACAACATGAATACAGCATCACAAAAGAGGCTCCTCCTCCAGTGGATTCTCTGAGCCCAGTGAAATTCCATGGTCAGAGGAGAAGCAGAATGGCAAAGGAGATTAAGCTAATTGTTTTCTTTGGAAGCTGAAGAATCAAAGTTTGTCTCTGGCACCTCTATTACATCAACTTCAAACTCAATCCCCAAATCCCACTGAAATAGTGAATAAAACTTAAAAGCCAAAAGAAAAGAAAAGGGAGAATGGAGGATAGGAGCCAAAAGGCTTGAGGCTTCAGTTGGATCTGTTCCTGTCACTGCTTCAACCCGTCTGCACCCCGTGCCTCTGTGAGCTTGCTGTACCTTTTGAGCTAAATAGTTTTTCTCCCTGTGGTTTGTGGCAGCAGGCCTTTCTGTTTGGGTAAGTGTGAAGGAAGGATACACATGTCAATTTACTGAGAGGAAAACTGGAGGAATAACTACTAGTCTTCAAACTCAATGGATACAGAACATGGCCAAATTGCTTGCCACGTCACTACAATGGCCTGTGTAACTTTTGTGTTTTTCCATCAGCTGAGGAGGAGTTAGAGTTCCAGAATGGAGCCCACAAGAGGTCAGAAATAGGACCATAGAGACTCTCATAATATCCTATACTTAATGTGTGGATTTCCCAGCTTCTATATCTATAAAGTGAATAGGAAGAGGATGCTTAAAACTTAGAGCATCATCGTGCTTAATGAATTAACTTGCTTGTCTTTTTTTCTCCTCTTCATTCTTTTTTTCTTCTCCTTAAACTCTTTTCTTCTTCTGCCTCTTGTCATTTAAATCCTCAACCTATTTTATTTTGTTTTATTTTATTATATTTTGAGACAAGGTTTTACTATGTTGTCCAAAATGGCCTGGAACTCATAATTCTCCTGCCTAGCTCCACAGTGCTAGAATTTCAGGTCTCTATTCCTCTCCTTTTTCATTCTCCACCGTTGCTACCAAGGCAGACCTACATTCTCCAGTCATCTGGTCCACCTCTGAAGCCTAGCAGATAACTACTCAAAAGGTACTTGTATAGTGAATAAGTTCCTCGACAATCCTTTCTTTCTATAATAGAAAACACTATTATATGTGTGTTCTTACTAGCTAGAAAATAAAACAAACATTTCCAATAAAAATATGGAACTCATATAACCCTATAATTTTGAAATATACATACACACAAAACAAACTCATGAACACTCCAAAAAAGAAGTGCAGGCATAGACCTTTTGGGGACAGGAGCAGGAAGATCTATCTTGATATTTAATCGATATCACTATTTTCCAACACCAAAACACCAGTGTTTGCAAGTGTGTCTTCTTACTGCACCATGCAATTACCCTTCATTCTTCTCCTAATGTTTCTAAAATTGGTTAACAACACATACAAGATATCAGGCAGGTAGGAAGATAGGCCATGAATATGTAAATGAAAATTATTTCTGTCTTATAAAACAAACGTACAACTTAGCAGGGGAGATGTTTAATTATTAGGAATATTTGTAGCCAACTCTTCCCCATCTACATGCATGGCTATATATTCAGTTCTTAATGACAACAAAGTCTTCAAAAGAGGCCTTTAGGGTACTATGAGAGAGAGAAGACAAAAGGAGATACCACTGAGCTAGAGTGGCATCTTTGAGGGGAATCTTTTTAACAATGATTTACTTAAATTTATTTTATGTATATGAACTGTCCAACTGTATGTATGTGTATGTACCATGTGCCTGGTTTCCCACAGTGCTCAGAAAAGGACATAGGATCTCCGGAAATTGGAGTTAGAGCGGTTGTGAACCACCACTGGGGTTCCGGGAACCAAATCCACTTGCTCTGTAAGATCAGCAAGTGGAGCCATCTCTACAGACCCTGAAAGGAAATAGTTTTAATTCTAAAAATGGGCTGAGACAGTGCCTTGGTAGGTGAAGTGCATTGTATCCAAACATGAAGAGCTGAATTTAAATTCCTAGAAACCACATAGAGACAGGCACAGTAGCACTTGTTTATAATGAAGTAGTCATATAACTGGATAGGAGGCATAGTCAGAATATCAGGACATTTTCAGATCAACTCAAACAGAAGCAAACAAAAAAAGAGATTCCTCCTCAAATAAGGGGAGAGGTGAAAACCAAAATCCAAAGTTGTCCTCTGACTCCTACATGACTTTTACATCCACTCTTTGGTAACTTTAGGCCAATATTATCCACAATACATCACACATACTCAAAGACAATATATAGATAAACAAAATGCATACATATCAAAATAATATTCTTATAAGTAACCTCTTCCTATCCGAATGCCATTTTTGTCAGGTTAGCAAGACTAGAATGCACTTTCTAGCCTCCTTCCTTCAACTAAAGCCTATACATTCATTGAGTATGTATACTGGTGACACGAGAAGCCCAGGAATATGTATAACACATCCTTCCTGTCTTTTCTTCTAAAGAGCAGATGTTCTTAAAAGAATTTCATCTCGTTTCTATAGAACACTTTATCAAAGATGGTAGACTCTTTGCAAAATGTCTTAGTTTGGGCTACTATTGCTATGATGAAACATTATAATAAAAACAAGATGTGAAAGAAAGGATTTATTTTCTTACACTTCTGTCTTCATGTTCTATTGCTGTGAAGAGACACCACAACTACCACAACCCTTTTAAAAGAAAGTATTTAATTGGAGCTCGCTTACAGTTCCAGTGGTTTAATGCACTGTTACCATGGCAGGAAGCATGGTGGTATGTAAGCAGACACGGTGCTGGAGAGGTTGGGAGTTTGACACCTGGGTCCACAGGCAGCAGAAAAAAACAAGACACTTGGCCAGACTTGAGCATTAGAAACCCCAAATACCACTCCCAGTGACACAAGGCCATACCTTCTGATCCTTGTCAAGCAATGACACTCCCTAATGGCCATGCATTTAAACATATGCGCCTATGAGGTCCATTACTATTGAACCTACCACAACTTCCATATTCACAGTTCATCACTGAAGGAAGTCAGGACCGGAACTCAATTAGTGTGAGAACCTGGAGACAGGAGCTGATGCAGAGGCCATGGAGGGTGTTGCTTTCTGGCTTGCTCCCCATGGCTTGCTCAGTATGCTTTCTTTTAGACTCCAGGACCACCAGTCCAGAAGTGTCCCTACCTACCATGGACTGGGCTCTTGCCCATCAATCACCAATTAAGAAAATACTCTAGATGCTTTTCTGCAGGCTGGTTTTATAGAGGCATTTTCTCAGTTGGGGTTCCCATCTCTCCAATGACTTGAGTCTATGTCAAATTGACAGAATTAGCCAGCACAAAAGGGAAACCTATCAGTTTCCATTGCTTATGAATAAACCAGGTTCATGCTTGCCTGGGAAACTTTTCAAGTGAATGAGCAGAGATCTGGAGGAAAATTTATAAGCATGCTAGTTATATGTCAAATACTCACTCAGCATTCAAACAGTAGCTGCTCCAGAAAGAAAAGGAGTGGCTTTGAATATTGAAGACACTAGTTTCTCTTAGTAATGGATATTAATAAAACTAATAACAACAAAAGCAAGACTAATCTACAGACTTCAGAGAGTATGTGTGAGTTGGAGCAGGCAATATATATATATATATATATATATATATATATATATATATATATATATATAGTCACTATGTAAGCACAATTTCTTAGTGTAATCTCATTAAGTAAGAATTAAGATTTTTTTATCCCATTTTCCAGATGGGTAAAATGAAGCTTGGTATGAACTTAACACACTTAATGGGCCCAAGCTGGATGATTTACAAACTCACATCACAAATTCACTATGACTATGAGGCAGTCTTGAGTCACTGGCTGTGTTTTCAGCCATTCTTACATCTTTAAACAATGCAGAGAGTAATAGAAAATTCCCTTCAGCAGTCATGCTGAGGAGTCCATGTCCATTCTTCCAGTGCTGGGAAAGAACATGAGAGTCTTCAAGGATCCAGCCCTGCAATCCGTTGATTATTTATAGGAGATATTCCCAAAGGGGGTGGCTCCATATTCTGCCTTGCAGATTGCAGAAAAAGATAAATAACACATTCCTCATTCTCTTTCTCGCTGGGGAAATTGGGGGTTGTGTTTACATCGCTTCCTTGGTATTTATCCTCCTGCTGGCTGTTCCATCCCCTCTATTTTATGTTGTTATTTTACTTCCATTAGGGGAGCAGAAAAAACATGAGAAGCCATTCTGATCCACCCGAATCCTCAGAGGGCATGACTCGGTCAAAGTCAGAATCTTCTCCCTTGTAATTTTCCCTACAAACATCTCATTCAAGAGGCATTTTTCTTCTTCTGAATACCAATGTCCCAGTGATGATAAAAATCATAAAACTCTCCTCCCCCTCCAAAGCAAAGCAGAAAGAAAAAAACCAAGGGAACAGAAAATCAATTGCATGCTTGATTCATTTCATGTTTTTATCCTCCCAGATTTGCTTCCCAGGCTCCTGGGAATTGCCTAGTTAGCACTTAGGAAGGGCCAGCTGGGTCACTACAGATGTCATGTGGCATTCCTGTGTTCTGTAGCTTTTCTTCCTCAGGAAGGGCTGTGCTCTATTAGAAAACCTTTCAGGCATATTAGCCCCCATTCTTTACCTACTGAGTTCAAATGGACATTGATGAAGTCTATTTTATATAAGAGACTTAAAACATTGCTATTTTTTGTGTTTTTTTTCAAGAGTGGAAGTTTTATTCCAAGAACACCCTGTATTTGATCTAAACAAGTCTGATAACTTGATTCCTCATTTGGTTGCATTTTATTTACCCTTTTATATTTTTATTTTTAATAAAAGCCATACACTGAACAGCCTCATACCAAGTCTATCACATGTTTCTCTATTTCATCTAAGAGAAGACAAAAGGACATTGAAGTCCAGTCATTTTCCTTAATTATCCATGTAAAAGAAGATACCAAGGTTTAGAAAATTATGTAGACTGGTATCTATGACATATACTCTTATAACTCTGTTAATTAATAACTTAAGTAACCCTGTTACTTATAACTCTGTTACTATGGAAACTGTGGCAAGGGGCTCACTTGTTCAAGGGTAGCCTGGGCAACAGATGGCAGATTCATTCCGTGAAAAGTTATGTAGTAACTGGAAGAACTTCAGACATCTCTGTAATTCTTTGCTACAGATTTACTTTTCTAGAAAAGCTGTAGAAGACAGGGTGCTCTGGCTTACATTAATAGATTGTAAAATAGCTTGAGGGCGTATTTATAAGTACATAGTTGTACAAACAAAAGCACGAACCTCTCAAAACCCTACTTTGCCCTCTACTGTGTTTGTACACCATTTGCTAGTACTGTGCCTTGGGCCAATTTCCACAAAGCATGATCTTTAAGGCAGAAACCTTACACAGGTGTTTGAAGGATGCTTCCATAAAAGATCAACAAGGAGAAAGCAGGCAATGGATTGACAACCCAGTCATGCTGTGACTATATGCCATCTCCCTTTTGCCCTTTCTGTTCATTTCACAGGAAATGCTAGTGTGTTCTCCCTCAGTCTGCCCTGATCCAGTGCAGATGACTTGACTTCCACACCCTGAATCTGAGCCAACATTGGCAAGTCACCTGGGCAGAAAGTAAACCCCATGTGCTACTTGCTCCTCCCTCATGGTTGGTTGTATAGTTGAGTAAGTAAGATGGGCCAAAGAGGATACAAATGGGTGATTCTGGAGTTTGTATGTGTCATGACTTTTCAACTTGTTTCCTTAGTTTTAAAATGGGAGAGTTGGAGTCTATTGTTTTGAATGTTATAATTTCCCTGTAAGTAAAACTTTATTTTTTTGATATTATAATAAAATTACATCAATCCCCTCTTCTCTTTCTTCTCTCCAAGTCTTCTTATCCTTGTAATTTTAAAAAGTACATTCCTAAATATCCTTAAATGAAATAATAATCTTTGAGCATAGGTTTCCATTTTTCTTAGTAACATATCTTATATACTTCTTGAACAGTCATAGAAGGAGCTGGGGAACATGCACCAAAGAAATGAATGTTGATTAAATGAATATTGACCAATTCCTTGATTAGAGTTACATTTATCACTATCATGCTAGCCTCCTAATCATAACAATATTATCTATTATTACAATTGGCATGCCATACCCACTACTACACTACAATTGTTGGGAAAATGCCTGTGAGTCCAGAGAGTATAAAATTCGCTTAACAAAATATAATGCATAAATATACAAAACTATTTTCTTAGCCGGGCGGTGGTGGCGCACACCTTTCATCCCAGCACTCGGGAGGCAGAGGCAGGCGGATCTCTGAGTTCGAGGCCAGTATAATTAACTTCCAACAAGACTTTTTGTTGTGGGTGAAAACCAAAGCAGCAAACTGGAAAATAAATGTAGGGGTATTGATCAACAGGTGAAACTGATGGAGTTGATGTACATATAGATGGTCTCTGTCTTGGAGGGGACACTGGGTCTATGCATCATTTTAAAGACAAGCTATCTTTGTCCTATCGGCTTGGCAAAGATTAAACTACTTCTTTTCTATATACCTAGAAGTTGGTAGGAAAGTATGAAAGTGGAGTTTGTGATATACCGATTTCGTATATATATAAAATCTAAAGTCAAATACTTCAGTGTAGTTGCAAAGGCACCTTCTAGCAGTATCTGCCTAGACTGGATACTTTCTATGTGATCTTCAGTAAGTTATTTTCTTTTCACTGAGCATCCACTTTTCTCTTGAAGGCCTCAGAGGCTTGTTGTAAAAATTGCATGTCACATCTATAAAACACCTGTCTCATAGTAGGTGCTCAAAATTCATAACTTCTGCTGTTAACAAAATGACATGAAAATGTCTTTCAAATATGAGCGTTAACTCCCTTATTGAATGTGTTTTCAAAGTACAGGGCTTGAGCAAGTGTCTTTAAAATAGGGCACAGTGTGGCATCTGGTTTTGTACTGTGATGGGAAAGTTAATTATTAAAGTTATGACAAGACAGGACTACACTTGCAAGTTCTCTTAAGAGATAAAATAAACATGAAGCAAAGTTGTTTTCTTGTCATTTAAAGATCACTTCCAGCAGCAGAAACACAGATAATACCATGATTCCGATGCTTTAAGATTCCCTCAAAGGCAAACATACTTGATAAGACCAAAAGCCTACCACAGTGGCTACAGGGCAAACCTCAAGCTGTCCAGACAAGCCTTTAGGACACCATGGGTATGCCACTAGTCCTGATCTCTAAATGGTTAGCATCTCATAGAGGCATTCTACCAATTACCACATTACTCTCATCTTGTGCCAAGAATGTGTTGGCAAAGCCAACAGGAAATGAAAACTAGCCAGTCTGAGACATTTTCTCATGTATTTTGTTTTCCAATGTATATTTTCATTGATGCTTTGGTGTTCTTCAGACAGGAATGGACCACAGCAGCCTCAGACAATGGAGTCCTGAACTTGGCCAAGTTTTTCCTTGCATTTGCTGGTCAGAATGGTTCAGATTCCCATGAGGGAACATCATAGCCATGAAATTTTCTCATCTGCAGTTCCTCTTTGTACTTATGAGAAATCCATGGAGGAAAGGTGGTGGGAAAATACAGTTTGTGTTATACTATTTGTGGGTTAGGGGTTTTAGACCATCAGTGGACACTTTCAGGTCTTCTTTTGCTATCTATGAAATTGAATCACTGTCTACTTAGAAGATCAAAGTTATTTTCCCTTGAGAGGATGACTATTCTTGTCTTCTCTGTCACTAGGGAGATGAAGCAACCAGTATTCATCTTTTTTGGCTAATGACATTCCTAACACTAGCTTGTTTGCAATTTGAGTGATTGGCTAAGAAATAAGATCATCGAGTCATTTGTATTTCAATCTCCACTTCTATTTATTTCACCAAACATCTAGAAATAACTTAAATTGCTAAATGATATTGTGGTTTCTCTAGAATTGAGAAAAGGTTCTTCAAAACCCCAATATAAAGAGTTGGGATTGAAGTTCAGGATTAGAATATGTACTTCTTATTAATAAGGCTTTGGTTTCAATCTTTAGTAACAGAAAAGCAAGCAGTTCTCATGAAACATGCCAACATACTCCTTCAGTTAGACATGGTATTTCCTTTCAATTTTGCAAATAACTGTAGAGACAAAATGTGCAATATTTGAATGTCTATAGAGAAAGAGAAAGATAGTCTGTTTTCTAAAGGCCTTCAAATAATTGAATGAGTTCCATCCCTGCTATATTGGGTAATCTGCTCCATTAAAATCTACTGACTTAAATGTTTATCATATCTAAAAACACATGTTCATGGAAATATGTAGATTGGTATGTATCCTAGGCAAACTGACCCATCACACTGACCATCTGAAGTCCCAACACTGGAGAAGGAGAGGATTGAGAAGCAGGAAGGGGTGAATGATGGTATGAAGGGCATGGGGAGCATATGCTCTTTGATTCCCAGTGTCCAAAATGCAGCTTCTAAATTTCATTTGGTTGTAGAGTTTACCAATAGCCTAGAAAAGACCAAGAAGCAGTCCAGAGCAAAGCTTCTAAAGAAGATACCTTTTCCAGCTACAAGTATCCTGAAGTAGATGTTTGGTTTTCATGAAGGTGCCAGACTAAAGCTGAACTGTTGTATTTAGTGGAGGTTACAAAGTAAAGGGGCGTAGCATCATATGGGGATGGCTCTAAGAAATACCCAGGGCACCTTCAAAATATGGGAGCCTGTGATGCTAAATAGAGTTCTGCATCCCTTTGGGCACTGTCCAATCCAAGTTCGTTGTCACAGGATGCACGTTCCTCTGAATGCAGACAGAAGATGTCGGTTTTATGCTTTACTTTGTCCAGTCAGGGTCGTTTTATTGTACACTGATTGCTTGCTCACGCTCCTACCAGAAAAAAACTGCGTAGTGCCATGTTCTGGGGCTAGCATTCTTTCATCTGATGCTGGAGTTCTTATTCCACAGGCCTGGATTGTGGAGTAGGAACAGGTTCATCATGCTGCAGCATGGGAGAAAGAGAACTATGTTAAACCATACTGGAGAGATATAATAAGGGTTCTTTACTCAGATGTCCAAGTTGTCACAGGCCACATTGATCTCCTCTATTCCTTCTCAGACCCTCAGGAAGTTTACATCTCTCAACCTCATTTTCCTGTCTGAAAACCAAATAGGTTTCCCAACAAATGTTGATTTTTAAATTCTTTCGATATTTTTACATTTGGTAACTTCAAAGATCTTATACATTATTAAAATATAATATAAACATATTATAAGCCTTTGCTGTATATGAATTGTAAGATGATTTTTTGAATAGGAACACAATTATAAGAATATTACTTCCTTGAGAAAGGCTGTACATTACTCAATTCCAGGCTCCTAAGAAATATTGCTAATTTTTTTTACCTATTATTTAAAGTAAACACATTCAAGAACACATGCCACCCCTCCCCAATTAAAAGGCATTTAGAGGTAAATTTGTTTTCTCTTGGTACTAATCCAATCGAAAAACAGTTCCTAAATAGTCCCATTAGATAATTCTAAAGATATGCACTCTATTATTCTGGACTGTTTGTCTTCCTGTGCTCTGCATGTCCCTTTGTGAGCGTCATGTATCCCTGTGACTTTTTAGGTTTGAAATTCTTATTTGTAAGGTAGAATTAGAAAGACATGGACAATGGAATGCATCCGCTGTGCTTTCACGTGCTGGCAGATGCCTGCCTCACGATCCTTTCTATTTCTGGACAATTAGCTGGAACTGGAGGCAAAACTGTTGTCACCTTGGACTGAGATCCTCTCCTTGGTGGAGAATGAATGAGATGTGCAGAGAGGAGTGCCCTTTTCTTGCTAGTGTCTGTCTTCACTCTGATTAGTGTCACCTACCCCTCTCCAGACACGAGTAGAAGAAATCACAACTGGATGGATGCAGAAATGCCTGCTTATTTTGCTAGTGCTTGAATCAGGTTTTGAGCCAATGCAAATAAAGATCAACTCTGTGTTTCCATCAGGTAGGAGGAAGATGTAAGAGAAAAAAAGCTTTCCATACCCTGTTTCTGAAATGAGGTAGGGTTCAGGTACCCCAAAAACCTACAGATCTGCAGTGTAGTCGTTGCAGCCTACCAAGTATCTGAGAGCTGAGCACACAGACATAGATAGTGCTGGAAGGTCCTCGACATGTCTACTCCACATTTTTACTGTGAACTGTGGCCCAGAGAAATGGGCCAGCCATATTAATCATCAAACCTATTATTCGCTGTTTGTAAACCACTGTAGGCGCCATTCACAAAGACAGACTCCATCTTCACAAAATTTGAGGCTGGAGCTATACAATTAAAAACTGAACCCCCTGCTACAAATTCAGTTCTGATTTACCATCAAAGGTTAGTGTTTCTAAGGGGTGGAGACAGACATACAAGGCAAATGCATACACGAGGTAAAAAAAAGTAATTCTATTCTACGACTGTTTGAATGTTAATTGACTCCCATAATCTCATAAGGATTGACTCTTTTAAGAGGTGTGGCTTTGTTGGCGTGTGTATGTCCTTGTTGGAGGAAGTGTGTCACTGTGGGGGGCGGGCTTTAAGGTTTCCTATGCTCAGATTGCTATCCATTGTCCCAGTTGACTTCCTGTTGTTGCTAGATGTAGGACTCTGAGCTAGTCCTCCAGCACCATATCTCTGTACCTGTTGCCATGCTCCCCACCATGAGCACAATGGACTGAACTATAAGGGAGACACCCCAATTAAACATTTTTCAGTTATGAGTTGTTTTGGTCATGGTGTCTCTTTACAGCAATAGAAACCCTAAGACATATCCTAATATTTCTAGATTTTAGGAGAAAATCTAATCTGAAGATTAGGTTTTCCACCTATAAATATATGCGATAACAACTGCCTCTTAGTTAGCTGAAAGAGTTAGTAAAATATCAAAATCTTAATTTATGTATCTCATGTGCCTAAGAACTCAAAGTAGATGTCAGTTTACCTCTCTAGATATACTCAACAGGGACAGGACAAGAGTAAGTTGGTGAAAATGTTACAGGAAACCATTATGCCCCTGTGCTAAGACATCAAGCAAGGCAAGGCCCTTCTGATCACATCATGAGGCCTTGGCGTACATACCAACTATAGGGCAAACATACTCTGCCCTTCTCATGCTCAAGGCCCTTATTTTATCAATGGAGTTAACAGAAATAAATAGTTAACTTCTTTCCAACTTTCCCATTAAGGAGATGAAATGTGAAATTGAAAAGCTTCACAATGTTCATTGAAGTTTTAAGTCACTCAAAACAAATTACAGAAAAAGACAAAACAAAGCCAAAATTGGACTGAAAATTAACTGTTTTTTTTTTTTTTAAAAAAAAAAAACTTCATCTTAAAGAGGAAGAAACATGAAATAGAAAGGACACTGGGCTGCATGACAGGTGGATTCACCTCTGTGTCCTGTATCCTCTATTTGAATGACTCCATACTGGGCCCCAGTGTGGAGCTTGTAGTTTTACCTTTTCAGTGAGTGAGTTGAAGGAAGAACGGGATGATCTCTAGTACTTTCTACTCCAGCTTTCTCCCCTCATGATCCACCATAAAATTGCCTTCTAATAGTCAGTGTGTATCTTAGATGACATAGCCATTTAATGACATATACATAAATGCTCAGATATTTCAAAAATGGTTAAACATTGTTTTAGGTATTCTATGAAAGTATTTTGGAATGAGATTAACACTTAAAATGAATAAAGTAGACCACTGCATCCCTAGGTCAGGTGAGCCTCATCCAGACATCAGTTAAACACATATTTTAGAACACATAGTCTAAACCTTCCTCCCAGAATAAAAGATCCTTCTTCTTTCTTGAGGATCTTTCAATTGAGACATTGTCTTTTTCTTATCTTCAGCCTTGAACTGACTTTGAACATTCTGATCTATAAACTAGTAGTGGTTTCTCATTTTCTTGGATCTCTAGTTGGCTGAATTCATCTGGCAGAGTTTCAGCTCTTGGCATTTGTCAGCCTTGATAATCTGATGACCATTCTTCGTAATAAATTCTTTACTTTTTGTCTCTCTGTTTCTATCTCTGCTTGTCTCTGTTTCTCTCTCTCTCTCTCTCTCTCTCTCTCTCTCTCTCTCTCTCTCTCTCTCTCTCCTTATCTGACCTAATAATCTTTAAAGGTTTGATAAACAAATCTTGTTTAAGGTAATATTAAGACTGACTAATAATATATATTCACAATATATCTCAGCATATGATTAACCATTTACAAACTATTGATTACACTCATTCCTTGATAATCTCAACAGTCCTAAAATGTAGACTACATGCCAAAGATATTCATTGACTATGTGGAACTTCACATTGCAATTGTCCTCACCAAAGAGCAGCAGAGTTCCAGCTGGTGCCAGTATGTAAGAAAGGACGAAAACCTCACCTCAAAGCACTGGTCAGTCTAAGTGCTCAAGTTGTGGGCATTCACAGAGGGAAATGTTGCTCATAGTCCATGAATATTTCTATGTAGGAGTCTAGCACTGCCTCAGGGCTTCTTATAAAGGTACGGCTACTATCTATATACATGACTGTCCTGATCATTGGAGGGCAGAGTTGTCGAGAAGCTACAAGAAGCATAGAAATAGGGATTATTTGCCTTGTCATAAATTATGATATGAGATTTCCTTTTATGTTTATAATTAACTTAGATTTGAATATAAAATATTTCGGTAAGACCCATACAATAACCCCGTGGAGTGAAAGATTTCATAACTAAGACTTCTATGCAGAACTAACTGAACTGCCACCAAGCCTACAGAAAACCACCCTACTATGTTTGCCCTGTTTCTTAGTTTGCTTTCTCATGATTGTCACAGAATCTTTGGCAGAAACAACCCTAAGGAGTAATGGTTTACTATAGTTACAATTTCAGAGGGTCAGTCAACAGCAAGCTGGCTCCATGTTTCTGGGCCTGTGTAAGGCGGAGCAGTATGAAGATGGGAGCAAATGTAATGTGATCACCTTCACTTCCTAACAGTTGACAATCAGGAGAGGGGAATGGGATGGGGGAAGATGTAGAGGTAAGGGGGTAGAAAAGAGAGGGAAGGAGAGAGAGAGCCATTGAAATGCCCAAGATGACCTTTTGCCTCTAGCTAGAGTACACCTCCCAAAGTTTTTAGCAGTTTCCAGAAGCTCCCAAACCATCACCATCGGCTAGAATCAGCATTCCAACAACAAGCCTTTTAAGGAGACATTTTGTACACAATATAACAATTTGTAAAAAGGAGAGAAAGGCATGGATTCCCGAAGCTAGAATTAGAGACAGAAGTTTGAAGGTCTAAGTAAATTCAGACTAGGACACGTAAGGGACAGTGAAAATATATTAGTGCTGAATCAACTAGAAACATCTTCTGTAGCCAGCAGTCAGAGTAACATTTGGAGCCATTTACCACACTGCTTTTTTCTTTTTTGGTTTTTCAAGACAAGGTTTTTCTGTAGTTTTGGAGCCTGTCCTGGAACTAACTCTTGTAGGCCAGGCTGGCCTCGAACTCACAGAGATCCACCTGCCTCTGCCTCCCGAGTGCTGGGATTAAAGGCTTTCACTATTACTGCTGGGCTCACTACTACTTTTACAGATAGTTGTGTGACCTAGGTATTTAAGTACTGACCTTCAAAATGATTCAGGTTATAGTCTTTGGGGATGGGATTAATGAGAGAGGTGAGTTAAAAGGCATGTAGTGAGAAGATATACAGAGATACATAAAGGATGAGAGAAAGATGATTGTGAGAACAAAGACTCTCTAGAAAACAACAACAATCTTCAAATCCTCCTTGAATTTGAGAGTTATTTCTGATATAAAGATAAATAGGTATAAAATCTCAAGATCCACAGGTATCTTGCTATTTTTTGGTATGCCTTCGGTCAGTAGAATATTGCTAACTAAATTCATCCAGTCCTTTGTTGCTGGGTAAAATATACATTAAATGAGAAAAGTAGCCATTTGACAGTTGGTATCTCCCATGTAACAGTATCAACATGTCTTGGTTCAACATCAGATTGAACCTTTCCGGGTATGCACAGCACTGCATGATTCAGTCCTTGAGAGCATCTAGCAGGGGAAGTGATTGAAAATGACACAGAACTTATTATTGTATCTACCGAGACTTTCCCACGTTCATGCTGACCACTAGAAAAGTGTCTGGCATGCTACATTCCAGTGTGGTTGAAAGATGCACTCAGGGTCTGCAGCACATTCCCTTTGTTCCTGTTTCCATTACTCAGGGAACATATTTTCAAAGGATGAGACGGCTCAATTTTGGAATAGTTTCCAGAGGGATGTGGCGAAAGACTGCCTCATTTGATTTGCTTAGAATCAGAGCAGAGCAAGGAATCCCAGTGTCCGCTGGGAGCAGCTGTGTATGGGCAGGAGTGTTAGAAGAACATGGTGCCCATTTGTGGCTGGTATGTGAGGGCTCCCCATCGTTGTCTCCTATGACCCCCCTAGATTCTTGCCATTACCACTTCAAGCACTGATCCCCTCAAAAAAACCACAATGTCATGATTTTTCTGAGTTTTCTCTTTCCCCTCTATTCTTTTACCTAAAATTATCCTTCTGGCTTCATTTATATTAAGTTTAGTGGAGTTAGAGAGCATTTAAAGGAAAAAATGGTCATTTAGAATCCATGTTTCATTCCCCAGGCTCTACTCTATGAAGTAGAGTTTGGGGCTGTATTTTTTAAACATTTAAAATACTCTCCTCATTGTGTGTGTGTGTGTGTGTGTGTGTGTGTGTGTGTGTGTGTTACTTAGATAAGACTGGCAAAGACTATGTTAGATTGAGTGACCTCAACAATCGAAGCTAGAAATCTGATAACAGAGTGCTGGCATGACCAGGTTCTGGTGAGAGTTTTCTTGTCTTACAGAAGACTGGCTTCTCCTTGTTGATATTTACATGAGAGAGATAAAAATAGAGGTAGATTGGAAGAGGAAAAAATTCAGGGGGAGGGAGAGAGAAAGATTATCTTTTAAAATATTTATGTTTTGTTTATGTGTTTCTGTGTGTTTATGGCACACGTGTATAGGTACTCATGGAGGACAGAAGGTGTCAGATCCCCTGCAACAGTAATTACAGGTAAGCATGAACTCTCCAATCTGTGTCCTGGAAATCAAACAAGTCCTCTGGAGCAGTAAACACTCTTAATGGCTGATTCATCTCTCCAGCCATCGGAGGTTCTTTAAATATTGCCCCCCCACACACAAATCAGGTCCTTTATTTTCCAAATTCGATTATGGGTTAGTTAATCATCACATAGTGTGTTTACATGAAGGCAAATGCATTCTATGATATCATCTGTTGTAATTTTTGAATAAACTGAAAAGTTTACAGTAGAAATAAGAGCATAGATATGCACAAGATTTGATCATTTGAACAGTTTGATAAAGAGAATTACAGAGTGATGTTACATAAAAGGCATAAGATAGTTTGACACTCTCCACAGTTTCTTTCTATATGTCCTTCTGAGTGGTTTAAGGTCTTGTGTTTCAATACCTCTTGCACCTTAATTACT
This sequence comes from Arvicola amphibius, assembly GCF_903992535.2. Lineage (NCBI taxonomy): Eukaryota > Metazoa > Chordata > Mammalia > Rodentia > Cricetidae > Arvicola > Arvicola amphibius. Next base: position 81,479,575 of record NC_052052.2, on the reverse strand, counting down.
AGTAAAGACCTTGACACATTGGAAGTCAATGTTTCAACATATGAAGAGAAGGGCCTCAATCTTCAAATGTAAATAACAAAAGCATACAAAACTGGCTTAGAATTAAATTTTTAGATTTATTTATTTTTGTTCTACACGTATGTGTGGGTCTGCATGCATGTATGTGCACCACAAGTATGCGTGGTGGAGACATTGTCACAAGAGCGTATTTAATTCCCTGCAGCTAGAGTTACAGACAGTTCCGAAGCACTGTGTCAGTTCTGGGAACTGAGCATCTGGATTCCAAAGAGCACCACATACTCTTATGCCTCTGAATTATCTCCGATGCTCCTGACTTAGAATTATTAATGATTTCCACACGTATATAGAAGAAAGATTGGACTCATTCATCAGGAAAGTGTGAATTTGAACAGCTGATCTGCTTTTTCCCCATATACTTACCTATGAATTGGAAAGAATTCAACCTTTATGGAGAGTAGGGTTATTTCTAACTCTGATTACAGTGCTGCTAATATGATTAATAACTTCATCTTTCAAAGTGATAATTTTGCCTTCCTCTTAGATTTCATCCTACATGCTATTTTAACATCTGTGGTATGTGGATGAGCATACAAATGCCTTTTGGCACAAGTTTGTTGGTTGTGAGAATCTCAAGAAAGCTCTTGTCCCTTAGAAATCTACATATTCATTCATTGTCCCTGTGACCAATATACTCAGCAGAGGTGAACTAGGTAAGATATTGCAACCAGAGATCCTAAGGAGAGGTAGAAAGAAGTCAATGACTCATATGTCTGCAAGTGAAGATTCATGGGCACAAGATACAGTTCTTGGAAAGTTCCTTACAAGGCAAGAAATAATGATAATTAAGAGCAAAATAATGATAATTAAGTTAATTAATAGGTACATCTGTAGTGGTAGATAATCATAAGTACTTTGTCTTCATTTGTTTATTTAATTCTACTTCATACCTTGAAGTAATTTTATTTGTCTAAAATGTCATAATTGGATGGAGAAAAATGTCAGTTTCCAATAGAGTTAAATGACCTTAAATGTTTTAATGCCAGCAATGTGTACATTTTACCTCTGTAAATTACAATGCATGTAGGAAAATGCATGGTGGTAAAAAATCCTAATGAAAGTACACAGGCCCTACAAAAATCAAGAGAATTCTCAAGGAAGAAACCAAGTCTAAAATAAGACCTAAAGGTTAATCGTGAGTTATAAATGAGTAATTGTGAGAAATCCAGCCACAGAAAAGGAGTAGCAGAAGTGTGGTTGGTCTCACGAAGAATGTTTTTATGAATAGTGTATATCTAATTGTCCAAGTTACTGTAAGTTCCCAAAGTGCTTTGCTTGTGCAAAACCATGTCCTAATCCCACAGCCATCATTGTTGTACAGCATGCACATGATCTGTTGGTGCCCCCATCTCTACTGATAGGGCATTATTCACGCCCTTATCCTGTTTATGTCTTTGTACTAAGTGTTTTCTGTGCCATGATTGTGTAGTTACCAAATGTATGGAGAACCCTGAATTTATTAAGCACTGTCTAGTTCTGTTGGGCATTTGAGGGATGACTAAGGCAGAATACAGTGTATTTCAGACACATCAGCATCTGTTGTGGACGTCTGGGGGAAACATGAGTCACTGAACATCAGTGTTTCTACTTGTGATGTGGAGAAAGGCAAACCATTGAGTTATTGTCAGGGTACCAGAGTCTGCAAAAGTAATACATGGACCAGAGCTACAGGTTGTAGACGATGACTCCTATGCAAGTATTTAATTTGTAGAAGACACAGTCTTTATCCCACCTCTACTGAAAAATAAGTCACTGAATAACACAGATGTCTAGCTATAGATGCTGTACATGGGAGATTAGAATATACTTAAGAGATTGTACTTTTATGCTTTATGTTTGATTCTTAAGTCTCAACATTTATGGAGCTTCATAATGGCTTATTTATTCTCAAATGGTATAGTTTCATACATTTGAACATGTGAAGGATAAGGATTTCTTTAGCTAAAATATCTTTAGTACAAACATTTCCACAAAGAGAAGAGATAGATTAGTTCATATTTATTTGTACATTTGTCAGAAATTAATTCATAAATATAAGCACAAGACAATGTCAGAAACTGCCTATACAGGATAGTATTATGGTCTGAATGGAAAATGACCATTATAGACTCATGTCTTTTGACTTGGTGGTGGTCTTTAGGGAGACTATGAAATCTTCAAGGTGGTAACTTGCTAGAAAAACTGTGATTGTATGAGTGGGCTTTAAAGTTATTGCATAGTCTCACTTCTGGCCCAAGATCTCTACTGAATGGCTTAGCATGTGAGCAAGCTAAGGCGCAAGCTCTACAGTTTGAGTTCCAGTCACTGTGCCTCACTTACTGTTATGGACTGTATTACCTGAGCTGTAAACCAAAGTAAATATTTTGTCATTTAAGTTGCTTCTGTGTTTGGTTACAGCAATGTAAAGGTAACTACTAATGGGCAGCATATGTCATGTATCCTTCCGTGAAAATACATCTCCCAGAAAGAATTAGAACTGTAATAGTGAGTAGCACTATCAAATAAAAAGATACACCAATATGAATCTGACAAATATAGTCACAAGGAAGTAGAAAAGTAGTTTAATTTAGTAGAAGATGATCTTACCTCAAGGACAAGGAAAACACAAGATTACCTTGAGAGACCTTAAAGGATCCATGGGAAAGGGCATATTCAAGAAGTGATGGATATGGAAAAAGGACACAGGACTCTACTCAAAGAAAGTTCTGGTAGTCACTCATGACAGAGTGAGGAACACCATAAATATTGATAATAAGTATTATAATGTGACCAATAACATAAAGAAAAAAATCCTGTTTCCTATAGTGATATAATAAGGTAGTGACTAAACGAAGAAGAATGAGTTCCCTTTGTAGGTTCCAAATTAGCAAGAGGAGAAAAATAGATGGACTCTGTCACGTGACAAACATGACAGCAATAACTTATAGGAAAATTTCATCAGTAGAAAGGGAAATTCATAGAGAAAGACACAATAAGAAGAAGATATTTGAACAGACATTTCTATGTAAAGCACTTTTCAAGGAAATAGTAAGTATCCTTGAGGAAATAATAGCCTACCATTGACAAATTATCTGAAAATCACTTTAAAATTTTTTATATAAATAACATTTATTTATTTTTTTATACCAACCAGTTTCCACTCCCTCCTCTTCTCCTGTCCCCTCCCCTTTCCACCTATTTCTTCCCTATCTGCTCCTCCTCCATCTTCATTCAGATAGAGGCCTGACTCCCCTGGGCTTGCACAAAGCATGGCACATCAAGTTGAGGCAGGACCTATTTCATTTTTTTATATCAAGGTGGGGCAAGCTAATCCAGCACAGAGAACTGGTTAGCAAAAGCCAGCTAGGTGCCAGAGAGAGGTCCTGTTCCCACTGTTAGAAGCCTCACTGAGAGATCAAGCTACACAACTGTTACACACATGTAGAGGGCCTAGGTTGTCTCCCTAATTGATGGTCCAGTGCCCATGAGCTTTCTTGAGCTCAGATCTGCTGTCCCTGTGGGTTCCCCTATCTATGACCCCCCTGGCTGCTCCAATCCCTCCTCCCTTTCTTCCACTAGGCCCTTGGAGCTCAACCCAGTGCTATTCTGTGTTTTTCTGCCTCTGCCTCTGCCTGTGTCAGTTACTGGAGAGAGTATTTCTGATGGCAATTAGGGAAGTCACCAATCTGCTTACAGTAGATGGCCAGTTAGGCACCCTCTCCATTATTGCTAGGCATCTCAGTTGGAGTCATCCTTATTAACCAATGTTAAAATTTGACAAGTGTCAGGAATGAAAAATATAAACACCCTTTACAACTTAGTATGGTATATCAATAGCAGCAATATTATGCTATTCTAGTAAATATGTACTTCTAAAATTAAATATGAAAGAATGTCAGATTGTAGACAGTCTTCAAAATACTTGGTCTGTATCATAATCATAAATGAAAACCAAAAGTAAATGCTGCTGCTGGTGGTGCATGCCTTTAATTCCAGCACTTGGGAGGAAGAGGCAGAGGCAGGCAAATCTCTGTGAATTTGAGGCCAGCCTGGTCTATAGAGCTAGTTCCAGGACAGCCAGAGTTGTTACACAGAGAAGCCATGTATTAAAAAACAAAAAATATAAAAATACAAACTGAGATGAAAATCTGAGGATTTTCCCCAAAACCAAAGGACACTGAGAGCAAAGTGTACTTAAATACAGATTACAGCCTCATCCTGACAAGGGTTCTCAGTGGGACACTTGACAAATTTCATATCTGATCTATAAATTAGCTAGAAGAATTATATTTATGTTAATTTTGTAACTTAATTGTGCCTAGGTCATATAAGAGGATAAGAGGTTGATATGTGAAATTCTGTATTGAAATGTAAACAGAAAATTCAGAAGGACTTCCTTCTACCTTTGCTGTACCTTTTTCCTCATAGAGAAAGAAGGAGATAAAAAGCAAGAGGGAGAGAGGCCTCATCTGCAGGAGGGAAGTGACTGAATGGCCTCTCACTTTTTCTTTAGGTGAATAAATTTTAGCAATACTCACATGGGCTCTAGAATTATTAAAAATTAGTCAGTATTCACAAAATATGAAGACAGACCTTAAAATAGTTTCTCTGGGTAAGGAGAGAATTATAAATAGGAGTTTATTCATTTCCCTCTAGAAGACATATCAATGCCTTCCATCAATTTCTCAAATTGTTAAGTAATGGGAGATTGGGATACAAAGTGCCTCCAACATTCTGTAAGTGGAGGAATTTTCTCTATATGTGAATAGATAATAAATGAGGATACTAAGAGGCTGGGCTGTACTCAACTATCAAAGCATTCAGTCCACCACAATGCTTGTGTGTTCTTGTCTGCTGCACGCTGATTAGTTAGTGGCTGGGATGCCAGCTAGCAGAGCTTTCCTTTGCTGAATTACAGCTTGGCATGGAACGCCAGCAAGAGCACAGAAATGTGCTAACCCAAGCGATCAACCAAGGATGAGTGCCCCACGTGGCTGTCACTCCCTGACTGTCACAGATTATGTCAAAAATAAAAGATACCAGGATTGAAAAAAAAAACAATAGAGATAGAGATAATAGGGACAGGGTTAGAGACTGAGACAGACAAAGAGAGGGAGAGGTGGGAAGGAAGGAAAAGAGGAAGAGAAGGAGGGAGGGGGAGGAGAAGGGAGGAAAGAAGGGAAGGATGAAAGGAAAGAGGGATGGGAGAGGGACGGAGGGAAGGAGGGGGGAGGCAGAGAGTAAGTTTGTTATTTTATTCTTGTTACAAGGTCCTTGCAGTTAGACTCAAATGATCACAGATCTGTTGCAGAATCTTGAAGGAGCATTTTGTTGTTCCCTGTATTTGAATGTGATTTTATGTCTGATTTCCTTAAGAATCCCAGAATCAACAAATTCATATTCAAAATTCTGGAGCAATAAAAACCAGCAGAGTGTCAACACTCACTGTGCCAGAAAGTACACTGGGCACTTATTTACATCTCTGAGTTACACATCAGTTTGCATCATGCCATTTGCTTGTCCTCTACTGAGTACCATATTTTTAATTCTGTTTTACAGAAAGCACTCTAAAGCAATCTACTCCTCTTTCTGAACGCAGAGAGCAAACAGCTTAATTGAAAATTACTGTTTTTATTTTCCCTATGATGGTAAAAATCATTTTCCATTTCTTCAGGCAGTTAAGAGTCATTGCCCTCCAGGAAAGGAGGGACATTTCCACAGGCTTCATTTTTCTACAAGCCATAAAATTAAGCACAACTTTGTTTTATATCAGAGTTGTTGCAGAAATAACCAGGGAGGAAAAATATTTTGTAGCAAAGAAGTATGTTATACACAGACCTGCAAACCTGTAAGCCGCCATAGAAGCCCTCAGGAGTCACCCAACTGACTTGGTGACTTGATGCTTCCAGACTTCCTCCATGTGCCAAAATGAATGACAAGCTGCCTCCCTTCTTTCCTCTTACATGCTCATATGTGCAATTCACACATACAAACACACACACACAGACAGACACTTCACCCCCCCCACACACACACCGAAAGTCTATTTTCAAGGCTACATTGCTAATAACTATCTTTAAAATTCAGAGTCATTCTCTCTCACTCATAATTTCACAACCCTGACCTTACTTGTGATCAGATGTATTTGTGTGCAATCCTGGTTTACACAGTACCCATTGCCAGGACTGATGAAACTACTGCCTCTTACGGAGCTTGTTCTGTTCTGACTTCACCAAGGTCTGTTCAGTAAGTCTGTTATTTGCAGTGTCTACCTGCAGACAATGCCCCACTCCTCCTCTTAAATATCACACAAGACTTTCTGAGTCTGGCTTTGCAAATCTTTTCATTGACCACTGCAGAAGCACAGAGTGTTTTTCTTTCTTTGATAAATATTTATTTCTCAATTGTTTCTAGTGTTTCTTGCTCTTTCACCCTTCCCAGCATAGTTTCTCAGTTTGGAATGAATAACTTTTATTTTTTAGCTCAGCCTGAATTTTTATCCCATCTCTTGTGTCTACACAATATGACTTTTTTATATCTTCCCTCAATTTTCTAAGAGGGGATTCATTATTTTATACTCTTTGATGTACATAATGCATTATTTTCTTTAACCATTTCCTTAATGCCCTCCCCAGATTGACTGTATGCCAGTGTTTCCACCAAGAGACTGAAAAATCCTTGAACATAGGTAAGGAATACACACTTTATAATACATTCTGTTTGGGAACATAGATCTACACCTCAGAAACGATTTAGGAAATTTCAGGATATATACTTTGGTGTAAATAAGAAGGAAGCTTAGGAATATGGAAACTCTGCTTCTGTGGGCCATAGAACATTGTCATGATCTTGGGGAAAAAAACCTAGCTCGCATGTTCTCACAGAGATACTTTATAGTATTTCTCTCTGTCATTAAGTCAAAGAAATCCAGACACAGTACAGTGGTATGGGGTTAATTTCTCTAAGGAGAAATCAGAGAGTCAGACTTGTATGACTCTGTGTAGCTTGTTGAAGTCTGCCTCAGGGAAGGACGGAGCACTTACAACTGCCAGTTAGGTAAAAACTACAAGAGCAGGCCATGACCAGCTGAAGACATCACATTAGGAAATGCACAGATTTGATCATCAGTCTAGTTTTCCCATGTCACAGTTCAGTAGTAACTTGCTTATTTTTATTAGCTTTTATCTTGTGTGTGGGTGTGTGTGTGAGTGTGTGTATATGTTCAACTTTGTGCTGGCTAATTTTCTGTCAACTTGCCAAAAGCTAGAATCATTGGAGACAAAGAAGCCTCAATTGAGAAACTACCCCCCCCCCAAGATGATTTGGTTGTAGTAAGCCTGATGGGCATTTTCTTAATTAGTGATTGATGATGGAGACCCAACCCATTGTGGGTGGGACTATTTTTTGGCTGGTGGTCCTGGACCCTATAAGAAAGCAGGTAGAGTAAACCATGGGGAACAATCCAGTAAGCAGTATCACTCCATGGCCTCTGCATCAGCTCAGCCTCTGATTCCTGCCCTGTTTGAGTTCCTTTGGTGATGAACAGTGAAGTGGCATATAGACCAATAAGCAGCCGTCCAAATTTCTTTTGGCTGTGGCATTTTATCACAGCAATAGTAACTTTAACTAACCACCCATATGGATTTTTTTAAGACACCTGTTCTAAATAAGTGATTGTTTAACAAGGTTCCTAATTTTTAATGCCATGACAATTTCAGATGATCTATTTAGCTGAAAGAAGGGGTCTAACAGAGTCTCCACTTGGTCAAAGGTTTAGTCTCCCCATGTGCCTTTCAGGGTTGAGTTTCACTGATACGTAGCTATTCTGCTGTGTAAGTAGTTCATGTACCAACTCCCTGAGCCAAGGTTTCTTCCTGTAGGCTAGAGAAAGCAAGCACTTTGGGGCCATAGGAGACAGATTCACCCACTACTTAGGACCAAAATCATGGGACTAGAATGACTTGGTAAGTACCCTAGCTCTACCCCAAAGCAGCAGACCACATGCTGCCTTCTTACAAACTGAGAGTAATCAGAGAAAGCACTTACAGACCCCCTGAGTGCCTATGAATTCCTGTACAGGGTCTTTGAGGATGGGGCATCCTTGTCAATAGCACCTATTCGGATTCCTGCACCAACCACTGAAACCCACTGAGAGGATGCAAAGAGAACAGTTTGTAAACTTCATCATTCTAGCAGAAAACAAAGACACTATAAAATTAATATGTTCTTTTATTTAAAACAGGGGGAAAATGTACTATTTTGTTCCAAAATCCTTTTGGGGTCATAAGCTAAGAATTGTAAACAATTTATGCCATTTATAGGAGCTATTTTCTTCTTTCCAAAACATTCTAAAATTGAATTTTATAGTAAATTTTCTCCAAAATGCCTTTTGTTAGAATCAGTTTGCAGATCTGAGCTTTGGAATACTTTTTAGTTATCTCTCTCCTAAAGTTAACAAAACAATTAAGGAGGAAATAAAATTAAATTGCAAGTTATGAAAGCTTTTTTCTGTAAAGATATTAAACTGTATGTAAAATATCATACTCTTCACAGAGCTTCTTCCATACGTTTTTATCTATATTATTAATATATCAATATTTACAGTTTATATATACTGTTTACCTGTATATAGAGTTGTATATATATTCAAATGATAACTTAAGGAATAAAACTTTGTTTGGGGTTAGTAAGAAAAGAATTTCTTTTATTTTAAAAACATTATAAATGCCAAATGAATGGGTGACAAATGGCTTTCCTCTCATTCACAAAGCATTGAGCCCTCACAGAATAATACCAAGGCATACACTTTATACAAACAGCAGGATCATATAAGTCTGGCACTGTGCACTCACAAGGCCTGACACAGTATCTCAAGCAGTATTTGACCCGAGGTTGATAGTAACAACTATTGGTTAGCCAGAATAGGATAAGGCAATTTACAAATTTGTTAAGAGCCAGTTGATGGGGGAATGGGATGGTTGGGATAGAGGAAGGGTGGATATGGGAGCAGGGAAGTATATATCTTAATTAAGGGAGCCATTTTAGGGTTGGCAAGAGTCTTGACTCTAGAGGTGTTTCCACGTGACCATGGAGATATCCCCAGCTAGATCCTTGGGCAGCTGAGAAGAAGGAGCCTGAAATGGCCCTATCCTATAGCCATACTGGTGAATATCTTGTATATCACCATAGAACCTTCATTTGACAATGGATGAAGTTAGAGAAAGAGACCCACATTGGAGCACTGGACTGAGCTCCCAAGGTCCAAATGAGGAGCAGAAGGAGGGAGAACATGAGCAAAAAGTCAGGACCGCGAGGGGTGTGCCCACCCACTGAGACTGTGGGACTGATCTACTGGAAGCTCACCAAGGCCACCTGGACTGGGACTGATATAGCATGTGATCAAACCGGACTCTCTGAACATGGCGGACAAAGAGGACTGACTGAGAAGCCAAGGACAATGGCACTGGGTTTTGATCCTACTGCATGTACTGGCTCTGTGGGAGCCTAGTCTGTTTGGATGCTCACCTTCCTAGACCTGGATGGAGTGTGGAGGACCTTGGACTTCCCACAGGGCAGGGAAACCTTGTCTGCTCTTTGGACTGGAGAGGGAGAGGGAGTGGGATGGGGGGAGAGGGAGGGAAATGGGAGGAGGGGAGGAGGTGGAAATTTTTAACTAAAAATAAAATAAAATAAACAAATAAAATTTAAAAAGAGCCAATTGTTATGCCTATTTATTTTTAGTGCTGGAAGACAATTATTCTTGAAACTTTGGAATTTATAGGAAGCCTGATATGACTAGTAAATATATAACATGTAGATTTATTTGCAAGGTCCCATGAATACAAAAGGTTAAAACATATAAATATACAAATTATACACACAGACATAAAATGTGCGTCATAGTAATGTAAAATATAGAAAAATATATTGCTGAGTCATTTGCTAGAAGAAAAATGATTTAGGATTAATAGGCAAAATTGAGAGGGATTATGAAGAAAAATGACTATTGGATTCTCCAAGTAGCTCCATCTAGCTTAAGATAAATGGCACACACCTTTAATCCCAGCACTTGGGAGGCAGAGGCAGGCGGATCTCTGAGTTCGAGGACAGCCAGGTCTACAAGAGCTAGTTCCAGGACAGGCTCTAGAAACGACAGGGAAACCCTGCCTCAAAAAACCAAAAAAAATGTTTAATTTACACCAATTTTCATTTTTATTAGAGTTTATTTCATCATATAGAACTAGTCATTTATAAAAATTCTAATGATGGAGGGACTTTTAGAGTGTGATAATGTTAGACAGTAGGTATCAAGAGAGATGTGGAGACAAAGGAACAGATGACAGAGATGAAGGAAGGAAGGAAGATATGAATTTGAACTCACATCCTAGGGTTGTCGTAACATATGCTGTAAGGTAATGATGGTAAGGATCACAGAAAGGTTGCATAAAGCTTAAACGACTTCAACTTAAGTTAGCTTCCTCAGTTTTCAAATCAAACCTCCCACAGGTCCCCAGTATTTTCTTTACTTCTGACAAAGAATCTCCATAAGCACAGATGATTATGTATTTTCTAAAAGAAACTATACTGAAACATGCAGAATAAACAGCATAAATCAAACATGCTTTATCTTTACAGAACATCTTGGAACTTTGAGTAACTTATACAATTTGTCATTAACCAACAAACATTTTGAAGGATCTAGAGATTTCTAGATGCATTATCCAAATATATGATATCTACAGACTTTAATGTTTTGTAGAATAAAGAGAAATGCTGCATTAACACATTAACCTAGGTTCACTAGGTTATTTTAAAAAATAGGTATTGAGTGCCTTTTATATGCCATCTTATGTGCTGGATGGTGAAGGTAAGGCTCTATGCTCATTTAGTTCGTATCTTAAAAACTTAGTCTGCAGTCCATAAGTATTTTAGCAGTAGATATGGAGGTAAATATTTGAAGGATACTTAGGATGTGGAGGATGCAAATGATTGAATTTTCCTTTCCAGTTGCCTGAAGGTACTGGCGTAGAGCCTATTCTATGGTAGACATTCAATAAATGTTGATAAAAGACAAGGGAGTAAGAGGAGAACAAATTGAGGTAATTAGGAAGATACCCATGGCAGTGAGGAAACTGATCAAGATCCTTTTGGGAGATTCAGTAAAATTCATTTCAACCATTATTGAAAACATCTTGAGCATTCCCACAGGAATTAGGCTAGTTCTGTCTAATAAACCCAGCTGGAAATGAAAGTGAAATCTCTTGGTTCATAAGGAGGCTTCAAGCTAGCCCCATTATAACTACATGGTCAGAGAGTTTGTCCAGTAGCTGCTAGAAAGATCTTGTGGAATCTTTTTAGTATAAACCTATTTCTCTGATCTTACCATAAGACCTGGACACTCACGTTTTATGCTGTTGTTTTGGAAGATCATGATTTGGCTAATCTGCCATCTTATCCCTTTTGATGACATCTGGAAACTAAAGTTCAATTTAGTTTAATACTCAATTGTAGCAATGGATATCTATTAGGTTCCAGATATTGCTAAATTTTCCTCTTGGCATTAATTCTAGAATATATATAATTAACTGCATACTATCAGGCTCTGTGTTAGAAATACTTAATTCTTATAAGAGTCTCTATTGATTTGAGGGAATACACTTTATACTAAGGAAAGTCACTGCCTCATGAATTTTTTAAACGTCTATTATGTACTAGGATTGTTATTTAATACACTAGGCAGATAAAAATTAGGAAGCAAAGTTTCTTTGTTATTTTAAGGATGAATTTAACACTTATCTGTTGGTAATAAATTATACCAATATAACAATGATTTCAAAAATTATTTATGGTAGATGCCTAGGAAGATATATCATTTTCACTGCAGGTCCCCTGAAATTCTTGTGGTAACTATAGCTTCATACAAGACTGATTATAAACATACCCAGCTAACATTGTAGAAAATCTATGTGAGAAAAAGACTCTGACCCAAGAGTTTAGAAATTCTTTAAAAGCTATGTTTTTGTCCACTGGCATTACTTAGTCTCCTTAGGGATCTCATTTTTAATGCATGTTTGTGAAATGTGAATGGTAAATCTAACTTTATCTATATAGCATGTTCAGAAAGTGCCTACCAAATGCCAGGTCCTACTTGAGGTAAAATGACAGCGAGATGTTTCTGAGTTTCTTCACAGGACTCTCTTTGAGGTCCCTCTGCCAATCAGTGATATAAATATATTACCTAAGTTCACAGTTTAGGAAACTCACGTTCCAATTTTTCAATTGAGTAACCACCATGACCAATCTCTGGGCAGAACCATCAAGAAATAACTGGTATTTAGCTTTGAGTTTCTTTGTTGAGATGATACCTTCACAATAGAAAGATTATACCAGGAAGTTAGAGATAAACTGACAATGGTAGTATAAACACATTCTTTTCAGAATGAAGCAAATTACCTGAGATGGGATATATGACAAGGGTTTCATGGAAATCAGAAAAGAGGATTTAGGGTGTGGATTTGACATTTTCTAACATTCGTTGTCTTCACTGTGGGAATACTCTATCAACAGCATTTCCTTGATACCTTTTTTGTACACAGGCTTGAGTTTGGCACAGAAGATGGAAAAATTCAAAGAAAATGGTAGCTAGTTTCAGACAGATACTGAGATGACAGCACTCACAAAGTCTGTATACAATCTTTATATGTTAACTGGAGGAAATGCATAGGACAAAAATCTAGGTCATGGACAAAGGCAGTGCTAACCAGAGAAAGTGGTAAACTGTAGAGCTGGGGTTTAAAGGAAGGGAAAGCATAAATGAATTAATGGAAAGTGGTTGAGATGAGTTTTATTTATTATGGAAACAAAGCACAGCATTGGAAGAGAAATAAAAAGGATAAGGGGTTGAAATTTGGCAAAGTCCCCAGTTAAGTAATACTAAAGAAAAATAAATCTATGAAAGGAGAAGGAAGCATTTATCCCTTGGCAAATGCTGTGCCGTGCCATGAAGTAGGTAAACTGCAGTGGTATACCTCATACCTCAAGACTGGATTTCAGAAAAAAAATCTGTTTTGCCTTATAAGGGCAAAAAATATCATTTTTTCACAGATGTCAACCTTTTCCCCAAGATATGCCTCAAGTACATTGGATTCCATCAATAATACTTCTTAGGAAGATGTATTAAAACTTACAGTCTTAGATATCATATTCTTGAAAAAATTTTTTATTAAGTTTATGTTAGATTTCAAGTTGCTTTAATTCAGGGTAAATCGACATCCACCCAACAGTATCCTAAACTCAACAGTCAGGTGAAGATAAGCTAAAGTTCTTTCAATTCAGTAGAGGCTTGAATCTAGTCCTGGCAATATATTGGTGATTGAGAGACTGGTAAAGATAGTGTGCATGTTTACTTTGTAAACTTTAAACTGGAGAATCATCAAAATACAAAAATGTGACAGTAAAGACAATGGGGCCAGAAAGATGATTCTGTTGGTAAAGTGCGTGCTGTACAATCATGGGGACCTGAGTCCAGATTCCCAACACTAAGTCAAAAACGAAGTGGAGTGACCTATGTTTCCAATCCCTGAGTTAGGAGATGGAAACAAGAGGGTCACCCGGGCTTGCTTCGCTGAACAAGCTAGTCAGATAGCTGAACTCCAGGTTCAATATGAGACCTCTCTATTTTTGTGGATTTTTTTTATCCACAAAAACAAATTTTGCTTTAAAATTCTGTAATGACAATTGATGCTATCCATACCAACTAAAAATTAAATTAAATAAATGATGCAGAACATAGAAGAAGACAACTGCCATTGACGTTTGTCCTCTTTAGTGGTATACATAGATTTACATACCACCTCCCACACTGCACAGATACACACAGTGAAATGAGAGATAAAAATTAAAAATAAGGCCCTAAGAAGCAGGCAACTAAAATATGGTAAATACTGAGAACAAACACCCACTCTTCCAAATAATAAGGTAGTACTATTTTGACTGAGTCATGATAGAAAGTTTGAGAGGAGGTGGTATTATATCTAAGATTTAAAAGATGAACCATGCATCTGTCTAATGGGGACGAAACATGATAACTTCAATAAAAAATGAATGGCATAATCACATGTGGAGGGTGAAAAAGACAAGAGACATTTAAGGAACAATAAGCTGATAGTAGAGAAAATAGAAATTGAAGAAAGCCTTAGGGCCAATCTAGGCCTGGTGACCACAGTGGGGTGATCATCACAGTCAGTCAAAAGATACTGTGCAAGTACATTATGGTGCTAGATGGGTGTTGTAGAAGGAAGGGAACACCACCGGCTTGTCTGATTGGTGGTGGAGACACAGACATAGGTGAAACAGGGGCAGCTCCCAAGCTTGCTGTCTGAGAAACAGAGAATGATGTGACCTGCTACTGACAGGAGACAATGAGAAGTGCCAAATACCAGAACCAGAGTCCAGTATTCAACTTTGCTCATTTTGAGTTACTGCTAAACGATGTAGTTGGAGATAGGAACAAGAAAAGTTGGAAACAAAGAACAACTATCATCGTTTGAAGAAAGTTAACAGGGATCTCAATAAGCTGAACAAAGTTGTGCCATAGTCTTTTAACTGAGGCTCCATATTCTTTCAACTGGGACCTTTTTGCTAGTTTGATATTCAGGGTCTCAGGGGAGTTTCTTCTACCACTACCTATATTTATTTCACTCTCTAACTCTACATAGTCTTTTATTCATTTCTACGATTGCAGAATATTTTTTCTTCATTTAAGATAAATGTCAATCTAAACAGATGTTATGGGATAGAAACAACTAGAAAAAGCATTTTTTAATTCAGATACATGAATTATTGACTTACTGCCCAAGGCTGCTGTATTAGGGATGATTCTGAAAAGTAAAATTAAATACTGCTAATCTCTCTCTCTCTCTCTCTCTCTCTCTCTCTCTCTCTCTCTCTCTTGTATGCATGTTTGCATGTATGCACATGCTTTCTTCTAGCAGAAAATTCAGAGTTCTAAGTAGCTAGGGAAGTGATGAAGAGAGGGCCGGATAATGAGTTGCTAAGTGAGAATACTGAACATTCTGACATTCTCAAGGTGTTAGGAAGGCTCTTTGTAGTTACAGAAACAGACTGTGTGAGGAAGACACAAACCTCCAAACCTTACTATCTGAAGTTCCTACAACACACAAGGCTAGCAGCTAACACCGATGGAGTAATCAATATGAAAGACAGAATATTCTTTCTTGTTGTAGAAAATTCCTTTGTACACTGTGAAGATTTGTTGTTGTGACTGGTTTAATAAACCAGCTACCTGGCCAATGTCTCAAAAGGATGAAGTTAGACAGGAAAGTCAAACTGAGAATGATGGGATGAAAAAGAATAGAGTCAGAGGAATCTCCAGCCAGACCTAGAATGAGTCACACATACAAAATGGGATAGAGATAAAGGCCATCACCTTCAGAGAAATACACAGATTAATAGAAAGGGATTACATTGTAAGAGCTACTTAGTAATAAGCTTGAGCTATTGGTCAAGCATTTATAATTCATATTCAATCTCTAAATCAGTTATTTGGGGCCGGGCAGATTAGATAGGAAATGTATGATTACACTTTCTCCAAGAATGTGTGTGATCAAAGAAACACACATTCACAGTAAATTCTAACATTGGAAGCTGTCATTCTCAGAAAGGGTATTAGCTGCTTTCAGAGTGTAAATGGTAGGACAAGAAGCTCTAAGTGTTACTTCAAAGGTCTGTGGATGAAGGTGCACTTTATTTAAATAAAGAATCAAACAGTTCACACTTAGGAAAAATCAAAAAGAAAGAAAGAAAGGTGATCGACCAAGCTGAGAAGGCTCCCACAGAGGGAGTTGGGAGGACCTTGGTCTTAGCATAGAGTGGGGAACCCTGATGGCTCCTTGGCCTTGAGAGGGAGGGAGGGGAGGTATGGGTGGAGGGGAGGGGAGGGAAGGGGGAGAAGGAGGGGAGAGAAAGGGGAGAAGGAGGGGAGGGAGGGGGGAGGAGGAGGGAAGGAGATGGAAATTTTTAAATATAAAAAAAAAATAAACCATGAGAAAAACAAAAAAAAAAAAGAAAGAAAGAAAGAAAGAAAGAAAGAGAAAGAAGAGAGAAAGAAAGAAAGAAAGAAGGAAGAAAGAAAGAAATCTCTAGTAAAGTTGAAAAAGAAGAAAAAAAAATTCCAGATGAAAGACAAGAACAAAATCCCAAAGACTAAGCTACAGAAAACTCAGAATGCAGAGAGACTGCAATCCAAAGTGGGAGATCAATCTAGAAAATAGAGTCCTCCAGGGACAAAATGCATAGATTTCGTTTTCATTGTTTAACCATCTCCATATTTCTGACTGTTAATTTTTTGTGTAAGATTGATTGTTCACACAGTGCTAGAGAATCAATTTCTGATTAAATGTATCCTATTATTACATCTCATTTTCTTATTGAGATACTGGATTTTTTGGTTCATATATGTTAAATGGTAGAAGCAGATATTTTCCTACTGATTTATGAGCAAGCAAACCTTATCTTCAATGAATCAGCCAGTCAATCTTGATTTCTCCCATTGGAACAAAGAACTGTAAAGCTCTGGGATCAGAAGAAAATCAGATAAAAAATAACTAACTTGGTAGTGAGCAGGAAGCTCATCCCTATGAACAAGAAGAGAAAAACTGAGTCCTAGGGACATTTGTTTTTAGCCAACAGATTAAGCCTCATTTGAGAACTGTGCTATTTCTGGACATTTGAATTACATGAGTCAGTAAACTCCCTTATGTTGTGAGCCATTTTGAATCAGATTTGCTATTCCTTGCCATTTAAAGCATTTTAAGTCCTTGAAAGGCACTCAGAGATTTCAGTTGGCAATAAAGTATTTATTAATATTTGTATCCCCCAGAGTGTCATTCTCTGGGAAGGAATTTAGATTATGGTAGCAGGCAATATAGTACAACCCTAAATCAGGGCAGCCCAAAGCAGAGATCACTGGAGTCAGCCAGCTTTTTCATCTGAGATCAGCCTAAGTTCAAGTTCACTCCCTGCTTGGCCATTGACTCCTGCCACTGTCTCCCAGCAGAGAGAAAGAAGTAATTCACTTAAATCTCTCTTTCGGAAGAGCTATCTCACTGAACCTGGGAGGCTGACATTGTGCTTCTCTCTCACACTGAAACCATAAATGTATTCATTTTACTTTAGTTATTTAATATAAACCAGATAAGCTACAAATATATAATAGCTATAGGCCATTTCAATTCAGAGGCAAGTTGAATTTGGGGGGGGGGGCAATGTTTCGAGTTTAGGGTACTATGATTTGCATGATGGAGATACTTGGGGAATTGCTTTCTCAAACATTCTTTCCAGTGTTTAGATTATGGCATATAGTCTACAAGTTTATTATTAACAATCCTCCTGAACCCTGACAGAAAGTTCCAATAAATCACATTCAAGAAGATATGTTTAACTTCCATATATATATATGAAATTCAAGAACTTGAGCAAGTGGCGTGAATTCCAAACTGTCAGCTTACAACAGTAACTTCACTTGTCAATGCAGGAACTGAGATTTGTGGCGAAAGGTTTTAATGGAAAGAACATGTTATTGAGAAACCAGAGGGTCAGCCTGATTCCTAGAATGCCTTGTTTTGGAATTTTGAAATGCCTCGCTTATGGTCCCAGGTGATCATAAAATTGGAATACTTCCAGACAACATGCCTCAGTCTTCCATCCTTCAAAGTGGGTTTACTCTTCCTATCTTATGGTATAGTATAATAAGAAATATTACTGATTATGTATATGATGTTTGAAATTTCTTCTGTTCCACCATATGTCAGATGCTATTTCACAGGCATGGCTAATTATTATTTATTTAGCTCTTCATGTGTCCTTGGGACTAAATAGTAATATGTATTAATATTTAACACACTCAATGCTTATGCCACTAGAAACATAGGACTAGTATGCTGACTATTCTGTAATAACATATTTACATACATAAATGTAAAAGTATTTACCAAAACTCATGTGAGTGAGACAGAGTTGAACATAAACTGTGCCATATTTACTTTTCTGTTACTGAACAACATAAAAAACTGGTCCCATCAATACCATTTTCAAATGAGAAATATGGTTTTCACCCTATTTCATTTCCTACTGCTGTTCCAGAAGATGTAAGACTAGGCAATTATAAAGAGGAGAAATTTATTTTTCTCAAGGTTCTGGAGGCTAAAAGTATCAAGTTCTGATATGGACATCTCAATCTCTATTAACATTATACATGGTTGAAAGACAAAAGAGGGATAAATTAAACCCTCTTCACTGGAGCAAAAGGGGGAGAAAGTGAATTTCTTCTATTATGGTGACATGGGTTTGTAGGTGACTAAACATCTCCCATTTAGGTTCCATCACCCTAGACCAGCATAGCAGGGTGTTTTCAAATTGAGTTTTGGAAACAATGAAGCATTTAGATGGTAGTGTTTTCAGAGTGTATGTCTTTCTTAGGGTCACTCAGCTCAGCTCTGTAGTAAAAACACATAAATTCCAAACGCACTCACTGTTTTAGGTATTGATGATAAGCCATGCTATTTTCTTCATCTCTTGCTGTCTCTAGTGTGCTAGTGCGGAGTGACACAAGAGTGGAATTGTCGATGATCTGTATTAAAAGCAACTTACTAATATTCCTTTCAGGGGATGCACAGCTTCGTGTAAACAAGCTATGCTAACATAATTATATGCAAATTCAAAAAATATAATGGATAATTTCATTTGAAGTTTATTATGTTTTAAAATATTTTATAATACTCATGACTAAATTAATTCTTAAAAATCATTAACTTGTTACCATGTTCCCCTCACAGAGATCATCTTTTGTTTTTATTGAGGCCAAATTTTAGTTTAGTTAGGACTTTGAGTTCTAAATTCACACCATCTGGTATTCATGGATTTCAAAGTCTTGTGTATTCTGTTGGATTTTGTCATTATACTTGGTACTGTTTCCTAAAACTCTTCTCTAAGATGAGAAATGTGTTTAGATTTCTAGATAGAATGTCAGAATGTCTAGAGTTTTATCTGCGGTTGTCACCTCATGTTCCTACCTAGGTTATCTAAAAGGAAAGATGATATGTGATGACATCATGATTTAATTTCAGAGCACAATAAAACTTCTTAGTCATGTGAAATCACCATTAGCACGAAGTGTGAACATATCAGGTCATAATGTGATCAATTGAAGGGGTGAAAGAGCACAATCATCAGCAGGAGAAGGCGTGAACCAGCTTAGCATCAGGAAGTCACATTACTTAACACAAATTTTGTGCTTCTGAGTTTGTAAAGAGTTTTTAGACACATCATTTCACTAGCTCATATTAAGCCACCCTGTGAGACAATCTTTTTTTAATATTCAAAAAATAAGGGCCAAAGACATGGCAGAACTTTTAGGGGTATACAATGAGTAAATAAGACATGGCAGAACTTCTAGGGGTATACAATGAGTAAGTCATGGCAGAACTTCTAGGGGTATACAATGAATAAATAAGACATGGCAGAACTTCTAGGGGTATACAATGAGTAAATAAGACATGGCAGAACTTCTAAGGGTATACAATGAATAAATAAGACATGGCAGAACTTCTAGGGGTATACAATGAATAAATAAGACATGGCAGAACTTCTAGGGGTATACAATGAGTAAATAAGAGGACTGGGGCTATGAACACACTGCTGAATGCAGAAGTCAAGAAACTCTCAGTAGACTGATAGGCAGGCAAGGATATGAGCAGTACAGAAATCGTTAAATCCCCATGAGTTTTCATTCTGATTGTGGAATCTACTGGACCCCAGTCAATGGCTTGGGGTTTCCTTCCTTCCTTCCTTCCTTCCTTCCTTCCTTCCTTCCTTCCTTCCTTCCTTCCTCCCTCCCTCCCTCCCTCCCTCCCTCCCTCCCTCCCTCCCTTCCTTCCTTCCTTCCTTCCTTTCTCCTTTCCTCTTCCCTCCCTCCCTCCCTCCGTCCCTCCCTCCCTCCCTCCCTCCCTCTCTCCCATCCTTCCTTTCTTTTTATAGCTTTCTTGGCCACATTTATGGGAAATGACTCCAAAATCAAACTATGAGGCCAAGACTGGTGAATGTGTCAAGGACTACCAATTCTCTTGAATCTGGACAAAGTTGTGTTTCTTGATAATTTTCTATCTACCTCTATCCTGTCCAGCATTCCTCAGGATGTTCTATTACCAGGGCTTACTTTTTTTTTCATTGTTCTTGGGCATAAAAGAATATAGACATGCCTCTATCTGGGCCAGCATTGCGTGCTTCTTTTACATGAACATTTTAAAAACAGAAAACCATTTCATTTTTTTCAAATACTTCATTCTTTTTCTCTTTCTTGCTTCCCCAGATATGGAGTTTATGTGCAGATCTTTCCTTCTTTTTTGTCTTTTATATTCACAAGTAACATGTTGGATTAGCTAGATCCCAAAACACAAATGGCCTTTGATCTTATATTTTCATTTTCCTTGGGGTCTTAGATCATGAACTTTTGATTATTTGGGACACAACTATGTCTGTTATCTAGTGCCAGTTAGACCTTTTGATTCACTTAACTTATAGGGGGAAATTGCACTTTCTTTACTATACACTGTGAATAATGATATAATTGGTGTGGAATAAACAAAGACTCCATTATGGTTCTCTCTCTCTCCCTCCCTCCCTCCCTCCCTCCCTCCCTCCCTCCCTCCCTCCCTCCCTCTCTCTCTCTCTCTCTCTCTCCTCTCTCTCTCTCCTCTCTCTCTCTCTCTCTCTCTCTGTGTGTGCATGTGTGTATGTGTGTGTCTATGTGAGCTCCAGAATCCCTCTGTGTCATCCTTATTGATTTAAAGAAAGAATCAACTTAACCTTGGTTAGTTTGTGGCCTAAGTTAACATGTTCTGCCACTTTGTAGTCTGGTATTAAAGAAGAGGTTTGAAATATTGTGATCTGAAAGCTTCCAGTGACCTCCTGTTCTTTGTTCTGTTAACCTCACTAGTCAAAACAGAAAACCAAAACATAGAACTCCTAACTCAGAGTTCTATCTTTGGCCCCAGTGTCTACCAACTGAACTACTTTTGACTGCTCTACTCTTAGTAAAACTGAGCTTCACAGTTCAGCTGGAGTACACAGCCTTCTATCTCTAAGATAACATTTACCACCTTTTCCCCTGGTGCAACTGGGAACCATCAAGCCATAGTATTCTGATTTCAGAAGTTTAGTTGTATATAGTAGAAACTTGACCTTAAAGTAAAGAGTTTTCTCTTCATTTCCTTTTTTGATTATTGAAGCAAGATTTAATGCATACTACTATAGAAGCTACTATAGTATATGATATTGAAATATGTATCTGAGAGACGTTGAAGTAAAAAGCTGAAATAATCCTGTATCTCTAACGTAAGAGAGTAGTCATATAAAATTAATATCTCCTCTATAACATGCTTTAAAATGAACAAGAGCTGATCTTTCATGTGTGAGTATAATTAGACTTGTTTCCTTCATATGAAAATGAAACCAATTCCATAGATGTTGTTGGAGGCTGCTTGTTTGTTTCCTCGCCACCCAGACTCCCAAAATAATCACATAGAATCCGTATTAATTAAATCACTGCTTGGCCTATTAGCTCTAGCTTCTTATGGGCTAGCTCTTACATCTTATTTTAACCCATTTCCATTATTTTATATTTTACCATGAGGCTCATGGCCTACCAGCAAGGTTCCAGCCTGCAGCTCGCATCTTTCCCCTCTGGCGGCTATATGGCATCTCACATCTCCACCTTCTTTTTCCCAGAATTCAGTTTAATTTTACCCACCTATCTCTACTCTACCCTATCACAGGCCAAGGCATATTTCTTTATTAACCAATGGTATTCACAGTATAAAGAAGGAAATCCCACATCACCTTCCCATTTCTGTTTAAATAAAAAGAAAATTTCAACTTTAACACAGAAAAATTACATATAACGAAACAGTAATCAAGCAAGAATTACAGTTAAAATATTTATATCTATTGTTTATATTAACTAAGGAAAACTATAATTATAACTATCTATTCTTCAACTCCATCAATGACTTCAGAAGGATATAATATTACCTAGGTAAACAGGAAGTACATTGTAAGCAATTTCCAAAACTTTAGAATTGACAGAGACATCTTGCTGCCTGGACAGTCACCCAAAGTTCTTCTGTACCATTGGGGCATCCATCTTCAGCCTACAACCCCATTGTATCTTGCAAACTTTTCCATGAAGCAGAAAATTTTAAAAATAGTTCCACCTATATTAGCAGTTTTCAGTCACTTTTTTTCTGTTTACTGCATAATGTCTGGCAGACTCTTTCATGAAGCAGAAAACTGAAAGGATCATCTTACCTTTAGGCAAGTTCAGCAGTCATTTCTCCGTGGGTCCTGCATGTCCACCTCACACAGCATAACATCAAGCAGTACAGACAAGAGCAGTTTCTTTCCCAAAAGACTAGCAAACTCCATAAGGAGCCTCTTCGATGCTCATCTTCCTCTTGAACTAATTGGTGCTTCCAGGAGCAGATGTGTCTCATTGTCATAAAGAGTCCTAAGTTATTAAAACATTTTAAATGCCATGTTCTGTAGCTCTTTGAAGTGATTGAATACCTATCTGAAATATATCTCTGCACACCTAGAAAACCTAACTAACATGTCTATAAACTTGATTATTATAGATGGCTCTCTATTAACCTATATTTATTAATGATACATTATATTTTTAAATGATCTGCACAAACACAATACCTTAATCAATAGCAGAAATATACATATGATAAAATTGACCTTAAATTTCTATCAAGCAACTGAGATCCATACCAATGCAAATCTCTATAACATAACCCCCTTTAAATGTAAACAAATGTTTATAAACAGTCATTTAGGGAATTTGGGCAGAGTTCTTTCTCAACTGCTTCCTGCTGTTTACTGGGTGAAGTAATCTTTTTTTGGGGGGGGGGGGTTCACAGTGACCTTCCAGGGAGTCTTGGTCCATGAAACCACATTAGCCTGAAAGGATTCCACAGGTTCTCATCCTCTGTAGAAAGAAAAGCAGAACCTCTTTTCCAAAGCTGCATATCCTTAGACTCAAATTCTGAAGTCAAGATACTTTTATGTTGGTTTAACTTAGCAGCACATACAATGAAATGTCTCTCTGTACTTAACTCCTTCATAGTCAAAAAATTCAAAGAAAACACAATAGTATACATAATCCAGACTTTCTGTGTATATTCCAACTTTACATAGCTTATTTTTCTAATTCTATTACTTTTTATAAACTTAATATTTATTTTATTATCTTTCCTCCTTTAATCTATGACTGTGCTCTTTCATATTACAGCTACTATCTATCTCTTTACACATTTTTATCTCTCCCAAGTCTATGTACATTTTTTAAACATACTGTGTCTCGTTTACAAGTCTTTTATGTCTGAATCCATCCTATTGTGTATCTGAAATCTTTTTCTCTGTAGAAGCACTTCTTTTTTTTCTGTCTAAATAAAAAGGAAGATTTTATTTTTAACAGAGTAAAATTACATATAACAAAACAGGTTCAAACAATAATTACAGTTACAATAGTTAGTCTATTTCTATCTGGCAAAATTGAAAAAAATATACTATCATCTATTTTATCTTTGTGAGTCTAAAGTTTCATATTCAATTCATCTTTTATCATAACCAAGAAAAACTATAACTATCTGTTTTCAACTCTTCAAAGACCCAAGAAGGATATAATATTACCTAAGTAAACAGGAAGTGCATTGTAAGCAACTTCCCAAAACTCTAGAATTGACAGAGACTTCTTGCTGTCTGGATAATCACCCAAAGTTCTTTTATAACATTGGGACATCCATCTTCAGTCAACAGGCTCATAGTATCTGGCAGACTTTTCAGTGAAGCAGTAATTTGAAAGCCTGTTCCACCTGTCTTGGCAGTTTGTCAGCCACTTTCTTCTTAAAATGCTAAGTGTCATTCATTCCTAGAACTAAAGCTGCTTTACCTTTTGACTGTACCTAGTCCAACATGTTAGAAGTCTGTTCAACATAAGCCATGCTGACAGGCCCAATTTCAGGCACACAGCAGGTCTATGTAGATATAGAGATGTAGATATATTATAGAAGGGGAAAAGGTAGGTAGATAAATATATAGATGATTGATAGATAGCTAGACAGACAGACAGATAGACAAACAAACAGAAGATAGGTCTTAGCGAATACAGTTATGATAAAGCAAACGAAATCAACAAGCATGAATTAAACCTAACAGCAGTGTATAATTAGGAATAATTTTTCATAAATATAGACTATTTGGGGATCATTAGATATCTTCACTAAATATAAGAACAATATTTTCTATTGGTGAGAGAGGAGTGTTGAAGTCTCCTACTATTAGTGTGTGTGGTTTGATGGCTGCCTTGAGTTCTAGTAATGTTTCTTTTATATTAGGGGCATAGATATTCAGGATTGAGACTTCATTCTGATGGATTTTTCCTGTTATGAGTATAAAGTGTCCCTTTCCATCTCTTCTGATTGATTTTAGTTTGAAGTCAACTTTGTTAGAAATTAGTATGGCCACACCTGCTTGTTTCTTAGGACCATTTGCTTGATAAACCTTTTCGCAACCCTTTACTCTGAGTAGATGTCTGTCTTTGTGGTTGAGGTGTGCTTCTTGTAAACAGCAGAATGATGGATCCTATTTTCGTATCCAATCTCTTAGCCTGTGCCTTTTTATAGGTGAGTCCATTGGTATTCAGTGATATTAATGACCAGTGGTTGTTAACTCCGGTCATTTTTTTTCTGGTAGTAGAGTTTGTGTGTTACCCTTCTTTGAGTTGTGCTGGTGAAGAGTCGCTAGATGTCTGAGTTATTGTGGGCATTGTTGGACTCCTTGGTTTGTGATTTTCCTTCTATTACTTTCTACAAGGCTGGATTTGTGGCTACATATTGTTTAAATCTGTTTTTGTCCTGGAATATCTTGTTTTCTCCATCGATGTTGAATGCAAGCTTTGCTGAGTATCCAAATGGATTAAAGACCTCAATATTAATCAGAACACACTGAGCCTGATAGAGGAGAAAGTGGGAAGTACTCTACAACAAATGGGCACAGGAGACCGCTTCCTATGTATAACCCCAGCAGCACAGACATTAAGGGCAACATTGAATAAATGGGGCCTCCTGAAGCTGAGCAGCTTCTGTAAAGCATAGGACACTGTCACTAAGACACAAAGGCAGCCCACTGACTGGGAAAAGATCTTCAGCAACCCTGCAACTGACAAAATTCTGATCTCCAAAATATACAAGGAACTCAAGAGACTAGACTTTATTTTTTTTTCTTTGTTTTTTTTTTTCATGGTTTATTTTTTTATATTTAAAAATTTCCATCTCCTCCCCTCCTCCTCCCCCTTCCCTCCCCTCCTTCTCCCCCTTCCCTCCCCTCCTCCTCCCCCTTCCCTCCCCTCCTTCTCTCCCTTCCCTCCCCTCCCCTCCACCCATACCTCCCCTCCCTCCCTCTCAAGGCCAAGGAGCCATCAGGGTTCCCTACTCTATGCTAAGACCAAGGTCCTCCCAGCTCCCCCCATGTCCAGGAAGGTGATCGACCAAGCTGAGAAGGCTCCCACAGAGCCCGTCCATGCAGAAGAATCAGAGCCCAGCGCCATTATCCTTTGCTTCTCAGTCAGCCCCCACTGTTGGCCACATTCAGAGAGACGGGTTTGGTTGCATGATCCATCAGTCCCATTCCAACTGGAGTTGGTGATCTCCCATTAGTTCTGTCCCACCGTCTCCATGAGTGAACGCACCCCTCACGGTCCTGACTTTCTTTCTCATGTTCTCTCTCGTTCTGCTCCTCATCAGGACCTTGGGAGCTCAGTCCAGTGCTCCAATGTGGGGCTCTGTCATTTTCTTCATCTATCGCCAGGTGGAGGTTCTATGGTGATATGCAAGAAATTCATCAGTATGGCTATAGGAACTGGCCTTTTCAGGCTCCCTCTCCTCAGCTGCCCAAGGAACTAACTGGGGGCGTCTCCCTGGAAACCTGGGAACCCCTCTAGGAGAGATGCCCAATCATACTACAAAAGCATTTGCTCATCTATGTTCATAGCAGCATTATTTGTAATAGCCAGATCCTGGAAACAACCTAGATGCCCTTCAGTGGAAGAATGGATGAAGAAACTGTGGAATATATACATGCTAGAATACTACTCAGCGGTAAAAAACAATGACATCTTGAATTTTGCAGGCAAATGGATGGAAATAGAAAACACTATTCTGAGTGAGGTAACCCAGACCCAAAATGATGAACATGGGATGTACTCACTCATAATCGGTTTCTAGCCATAATTAAAGGACATCAAGCCTATAATTTGGGATCCTTGAGAAGATAATAAGAAGGTGAACTCCCAAAAAAGATATAGTAATCCTCCTGGATATTGGAAGTAGACACAATCGCCAGGCAAAAATTGGGAACTTGAGGGTTGGGCGAGACGCGGCCAAGGGAAGATGGGGAGAGAAAAGAGTGAAAGGGAGAATGGGGGGAGCTCGGAGGAATGGGATGCTTGGGATACAGGAAGGGTGGATATGGGAGCAGGGAAGCATATATCTTAATTTAGGGAGCCACCTGAGGGTTGTCAAGAGACTAGACTTTAAAATGCTAATTAACCCAATTAAAAAATGGGGCTCTGAACTGAACAGAGAATTCTCAACAGAAGAAATCCAAATGGCCAAAAGACGCTTAAGGTCATGCTCAACCTCCTTAGCTATCAGGGAAATGCAAATCAAAACAACTTTGAGATACCATCTTACACTTGTCAGATTGGCTAAAATCAAAAACACCAATGATAGCCTGTGCTGGAGAGGTTGTGGGGTAAGGGGTACTCTCATCCATTGCTGGTGGGAATGCACACTTGTGCAACCACTTTGGAAAGCAGTGTGGAGGTTTCTCAGGAAATTCGGGATCAACCTACCTCAGGACCCAGCAATTCCACTCTTGGGAATATACCCAAGAGAAGCCCAATCATACTACAAAAACATTTGTTCAACTATGTTAATAGCAGCATTATTTGTAATAGCCAGAACCTGGAAACAACCTAGATGCCCTTTAGTGGAAGAATGGATGAAGAAACTATGGAATATATACATATTAGAGTACTACTCCACGGTAAAAAACAATGACATCTTGAATTTTACAAGCAAATGGATGGAAATAGAAAACCCTATTCTGAGTGAGGTAACCCAGACCAATAAGTTGTACATGGGATGTACTCATTCATAATCGGTTTTTAGCCATAAATAAAGGACATCGATCCTATAATTTGTGATCCTTGAGAAGACAATAAGAAGGTGAAACCAAAGAAAAACATAGTTAACCTCCTGGATATTGGAAGCAGACAAGTTTGCCGTGCAAAAATTGGGAACTTGGGGGTGGGGTGGGTTGGGGGCAAGGGGAGATGGGGAAAGAAAAGCTTGAAGGGGAGGATAGGGAGATCTTGGGGGAATGGGATGCTTGGGATATAGGAAGGGTGGATATGAGAGCAGGGAAGCATATATCCTAATTAAGGGAGCCATTTTAGGATTATTAAGAGACTTGACTCTATAGGGGTTCCCAGGTATCCAGTGAGACACTCCCAGCTAGTTTCGTGGGCAGCTGAGGAGAGGGAGTCGGAAAAGGCCAGATCCTATAGCCATACTGATGATTATCTTGCATATCACCATAGAATCTTCATCTGGCGATGGATGATGCTAGAGACAGAGCCTCATATTGGAGCACCGGACTGAGCTCCTAAGGTCCTGACGAGGAGCAGAAGGAGGGAGAACATGAGAAAGAAAGTCAGGACCGTGAGGGAACCTTCATCTGGCGATGGATGGAGATAAAGACAGAGCCACACACTGGTGCACCGAACTGAGCGCCCAAGGTCCAAATGAGGAGCAGAAGGAAGGAAAACATGAACAAGGAAGTCTGGACTGTGAGGAGTGCTCCCACCCACTGAGATGGTGGGGCTGATCCATTCGGAGCTTACCAAGCCCAGCTGGACTGGGACTGAAAAAGCATGAGATAAAACCCGTCTCCCTGAACATGGCAGACAATGAGGGCTGCTGAGAAGCCAAGGACAATGATACTAGATTTGGACCCTATTAC
Source organism: Arvicola amphibius (assembly GCF_903992535.2). Taxonomy (NCBI): domain Eukaryota; kingdom Metazoa; phylum Chordata; class Mammalia; order Rodentia; family Cricetidae; genus Arvicola; species Arvicola amphibius. Next base: position 81,451,354 of record NC_052052.2, on the reverse strand, counting down.
ACATACTGGCTTTGGGGGCCCTGGCCTGTTTGGATCCTCACCTTCCTAGACCTGGATCGAGGGGGGAGGAACTTCGACTTCCCACAGGGCAGGGAACCCTTAACTGCTCTCTGGACTGGAGAGGGAGGGGGAGTTGAGGAGGGAGGGGGTTAATTGGGAGGTGGGGAAGAAGCAGAAATTTCTAATAAAAAAAATCTAAAAAAAAAGAGAAGGAGATTCTTAAGGACATTCTGTTTATGTCTGAGCACTACAAAATATGACCATCTCTTAATTATCAATGTTCATTAATTGTTTTGGTCTTGATTGTGTCTATTAATAGCACATATTGTCTTTAAATATATTTGCTATTGTTCTCATTAAAAAAAGAACAATATTTTCCTGACTGTCTAGTACATCTTGAATTGATAAGGTCTATAATCAAGTCTCTGAAATTCTCACTTGCTGTTTGGCTTTGGATGAGTCCTTTTGTCGCCCAATGTCTCATGTTTAAGTCGTGGAATAAATTTAGCATGTCAATAAGTTATATTAAGCAGACTGTTTTTGTGGTAACTGAAATAAAGAAGGCATCCAAATAGTAAGAATTCCCATAAGCTCAGATATTCTCTTCAGAGCTGGGGACGTGATGTCTGGCTGTCCTGGAAATGGCTCATTGTATCCTGTTGAGAAAGCTGCTTCTACAGTCTAGCTCCATTCCCCCCTTTATTGAACATAAAAGAGGTATATTTTAGCGATTTTGCAAAGATTCTTCTAACATTAAGTGGAGTGCACATGAACCAGTAGAGCTTAGATTCTGTCTGTAGCAAACTAATTAGAAAGGTTCCTGTAGAAAGAGTTGTTGCTTTAGAGATATTGTCTGTCAGCCAGAGTTTTTGTTTTAAGGGTTTGTAAATATTTATATTTTCAAACTACTATGAAAGGAACAACAGCTATTCCACATGAATGGGTTACGTTAAATGTACCCAGAGCCTGTAATTCAAGCTGTCAAATGTGAGGAAATACCAGACTTAAGGCTGCCATTCCAATCCACTCAGAATAAATAAGGACTTTGGGCAGAGCTCTCTAACAGAATTGCTCACAGACATATGGAAGATGTTACTAGGAAAAATGACTGAGAAAAAAAAAAGAAAAAACTCATTAAATGAATTCAAGAAATACCTAGTCTTTCCTCCAGGGAGGGAAGGGACTGGGACTTGGGGGAGAAGGTTGTTGGCCTAGGAATTTCCTAGGAAATGGATTAACCTTAGCCCAAGAATGAGAGATGGCACATAGAGGCCTTTTCTGTTCCTAAAATATTTGTCTGGTTTTCATTTATTGTTTTGGGGGTCTGGTGATATGACAACATTATAGGAGTTAAAATGTGTGTTTTAACATGCCAGGTAAGAGCAGGGATTTTATTTATTATGGAGATTCTGCATTAGGACTGAGAGAGAATTTGCTGACACTCCATGGAGTCAGAAGCTGTGTTCATTTAGTTGGAAAAAAAAAAAACAATGTAATGTAAAGAGAGAACATACAGCAGATCATGTAGATCTCATTCAGTTCTCTGCATGTGTGCTGGATTCTTAGGTTCTATCAGTCAAAGGCAAGGATGCTTTAGAGCATTCTGACTTAGTAGAAAGAAGGTCAAGTTTTAGACCTTGCTCCAAGTATTATAAGGAAATTCCTTCCTCTTTCTAAAACTCAGCTGAGGGTACTAATCTTTCTTCTTTTTAATGAATACAGATTAAGTTGGGTTATTTGGATTAGGTGAGGGGCTAAATTGCATTGCTAATTCATTGATATTTTTTGCACTGTCTTCCACATGAGGGAAAGCTTAGGTGTGCTATTGAGTTCATTAATATCTGGTGTCTTCATCTGGTATATACTTCCAAACTCAGGTATGGACAGATGACTCCTCCCCAAATAGGAGGAAGCATGGAGAACATACCTAAGTGGAAGTTTCCAAGGCCAGCGAGTGGTTTACTGTTTCTGCTTTTACCCTCTCTTCTGACTGATATCCAACAGTGGTCTAGATAGATCATAACACTCTGCATCCTGGAATGGGTGTAAGCCAGAATCATGGCACACACCATAAATGAGAAGTAGAAACTTATTCTCCAAAGTTGTTGAGATGTAGTGAGAAAGGGGGCAGTCTCTTTTTGCAGCAGTTATAGCTATTCTTACTGACTTGTACTCACAGGACAAGAGAACATTCTGTTCTGCACAGTGCAGATTTTTGCTTTGGAATGTGTTGAGTAACACTGTGCGTTATATCACACTAGCTCTTTGCACAGAGTGGAAGAATGTGCAACTAGTGTTTGGGGTCTTGTTCTGAATTTTTGCAAATGCATGTGTCTATGGTGTGTACATATGTGAGTATACAAATTCACATATATGTGGGCACATGTGTGTGCAAGTGCTTTTGAAAATGTTTGTGCTTTGTGGAGGCCTAAGGTTAACCTCAGGAACCCTCCTCAACTCTCCTCCATTTCATATATCGAGGCAGGGTCTCATTTCACTGAAGAAATTTTTTTTCTAAAGATAATGAGTTGAAAATGTTAAATACTGCTTTGGTTCTAGAATCTGGTTTAGAGAGTACCATTAGTCATATGGGCCTGTCTTTTACAAGCATGTTTACTCTGTTCAAGATGCATCATAGAAGTGCCCATTTATGGCCCTTCTTGTAAGTTTGTGGGAATTTTACCAGAAGATAACATTCATGCTTCGTGGGAGGTGTCCACAGGCACGTGAAGAATCAAGGATTTGACCACATTTGTGCGTTGTTTTGAGAAATAAGGCTGTGCTGTTAGACAAATGTCTGGAGGGATTTAACAACCCTGAGTTCAAATTCTAGCACTACCATTTTCTTCCTGATTTGTTTGGAACAAGAAACTCAAACTATGGGGTTTGTCTCACATTTAAAATTGGGTATAGTAATATCTACTTATAGAAAGTGTTATGATGATCTTAGGACTTAATCATTGTAGTGTGACTGGAGCAAAGTGGACATAACAAAAGTTTGATTTTTCAATCCCTTTTGTTCCCCACATACTACTTAAGTGGTGTGGAATGTGACTGCTTCTGCAGGACACCCTTGCATGATTTTTTTTTTAAACTGGTCAGTTCACCCTTTAATTTGGGGATTCTAAAAACAATCTTTCATGGTAAATCAAAGAGATTTTTACCACAGAAGAAAACAAAAGAGCCAAACATTCTGTTTTACTTCCCACTGAAAGTAGCACGAGTTTGAAGGGCATTGTGCCTGGAGAACAAATGACTTGCATGAGTCTCTGTGCAGGGTAGGACCTGGCAACAGGATCCATTCTTACATATCATGTACTCTATTGTTGGGGAACTATGTGCTTTGTGGTCCAGACAAAAGAAGTCTGACCAACAGATCAAAGCTAGCATGAGGTATTTCTCAATTCAATTCACTGGAGCTAATAGTTCCACATTGACTTTTCAGAGGTTGTGAGTATTTGTCACCAGACACAGTCAACATGAAGTTAGGCAAACACTGGCAAATTATTGAGAAGCTGGTACTTCCACACTAATGGATGCCCATACCAGATGTATCTCAAAGCAACAAAAATGATGATAGCCTATGAATAAAAAAATAACTTGATGTAAGAATAGATTCAAAAAAGAATGCATTACTACTGTTACATACACATATTAAACTTTATTTTGTTTCATTTTAAGCAAATGTCATGACTTCACTTCTCTCAAGTATTAGTAACCTCATTCCTTGGTTTGCAAATATTAATTGTCAATTCTGTGTACAGTTTATTACAATCAATCTACTTACATAAAAATATGTAAGGAGTTTCCTTATGAAGTGGTCATGCAGGCTTGAGATTTAACAGAATCACATCTTCAATGGAAACTGAAATTAAAGGAAATAAAGTCAAAGTAAAAATAAAAAACATATTTAATAGAAGAGTGGAAGCTATACAATAAAGGTAACTTAAATATTGTAAAACTGGCTTTTAGAGCCGATTTAGACAAGAACTTGATGCCTAAATTTTGTGATCCTTTACCCTTCAACAAGTCTCAATGGCATTGACTGCAATATGGGATTGAAGTTGGAAGTTTCCAAGTTTCCTTCCTGTATCAAAAGCTATCATCATGTTAAACATAGGTTGAATATGTACTAAATGTGTCCTATGTGGGCTGTTAGACTTTCATTCTTGCAACAAATACTTGAAGAAAACAGAAAGGAAGGGAGGGGAGGGCTTGTTTTGGTTTGGTGATTTCTATCCACAGTTACCTGACTTTATTGGAGAAGGGGGATTGTAATGGGCAGAACCTCATGGTGGAAACAGTGGAAAGCTGTCTGTCTCATTACAACCAGGAAGCAAAAAGCAAAGAATGAGCTAGTGTCAGATAATCCTAGACTCTCTCTCTCTCTCTCTCTCTCTCTCTCTCTCTCTCTCTCTCTCTCTCTCTGTGTGTGTGTGAGAGAGAGAGAGACTGAGGCTCCACCTGGGGATGGTTAGGAACCCACACACCACTCACTGTTAAATAGTGCCTCCAGATAAACACAAAACAACAGGAATATATATATTATGTGTGGGGGGGTAAGGATGCTAATACTTCAAACAGCAATATGTATGGCATATAATCTGAAAACATAAGAACAGAAAGCAACAAGACAAAGTTGAAGATTTATTAACTCAGGAGTCCAAGGTCAAATTTAGTAATTGATAAAGGTGAATTATAGGAATTATAGGATTTGTAATTATCCTTACAAAAAGTATCATTTTGTAATGTTTATATACCAGTGCTTCCAAAAGCAGGTTCAGGTCCCTGCTCTTCTATTAACAGTCTAGAGTAAAATGCAAGGAACAATAAATATGGAAGATAAATGAAAAATCCAGGTGTGCTGGCATGGCTGTAAGCCCAGCCGTCAAGAGGTTAAGATGGGAAGATCACAGGTTCAAAGCCAGTCTGGGTTTTATCATGAATCTCACTTTGGAAAACAGCAAGGAAGTCAATCATGCTGCTTATAGGACTTGGCAAAAAAATGTGGAGAAGACAAAGAGTGCAGTTCCGGGTCTAAGTGGGTAGAGGTGATGAATGTTTAGTAAACCATGGTAGCATTGAGGAAGAATTAACAGTTTTGTGGCCACAAGTATTTCAGAGTTAACACTGGTATAAAATGTAGACATGGAAACATTTGAGAAATCATACCACTATATCAATTTTAAAATTATGAGTCTTTATGACACTTTGTTTTAATAATAGAACTCTTTCAAAGAGACCCAAAATTTGTGACTTCAGGTCTTACTAGAAACATCTCAATCTGAAGAGATTTACATTTTCAAATTACAAGAATTTAAAAGTTTATTCTTCTTCTCTGGTCTCTACTCTTCTCAAGCATCTACTGACTCTTCCTTTCAGGGTTTAATAGGTAAACTATAGCAAAAAAGCTTGAGTATATGTGCAGTTTGACATGGATGTGTGATCATGAATGAGATTCTTTTCACACACAAAATTATTTTACAATAAATGAGTGATGAGTGGTGGGTGGTCTGCTGTGAAGAGTTGAACTCATCAGGCAGATAAGTCTGAAAGCTGCAAGCCTCCTCCTATCTGTTCCTTGCATTATCTAGGAAAGTCCTTGCTCGAATACAGAGTTTGATTCCTTTAGGTTATTGAATTACCAGAAATCTATTTCTTTTCTTTTTCCTTTCCTTTTCTTTTTTATCTTATCATTTGTTTTCTTTTCTTCTCTCTTCTCTCATCTCTTGCATTCCTTTCCTTTCCTTTTTTTCTTTCTCTTTTTTTTTCTTTGTGGGCCCCAAGTTCTTAGTAATCTAAATTAGAATTTAGCATCTCTTCCCATAAATATGTATGTATGTTGTCACTGACATTAAATTATTGCATTTTTCTAGGTGAAGAAGAAATATGAAATTTATGACTAATTGAACTAATTATATAATATAAGATAATTTTAAAATATGAAAAATAGGTGGAGGGGAGGTAGCTGTGGTTGGTATGTAAAATGAATAAAAATATTTTTTAAAAGTAACATAAAACAAGTGGAGGAGAAGTGGATGCGGGACAGAGGGAAAGTGTGGGGAGGGACTGAGAGGAAAAGAGGGAGGGGAAACTGTGGCCTTAATGTAAGATAAATAAATAAATTTACTTATTTATTTAAAAACAAGATTTCTTCTTATCATTTATATTTAGGACTGTTTCTTACCCAAACCAACCATCACAATTGACTCATTGTCAGCTTGACATAAAACACATTTGTTATTCAGCTACAACCTTTCCTTTCTCATTTATCCCCAAAATGTCATATCAGTGTTAATATCTCAACAAACTTTGACTTTTAAAAGTCCCATAACCTTTAAAATGTTAGTCTTTTAAAAACATCCAAATTTTCTCAAAAATATCCATCACTTTAAAATATGCATGGCCTGTCTAAACTGTGGGAGCCTGTAAAATGAGAAATAAGTGAAATACTTTCTTGTTCCAAAAAGAAAGAGCGAGGCCACAGTTATATTCAAAACAATGTGATACAAGAGGTCAACAGTAAGAAGAGTTCAGTATTGGGTACCCAGAACTCACTCATGATGGACTCATGATTGAATATCATTGGACTCACCAAGAGTGTGTAGCAGCTCCAATTCCCTGGCTCCTCCAGTACCAACACAAGGCATTTGTCTCATAGATTATGACTGACTCTACTCCACATTTGCTGCTGGTTGTTCCATGATACTGACAGCTCCAATCTATTAGTGTTTCTGCTGCAGCTGAGGCAGCACACTCACCATAGCCAATCCCAGCCTCTCTTTGGGGATTCTGACCCTCCCACATAGTTCCAGATACAGTTATTCTTTGGGAGCCTTTCATGCCTTCAAATCCACTACCACTTGTGAGACTCTTAGACAGAATCAAGCTTGGCCATCAGCATAAGGTAAGTTTGGTTCCCTCTGGACCACAACTTCTTTGTTCTTACCCTGAGGAAATATTTCACAGAAGGTTTTGACTCAATGATACTTGTCTCTTTTTAATCACAAACAGACCATATACATGGTCTTACTTTGAAATATTACACAGTAGACCATTTACTTTCCTCTGAAACTTTGCAAGCCAGGCCTCTATCATCTGTATTTCTCTCAACATTCTTATCTTTCAAAGTCCTACACAACAGTGCACTGAGTTCCCAGTACTCGGTGACTTTTCAAGCCCAAAGTTTCAAAGTCCTTACACCATCATCTCCAAAACATGGTCTCTGTCATAGCAATGTCTCATAGCCTGGTACCCACTTCTGTCTTGGTTATGATTTCTCTTGCTGGGAAGAAACACCACAACCAAAAGCAACTTGGAGAGGAAAGGGTTTCTTTGGCCTACAGGTCATAGTCATTGTTAGGGAAAGCCAAGGCGGGAGCTCAGACAGGAAACTGCAGGAGTTAACTGATGTAGAAGAACATTGATTATTGGCTTGCTCCTCTTGACTTGGATAGTTTTACTTCTCATACACCTCTGAAAACACCTGCCACAGGAGTGTGACCACCCACAGTGGGATTGGTCCTCCCACTTCTACTATTAGTCAAAAAATTCCTAATAGATATGTCCACAGGTCAATACTCTGGAGGCATTTTCTCAATTATGGTTCCCTGTTCCCAGATAAGATGAGGTTTGTTTCAAGTGAACAACAAACAGCCAGTTCACATCATCTTTTCAAGACCAAAATGGTGTTTTTCTCTCTGTTAAGCTGGCCATTGAGAATCTTTCCCCCGCAAGCCTCTTTCCAATTGAAAACAATAGAAATAAAAGAATCCTTAAAAACCATCCTTCTCAAGTCTAACCCATCCAATGAGACAGTAAAGACCACATAAGGACCATGACTTTGGTTTCCAAAGCCACAAGGCAATTCAGTGCATTGTTAGGAGCAGCCACAGGTCCCCACAACCCAGACCTGCTTTATCTCCATAGTGATTTAATCTGACACCAGACCTCACAGAGAATGGATGCTTTGTTGTTCTGTTGTATTGTGTTAGTCCAGAGCACAGAAGGTTTACTCTGTAATGGAAAAGGACCACTCTTCCTAAAGAATAAGTAAAATGAAAAAGGCAGAATAATCATAGTACACCTGTAGATATTGGTATGTCAGGACACTGAGTGCATACTAAAATAACCTTCAAGGAAATTAGTTACTGTCCAAGAATACCAAATGCTTTCACTTCTTCACAAATAATAATATCGCATCAAAAATATTTAAGGTCTTCTTTGACCTGTACTATAATATTTGAAGAAAATGAGAGGTCTTAACCATACTGAATTTTTATGTGAATAGATGCCTATGGTCTGAGTAAGAGACGTAGAAACCTCTCTAGAATTATGCATTTTGGTTTTCAAGGCTATTCCACATTCTGTTTTTTTTTTAAGTGACAGGAAAGAAATTCACAAGATAAATAGGTATAAAGTTACAAAATGTTATAGCAGACGTATATAAAAAGGAATCAAGAAAACCCAGGGATGTGTGGAAATATAAAAGATATAAGCACCCATTACTGGAGAATTGGGAGACCCTCTTTGGATTTCTGGTCTTCTTACTAAAAGAATTTGGAAACAGACTCAGAAGAATGCCCAAGGAACATTTTATTAGAATATAAAGGAAAACAGGGATGGCAAGCTGCAAATCTCAGAAGTTGCCAAGAGAAGGGAGTAGAGGAAAAGTGAAAGACATGACTTTAGCAGTGGATGTTGTTACACCAAAGCATGGTAAAAGAACAGGTATTTCAGAAAAATGAAAAGCTCAGAGCATCAGAAAACATATGCCATGGCTATTGCCAGTATCCAGAAGAAAGAAGAAAAAGGAAAAATTACACTTCCACAAGTAACTCGAAATGCAAGCAAACTTCATAATGCTACATGATGAAAGCATTGTACCCTTTGTCACTAAGAGAAAGGCTCATTAAGGGGATAATTAGTTCTTCCTCCTATCCACCATGTCTTCAGAAGAATCACATTTCCTCTGCTGGTGAACTCAGCGACATAACTAACAAATCTAGTTTTATTAATTTTTATAAGGGGAAATAGTATGTAATGTTTGGGATATCTTAGAAAATCAAGGCCAGATGTACAACTTAGATAACATTCCTTTGACTAGGTGCAAGTAGATTTCTTTTAATGTGCTTCAACAAAACTCAGATACGTCTACCATTTTATATAGTAATAAAAATTCTAAAGACAAGCAAAGCTGATTTTACCCTTCTCTCTTTACCAGGAAAAGCAGAAGGTGGCGTCAAATTTCACCAAGGGTAAGTAGTTTTTCATCAATGAGCTCCAAGACTGTTAATATCTATAATAGTACTTACTTCCACTTGCCAAGGGAAAACTTTATGAATTTGCCTGCTATACTTCTAATTATCACACTGTGAACTAACCATTAAAGTCTATTACTCACAAACAATGAAGCTGAGATGTGGCAACAAAAATTTGGGTATCCATAGTTCTTCCTGCACACATAAGAGACTGGAATTCAGAGCTCTAGTACTTTTTAAATATTATGTTTTTCTTCAGTTCCTATATTATTACCACTAAAGAAATAAGGAATGTTTATTGAGAGGTTGAAACAGTTTAGACATGGTAGAAGGAAATGCTTTCTTCTCTTCAAACTAAAGATCGTCATGTTGAGGAGATTTCTATCCCATTCCTTCTTTGTATCTCAGAATGTTGAGCAAGAAACAGAGATGGATGTAATTGTTTTAAAGGAGGCTTCCTAAAGGTAAGAAATGCATAGTATCAGATCATTCTGCCCCAGAAACCACACACTTTAAATAAGTTTGGGCAAGAAGCTAAGAAAAATCCTTAGGGAACCAGGGAAGACCGAAGTCTTATATGGGACTTTTGGAGTGAGAAATCTCTAGAAAGACATCAAACTATACATTTCTATGATTGATCATGCAGTCTGTAGCACTTAGTTGCACATAAGAGGTACATTCATTCCTGTAATTTTAGGTTACTATGTTTTATCCAAATGCATATTTTTGCTAGGGGAAAAATGTCCTCGGCAGTGCTATATTATGGCTTTTGGCTGAAATTGCATGCCTAAAACGTGTGACTGAAATATGGTTTCATGGAGGAGCTCCAAGTATTTTCAGAATTATGTACTGTTTGAGAGGGGTCAACTGCAGATCCATACATCTCCAGTGTCTTCAAACATTGTGAGTTGCTGAGGTCTGCTAAAGCAATTTGGAATCTTCTGGAACAGGAGGTCCTTTTGGCTTCCTCTCCTCAAACTGTTATCTAGGAGATTAGGAACCAGAAACAATACAGACTTACTCAAAGACACCAGATTGGAAACATACTAGCATTAGCATCAGGTAGGCCCAGGAGGTCTGTCAAGTAGGTGAGATTCCTCTTTTATGCTCTGTAGCCTCCATAAAACCCAAAACTATTGGAAGTGAAAAGTCCTCAAAATATATGTTCCTCTTCTTTTTATGAAGCTGTGAATATTAAACTGAGGCTCAGAAAGGGAAAGAAAATTGTTTAAGAGAATGCAGTGAGTTTATTCCTTGGCTCGTTTGGTGATCATGGGTTTACAGAGTTCCAGAACTCGCTGCATCACTTGAACTCTTGTAATTAGTAAAAGGTTTTTATCGTACAGGAGCTTTCATTGATCAAGCAAATTTCATTGATCAAGCAAATTTTGGAACAATTGAATATGGTATTTTTGTGATGTAGACTTGAAGAGAGAACTAACAAAGTCTGACCAATAATTTATTAAGGGGTCCAATGGAAAAATAGATTCACAAATACAGAACAAGATAGATGCTGATGTTGATCTAGCTGTCATTTCCTGCCATTCTTCCCAAGGGTGATGAGGACCAACTGCAAGGTTTGCTCCTGCTCTGACCATGTAAAAGAGAGGGAGGGAGAGAGAGAGAGAAGAGAGTTCTTCAGTGGTTTTATGTGCATGTATCCAAGGAAAGCCATGCCCAGAGGGCTATTCACCCCAGATATCACTAGAAGAAAAGGATTGAATCCCCATTACATCTCCTTCTTTTTGTCTAATTAAGAAGGTCCTATTCCTGACATAAAACTGTATGCAGTAAGAACAGCTATCAAGTATTGCTCAGAAGAAAGAAAAGGTAATAACTTAAAAAATAGATCCAGTTCTCATAAGGGAGATTCGTGGCACTTATAGTCAAAGCTGTGTCGCCGAAAACAAAGTTCATTTAAATTTTCACTCTTTCCCAAACTCATTCAGTCCTACTTACATGCTGAAAACACATGATATTTGTAAAACATGGTTTAGAAGTATGAAGTTTGGGCATTCCAACTCAATGCCTGGCTTCTCTACCAGTTGAATCATCATTTAAATGTTATATTTGATGTTCACAATAACAGGATACCACCTGACTCTGCTTCCCCCCTTTCAAGTTGTAAACTATTTGAGCACATTATTGGGGTATGTCTACAATTTTATATTCCATTTAAGAAAACAAGTTACTATAATCATTGCATATTATTCAAAAGGCAAGCTTGGTACATTTCAACAAGCCTATCAGAATGACATCATATATGCTTCAGTTCCAGTGGGTTTGCTGCAACCCAGTCTATTCAGGACTAAAATCATCTCTATATAGATTATGACTCTGCAAAGGTGGAAAATGCTTATTATCTTGCTCCCCTTCTTTCATAGGACCATGTACAGATTTCATCTAGCATAATCTCCAGTCTCTTGGCAGCTAATTCTAGTTATAGCCTCAAATTTTTGTATAATTCCGTGATTACCCTACTTTGTTATGTGTTAAATTAATAGAAAAAATATATGGTTTTATGAATCTCAAGCTTGCTACTTCCCCATGAAATGTATGTGCTTCTTATATATTTCGTAAAATGAATTCCATAAAACTGTAGTGCGAAAGAAAAACTAAAATGTACTTGTAGTAAGTATATTATAACATGATGCTCATGTTATAGTGATGCTCAGTTATCCCATTGCCTTAATTTCTTCAATCTTCCTAATTTATAGATATCTACTCCAAAATGGCATAATTTATTCCTAACTTATACTTCAAATGAGAAAGAATAGAAGGCACAGCCAGCAGAAGCAATTGGGTTTTTCTGTTTCTCACCATTTCCAAAAAAACCAAGTTGCAGTTTCTCCACCTTTTATGGAACTGAATTTGAACTTCATTTTTCTGTGAATAATTCACAGATTTTCTGAGACCATTCCTCAATAAACCCTTCCACATAAAAATTCACTTCAAATCTTTTTGCAAGATGCAACACACAGAATATGAAGAAGTGCCATGAGGACCTGCGATGAGAGAATAAGGGATGAGATAGGGGATTTCACCTTCTGTAAATGAAGAAAAATTAATAACACCTTTGTTATATAGGTTTAATTCAGCACCTCTCCACACATCAATTCTTCTGTTTCCCCCCACTCCCTCCCCCGAGGATGTTGAAGTTTTGTGAACTTGTAGATATAAATAAGTGGAAATAAGCACTCACTGACATATTAGACCAGTCCTATTTGTGTCTTGAGATATAAATACCTCACCAATACAGTAGGAGACTCAAAACAGATATTTTCTGAAGTATTATGTGATTATGTATTTTGAGGTCATTTTGTGCAATTAATAAATAGTCATGATAAACTACGTGATTATTGGGAAGATATAACAGAAAGTTTGCCAGGAAAAGTCTTTAATTTCATAAATATTCCAACCTAAGTAGTATAATATATAATTATAAAAAATATGAAAATACGATGGATCCTTTCTATTAGGGAATACCTGGTATGTTCAATGCAGTAGAAAGGACTGGCCATGAGGAAGTGAGGCAAATATTCCACTAAGAATGTCCTTATTGCTGAGGAATGAAAAGTGAGCTATACCAAAAGATAAGAAAAGAGATTTCAAAAAGAAACATGAGGCACAAAATTAGACTTCAGAATGACTAATTTGAGCTATTGAAGGAAACTATTGCAAAGGTGTTCCTTTTGGTGTGGTAATTATGAAAATGGCAATGAGCATCAGAATTTTCTGAGTCAAATTTCACTTACTCCAGAATAGTATGCACTGTTAGTAAGACACATGCACCAGCATGTCTATATCACCTCCTACAAGTACAGATTGTTGTGCCACTCCAAAAACATACTAAATCAGAATCCCACCAGTTAGGGACAAAAGCATGCCTTGCAATAACCTCTCAAGTTCCAATTTTTTTGTCCAGCAATCTTGTCTACTTCCAATATACAGGAGGATAACTATATGTTTTTCTTTGGATTCACCTTCTTATTTAGCTTCTCAAGTATTTTTTACGAATTATAGGCTCGATGTCCTTTATTTATGGCTAGAAACCAATTATGAGTGAGTACATCCCATGTTCATCTTTTTGGGCCTGGGTTACCTCACTCAGAATAGGGTTTTCTATTTCCATCCATCTGAATGCAAAATTCAAGATGTCATTGTTATTTACCACTGAGTAGTACACTAATATGTATATATTCCACAGTTTCTTCAACTATTCTTCCACTAAAGGGCATCTAGGTTGTTTCCAGGTTCTGGCTATTACAAATAATGCTGCTATAAACATAGTTGAACAAATGCTTTTGTAATATGATTGGGCATCTCTTGGGTAAATTCCCAAGAGTGGGATTGCTGGGTCCTAGGGTAGGTTGATCCCAAATTTCCTGAGAAACCTCCACACTGCTTTCGAAAGCGGTTGCACAAGTTGGCATTCCCACCAGCAATGGATGAGAGTACCCCTTACTCCACAACTTCTCCAGCAAAGGTTATCATTGGTGTTTTTGATTTTAGCCAATCTGACATGTGTAAGATGGTATCTCAACGTTGTTTTGATTTGCATTTCCCTGATTGCTAAGGAGGTTAAGCATGCCCTTAAGTGTCTTTTGGCCATTCGAACTTCTTCTGTTGAGAATTCTCTGTTCAGTTCAGTGCCTCATTTTTTAATTGGGTTAATTAGCATTTTAAAGTCTAGTCTCTTGAGTTCCTTATATATTTTGGAGATCAGACCTTTGTCAGTTGCAGGGTTGGTAAAGATCTTTTCCCAGTCAGTAGGCTGCCTTTATGTCTTAGTGACAGTGTCCTTTGCTTTATAGAAGCTGCTCAGCTTCAGGAGGTCCCATTTATTCAATGTTGCCCTTAATTTCTGTGCTGCTGGGGTTATGCGTAGGAAGCGGTCTCCTGTGCCCAAATGTTGTAGAGTACTTCCCACTTTCTCCTCTAACAGGTTCAGTGTGTTCAGATTGATATTGAGGCCTTTAATCCATTTGGACTTGAGTTTTGTGCATGGTGATAGATACGGATCTACTTTCATTCTTCTACAGGTTGACAGCCAGTTATGCCAGCACCATTTGTGGAAGATGCTCTCTTTCTTCCATTGTGTACTTATGGCTCCTTTATCGAAAATCAGTTGTTCATAGGTTTATGGGTTAAGATCCGGGTCATCTATTCGATTCCATTGGTCAACTTCTCTATTTTTATGCCAGTACCAAGCTGTTTCCAATACTGTAGCTCTGTAATAGAGTTTGAAGTCAGGGATGGTAATGCCTCCAGAAGTTCCTTTATTGTATAAGATTGTGTTGGCTATCCTGGGTTTCTTGTTCTTCCATATAAAGTTGATTATTGTCCTCTCAAGATCTGTGAAGAATTTTGTTGGGACCTTGATGGGGATTGCATTGAACCTATAAATTGCCTTTGGTAGTATTGCCATTTTTACTATGTTGATCCTCCCAATCCAAGAGCAAAGGAGATGCTTCCTTTTTCTGTTATCCTCTTCAATTTCTTTCTTCAAAGACATAAAGTTCTTGTCAAATAGGTCTTTCACTTCCTTGGTTAGAGTTGCCCCAAGATATTTTATGCTATTTGTGGCTATTGTGAAAGGTGACGCTTCTCTGATTTCTTTCTCTGCTTCCTTATCCTTTGTATATAGGAGGGCAACTGATTTTTTGGAGTTGATCTTGTATCCTGCCACGATACTAAAGAAGTTTATCAGCTGTAGGAGTTCTTTGGTGGAGTTTTTCGGGTTGCTTATGTATACTATCATATCATCTGCAAATAAAAGTTTAACTTCTTCCTTTCTAATTCGAATCCCCTTGATCCCCTTGTGTTGTCTTATTGCTATTGCCAGAACTTCAAGCACCATGTTGAAGAGATAAGGAGAGAGTGGACAGCCTTGTCGTGTTCCTGAATTTAGTGGGATGGCCTTGAGTTTCTCTACATTTAATTTGATGTTAGCTGTCGGCTTGCTGTAAATAGCCTTTATTATATTAAGGTATGACCCTTGTATCCCTAATCTCTCCAAGACCTTTATCATAAAGGGGTGTTGAATTTTGTCAAATGGTTTTTCTGCATATATTGAGATGATCATATGGTTTTTATCCTTCAGTTTATTTATATGATGGATTACATTGATAGATTTTTGTATGTTGAACCAGCCCTGCATCTCTGGGATGTAGCCTACTTAATCATAGTGGATAATTTTTCTAATGTGTTCTTGGATTCGGTTTGCCAGTATTTTTATTGAGAATTTTTGCATCGATGTTCATGAGTGAGATTGGCCTGTAATTCTCTTTCTTGGTTGAGTCTTTGTGTGGTTTAGGTATCAGGGTAATTACAGCCTCATAAAAGGAATTTGGCAATGCCTGTTCTGTTTCTATATCATGAAATACCTTAAGGAGTATAGGTATTAGGTCTCCTTGTAAGTTCTGGTGGATTTCTGCATTGAAAGCATCTGGACCTGGGCTTTTTTTGGTAGGGAGGTTTCTGATAACAGTTTCAAAATCTTCATGACTAACAGGACTATTTAGATTGTTCACCTGGTCCTGGTTTAACTTTGGTATATGGTACTTATCTAAAAAAGTGTCCATTTCTTTTACATTTTCCAATTTTGTGGCATACAGGCTTTTGTAGTAAGATCTAATGATTCTCTGAATTTCCTCTGTGTCTGTGGTTATGTCCCCCTTTTCATTTCTAATCTTATTAATTCATGTGTTCTCTCTCTGCCGTTTGATTAGTTTGGCTAGGGGTTTGTCAATCTTGTTGATTTTCTCCAAGAACCAGCTTTTTTGTTTCATTGATTCTTTGGATTGTTTTCTGTGTTTCTATTTTGTTGATTTCAGCCCTCAGTTTGATTATTTCCAGTCTTCTACTCCTCCTTGGTGAGTCTGCTTCTTTCTTTTCTAGAGCTTTCAGGTATGCTGTTAAGTCTCCAATGTGTGCTTTCTGCGTTTTTTCAAGTGGGCACTTAGTGCTATGAATTTTCCTCTTAGCACTGCTTTCATAGTGTCCCATAGGTTTGAGTATGTTGTGTCTTTATTTTCATTAAATTCAAGGAAGACTTTAATTTCTTTATTTCTTCCTTGAGCCAGCTGTGGTTCAGTAGTTGACTGTTCAGTTTCCATAAGTTTGTAGGCTTTCTGGGGTTAGCATTGTTGTTGAATTATAATTTTAATCCATGGTGATCCGATAAGATGCAGGTGGTTACTAATATGTTTTTCTAACTGTGGAAGTTTGTTTTGTTACCGAGTATGTGGTCAATTTTCAAAAAGGTTCCATGAGCCACAGAGAAGAAGGTATATTCTTTCCTGTTTGGGTGGAATGTTCTATAGATGTCTGTTAAGTTTATTTGGTTCATTACCTCTATTAAGTCTCTTAATTCTCTGTTAGGTTTCTGTCTGATTGACCTGTCCATTGGTGAGAGAGGAGTGTTGAAGTCTCCTACTATCAGTGTGTTTGGTTTGATGGCTGCCTTGAGTTCTGGTAATGTTTCTTTTACATAAGTGGGTGCTTTTGTATTAGGGGCATAGATATTCAGGATTGAGACTTCATTCTGATGGATTTTTCCTGTAATGAGTATAAAGTGTCCCTTTCCATCTCTTCTGATTAATTTTAGTTTGAAGTCAACTTTGTGAGAAATTAGTGTGGCCACACCAGCTTGTTTCTTAGGTCCATTTGCTTGATAAACCTTTTCGCAACCCTTTACTCTGAGTAGATGTCTGTCTTTGTAGTTGAGGTGTGTTTCACAAGAATTCACAACAGAATGTTGAATCCTGTTTTCATATCCAATCTCTTATCCTGTGCCTTTTTATAGGTGAATTGAGTCCATTGATATTCAGTGATATTAATGACCAGTGGTTGTTAACTCCGGTTTACATTTTTTATTTGGTAGTAGAGATTGTGTGTTTCCTTTCTTTGAGATGTGCTGGTGAAGGTTTGCCAGATGTCTGAGTTGTTTTGGGCAATGCTGGACTCCTTTGTTTGTGAATTTCCTTCTATTGCTTTCTGTAAGGCTCGATTTATGGCTACATATTGTTTAAATTTGTTTTTATCTTGGAATATTTTGTTTTCTCCATTTATAGTGAACGAAAGCTTGGCTGGGTATAGTAATCTGAGCTTGCATCCATGGTCTCTTAGTTTCTGCAAAACATCTATCCAGGACCTTCTGGCTTTCATGGTTTCCATAGAGAAGTCATGTGTTAGTCTGATAGGTTTACCTTTATATGTTACTTGACCTTTTTCCTTTGCAGCTCTTAATATTCTTTCTTTATTCTGTATGTTTTGTGTTTTGATTATAATATGGCGAGGGGATGATTTTTTTTGATCCAGTCTATTTGGTGTTCTGTAAGCTTCTTGAACCTTAATAGGAATATCTTTTTTAGGTTTGGGAAGTTTTCTTCTATAATTTTATTAAATATATTTCTTGGACCATTGAGCTGTAATTCTTCTCCTTCTTCTATGCCTATTATTCTTAGGTTTGGTCTTTTTATTGTGTCCCAGATTTCCTGAATGTTTTGTGATGAGAATTTGTTGGATTTGCTGTTTTTTTTGATCAGTGCATTTATTTTCTCTATGGTATCTTCAGAATCTGAGATTCTTTCTTCTATCTCTTGTATTCTGTTGGTTATGCTTGTTTCTGTAGTCTCTGTTCATTTACATAGATTTTCCATATCCAGCTGGCCCTCAGTTTGTGTTTTCTTCCTTGCCTCCATTTCTGTTTTCAAGTCTTGCACTGTTTCCATTATCTGTTTGATTGTTTTTTTCTTGGTTTCCTAGGATATCGTTTACAGATTTACTCAATTCTTCAAACTTTTTGTTATTCTTCTCGTCCATTTCCTTAAGGGAGTTTTTCACCGCCTGTTTAAGGGACTCTATTACTTTCATAAAGTCAATTTTTTCTACTTCTTCTCGATTAGTGTGTTCAAGTCCTCCTGTTATAAGTTCGCTGGGTTCTGGTACTTTCATGTTGTTTTTCAAATTGTTGGAGGAATTCTTGCATTGGTGCCTGCCATTTCTTCCTCTGAATAATCCCCTTTGGGTCTTCTTTTAGAAGTTCAGTTCACGCCAATGAATTCAATTCACTCACCCCAATGAATGATGGATCATCTGGCAGACAGTCAGGTCTGCTTGCAGGTCAAGCAGCTCACTGACAAAGGGCCTACCTTGCTGCAGGCAGACTAATGAAACAGGGGACCTCCCACCGGCCTGGGTGCACTCAATTCCTGGTCCCGGCACCCAAACACGTTGTGCTGTGGGATTTTGTGGCCCCCAGTCAAGAAGTTTTAAAAATGAAAGCAAAGTACTATGGTTTTTGATAAGTCTCTTAGGGAAGGAAAGAGAAGCACCAGGGCAAACTGATGGTGTGAATAAGGGTCAGGAGAAGTTAGTCATAAGATGCTCTGAATGGCTTACATGTCTCTCATTTGACAGATCTTATTCATTTGATAAGATAATATGGGTTTTAAATACCAAAATTTGTATTCATCACACACCATAGAAAACTTATTCTGATAGCTTGTTCCTTTATTTTAGAGCTTTGTACTAATCTTGCCCAAACAAGATGAGATATGTACTAGGTATTCAGCCTTCCTTAAGCTCTCTGCCATATGCTTACAACACAGGCTCCAATTAGTCTTATTTCCTTTGGTTTCATTCAAAATCATGTTCTTGCTTCACAATAAATAAAAGCACACTTGGATTCAGAGGAAAATTCTCAAAGCATACAGTTGAGATGTGACTTTATTTACCTGATATTTTTGAAGAATGAAATTATATCAAACCTAAGATTTGTTTAAAAGCTCATTTGGATATTTGAGTAGTTATAGGAAGGTCAAACAATGTGGAGGTGTTCCCTATAACAAAGCTACCTATCCATAGCCACCATAGAAGAACACAATGCCATTTGGTTGCTCTTAACCTTCCTAATGTTGTGATCTTTCAATACAGTTCTTCATGTTGTGGTGACCTCAGACCTTTAAAGTTACTTTTTTGCTACTTCATAACTGTAATTTTGCAACTGAACAGTGTCTCAGTTCCTAAGATCTTTAGAATACCTGTTTTCCTATGTTTGCAATCCATAGCTTGAGAAATGCTGGGCTAGGCTTTTGCTGAGTTTACAGATGTGTTAATGTCAATCATTTCACAAGGTAGAGAAGAAAAATCATCAGAATTTTTATCAGAACTCCCAGCTTTTACCTATGCCCCCTATATGTGGCCATGTAAAGTTTGTAAGTCACTTTCCCACACTGGGTTTTTATAGTATGTATCACTGCTATTGGTTGAAAGGAATAAATGCCTTTCAAGCTCCTTTTAACCCTAAAAGGTTAAGATCATTGTATATTTTGAAATCACTTATTTGGAACTTCATCACTTTTATACCTGCTTTTACCACCTTTTATAGGTCATGAAATGCTAAGTATTAAAAATGTAATGTGATGGATGTTTATATTTTCTATTAATAAGGTTATTTATCAAAAGCAGATTCTATTAGTACATCCACAAAAATAGAACACATGCTAATTCCAATGCCTTGTGATAAAGAATGCTGATGGGCTAATGGAGAAGAAAGCAGACTATTATAAAACCCCTCACATGAAGGAGAAATGACTCATAGTGAGTAAGTGTAGGCTAAAAGATAAAGTGAAAATATCTCCAAAAAATGGAAAATGTTTTTATGTGGTGGAATGCAGGTAAGGCTTGATGGGATAGGTAGTATTCTAAATGATACCTGAAGGATAGTCAGAAATTTTATTTTCAAATACAAGAGTGTCTAAAGATACGGAAGCTGTATAGAGCATGCATGTACATACACATGGGTGTATGCAAGTGTGCACATGTGCATGTGTGTGTGTGCTTGTGTGTGTGTGTGTGTGTGTATTAAGCCTTAAAGTGAAAGTCAAGCTTCTGTTCTAGCCAGGTATTATAGGAAAATTAGCATCTACTTTGCACAATTAAGGTGAGAAGAAATCCAGTACACCCAAACTTTGTAGTAGGTTAGTTATCAAAAATTGAGTAACAGGAGGTACTGAAGGTTAGGTGAAGTCCTTTCTGAAAGACACATCTAATGGGCTCCTTTAAAATTAAATACTATTAGTTCAGTATATTTTCTTCTTTATAACAGCATAAGTCATAAGAAAACATTTGTGCTATTAAAAATTCTTGTTGTGGGTCTGAGGATGAAAGCATTTTCTGTTCTGCAGAGGGAGAGGTTGGTTTCAAGTACATGCATCAGACAGCCCAGCTCACAGCCACCTAGGATTCCAGATCCAGAGGATTTGAATCTGATTTTGGCCTTCACATGTACTTGTGTGCATGAGTGTACACACACACATACAGACACACACGAATGAATGGACAAATGAATGAATAAATAAATAACAATTTGTTAAAATAATTTGGCTTTGTCCAAATTTATTGAGATGCTCATGAGCATAAACTTTGGTGTTAAGTTTTTTCATGTAAGTAAAGAGGTAACATACAACTTACACAATATAGTATAGGTTAGAGCCATATCTAAATTAGAATATCTTAGACTCTAAGACTTAGAGGATATTCCTGTATGTGAATGGGCCCCAGGACAAATGAAAAAACTAATTGCAAATGAAAATATATTTTGTTCATGTCACATGTTGCCAACTGAGTGTGAAAGTTTGCTGTTCTAATACAGGAATCTATACTTTAACCTGTACTATGGATGATTTGATCCAATTAGTTCACCTGTTTGAGGACCTGAGTTTGAAAAAGTATTGTATAGAGGAGATAAAAAAAGCAAGAGATATGGAGGCAGGAAGGAGCACAGCATTGTAACAGAGCTGGGAAGGTGTCCTATCAGTTAAGGCAAAGAAAAAGGGGAAGATCGAGATTCAGGAATGGGTTTCATCATTACATGGAAAACAGCATGGTTAAAGAAAAAAAAATAAAAGTCATATGAAGAATGCAAATATTTCTACATACCCAGGATTGACTAAAGACACAACAAATCATCATTTTATTTTTCTGTCTCTTTTCTATTTCTGTCACCCTCTGGGACCAAGAGCTCTGGGCCTCGTGAAGTTATGAATCAGAGTGTTCTAACATGTAGCCAGTAAAGCATACGATAGTTTTAAAATTAGAAGCTTAGTTCTGGGAGTATCCATGATTTCATCCTTCATGCTAAGAATATCAGTGTCTCCTAATATGAAAGAAATGTGAAATGTTTGTAAACGTCCCTGGCTTTCTTATGATAATGCCAATATCCTTTTAAAGATTCTTTCGTCTTTCTGGTTAGACCCACTCTACCTGGGAGCCACACCGCAGTCATGAATTCCTACCAGCCTGATTCCTGAAACTCAGAAAGACTTAAGTGAGGAGGTCTCCTTGTAGATTATATATACTTATGGTAATGAAAGCAATTTAAATCTGTATACTTATTTCAAATCTCTTTACATTCAAGCAGAAAATCTATATGGCCAGGCACCATTTTTTGTCAAAAATGACTAAAGGACTGAATGAAAGAATGGAGTCTGTCCTACAGAAATGTAACTTAATTTTTGGATAAGGCGATCATTCTCAGTTTTATTTTGATTCCACAAAATACAAAGATGCAAACACAAATAATTCAATATATTTAAAAACATTAAATAAGGACCCATTAAATAGAGAACCCCTATGTCCCATAAATGATCATGTACATAAAGATGGATTCCCATCCTGGATTTGCTATACTCTATTTTTGAGGGGGAGAAAAACCAGAATCAAAATTAATCTATATCACTGAGTAATTTTTTTTACATTTATTTTGCAGAAGCCTGTGAATGTTTATTGATCACCTGATTTTCACCAGGCTTTTTGTTGGGTCCTATAACACCCAAGATTGTCTTATACAATCTTTTCTACTTTAACAAATGGACATACTGAGACTCAGAGAGGTGAAGTTATCCAATGAAGGACCCAGAGTTGAACTGTAGTGTATAATTTATGACTTTCATAATAGTAGGAAGGGAGAGGGAAAAGGTGCTCTCAGAAGTCACTAACTTCTCACCCATGACACCACAAGACACAACTTGTACAAGAGGATAAAGGAGATTCCTCCTACCAAGATCTGCATGAAGAACTATATGATTTCCATAAATTCATAAATCCTCAGAACTGCTGTGAGAATAAAATCAATATTGATTATGTTGGTTACAATGACTATTGTTCGCTGAGTGAATATCATATCCTGTAAATTCATGGTTTTACTTAAGGGTAAATGTCTATTTAGGCAGATATTATCTTATCTATTATACAAAAGAAGGAAGAGAAAATCTTAAAACTATTTAATACCAGAATCAGTGTTAACAACCAAAAAAGAGTGTATATCCCATTTGGAATACATGTTTATACACACATAAGAATAGTTTATTTCCTCAATGGTCACTAAAGCCTACTCACATGGAGAAATAAAATTGACCCAGACATTAGCATTTTATTTACAAGATTGAATAGTTCTTCATAACCAAAGTATTTCACAATTCCCTCTTGAAACAATCAGACGTTCCAAACTTGCAAGTACATATTCCAAGTTAGTATAAGTACCATCGCATATATTGTTATGTTATTAATAATTTACCCATAAAAGCTGTTCCTGCTGTTGGTAGTATGTAGTTAACAAGAACCAGACCTATAAGTTTGTGAATTCATAAGTTACATAGTGAAATTTTTTTTCAAAGTTGTTAGAACATCAAATAAGATAATGTCATAAAATATCTTGGCATGGTATTTGGAGCATAGTAAGTATTCAATAAATGTTGGTTGAATCCAGTTCTTTAATATTTATAAAGATGGACAACCCCAATCTTTTGTAAGGATGAAAAGGCTACTCAAATATGGGTAGAGGGGCCAGCAGAGAGACTTCAATTATCAACTACTTTAGGAACCACCTGGCTGTAGTGAGGAGGCGAGCAGGCCTGCTTTTGGTCCCGCTCGGCTCCCAGCGGCCTGGCTAACTTATGCCCTGAAACAACAACACACAAATTGTATTCATTTAAACACTGCCTGGCCCATTAGCTCTAGCCTCTTACTGGCTAACTTTAACCCATATTTAATAATCTGTGAAACCCCACAAGGTGGTGGCTTACCGGGAAAGATTCAGCATGTCTGACCTGGCGGCTGGCTCCACGGCATCTGTCTCAGAGAGGAGAGGCATGGCATCTGACTAACTTCCATTCTTCCCAGCATTCTGTTCTGTCTACTCCACCTATCTAAATCCTGCCCTATCAAAAAGCCAAGGCAGTTTCTTTATTAACCAATGAGAGTCCTCCATCACCTGGCCTTGATTGCAAAAACTGCTTCATTAATTTTCAGCCTTCCTGGGCATTCTGCACCCTGACAAGACATCCTGTGTGGTAGGATTTAAAGACTTGAGAAGTTTATCTTAGGTGATGCCTCAGCCTAGCTCCACTTTAGGTGGCTGAGTTGGTCAGTATATTTTTAAGCATACTTCCGCTACTATGTACCTAGAACTTACTTTTTAGTTTCATAAATGATGGTCTGTAGGAAACATTTAATTCCCAAAATTTCATATCATGGATTTCTTCAGAACATTTCCATATACATCACAGACTTGTATGTACATTAACAAGAATGTTGGGGTGTAACTAAGCAATTGAGTTTCTTTGTGAAGGTTTATGTAGGGTGCCACACAATTTTAGGCATTTTAATAGTTTTACATACATGGATTAGAGCCTGAAAACTTGGGCCAAATAACCTTCAAGGTTCACCTGGTACTGAAATTTCATGCTATTTCTCTTCTTCTACTTCTCATCACTTCCTCTAGGAATCTCCCAGCATTGTTTTTCTTTGCTTTCCCAGAGTATTTTGGTCTACAGCAGAAAGCTAGTATCCCAATGGACTGTCATTCAGCTTTGTCTGTCTGTTTTATCTAACATGGTGTTTGGATTAAAGATTATGTATTTCACATTAAAGTTACTTTTAGCTCCTGCTGCCTGGTCTGAAGTCTGGAAGGCATTAATAAATGGGTACTCAATAAATAAATTCATGAGTTAATAGATGTTTTGGCATTTCCCCGACAAGAAATTATAAAATGAATGGCACACCATAATTCTCATTCCAATCATCATTTTCTTCAAGTAATTAGAATATCATATAGTGAATATTAAGTTGTTTTCAAATTAATTACTTCAAGAGATAAACATAATGAAGGAACTGGCCCTGGAAATGAAGACATGTACAATATTTTAATCAACTGTCATAGTAAGTGCTGAAACATGAAAATGTCATTCTTTTTAACCAGAAATATCCCTTTTAAAAATGAAAATAATTTTTTTCTAATTTATTATTTTTCACAAAGAAATAGGGATTAAGGAAACTAAAAATAATAAGTGTTGAGAAATAGTTGGAATTAACTAAGGAAGTCAGAGTTAGGAAAATTTATGAAAAAATAAAAATGAAATTTATTACCTGGTTATTACATTCCAGAACTAATCTAAATATTTTGAATATATAATATTTTATTTTACAGTAAGTAAGGCGACACTCATTTCTTTTAATATTTTCTTCTTTTTTATTTTTATTAAAAATTTCCGCCTCCTCCCCGGATTCCATTTACCCCCCCCCCCCTCCACTCTCCCTCCTTCTCCTGTCCAGAGAGCAGTAAGGGTTCCCTGATTTGTGGGAAGTCCAAGTTCCTCCCCCCTACATCCAGGTCCAGGAAACTGAGCATCCAAACAGGCCAGGCCCCCCAAAGCCAGTATGCATAGAAAGATGCAAATCCAGTGACATTGTCCTTGGCTTCTCAGCAGCCCTCATTGTCTGCCATGTTCAGAGAGTCTGGTTTTATCACATAATTTTCAGTCCCAGTCCAGCTGGGCTTGGTAAGCTCCGAATAGATCAGCCCCACCATCTCAGTGGATAGGAGCACTCCTCGCAGTCCAGACTTCCTTGCTCATGTTTTTCCTCCTTCTGCTCCTCATTTGGACCTTGGGCACTCAGTCCGGTGCACCAGTGTGTGGCTCTGTCTCTATCTCCATCCATCACCAGATGAAGGTTCCCTCACGGTCCTGACTTTCTTTCTAATGTTCTCCCTCATTCTGCTCCTCGTCAGGACCTTGGGAACTCAGTCCAGTGCTCCAATGTGGGGCTCTGTCCCTATCTCCATCCATCGCCAGATGAAGGTTCTATGGCGATATGCAAGATATTCATCAGTATGGCTATAGGATCTGGCCTTTTCCGACTCCCTCTCCTCAGCTGCCCACAGCACTAGCTGGGGTCATCTCCCTGGATACCTGAGAACCCCTCTAGAGTCAAGTCTCTTAATAATCCTAAAATGGCTCCCTTAATTAGGATATATGCTTCCCTGTTCCCATATACACCCTTCCTATATCCCAAGCATCCCATTTACCCAAGCTCTCCCTATCCTCCCCTTCATGAATTTCTTTCCCCATCTCCCCTCGCCCCCAACCCACCCCAGCCCCAAGTTCCCAATTTTTGCCCGGCAAACTTGTCTACTTCCAATATCCAGGAGGATAACTATATGTTTTTCTTTGGTTTCACCTTCTTATTGTCTTCTCAAGGATCATGAATTATAGGCTCGATGTCTTTTATTTATGGCTAAAAACCGATTATGAGTGAGTACATCCCATGTACATCTTTTTGGGTCTGGGTTACCTCACTCAGAATAGTGTTTTCTATTTCCATCCATTTGCATGCAAAATTAAAGATGTCATTGTTTTTTACCACTGAGTAGTACTCTAATATGTATATATTCCACAGTTTCTTCATCCATTCTTCCACTAAAGGGCATCTAGGTTGTTTCCAGGTTCTAGCTATTACAAATAATGTTGTTATAAACATAGGTGAACAAATGCTTTTGTAATATGATTGGGCATCTCTTGGGTAAATTCCCAAGAGTGGGATTGCTGGGTCCTGTGGTAGGTTGATCCGGAATTTCCTGAGAAACCTCCACACTGCTTTCCAAAGTGGTTGCAAAGTTGGCATTCCCACCAGCAATGGATGAGTGTACCCCTTACTCTACAACTGCTAGAGCAAAGGCTATCATTGGTGTTTTTTACTTTAGCCAATCTGACAGGTGTAAGATGGTATCTCAAAGTTGTTTTGATTTGCATTTCCCTGATAGCTAAAGAGGTTGAGCATGCCCTTAAGTGTCTTTTGGCCATTTGAACTTCTTTTTTTTTTCTTCTTCTTTTTTTTTCTTATTTTTTTTTCTATTTTTTTTTCCTCATGGTTTATTTTTTTTTATATTTAAAAATTTACATCTCCTTCCCTTCTCCTCCCCCCTCCCTCCCCTCCTCCTCCCCCTTCCCTCCCCTCCTTCTCCCCCTTCCCTCCCCTCCCCTCCACCCATACCTCCCCTCCCTCCCTCTCCAGGCCAAGGAGCCATCAGGGTTCCCCACTCTATGCTAAGACCAAGGTCCTCCCAGCTCCCCCCAGGTCCAGGAAGGTGATCGACCAAGCTGAGAAGGCTCCCACAGAGCCCGTCCATGCAGAAAAATCAGAGCCCAGAGCCATTGTCCTTTGCTTCTCGGTCAGCCCCCGCTGTTGGCCACATTCAGAGAGACGGGTTTGGTCGCATGATCCATCAGTCCCATTCCAACTAGAGTTGGTGATCTCCCATTAGTTCTGTCCCACCGTCTCCATGAGAGAACGCACCCCTCTTGTTCCTGACTTTCTCCCTCATGTTCTCGCTCCTTCTGCTCCTCATCAGGACCTTGGGAGCTCAGTCCAGTGCTCCAATGTGGGGCTCAGTCACCTTCCCCATCTGTCGCCAGCTGGAGGTTCCCTCACGGTCCTGACTTTCTTTCTCATGTTCTCTCTCCTTCTGCTCCTCATCAGGACCTTGGGAGCTCATTCCGGTGCTCCAATGTGGAGCTCTGTCATTTTCTTCATCTATCGTCAGGTGGAGGTTCTATGGTGATATGCAAGAAATTCATCAGTATGGCTATAGGAACTGGCCTTTTCAGGCTCCCTCTCCTCAGCTGCCCAAGGAACTAACTGGGGGCATCTCCCTGGAAACCTGGGAACCCCTCTAGGGTCGAGTCTCTTGACAACCCTCAGGTAGCTCCTTAAATTAAGATATATGCTTCCCTGCTCCCATATCCACCCTTCCTATATCCCAAGCACCCCATTCCTCCGAACTCCCCCCGTTCTCCCCTTCACACTTTTCTCTCTCCATCTTCCCTTGGCCCAGTCTTGCCCAACCCTCAAGTTCCCAATTTTGCCTGGCGATCGTGTCTACTTCCAATATCCAGGAGGATTACTATATCTTTTTTAGGGAGTTTACCTTCTTATTATCTTCTCAAGGATCCCAAATTTATAGGCTCGATGTTCTTTAATTATGGCTAGAAACCGATTATGAGTGAGTACATCCCATGTTCATCTTTTTGGGTCTGGGTTACCTCACTCAGAATAGTGTTTTCTATTTCCATCCATTTGCCTGCAAAATTCAAGATGTCATTGTTTTTTACCGCTGAGTAGTATTCTAGCATGTATATATTCCACAGTTTCTTCATCCATTCTTCCACTGAAGGGCATCTAGGTTGTTTCCAGGATCTGGCTATTACAAATAATGCTGCTATGAACATAGATGAGCATATGCTTTTGTTGTATGATTGGGCATCTCTTGGGTAGATTCCCAATAGTGGAATTGCTGGGTCCTGGGGTAGGTTGATCCCGAATTTCCTGAGAAACCGCCACACTGCTTTCCAAAGTGGTTGCACAAGTTTGCATTCCCACCAGCAATGGATGAGTGTACCCCTCACCCCACAACCTCTCCAGCAAAGGTTATTATTGGTGGTTT
Source organism: Arvicola amphibius (assembly GCF_903992535.2). Lineage (NCBI taxonomy): Eukaryota > Metazoa > Chordata > Mammalia > Rodentia > Cricetidae > Arvicola > Arvicola amphibius. The sequence continues at coordinate 81,423,307 of NC_052052.2, read as the reverse complement.
GGATTTTAGCCAATCTGACAGGTTTAAGATGATATCTCAAAGTTGTTTTGATTTGCATTTCCCTGATAGCTAGGGAGGTTGAGCATGACCTTAAGTGTCTTTTGGCCATTCGAACTTCTTCTGTTGAGAATTCTCTGTTCAGTTCAGCGCCCCATTTTTTAATTGGGTTAATTGGCATTTTACCGTCTAGTCTCTTGAGTTCCTTATATATTTTAGAGATCAGACCTTTGTCAGTTGCAGGGTTGGTGAAGATCTTTTCCCAGTCAGTAGGCTGCCTTTGTGTCTTAGTGACAATGTCCTTTGCTTTACAGAAGCTGCTCAACTTCAGGAGGTCCCATTTATTCAATGTTGCCCTTAAAGTCTGTGCAGCTGGGGTTATGCATAGGTAACGGTTCCCTGTGCCCATTTGTTGTAGAGTATTTCCCACTTTCTCCTCTATCAAACTCAATGTGTTCAAATTAATATTGAGGTCTTTAATCCATTTGGACTTGAGTTTTGTGCATGGTGATAGATATGGATCTACTTTCATTCTTCTACAGGTTGACATCCAGTTATGCCAGCACCATTTGTTGAAGATGCCCTCTTTCTTCCACTGTGTACTTTTGGCTCCTTTATCAAAAATCAGGTGTTCATAGGTTTGTGGTTTAAGATCCGGGTCTTCTATACGATTCCATTGGTCAACTTCTCTGTTTTTATGCCAATACCAAGCTGTTTTCAATACTGTAGCTTTGTAATAGAGTTTGAAGTCAGGGATGGTAATGCCTCCAGAAGAACCTTTATTGTATAAGATTTTTTTGGCTATCCTGGGTTTCTTGTTTTTCCATATAAAGTTGATTATTGTCCTCTCAATCTCTGTGAAGAATTTTAATGGGACCTTGATTGGGATTGCATTGAATCTATAGATTGCTTTTGGTAGAATTGCCATTTTTACTATGTTGATCCTCCCAATCCACGAGCAGGGGAGATCCTTCCATTTTCTGGTATCCTCTTCAATTTCTTTCTTCAAAGACTTAAAGTTCTTGTCAAATAGATCCTTCACTTCCTTGGTTAGAGATACTCCCAGATATCTTATGCTATTTGTGGCTATTGTGAAAGGTGATACTTCTCTGATTTCCCTCTCTGCTTCCTTCTCCTTTGTGTATAAAAGGGCGACTGATTTTTTGGAGTTGATCTTGTAACCTGCCACGTTACTGAAGGAGTTTATCAGCTGTAGGAGTTCTTTTGTGGAGTTTTAGGGGTCGCTTATGTATACTATCATATCATCTGCAAATAATGAAAGTTTAACTTCTTCCTTTCCAAATTGAATCCCCTTGATTCCCTTATGTTGTCTTATTGCTATTGCTAGAACTTCAAGCACTATATTGAAGAGATAAGGAGAGAGTGGACAGCCTTGTCGTGTTCCTGAATTTAGTGGGATAGCCTTGAGTTTCTCTCCGTTTAATTTGATGTTAGCTGTCAGCTTGCTGTAAATAGCTTTTATTATATTAAGGAAAGACCCTTGTATCCCTAATCTCTCCAAGACCTTTATCATAAAAGGGTGCTGAATTTTGTCAAATGCTTTTTCAGCATCTAATGAGATGACCATATGGTTTTTTTCCTTCAGTTTATTTATATGATGGATTACATTGATAGATTTTCGTATGTTGAACCAGCCCTGCATGTCTGGGATGAAGCCTACTTGATCGTAATGGATAATTTTTCTAATGTGTTCTTGGATTCGGTTTGCCAGTATTTTATTGAGAATTTTTGCGTCAATCTTCATGAGTGAGATTGGCCTGTAATTCTCTTTCTTGGTTGAGTCTTTGTGTGGTTTAGGTATCAGGGTAACTGTAGCTTCATAGAAGGAATTTGGCAGTGACTCTTGTGTTTCTATATTATGAAATACCTTAAGGAGTATAGGTATTAGGTCTTCTTGGAAGTTCTGGTAGAACTCCGCATTGGAACCATCTGGTCCTGGGCTCTTTTTGGTAGGGAGGTTTCTGATAACAGTTTCTAATTCTTCGCGACTAACAGGACGATTTAGAGCATTTACCTGGTCCTGGTTTAACTTTGGTATATGGTATTTATCTAAAAAACTGTCCATTTCTTTTACATTTTCCAATTTTGTGGCATACAGGCTTTTGTAGTAAGATCTAATGATTCTCTGAATTTCCTCTGTGTCTGTGGTTATGTCCCCCTTTTCATTTCTGATCTTATTAATTTGCGTGTTCTCCCTCTGCCGTTTGATTAGTTTGGCTAAGGGTTTGTCAATCTTGTTGATTTTCTCCAAGAACCAGCTTCTTGTTTCATTGATTCTTTGGATTGTTTTCTGTGTTTCTATTTTGTTGATTTCTGCCCTCAATTTGATTATTTCCAGTCTTCTACTTCTCCTAGGTGACTCTGCTTCTTTTTTTTCCAGAGCTTTCAGGTGTGCTGTTAAGTCACCAATGAGCGCTTTCTCCGTTTTCTTTAAGTGGGCACTTAGTGCTATGAACTTTCCTCTTAGCACTGCTTTCATTGTGTCCCATAGTTTTGAGTATGTTGTGTCTTTGTTTTCATTAAATTCAAGAAAGACTTTAATTTCTTTCTTTATTTCTTCCTTGACCCAGGTGTGGGTCAGTAGTTGACTGTTCAGTTTCCATGAGTTTGTGGGCTTTCTGGGGGTAGCATTGTTGTTGAATTATAATTTTAATCCATGGTGATCCGATAAGACACAGGTGGTTACTAATATTTTTTTGTAACTGTGGAAGTTTGCTTTGTTACCAAGTATATGGTCAATTTTCGAAAAGGTTCCATGAGCCGCAGAGAAGAAGGTATATTCTTTCCTATTTGGGTGGAATGTTCTATAGATGTCTTTTAAGTCCATTTGGTTCATTACCTCCATTAAGTCTTTCAATTCTCTGTTAGGTTTCTGTCTGATTGACCTGTCCATTGGTGAGAGAGGAGTGTTGAAGTCTCCAACTATTAGTGTGTGTGGTTTGATGGCTGCCTTGAGTTCTAGAAGTGTTTCTTTTACATAAGTGGGAGCTTTTATATTAGGGGCATAGATATTCAGGATTGAGACTTCATTCTGATGGATTTTTCCTGTTATGAGTATAAAGTGTCCCTTTCCATCTCTTCTGATTGATTTTAGTTTGAAGTCAACTTTGTTGGAAATTAGTATGGCCACACCTGCTTGTTTCTTAGGGCCATTTGCTTGATAAACCTTTTCCCAACCCTTTACTCTGAGTAGGTGTCTGTCTTTGTGGTTGAGGTGTGTTTCTTGTAAACAGCAAAATGTTGGATTCTGTTTTCGTATCCAGTCTCTTAGCCTGTGCCTTTTTATAGGTGAATTGAGTCCATTGATATTAAGTGATATTAATGACCAGTGGTTGTTAACTTCAGTCATTTTTAGTAGTAGAGTTTGTGTGTTTCCCTTCTTCTAGTTGTGCTGGTGAAGGGTCGCTAGATGCCTGAGTTATTGTGGGCGTTGTTGGACTCCTTGGTTTGTGATTTTCCTTCTATTACTTTCTGCAAGGCTGGATTTGTGGCTGCGTATTGTTTAAATCTGTTTTTGTCCTGGAATATCTTGTTTTCTCCATCAATGGTGAATGCAAGCTTTGCTGGGTATAATAGTCTAGGCTTGCATCCATGTTCCCTTAGTGTCTGTAGCACATCTATCCAAGCTCTTCTGGCTTTCATGGTTTCCATTGAGAAATCAGGTGTAATTCTGATAGGTTTCCCTTTATATGTTACTTGACCTTTTTCCTTTGCAGCTCTTAATATCTGTTCTTTATTCTGTATGTTTTGTGTTTTGATTATTATATGGCATGGGGATGCTTTCTTTTGATCCAGTCTATTTGGTGTTCTGTAGGCTTCTTGTACCTTCATAGGAACATCCTTCTTTAGGTTGGGGAAGTTTTCTTCTATAATTTTGTTGAATATGTTTTCTGGGCCTTTGAGTTGTAATTCTTCTCCTTCTTCTACCCCAATTATTCTTAGGTTTGGTCTTTTCATGGTGTCCCAGATTTCCTGAATGTTTTGTGTTAAGAATTTGTTAGATTTGTTTAGATCTTTAATCTGTGAGTTTATTTCCTCTATAGTATCTTCAGAGTCCGAGATTCTTTCTTCCATCTCTTGTATTCGGTTGGAAATACTTGTCTCTGAAGTTTCTGTTCGTTTACTCAGAGTTTCCATTTCCAGTCGTCCCTCAGATTGTGTTTTCTTCAATACCTCCATTTCATTTATCAGGTCTTGTACTGTTTCCTTTACCTGTTTGATTGCTTTTTCTTGTTTTTCTTGTTTTTCTTGGGTATCTTTGAGAGATTTATTTATTTTGTCTACCTTTTTGTTTGTCATCTCCATTTCTTTATGGCAGTTTTTTACCTCCTGTTTAAGGTCCTCTATTATTTTCATAAAGTACTGTTTAAGGTCGGTTTCTTCTATATCTTCTGGGGTAGGGTGTTCAATTCTTGTTGTTTCGGGATGTCTGGCTTGTGGTGATGTCATGTTGCCTTTCATGTTGTTGGGGGAGCTCCTGCGTTGGCGCCTGCCCATCTCTTCCTTCAAAAGGAGCCCGGAGGCGTTTGGTGTCCTAGACCAATCTTTGCTGTGACTGAAACTGGTTGGATCTCCCCAGTGCCAGAGGAGGACCTATTCCTTGAGTCACAATCTGAAGAAGCCCACACTCCCTTGCAGGAATCCTCAGACCTGCCTGGAGTCCAGAGTCTGACTCCTCTGGGTGGATGGCCTTAGAACAGGAGCAGGACTCCTGAGAACACTAGGGAAAACTTGGGAGACACAGGGACGGGAGAAACCAACATAAGCCTGCAGAGGGAAGTGGGGGTAGGGGGTCTGTGCTCTCTTCCAGGGCAGGTTGCCCCAGGGTCCGCATTCACTCACCAGTTCAGATGGAATGTCAGGGCACAGGATCAGGGATTCCAGGCAGCCCAGGGTCGCAGGGAAGTGGGGGTAGGGGGTATGTGCTCTCTTACAGGGCAGGTTGCCCCAGGGTCCGCATTCACTCACCAGTTCAGATGGAATGTCAGGGCACAGGATAAGGGATTCCAGGCAGCCCAGGGTCGCAGCCCAGACCAAAGGGCCAAGGTGGGGGCAGGGCGGGATGGAATACCACACAGCGAACCTGGCAGCACAATCTGAAGGAGCCCGCACCCCTCCTCAGGAATCCTCAGACCTGCCTGGAGGCCAGAGTCTGACCCCTTTGGGTGGACGGCCTTAGAACAGGAGCAGGACACCTGAGAGCACTAGGGAAAACTTGGGAGACACCTTGAACTTCTTCTGTTGAGAATTCTCTGTTCAGTTCAGAGCCCCATTTTTTAAATGAGTTAATTAGCATTTTAAAGTCTAGTCTCTTGAGTTCCTTATATATTTTAGAGATCAGACCTTTGTCAGTTGCAGGGTTGGTAAAGATCTTTTCCCAGTCAGTGGTCTGCCTTTGTGTCTTAGTGACAGTGTCCTTTGCTTTACAGAAGCTGCTCAGCTTCAGGAGGTCCCATTTATTCAATGTTGCCCTTAATCTCTGTGCTGCTGGGGTTATACGTAGGAAACGGTCTCTTGTGCCAGTATGTTGTAGAGTCCTTCCCACTTTCTCCTCTATCAGGCTCAGTGTGTTCTGATTAATATTGAGGTCTTTAATCCATTTGGACTTGAGTTTTGTGCATGGTGATAGATATGGATCTACTTTCATTCTTCTACAGGTTGATAGCCAGTTATGCCAGCACCATTTGTTGAAGATGCCCTCTTTCTTCCATTGTGTACTTATGGCTCCTTTATCAAAAATCAGGTGTTCATAGGTTTGTGGATTAAGATCCAGGTCTTCTGTTCAATTCCATTGGTCAACTTCTCTGTTTTTATGCCAATACCAAGCTGTGTTCAATACTGTGGCTCTGTAATAGAGTTTGAAGTCAGGGATGGTAATGCCTCCAGAAGAACCTTTATTGTATAAGATTTTTTTGGCTATCCTGGGTTTCTTCTTCTTCTTCCATATAAAGTTGATTATTGTCCTCTCAAGGTCTGTGAAGAATTTTGTTAGGACCTTGATTGGGATTGCATTGAATCTATAGATTGCTTTTGGTAGAATTGCCATTTTTACTATGTTGATCCTCCCAATCCATGAGCAGGGGAGATCCTTCCATTTTCTTCAATTTCTTTCTTCAAAGACTTAAAGTTCTTGTCAAATAGACCCTTCACTTCCTTGGTTAGAATTACCCCAAGATATTTTATGCTATTTGTGGCTAACGTGAAAGGTGACACTTCTCTGATTTCTTTCTCTGCTTCCTTATCCTTTGTATATAGGAGGGCAACTGATTTTTTAGAGTTGTTCTTGTATCCCACTACGATACTAAAGGAGTTTATCAGCTGTAGGAGTTCTTTGGTGGAGTTTTTGGGGTCGCTTATATACACTATCATATCATCTGCAAATAACAAAAGTTTAACTTCTTCCTTTTCAATTCGAATCCCCTTAATCCCCTTATGTTGTCTTATTGCTATTGCTAGAACGTCAAGCACCATGTTGAAGAGATAAGGAGAGAGTGAACAGCCTTGTCGTGTTCCTGAATTTAGTGGGATGGCCTTGAGTTTCTCTACATTTAATTTGATGTTAGCTGTCGGCTTGCTGTAAATAGCCTTTATTATATTAAGGAAAGACCCTTGTATCCCTAATCTCCCCAAGACCTTTATCATAAAGGGGTGTTGAATTTTGTCAAATGCTTTTTCTGCATATATTGAGATGATCATATGGTTTTTTTTTTCCTTCAGTGTATTTATATGATGGATTACATTGATAGATTTTTGTATGTTGAACCAGCCCTGCATCACTGGGTTGAAGCCTACTTGATCATAGTAGATAATTTTTCTAATGTGTTCTTGGATTCTGTTTGCCAGTATTTTATTGAGAATTTTTGCATCAATGTTCATGAGTGAGATTGGCCTGTAATTCTCTTTCTTGGTTGAGTCTTTGTGTGGATTAGGTATCAGGATAACTGTAGCCTCATAAAAGGAATTTGGCAATAACTATTCTGTTTCTATATTATGAAATTCCTTAAGGAGTATAGGTATTAGGTCTCCTTGGAAGTTCTGGTAGAATTCTGCTTTGAAACCATCTGGTCCTGGGCTTTTTGGGGTAGGGGGGGGTTTTGATAACAGTTTCTAATTCTTCGTGACTAACAGGACTATTTAGATTGTTCACCTGGTCCTGGTTTAACTTTGGTATATGGTACTTATCTAAAAAAATGTCCATTTCTTTTACATTTTCCAATTTTGTGGCATACAGGCTTTTGTAGTAAGATCTAATGATTCTCTAAATTTCCTCTGTGTCTGTGGTTATGTCCCCTTTTTCATTTCTGATCTTATTAATTTGTGTGTTCTCTCTCTGCCATTTGATTAGTTTGGCTAGGGGTTTGTCAATCTTGTTGATTTTCTCCAAGAACCAGCTCTTTGTTTCATTGATTCTTTGGATTGTTTTCTGTGTTTCTATTTTGTTCATTTCTGCCCTCAGTTTGATTATTTCCAGTCTTCTACTCCTCCTAGGTGAATCTGCTTCTTTTTTTCTAGAGCTTTCAGGTATGCTGTTAAGTCTCCAATGAGTGCTTTCTCCTTTTTCTTTAAGTGGGTACTTAGTGCTATGAACTTTCCTCTTAGCACTGCTTTCATTGTGTCCCATTGGTTTGAGTATGTTGTGTCTTTGTTTTCATTAAATTCAAGAAAGACTTTAATTTCTTTCTTTATTTCTTCCTTGAGCCAGCTGTGGTTCAGTAGTTGACTGTTCAGTTTCCATGAGTTTGTAGGCTTTCTGGGGTTAGCATTGTTGTTGAATTATAATTTTAATCCATGGTGATCCGATAAGACACAGGTGGTTACTAATATTTTTTTGTAAGTGTGGAAGTTTGCTTTGTTTCCGAGTATATGGTCAATTTTCGAAAAGGTTCCATGAGCCACAGAGAAGAAGGTATATTCTTTCCTGTTTTGGCTGGAATGTTCTATAGATGTCTGTTAAGTCCATTTGTTTCATTACCTCCATTAAGTCTCTTAATTCTCTGTTAGGTTTCTGTCTGATTCACCTGTCCATTGGTGAGAGAGGAATGTTGAAGTCTCCTACTATTAATGTGTGTGGTTTGATGGCTGCCTCGAGTTCTAGTAATGTTTCTTTTACATAAGTGGTTGCTTTTATATTAGGGCCATAGATATTCAGGATTGAGACTTCTTTTTGATGGATTTTTCCTGTAATGAGTATAAAGTGTCCCTTTCCATCTCTTCTGATTGATTTTAATTTGAAGTCAACTTTGTTAGAAATTAGTATGGTTACACCCACTTGTTTCTTAGGACCATTTGCTTGATAAAAATTTTTCCCAACCCTTTACTTGAGTAGATATGTTTCTTTGTAGTTGAGGTGCATTTCTTGTAAACAGCAGAATGTTGGATCCTGTTTTCGTATCCAATCTCTTAGCCTGTGCCTTTTTATAGGTGAATTGAGTCCATTGATATTCAGTGATATTAATGACCAGTGGTTTTTAACTCCTGTCATTTTTTTTCTGCTAGTAGATTTTGTGTGTTACCCTTCTTTTAGTTGTGCTGGTGAAGGGTTGCTAGATGTCTGAGTTATTGTGGGCATTATTGGACTCCTTGGTTTGTGATTTTCCTTCTATTACTTTCTACAAGGCGGGATTTGTGGCTACATATTGTTTAGAATTGTTTTTGTCCTGGAATATCTTGTTTTCTCCATCGATGGTGAATGCAAGCTTTGCTGGGTATAGCAGTCTAGGCTTTCATCCATGATCCCTTAGTGTTTGTAGCACATCTATCCAAGACCTTCTGGCTTTCATGGTTTCTATTTAGAAGTCAGGTGTAATTCTTATAGGTTTTCCTTTATATGTTACTTGACCTTTTTCCTTTGCAGCTCTTAATATCTGTTCTTTATTCTGTATGTTTTGTGGTTTTATTAGTATATGGCATGAGGATGCTTTCTTTTGATCCAGTCTATTTGATGTTCTGTAGGCTTCTTGTACCTTCATAGGAATATCCTTCCTTAAGTTGGGGAAGTTTTCTTCTATAATTTTGTTGAGTATATTTTCTGGGCCTTTGAGTTGTAATTCTTCTCCTTCTTCTACCCCAATTATTCTTAGATTTGGTCTTTTCATGGTGTCCCAGATTTCCTGGATGTTTTGTGTTAAGTATTTGTTGGATTTGTTTTGTTCTTTAATCTAAGTTTATTTCCTCTGTAGTATCTTCAGAGTCAGAGGTTCTTTCTTCCATCTCTTGTATTCGGTTGGAAACACTTGTCTCTGTAGTTTCTGTTTGTTTACTCAGAATTTCCATTTCCAGTCTTCCCTCGGATTGTGTTTTCTTCATTACCTACATTTCATTTATCAGGTCTTGTACTGTTTCCCTTACCTGTTTGTTTGATTGCTTTTTCTTGTTTTTCTTGGGTATCTTTGAAAGATTTATTTATTTCATCTACCTTTTTTTTATTATCTCCATTTCTTTATGGCAGTTTTTTACCTCCTGTTTAAGATCCTCTATTATTTTCATAAAGTACTGTTTAAGGTCGATTTCTTCTATTTTTTTCTGGAGTAGGGTGTTGAATTCTTGTTGTTTCGGGATGTCTGGATTCTGGTGATGTCATGTTGCCTTTCATGTTGTTGGAGGAGTTCTTGCATTGGTGCCTGCCCATCTTTTCCTTCAAATGGAGCCAGGAGGAACTTGGTGTCTTAGACCAATCTTTGCTGTGACTGAATCTGGTTGGATCTACTCAGTGCCGAAACAGGAGCTATTCCTTGCAGCACAATTTGAAGGAGCCCACACTCCCCTGTCGGAATCTTCAAACCTGCCTGGAGGGCAGCCTCTTACCCCTTTGGGTAGATGGCCTTAGTGCAGGAGCAGGACACTTGAATACACTAGGGAAGGCTTGGGAGAGGCAGGGACGTGAATACAAAAGACAATCCTGAACCAGGAGCTGGGGGAGGGAGGCTGTGCTCTCTTCCAGGGCAGGTCGCCCCAGGGTCACACACACTCACCCATCCAGATGGAACTCCACTGCACCGAATCAGGGATTCCTGGTTGCCCAGGGATGCCGCAGGGACAAGAGGGCAAAGGTGGGGGCAGGGCCGTGTGGAGTATCACACAGCGAACCTCACAGCACAATACCATATTTTCTTCTTAATCCTATAAAAATGGTTAGAGCTTTGGAAGTAAAACCTCAGACATACTGACTACAATGAAAAACTGTCTCAACAATTAAACAAAGAATAAAACTTGATCATAACCAATATATCAAGTCATCAATGGTGGCCAGGATAGATTTCAAAGGGGTAAAAAATGGAGAGACAGACAAACATAGAGACAGAGGGAATACAGATAGCACAAAATCATATATTGTTTAGTAAATAAGAAGTTCTAGACTAAACAGGAAGATGGGCACCATGGCAAAGCCTATTTCCTGCCCATGAGGAACTTCTGGTATATAGTTCAAAAAATATAAATACATTTAAAAGTAAGTTGATGTAGCTATAGAGATGACTCAAGCAGTAAAGTGCTTGCTCTACAAGCATGGAAACCTGAACTTGAATCTGCAACATGCATGTAAAATCTCAGCATCCAGCTTATGTCTATAATCCCAAAGTAAGTGGAAGATCAGAGACAGGAGAATTCCTAGAACTTATCTGTCAGCCAGACTGTCCAGTTCATGCTTCAAGTTTGGCGAGAAACCCTGCCTAAAAAAAATAAGGTGGAGAAATGATTGAGGTGGACAGTGGACAACTATGTCTTCTCTACACATGTGTGCCACCATGAATACACACATGGCAAATTAACTACCCAAGACAATAAAAAAGTGATGTGCACACTCCACAGTAAGTTCTGAGCTAAAAGCCTGTTAAATAGGAGTCAGAAAGACCACAAGGATGGTTTCTTTCTACTACTATTAATCTGATAATGGATGCAAATGATGCTCTGTTTCCCCATCTATCTTAGTTGGGGGTTAATGTTGCCAATATGAAACAACATGAGCAAAAAACTTAGGAAGGAAAGTGTTATTTGACTTACACCTCCATATCGTAGTTCATCATCCAAAGAAATCAGAACAAGAACTCAAATAAGGCAGAAACTTGAAGTCAGGAGTTGATGCAGTGGTCATGGAGGAGTGCTGCTTATTGGCTTACTCAGCCTGCTTCCTTATAAAATCAGGACCATTAGGGTAGGGGTGACCCCACCCACAATAGGCTGGGCCCTCCCCCACCAATTGCTAATTAAGAAGATGTTCTACAGACAGATCTTATGTAGGCATTTTATCAATTGAGGTTGTATTTTTTTCAGATAGCTGTGGCTTGTGGTAAGATGACATAAAACTAGTCAACAAACCATTTTTTTCCTGTTATCTTTTCTTTCGGGGTCTTGTAACCAATTCTTCATATGATTTTTAGAGCAGATATTCTGAAAATAGATCACACTTACAACACTCCGTAACTTAGCCATTCACTAATCCAAGGAAGATTATCATTCTATAAAACTCTAGGTTTACCTTTTTTTTTTACCTGTTTACTAGTAAAACCATTATTTATTTATTATGAGAGAAAAAATCATAATAAAGAAAATAATATCCAGGATGTCCCATTTCAGAGACTAGTGTGTATCTTGCTCTGGAAACTGACCTTAATTTTTCTAAAAATATACGTTGATATGAATGTTTGAGTCATGTTGAAGTTACATGTCACTATATGCATGCATCCCATAAGCGTTTTTAAAGATGGGATATATAAATTGTTATGAAGGAATCCTAGAAATAATTAACCCATGATTGCGATTCATTTCAAGTAAAGGCTTGTCCAGGAGAAAGGCTTTTTCATTAGGCACAAAAGAAAAATGCAAGGTTATTTTAAAGGTGGAAGCTGTTCCAAGGGAGGGAGCACAGAAAAACCAATTCTGTCTGAAGATTCTGCATGTGGTTGTGTAATATCGATACACAGGTTTGTGTAATATAGATGCACAGGTTTGATTTCTTCTGCAGAGAAGGAATGCAGCATTGTGACATTTCTGAAATTCTAAACCAAACAGGGATCGAAGGGAGTCATTAGAGTCTGAGCACATAGGCCAAGGTTTGCTTTATGAATGCGAGAGCTGAAAGGCTTGCTCTTAAGGATGTTTGTAGTTCTCTTTCCTGGCCACCCTGCATCTGGCAGTTCTGAGAAGGGTCCCCTTTGGAAAATAAAGTCAGTGATTCCTCCCCCAGTGAACTCACAAAGCAGGAACAGATGTGACACAAGTGACCTCTACTTTATGCATACCTCAGAGAAAAATGACACGGACTGAAGCAGGGATCTGGCTCCCAGCCAGAGAGAAGGACAATTGGAGTTTGGGCTTCTAATGGAACAGTTCATGTCAACTTGCTCTTTTGTGCTTGAATCGGGGGTGTAGGTAGAATAAGCTATGTCTACTTATTACAAGAACAAATACAATACTTGAAAAAAAGCTGGCATTTTTCTCAGCTGTATGTTAACACTGACACAGAATACCTATGCTATCTTATTCAACCATCTTTATTTATTCATTATTTTTGAAAAGTACACATATCCGAAGAAGAATAATCACATTCAAGCCTCAATTTCCATCCCTTATCTGCCCTTCTTAATTCTCACTGTCCCAAATAGTCCCACTTCTACCACCATGTCCCTGTTTTGTGTAGATATATCGCCTCATACAGGGAGTTGTATTTACTGTGTGCCCGTGGTTGTGATGTCTAGAAGACAGAATTTCATGGCTTTCCTTTCCACCCTCAAATTCAGTCCTCTATCCTGGCTGCTTTCCCATGATGTGCTCAGGGCCTTGAATGGTTTAATGTACATACTCGTTTAAAGTGAAGCAATCAACAGTCTTTTATTCTTAGTGCATTGACCAGCTGTGAGTCTCCATTTTTCCAGTCACCTGCTGTAAAAAGAAGCTTCCATGACTTAAGCTAAGAGCTCATAACCCATGGGAGAAATAATCAATGTGGTTATGATTGGGTTTTGCATTCTGACAGCTGAGATAGAAATCTGTCTTTGCAGCTTTAAAACACACACACACACACACACACAATTTTCTTTATATAATTTTGATTCCTCATATCCATGCCTGTTTCCTTTTCTGTTATAAACCACCATTTTTTTTCAAAATTGGTTAGCTATTATTAACAAGCCATAATAATGCCTAATATGTATTAATAAGTGTTTAACTAATGGAAAATGCATTGTGATTACTGAGAATCATTTGCTATCAAAGTTTATAGTGTTTGAGCTTATTTTTCATCATTTTTATCTGATAATAAGTTTTATGACTGCAGAATGTATGGCGAATTCACCTTAATGTAGTCACTGTATCAACTATTTTTTTCCAGCACACTGAAAAATGTTCAAAAATCACTTCTTTAAACTAGGAACTTTGCATTTACATGTTTGCCTATTTCTGTGGTGTAAATATTCTCAACTGTCATTATCAAGGTACCAACGTGGTACAACTGACTAACAAAATTCTTCAAAATGTAGTATTGGTCTCTTGTAAAGCAATACAAATTAGGTTCATCATAGCACTAAAGGCTTCCACATAGGAAAGAAGAGGAATAATACACATTGAAAACTAATGATTCCCATCAAAGCATCTCCAGTCTCAACATTAGGAAGGAAACAGCATGCTCCTGTGTACTGGGATCTTGAACCCCTCATCTAAAACTGTCTGAAAGGACTATTTACTGAACTTTCTATGGTACAAAGACTCTCTGTTTTTCTCCAAGGAGAGAATTTTCATCCTCAGATTTTAACTACTACCACATGCAAGTTTCCTGTGAAAATTCATAATGTACAACAGTGAGTTAAAAACAATTAGAAATTGTATAATAAAGAAATCATATTTATATATACATATATATGTATATATATACACATATATATGTGTGTATATACATACACACACACACACACACACACACACACACACACACACATATATATATATATATATATATATATATATATATATACACACACACACACACACACATATACAGGAGATAGAACCAAGGAGAGGCTATTTAAAACAGGCCTAAAGGCATTGGTGACAGTTGGAAAAGAGCCATTTCCCACAATTTATGTGGATTCACAAAAGGAAAATGAGAGGTGTATTGTCATTTCTAAGTCACAGATGAAGAACATTAAAAAGATGTGGCACAGAGAACAGATGAAAAATGACTGTCAGGAGAAGAAAGAGACAGAAGATAACTTATGAAAACTAAAGAACCTGGAGAAAGCAAAGAAAATTATCATTAAAAATAACCCAAGCCTGAGAGAGCCGGCCTATGTAAAGATTTGTGCACTAGAATAATATAGAAGCCAAAGAGTATTTGGCTGAGTCCACAGGTTGTGTAGGCAAGGAAAGAATTTGATGTTTCTGGTGTTGCGGGACAGTACAGGCTATCTGCAGTGTGTCTTGTCGGATGACTTGTGCCAGTATTGCAATGGAGTAGTCTTGTCCGTTGAGACCCTGTGGCAGTATACGCAACACTTAACCTAACTCCAAAGGGCAAGTAGGATCCGGGAGGCCACGAGCTGAGCTGTGACTTCTGGGAACTTGTGGGGCTGGCCCCAGCTGGAGGGGCTGATAACGTGATCAATGAGGAGTCTGATGTAGATGTCCAGCTCAACAACTGACACATGATGATCCCAGGAAAGAACATGTCCAAAATCTTGAAAGCACGGTCCATGATCACCAGGTGCCTTAGGGATCACTTCTTCGACAGGGGCTTCTGTGAAGTTACTACCCCAACGCTGGTGCAATCGCAGGTGGAAGGTAGGGATAGTCTTTTCAAGCTTGATAATTTTGGGGAGGAAGCATCTTTGACCCAGACCTTGCAGTTTTACCTGGAGACCTGCCTTCCAGCCCTGGGCGATGTTTTTGTATCACCCAGTCCTACAGGACTGAACAGTCCAGAACACGAAGGAACCTGGCTAAATTCATGCGTGTGGAAGCCATGTGCCCCTTCCTGACCTTTGAGCACCTCCTGAATCGTTTGGAGGACCTAGTGTGCGATGTGGTAGACAGAGTCTTGAAGTCACCAGTGGCAAGCATAGTGTATGACCTCAACCCGAACGTTAAACCTCCTAAACGGCCTTTCAGAAGAATGAACTGTTCAGATGCTATTGAGTGGCCGAGAGAGCACAATGTAAAGAAAGAAGACACGATGCTCTATGAATTTGGAGATGATATTCCTGAAGCTCCTGAGATACTGATGACTGACACCATTGATGAATAAATCCTGTTGTGTCGATTTCCAGTGGAGATCAAGTCTTTCTATATACAGCAGTGTCCTGAGGATCCTCAAGTCACTGAATCTGTTGATGTGTGAACGCCCAATGTTGGTTAAATTGTTGGCTTCTCGATGTGCTCTTGGGATAGTAAAAAAAATTCTGAAAGGCTATAAAAGGGAAGGAATTGACCCCGTTCCTTATTGCTGATATACATATCATAGAAAATATGGTACATGTCCTCATGGAGGCTATGACTTGGGCCTGGAAAGATTCCTAAGTTGGATTCTGAACAGATATCACATCTGAAAGGTGTGCTTGTACCCTTGATTCCTCCAATGCTGCAGGCCATAACCAAGTGGCCCTGAAGCATGAAGGAAGGGAAAATGTTCATGAAAAGATAAGACTGCTTTTGCAAAAGAACAAAACTCCAAAGCCATCCCTTGCTTTCCTGTTGGGTGAAGTAGCTGTGTTCCTGTCTTTATGTGTTTTCTTCCCTTTTAGAGCCTTCCAGGATCTCTTTACTATCATAATCACTGTATTAAATAAGCCATATATGATTGTTTAGTTTTTTTAAAAAAGAAATTTAGCTTGTGTACACCTGTGTCCTCGTCTTTTCTCTATTAATCTAAAAACAAAAAGACCATCACAAGAAAAGAACACATTCTAAAACAGAGTAGTTATTTATATTTATAAACTACATTCTCTCTACACATGTTCACTCTTTATCTGTAACCTTATATAATCCTTTCTCTCTACTGTATGTCTAGAGTTTGAATATGCTTGCCTAGGTTCACTTTAGTTAGAATGATTGTTCTATCCTTCTTCTTCCATTCTCTTCTTTTTTATTTATACATTATTTCTCTTTTTCAACCATGCCTTTGGAAAATCTCATCTCCAACAACTTGTTAGTATCCCCTTTTCCAGGTACTCTTCAAATCTTTTCAGTTAGATTTCTACCTCCGCCCCAATGAAGATCTCTCAAGATCTTCAATAATCTTATATTAAAATAACTTTTGTTTTCTTTGTAAAATATTCTATTCATTTTGGTTCACAAAACTCATTTGTTTTACTTTTCTTCTGTATATCTAAGGACTCTTTCTGAACCCCATGGAGGCTTCTCTTCTGTTGTCTTCTCTATGTTAAAGAGAGAGATTCATCTCAGGCACATCTCAATGGTTGCCCCCTTGAGAGATCTTATCACTGAATGGGTTCATTTACAGCTATTATGTCATCCTAGACCTATACCCAGTCTAAAAGATCTCATAGTTTCAAATTCCCATCCTAATTCTCACATAAAATTTCAACTCTGGTGATCTACAAGTAGCTCAAATTTACAACTATTAGTAATTTACCCTCAACTTGTTCTGCCATAGTATACGCATTCTTCCTTGAAATTAAATGTTGTTCAGTCTTCTAAGTCAAAAATATGAATGAAATAATTTTAAACACTTGTCTTTGTAAGGGTCCATATTAATTCATGTATAAGTCTTTTGGATTCCTGTACTTAATGCGACTAAAATCTATCCATTCGTCCCCAATATGACATAACCTACTATATGTCAATAAATTCCTTGCACTGATAGTAACCTCTTATAGAAGCTACCAGGTCCCATCATGTCTCTGCATGATTCATCCAGATTTTAGTGTCAGTAATGTATCTCATACATTAAAGTCTTCAACATGCTCCAGTGTGTCTCTTTACTCTCTATCTCTACTTAACATACTGCAGTTATTCCAAATGTACTGTTTTCAGAAACACAATTTTCCCTTGTAACTCTATACAACAAATCTGATGAGTACACACACACACACACACACACACACACACACACACAAACGTGCACCACACACAACAATCCAGCTACTTTGATTAATTCTCATTTATCTTCTGTCTTAAATCAAATGTCTTTTCTGGAAAGCTTCCTTCAGTTCCCATAGATTCCTTTCTAATGGTCCCCAGATATCCCAAATTTCAACTTGCATGATATCCATAAACCATTTCTATACCACCATGAACTTGGTACTTCATATGTTTGAGTTATATGTTTTCAAAAAAGTTCATGAAACTTCCTGCATAAAACACTTTCCTATTGAAAAAAAATCCAGTAAAGTAGCAAGTTTCTTAAATTCCATTGCATTCTTGAAAAGGTGCCTTTATATCAGCCTACATTTAGCACTATTTTTAAAATAGTACTTATGATGGTTTGAAAGAAAATATGACCCCCAAAAGGAGTGGTACTATTACAAGATGTAGCTTTGTTAGAGTGTGTATGGCCTTGTTGGAGAAAGTGTGTCACTGTGAGGGAGAGTTTTGAAGTTTCTGATGCTCAGTATACTGGCCAGTCTCTCCATTGACTTCCTGTTGCCTCTGAGTCAAGATGTAAGGACTCTCAGCTCCAGCCCCACATCTGCCTACACACCACCATGCTCCCCATCATGATGATAATGGACTGAACCTTTGAAACTCTAAGCAAGTCTCAATTTAATGTTTCTATTATAAGAGTTGCCATTGTCATGGTTCTCTTCAAAGTGATAATATCCATGTAACTGACATTATGAAACTTTATGATATGGCATATAAAACAGAAAAAAAATGTGCTTAAAGTGGCTATCTTTCTTTCGTATTTAGCATTTTATTGATTCTTTGTAGATTTCACATCATGTATCTCAATCATACTCATCTGCCCCTCCCTTTACATCTTCCCCCTACCCTTGCAATGCCCCCCCCCAGGAAAAAAAATTAAAGAAAAGAAAAAAAGAGCTCATCATGGAAGTGTAGTGTAGCACAATGAGTCACACAGTATATCCTTAGTCCATACATTTCTATTAGCAAATGTTCATTGTAATGAATCAATAGACTGTTTCAAGGCCTTTAGTTTCACTATCAATAATAGGACCTCACTGGGACTCCTTTTGGATTCCCTGTTGTTACGTTGTATGGTTCAGATTATGCAGTTTTGGGACTTGTAGGACCAGTCCCTTCACATGCTCCAGTAGATCATAGGTGGGCTAGAATAGGGAAAGGTCAACTCATAGCCCTAGTTCTGGGCTTTACTTGTTCTTGACTCTCCCTCATCAGACCGTAAGAGTGAGCATTCTAGTATTGCCTGGGGTTGGTTCACCCTATCCAGTAAGAAGCAAGGGCCTGGGCCAGTTCTCCACTCTCATGCTCTCTGGGTGGCTCATTCACACCTATACCACCAGGGCCAGTTCTATTGTGATGTCCAAACAAGGTTGAGGGCCTGCTCTCTAGAGTACTGCAGTTAGTGAGGGGCCAGGCCATTTCTTCCATTTGACCTCATAGCCAACTTTCCCACCTGTAATGTGGTTATTTTAAAATGTGTTTTTCTGAATTTTCTTTTTGGTAACTGCCATAAAAATGGTAATAGTGAAATTAAAATGTATGAATTCACAGAGGTGAAGAAACCCAGTAGCAAGATGAACTGGAAAAAGAAAATAACTAGCAAATTCTCGGGAGAAGGAAAGCAAATAAGTTAGGAAAAATAGAGCTAATAGGCTAGGAAAATGCTGAAAGTTAATTGTCTCCCAAAAGCGATTCTAATAAATACCCAATCCTATTTGCATCATAGAATGCTAGAAAGCCAAAATGAAGGTTAAAGATTTATGAGATCTGAAGAAAACCCAGAGAATCACACCAAAATGAAAATAAAATGTCCTTGGTATCTTGGAAAGTTGTATACACTGACAGCTAGTCAATCGTAGCAGATGTTCATGCATGCTACAAAGCTAGCTAACTTACACTTTAATATTGATAAATAATAACATAGAGTTTTCTGTGTTAAACACAGTGGTAACATTTATATTGTTCTTGTGAATATTTTTAGGCTTAAAAATGATGGGGAGAAAAAAGTGTGAGATAAATAAATAAATAAATAAATAAATAAATAAATAAATATAATCCTTGAAAAGGAATTATTATTATCTTAATTGCAAAGGAAGACAAATAAATAAAATGAAAGAGAAAAATTACGTCACATTTCAGGGCTCTGTTCTGAAAATGTTTACATAGTCTAATAATTTAAAGAATGAATGTTGACTTAGTTTTTGAAATATGACAGGACTTTCCTGAGAAGCTCAGAAAATGAAAATATTTGTGCTTCGGTTTTGGAATGAGGATGGGCATGGGGTACAACACAAGTCAGCAACTAACATTCACCAGACCCAGATAAAATGTAATAAAAAATCCTCAGCTAAGACAAAATGTATATGATTGAATGTATATATACATAACTGTGTTGTAGGAGAGGCTTGTTTGTTTCCTGGCCACCCAGACTCCTAAAATAACCACACATAAACTGTATTAATTAAACCACTGCTTGACCTATTAACTCTAACTGCTAATTGGCTATCTTTTAAATTTTAATTTAACCCATTTCCATTATTTACTATTTTACCACGAGGTTTGTGCCCTACTGGCAAGGTTCTGGTGTGTCTGTCTCTGGTGGCGGCTCCATTGCTTCTCTATGAATATGCCTTCTTTCTTCTAGAATTCAGTTTAGTTTTTTTGCACCTAACTCTACCCTGACCTATGAACAGGCCAAAGCAGTTTCTTTATTCATCAGTGGTATTCACAGCACAGAGGGGGTGAATCCCATATCATAACTGTATGAAACAATGTTTACTTTGGTTATGAATTCATCTTGTATAAAGTATCTTCTTGAGAAAAATATAAAACAAACATTTCAAAATATTACAGTTTGGTGCTTTGTGAAAGTAGGAATAAATGAGGGGGCAAATGGTGTTTACTTTTCTTAACTCCTCTAATGCCATTAAACTTTAATAAAACAGCTTCAGTTATTTCTTTAATGAACGATAAAGCAAGGAGAAGACCATAATCATGATCATACTGTTGATTTGGGTGCTAAACCCTAAAATGTTCTTTGTATTTTGTGTTTTGTAACATGAAGCTTAAATATATTATTTAGTATGCATCAAATCCATAAAATGTTTAATATTTATTTATTTATTTTTCTTTATTTTATTTTCAATATTACATATATTTTCTTTTTTTCATGGTTTATTTTTTTATATTTACAAATTTCCATCTCCTCCCCTCCTCCTCCCCCTTCCCTCCCCTCCTTCTCCCCCTTCCCTCCCCTCCCTCCCTCTCAAGGCCAAGGAGCCATCAGGGTTCCCTACTCTATGCTAAGACCAAGGTCCTCCCAACTCCCCCCAGGTCCAGGAAGGTGATCGACCAAGCTGAGAAGGCTCCCACAGAGCCCGTCCATGCAGAAGAATCAGAGCCCAGCGCCATTGTCCTTTGCTTCTCAGTCAGCCCCCACTGTTGGCCACATTCAGAGAGACGGGTTTGGTCGCATGATCCATCAGTCCCATTCCAACTGGAGTTGGTGATCTCCCATTAGCTCTGTCTCACCGTCTCCATGAGTGAACGCACCCCTCATGTTCCTGACTTTCTTTCTCATGTTCTCTCTCCTTCTGCTCCTCATCAGGACCTTGGGAGCTCAGTCCAGTGCTCCAATGTGGGGCTCTGTCATTTTCTTCATCTATCGCCAGGTGGAGGTTCTATGGTGATATGCAAGAAATTCATCAGTATGGCTATAGGAACTGGCCTTTTCAGGCTCCCTTTCCTCAGCTGCCCAAGGAACTAACTGGGGGGCGTCTCCCTGGAAACCTGGGAACCCCTCTAGGGTCAAGTCTCTTGACAACCCTCAGGTGGCTCCCTAAATTAAGATATATGCTTCCCTGCTCCCATATCCACCCTTCCTGTATCCCAAGCATGCCATTCCTCCGAGCTCCCCCCATTCTCCCCTTCACGCTTTTCTCTCCCCATCTTCCCTTGGCCGCGTCTCGCCCAACCCTCAAGTTCCCAATTTTTGCCTGGCAATCGTGTCTACTTCCAATATCCAGGAGGATTACTATATCTTCTTTTGGGAGTTCACCTTCTTATTATCTTCTCAAGGATCCCAAATTATAGGCTCGATTTCCTTTAATTATGGCTAGAAACCAGTTATGAGTGAGTACATCCCATGTTCATCTTTTTGGGTCTGGGTTACCTCACTCAGAATAGTGTTTTCTATTTCCATCCATTTGCATGCAAAATTCAAGATACCATTGTTTTTTACCGCTGAGTAGTATTCTAGCATGTATATATTCCACAGTTTCTTCATCCATTCTTCCACTGAAGGGCATCTAGGTTGTTTCCAGGATCTGGCTATTACAAATAATGCTGCTATGAACATAGATGAGCAAATGCTTTTGTAGTATGATTGGGCATCTCTTGGGTAGATTCCCAATAGTGGAATTGCTGGGTCCTGAGGTAGGTTGATCCCGAATTTCCTGAGAAACCGCCACACTGCTTTCCAAAGTGGTTGCACAAGTTTGCATTCCCAGCAGCAATGGATGAGTGTACCCCTTACCCCACAACCTCTCCAGCAAAGGTTATTATTGGTGGTTTGGATTTTAGCCAATCTGACAGGTTTAAGATGATATCTCAAAGTTGTTTTGATTTGCATTTCCCTGATAGCTAGGGAGGTTAAGCATGACCTTAAGTGTCTTTTGGCCATTTGAACTTCTTCTGTTGAGAATTCTCTGTTCAGTTCAGCGCCCCATTTTTTAATTGGGTTAATTGGCATTTTACCGTCTAGTCTCTTGAGTTCCTTATATATTTTAGAGATCAGACCTTTGTCAGTTGCAGGGTTGGTGAAGATCTTTTCCCAGTCAGTAGGCTGCCTTTGTGTCTTAGTGACAATGTCCTTTGCTTTACAGAAGCTGCTCAGCTTCAGGAGGTCCCATTTATTCAATGTTGCCCTTAATGTCTGTGCAGCTGGGGTTATGCGTAGGAAACGGTTCCCTGTGCCCATTTGTTGTAGAGTACTTCCCACTTTCTCCTCTATCAAGCTCAATGTTTTCAGATTAATATTGAGGTCTTTAATCCATTTGGACATGAGTTTTGTGCATGGTGATAGATATGGATCTACTTTCATTCTTCTACAGGTTGACATCCAGTTATGCCAGCACCATTTGTTTAATATTTAAATGTTAGATAAAATCCTAGAAGAAAATCTTGAGACTAAGAGAACTAACTCATCAGTGTAATTTGAGATCTGAATTTTGAGACGGGTCAGATATGGTAGTGATAACTATCTATTGCACCTGTATTCCTGGTGACCCAGCATCTGAAGAGGATGGATCATGCAAGCTTCAGAACTCATGAATAGCTTGGGAAACATTGTAAGACCTTACTGTGCGTAATGAGAACAAACATGGAAGGAAAACTGGGGGAGGAAAATAGATTTTGCCAAACATCTAACAATTGCTAATTGTACTCACCCATATTCGATTTGAAAAAAAGAAAGGTTAATCAGACAATTTGGAATGTTTGGATAAATGTTCACAGATGGGTAGCTGTTGACTGTGTATGTTGAAAGATTCCCTGATGTGAGGCCAGTAAATAGAGTCAGCAAGAAGAGGAAGGAGAGTCTCCACTGCATTTGAGGGCTGCATTGCACAGCTTGGAGTTTACTGAGAAGAAAAGTGGGGCTGTAGATATATACATCAACCTTTTCAACTTTTAACAGATCTGAAAAGGGGTGGGGCTTGTACTTAACTAGTTGCTGGTCTACAAATTCCATGTCACTGTTTACTCTGTTGTTTGTCACACCATAGGAGCTAAATAAAGAAATCACAAATTAATGGATGATTCAACTATTAGTTACTGATTCACTTTTACTATTGAATAGACTACTAAAAATCCCTTAAATTATAGCCAAGACCTTTAAAAAAGGTTTGTTTATCTGTTTCCTTCTAATGAAGCAAAAGCACTAAATTTAAAGTCAGAAGATTCCAGTGTAAATCTTGGCATGGTCCCTTATTGAGTCTTTATTTTGAACATCCCTCTGTGGCTTTTGAGCCTAAATTCTTTCATTCATAAATGTTGATAATAAGATACTCCTTATAAGATTGTTATAAGAAAGGAATGACCCAATAAGCAGGTACTTTATAGACTGTAAAATAACATAAAAATGACAGTTGTATCTTTGATTGCAGTCCCCTTGATATATATTTTTTCATGTATTGTGACAATTTGTCCTCTCCATTTCTTTTTGTTAAAAATGGATTTTCAAATGGGAAGTTGTAGCACAGGCTAGCAGGTATGGATTTATATTAAGAATCATTTATGCAGAAATTGTCACAGGTATTCATATCTGTCTCCTTGGGTCATAAAAACTCAAATGGGTGAATAATCTGTATTCATTCAAGGGACTTGTCCTTTAATTTCTTAATGAATTTACAAAATTAATTAATACTATTGTAATTAGCCATTAAGATAGAAGAATATTGAACCATCTTTCTCTTTTTTAATTATCTGTTTTGAAAAAGAATGAGCCACATAAAGATGCAGATATAGTTCAATTGATTTTACCCATCAAGATAACTATTACTATTGAATCACAATTAGTTCATTATTAGATTCACATATATTAAGAGACAATATAAAAGTCTGGGTAGATTTTGATGTTACTTTTTAATAAGAAACTGTGTAGAAATTAGCAAAATGTAAGGTTTTATAACAATGTGCCCTGAAGTTAAATTCAGTTATTGAATCTCAAGAGTGACAACTCTTTACAGTGTACAAAACCATTATCCCACAGCAGAGAAACCTGCCAGACAAGAGCCTTTGGATATGCATGTCTGACATTAAAACACACAGACAGCTTCAGTGTCCTTGGATTTGGGTGCAGAGCACTTGGAAGATGGAGAGGGTGAGAGAAAAGTAGAAGAGGCAAACCTGAGCAACAGAGATCCTTGTGACAGCACATGCCTGTCATCCTTTCAGAGGAGCCTCTCACATGTGCGGTCCAGTTCACCAGTTATGGGGTGGACCTAACAATTTCACTGTCACTGTCATAGAAATTTAAGGAGAAATAATGCCTAAAGCCATGCAGTGATGAGGAGGTGCTGAGTCCTGAGCCCAATGCCAGCATATTACATCCCAAGGAAATCTGTGTGTGTGTCTCTGTGTGTGTCTGTGTGTATATGTATATGTACTACCCACTCTCATCTTGTCTAGGAGATTCTTAGTCAACTTTGAGGTTATCTACAAAGTGTGTGTTGTTTACTAAAAGGGTTTGAAGGTGGACAACATTGCCTGAGATCCAGTAGCTAAGTGTACGAAGGGCTGACACAGTAACCTAAGTCTGTCAATCACCCAAGCACAGCAGTATGTTACCATGAGTTATGATTACTATTGATTATAAATATGACAGGCCTTACAATCATCAAAGAGATGGGCATGGCTGAAAAAGATTACCTGGATTAGGTTAACTGAGGTAAGAAAACCCATTTTCAATGAAGATAGCATCACATCGTTCTTTGGAGTAAAGTGTGTACTGAATGAAAAAGACAAATCTCACTAAACACAGGTATTGAAATGTTTGTTTTCCTGGCTGTTCTCACTAAACATGGGTATTGAAATGTCTGTTTTCCTGACTGTAGAGGCATTGTGGTCAGTAGCCTTACCCTTCTTATCCATGCCTTTCCCACCATCTTAGATTTTGCCTCAGATTATAAACTAAAATAAATCATTTCTTCCTTAAGTCACTTTGGTTAGGTCTGTTTTATTTTTCCAGTATGATTAAAAGTAACTAATACACTAGGTTACTTAAGACCACTCTGTGGGCCATCTATAATGGGGTGGCTGCCTTACAAACTGAATTAAAGGTTCTGGACACAGCAAACAATTGAGATTCAGCTGTGTATATTTTGATTCTTTAAGTTTAAAGACAAAAGACTAACTGTCTATAGTTTTGGAAATTTCACCAGACAGTTTAAATTGGAATTCATGCTAAAAATATCCAAAGTATTTCAGTTTCTTACCATACTTATGTTAGCTTTGGTCTTTGCGGGAGTTCTATAGAAAAAGAAGCCTCCAGGGCAAGAGGGATGGTTCAGTGATTAAGAATGTCTGCTGTGGCTTCAGAGGGCCTGGATTTGGTTCCCAGAACCCTTGTCAGCATCTCACAACTATTCATAACTTTAGCTCTAAAGAATCTACCATCTTAACCTGTTCTCAGTAGGCATATACACACAAGTTATACACACAAACATATGTGCGCACATGCACTCACACACACTCATTCACTCATACACACACACACACACACACACACAGAGAGAGAGAGAGAGAGAGAGAGAGAGAGAGAGAGAGAGAGAGAGAGAGAGCAAAATAAAATAAAAAAGAAAGACAAGCCTTGAAATCTTGGCCTTAGTAAATGTGTGGGTAGAATCCAAATTCTCTAGAATTGACATCTACCATGAATGCATATAAACACAAACTAAACATTAATAATTCGAAGGGCACAGTGACAAAAATGATTTAAACAAAGACCTTTTCTTTGTACATAAACTCGCTAGAAAGCCTAGCAACTCTTCCATAATTTTCTGAAGATACCAATTTTAAAAAGTAAGAATTACTACCCTTATGTGGACAAACGGAAACCTAAAGCCATAAGCAGGAAATGATTTGAGTAATTCTACAGGAATCCTAAATAGAAACCAGGATCAAAATGCAGTTCTATTGCATTAATAAGAAAGACAACACATTTGGTAAACAACACTTTTCTTTTTGGAGTGTGTGTGCATTTCAGGAGATGCTCTTAAGTTTGTAAAAACAGGACAAACTTGTGTGTAATAAGAAGAATTCCACTAAAGCTCATTCCCAGCCACTATTGTGTAATCTTCAGTCCTTACATGGGAAGGTTGCCCAAGAAGGATGCTAAGCTCACCTAGTACTTCTTTTTCCTCTTAGAAACTACTTGAAAATATGGAAAAATCCCAAAGGTTCTGAAAAGCAGCTATCATGGGACAGGATTCAATTCTCATTCAGGCAAGGATTATGGTCTAAGGGTGGAGGATCCAACTTGGAAAATACATAGCAAAACTACTTGAGATAAGTTTCATTCAATATTCTTTACTGGATCCAATAAGACTGATAATATCTGTATTGCTATGATTTGCCAACTGTGGTCCAATTTTGGCTTTAGAATATCTTGAAGTTTTTTTGTTTTTGTTTTTTTGAGACAGGGTTTCCCTGTAGTTTTTAGAGTCTGTCCTGGAACTAGCTCTTGTAGACCAGGCTGGCCTCGAACTCAGAGATCCACCTGCCTCTGCCTCCCGAGTGCTGGGATTAAAGGCGTGCACCACCACCGCCCGGCTAGAATATCTTGAAGTTAAAACAAAATAGAAACACTTATATTTTCTTCCTCCTTCTTAACTCACTTTTTTGTGTTTTCTTTGCTATTCATGAACATGCAAAGGAGATGGAAGTTGGTATGGGGAGAACATATGGACATTGGTGTACTCAACTGGACCAGAAGTGTTGATGCCTACGGAGTGTGTCTGAAAGGAGGGAGTGGAACTCAGAAGACAAGAAACTAAAAACTTCTAGAAGAGTAAGCCTTGTGGCTAGGAAGTCACTTCATTAAGCAAATAAGTCAAATGGTTGAGCAAACGAGTAAATATTTTGGATATATGAGAAACAGTTTTGTTGCTGTTGGAAAAATGATTTACAAACATTTTAAAAAAGGAACTCTAGAAAGTTCACTGAAGTGTTGAACTGGAATGGGGAGTTGGCCTAGTATTTTATTGCTAAATGGTAAGTCATCTCAAAATCAGGTTGTACATGTCCTGTTAATCAGGGATCTAGGTGAGCACAGCAGGCACAGAGTGTCCCTGCTTGATGATGCCTTTGCCTTAGCTACGAAGATGGGATGAACAGGGATAAGGTGATAGAGCAGTGTGCTGAAACCCTCTAGAGTCTTCACGGCTGTTGATCTTCTTGCATGCCTATCCTAGGACTCCAGTAGCTCCTAATGAGCAAGATGCAAGCTGCCTTGCGTGTTTTAACTTGGACCCTATAATCATGCACTGCCATTGCCACACATTTTATAGATTGGCTGTGAGTCACAAGTTTACTTAGATTCCAGAGAATGGATTGTCTTAGTTTCTTTTCTGTTGCTGTGGTAGAAATGTTCCCACAAACCAACTTAATGAGGGGCATGGCCCTAATTCAGCTCACAGGTCAGGGTTATTCAAAGTTCAAGATTACAGTTCATCACTGTAGGAGATAGAACAGAAGAAGGCACTTGAGGCAGTCAGAATCACATTAAATCTGCAGAAAATCAGGACCTGTACCAGATAATTGATGCTCAGCTTCCTTTCTCCTTCTCATTCAATCTAAGGCCCAGATCATGAAGCACAGTTACCTAAATTCAGGGTAATTTTTTCTTCCTCAACTCCTTTAAGAAAATCTCTCACAGACGTGATCCAAGGACCATCTGTGAAGGAGTGCTAGATTTTGTCAGGTTGACAATTAACACTGACTTTCAAAGCTCTACTCCTTATCTACTTTACAGCCAAACACACCATGTTTATGCTATAGTCTTCTACTACTTATCTACAAAGTCTCATGCTTGGCTCATCATGTAAAATACAGGTCAACTTTCTGAGTCTTTATGGCCATTTATAATTCCCATATTTTAAAAGTTCAAAACTTCTTTAGTGTGGATTCATATAAAATAAAATCAAGTTATATATTTCCAACATATGATAACACAAAGTAAACATTCTTATTCCAAAAGGAAGAATAAAGACCTCATAGGGAATGGTCAAGTCAAAATACAGCTAAACAAATGTGAAACTCTGCTTTCTATCAGGAAGACCTGATCCATGTCTCCTCACAGGAAAGGTTGAGATAGACTCTGATTGAAAGTTGTTCTATATAAATGTATGCATCATATTCTTAAAAATTGTCAAAAGGGTTGCTGAAATGGCTCAGGGATTAAGAGTGCTTACTGTTCTTCCAGAGGACCCAGTTTCTGTTCCCATATCATGTAGCTCACAGTGGCCTGAAATTACTGCTCTATAGGATCTGATGCCCTTTGCTGGCCTCCATAGATGAATGTTGTGACATACATACACATATACTTTTAAAATGATAATAATGTATTTAAAAATGAGGAAAATCCGTAAACCCAAGAAAGAGTATTTTGAGCTCAAAAGGAGACAAAAAAACAAAAGCAACACAAATACACACACACACACACACACACACACACACACACACACACACACAATATCCTTGTTGCAGGAACAACAAGTGACACCCTGTTAAGACAGTGTGTGAAATTTGCAGGGGGCAAACAAGATGCTGGTGTTACATTAAGCTGTTTTGGTGATCCACATGGTAAGTAATACAAGAGAAGATCTTTGGCTGGGGGAAATACACACTGGAGAGTTATAGAGTCATGGTGACATCATACCATTACTGTTCTCAAATGGCTAAATGATGAATGGCAATAATGAGGAGTGAAGACGGTAATCCATGTCAAGGAACCATGTGTTCCAAGTAGCATCATGAGCTGAAATCCTAAATTCTTGTGACTCAAAGTGTGACCTTATTTGTGCTTGGGGTTTTCTCAGAGGCTCGAATTAAAGGGAGGCTATAGGGGTCAGACTTATTGTATTATGCCCTCCATTCTCATAAGAAGAGAAAATGTGGACACAGGGTCATGAAAAGGGAAGAGAGAATGTGAAGAAATGCAGGGAAAGCTATGGTTCACAAACCAAGGACAGAGGCCAGGAGTTAGCCTCCCTCCCTCATAGCACTTAGAAAGAATGAGCCCTTCTTATATCCTTCCTTCACCTTGATTTCAAATTCATGTTTACATTTCAGACATGTCAGAACTGTGTAAGTCATCTAGTTATAGATACTTTGTTACAGCAGGAAAAAATAAGTAATATACTAAATGAAAGGGTGAGAGAATTCTTTATTTCATGCTTGCAACTTTCCTGTGAGCTTGAAAGTAGTGAGAAATGCAATATATTTGATAATTTGATAATATGTTGTATACCTAAATAATAATACACTATTAACAATAATAGATTTTAAGTGTTTTGCAAAAAAAAATAAGACAAGCATATGAGGTAACTCATGCACTGACCAACTCAGCTGTTGCAAACGTGTACATATGGGCTTCTTTCTGTCAAAGAACTGTGTTCCACACCACGAATACAGACAATTTTACTTGACAATAAACATAAATATAATGATAAAATGCAATTCATATGCAAAAAGTATAACAGTGTAACATCTTCTTGAGCTTCACCCCACTTACTTCCACAGGAAGCATGCGCATTGCTGATATACTGCACAGTCCAGGGATTTTTGTTTACATCAGTTGTTCATGGTTCACCCTAGCTGATAGATGTTCAAGGAAAAGAGAATTTAGAGAGGGGTGTTTAGCTTGCACTTGTCAGAGAAAGGAATCTCTTGTGTGAATACTTTGTCTTCAGCTGAAAACTGATATATAGGCGGATAGCAATCGGTACTTCTCTGAGGCAAATGATTGTTCACCCCTCTGACCTTAAGTTTATTCTTTAACCACAATGCCACTTCCCATACATTATTATTTGATTCTATTTGTCTCTTGTCTATTAGAACCTGATATTTTCCAGATTTTTCTACTTATCGATTAGGAAAACTTGAGTAAAGTTGTCAGAATAACCCAGTTATTTACTTAATTTCATGTAGTCACATATGATCAGTGGCTCCTTTCCACACTTCATAACTCACTTTAGACTGCTGAGGATCTGTAAGTCTTTCAAAATCAGCAAAGCATTCTAGTGTAACTTTACACTTGCCTCGAGATGTCCTTAAGGCCGCTCTTCTTGAATGTCTCCACCATGGGCAGTCCTTCCTAAAATCTGAATACCACTCCACAGTGACTCCTTCCCTTTCCCCCACTTAACTGCTGTTCTTATAGTTCATTAGAAAGGTAGCAAATTATAGAATCTATTATTTATTATTCTTTTTTTAAAAAAACTATTTATCTTTATTCTATACGTATTGGTGTTTTGCCTGCATGCGTGTCTGTGTGATGATGGCAGGTCTGGAACTGGAGTTCCAGGCAGTGGTGAGCTGCTGTGTGGGTGCTGGGAATTGAACTCAGTTCCTCTGGAAGAACAGCCAGTGCTCTTAACCACAAAGCCATTTCTCCAGCCCCTATTATTCATATATATATATATATATATATATATATATATATATATATATATATATAATGTATGTGTGTGTGGATTACTGACCTTGCTTATAAAATATATTTTACAAACCAGATTGCATTTTTTCTTTATGGCTAAACTCATGTTTAAGTGTTCACTGAATGTATAAGTGAAATTACTTGACAATCCTATGCATTGTTCCAATGATCAAAAATAGTATATATAGTAAAAACCAGTTCCAGTGATGCTTGAGGAAAATCATCATTCATGTACACAGTGGTAGAAATCTAAAATGTCATAGCCACCATGGAAAACAGTTTGCAGTTGCTTCTCTAGACTAAATATGTGATTATCATATTACTCAGCAGGTGTACTTTGGGACAAGTAAAAGGCATTTTCTCATAAAAATCTGTGTATGAATGTTCACTGTTTATAATAGCTGAAAATCAAAACCAATCCAGGTGCCCTTTAATAGATATTAAGGTAAACAGAATGTAGTGTATCACTATGATGGAACATTTATTAATGTTAATAGCATAAAATGCTCATAGAGAATTTTATAAAGTTGTTTCATTGACTTCACTGGATTTTCCAAACTATATTTGCAGTAACATTACATGAAATAATAACACAGAGAGAGAAACAGGCAGTTATATGAAAATTTTGAGAACTTGAGCAGTATCTATGAATTTTATTTGTCTTAGGTACTGTTGCTGAAAAAAACAGTCTGACAAAAGCAACCTAAGAAAACAAGGATTTATTTTGTTTTGTAGTTCAAGGGTCTGGTCTATTATAGCAAGGGGATCAAGGTCCCAGGGGTTTGAGGCAACTGATTCTACTGCATCCACCACCAGGAAGCAGAGAACAATGAATGTCTGTGCTCAGCAAACTATCTTTACTTTCTATAGTTTAGGACCAACACCTTGAAATGGTTCCTCTTACTTTCATGATAGATATTTCCACCTCAATTTACCTAATATACATAGTACCTCATGGGGTACTCACAGGCTAACCTAGTCAAGCAAACCCTTCACACTCATGTCCAGAGGCTTGTCTTCTGGGTTATTTTAGATTCTGTTGACAACAGCAACCATCATAACTCTACAAGTTGTCAATTTAACAACCAAACCCATCACTTTCCTTTTTAAAAAATAATACTTCCAGCTGGTTGGGGGCGTTGATAATCTTATGGGGACCTAAAGAAAAATTAGAGTTATGATCAAGTCCTGCCTGAAGTATCCTGTGAGTCCTGATCATCTCAGCCAGCAGTCTTGAACTTGTTCTGGATGTCTTCATCAGACATCTGGGCCATCTATTCCTGTTGGAGATTTCTCAGGTGGTTGTCCTTGATCAAACTAGATTTTTCTTAACTCTGAATAAATCCATAGCCTCTCATTTTCTGTGGAAACAAAAGCAAAATCTCTTCTCCAAAGTAACATACCTTTTGACTTCAATTTTGAAGCCAAGGTATTTTCTTTATTAACCAATGAGAGTTCTCCATCATTTGAATTATCTGTATTCTGTCAATTATGTTTTTAAATAAACGCTGGTTGGCCAGGCAGGAGGTAAATGTAGGAAAACCAGACAGGATGTAGAAATGATGTAATGAGAACAGGAGAACTCTGGGAAGGAGAAAGTTGATTCCTCCCACTCCTGCCCAGACCACTGAAGCAGCAGGATGTGATCTGCAACCACTGAAAAAAGGTACTGAGTCACATGGCTAACATAGATCAGAAAATGTGTTAATTAAGATGTGAGAGTTAGCCAATGAGAGGTTAGAGCTAATGGGTCAATCAGCTTTGTAACTTATAGAGATCTCTGTTATTTCTTTGGGGCTTGCTGGCTGTGGGGCACCAGGCGGGACAGAAACCAACAAACAAGCAGGCCTGGCTCTCTGTTCATGTTACAGAATGGCGCCCATGTGGATAACTGAATCCACAAAAAGCTTGGAAAAGCTTGGGAAAGAATAGAGTAAAGCATGTTTTCTTGGTAGCAGCAATTTCTTGGGTCTGGCTCTGCTTGCTAGAGGCAAGCAAGGGCTCTCATCTAAGAGAGGCTTCCTGACTCAGCTTTAGCTGCAAAACTCTGCAGCTCTTTTAAGAGGTTCTGCCACGAAACACTTAAATGATGTTGATGAAAAGCTGAACATGTGCTTTTCGGTTTTCAGCTGTAGCAGGAAAAAAAGCTGTGCTGTTTTAAAATGCCAGCTTTCTGGGCCGTCCTGCCAGGGCAAACTCTGACTCTTTCAGGCAGGTGGTCAAACTGACTGTGGTCTGTGAGCAGAATGCTGCAGCTTGCTTGCTGGCAAGTACCTTGAAATGCCATAGAGTTGTGGCAATAAAAATGGCTACAGCTGGTACCTCTGCCATGAGGCTGGAAAGCTAAGGAATGGCCTGGATCCAGCCAGCAAAGCCATGGCTTTAGTCCTACTGATATTGATGGTAAATTAAAGGCTCATGTGGTCAGAAAGAGAGAGAGAGAGAGAGCGAGAGAGAGAGAGAGAGAGAGAGAGAGATACAGTAAAGAGAGATTCAAAAAGAAAACATGTAAATGATTTACAGTGTATTAAAAATATATGCAGGCTAAAGGTTAAAGTTCTTAAAAGTAAAAAAAACAAACAAACAAAGAAAAAAGAAAGAGAGAAGTTGGTTGTGGTGGTACACACCTTTAATCCTAATGCCTGGGAGGCAGAGACAGACAGATCTCTGTGAGTTCAAGGTGTTGTAGCACACATCTTTAATCCCAGCACTGGGGAGGCAGAGGCAGAAGGATCTCTGTAAGTTCAAGGACAGCCTGGTCAAGAGAGTTATTCAGGACAAAGATATACAGAGAATGTGTCTCAAAAAATAAAAGTAAAAATAAATGAAATAGAGGTTAAAATAAAGCCACACAAAAATGGAAAATACACAGAGAATCTTGATGCTGTATACTATTATGCTCTCTTCGAATTGTTTGAATGCTGAGGAAGGAGCAACAGTTGCTAAAAAAAATATTTATTTATAAATGCTGCTGAACTAATCCAAGATAGATATTTTGAAAATACCTTGACTTCAGATTTTGGATCTAAGGATATGATACTTTGGAAAAGAGATTCTTCTTTTGTTTTCACAGAAGATGAGACCCTGTGGATTGCTTCTATCCCAATATGGTTTGATGGACCCCACCCACCTGAAAGGTTGCTGTGAACACCTTCAGAAAATTACTTCACTCAACTACCGACTGAGATGAACCTGGCACACAGGTTACACCATGAAAGATCTTATTAACAGGGCCCCCATTCAGCGGGAAGCAGTTTGGAGAGAAAAAAACTGCACCCATGTTCCCAAATATTGTTTATAAATATTCTTTTACATTTAAAGGAGGATATGATATAGATATGAATAATTTGCATTGATATGGATTTTGCTTTAGTGATTTAAATTTAAGGTCAACTTTGTTATATGTATATTGATTTCTGATCTTGATTAAGGTATTGTGATTGTGTAGCTCATTTAAAAATGTAATGTATAATCAGGAAATATAGGTTGTTAATGAATCCTTGACAATAGTCAAGCTTGTAGTCATGTTAGTTAGATTTTCTATATATAGAAAGAGAGATTTCAGTTAGATAGCCATTCCTAATATCTTTCAAAGGCTACAGAATATAGCATTTTAAATGTTTTAATAACTTAGGGCTTTTCATGACAATGAGACACGTTTGCTCCTGGCAGCACCAATCTACTTCAAAAGGAAGATGGGCATCAAAGAGGCTCCTTATGGAGTTTGATAATCATTTGGGCAAGAAACTGCTCTTGCCTGGACTATTGGATAAACTGGACACAGAGAACCCTCAGAGAGAGGACTGCTGAACTTGCCTAAAGGTGAGATGATCTTTTGGCATTCCTGATTCATGAAAGAGTCTGTGAGACATTCTGCAGGACACAGCAGATAGTGACTGAACTGCCTTTGAAATTTCCTGCTTCATGGAAATGTCTGCTGGAAACTATGGGTCTGTAGGCCAAAGATGAATGCCCCAATGGTACAGAGGAACTTTGGGTGACTATCCAGGCAGCAAGATATCTCTGTGATTTCTAGAGTTTTTTAAGTTGCTTACTTCTCATTTACTTAGGTAATATTATATCCTTCTGGAGTCTTTGATGGAGTTGAAGAATAGATAGATAGTTATAGTTGTTTT
The DNA here is from genome assembly GCF_903992535.2 of Arvicola amphibius. Taxonomy (NCBI): domain Eukaryota; kingdom Metazoa; phylum Chordata; class Mammalia; order Rodentia; family Cricetidae; genus Arvicola; species Arvicola amphibius. The sequence continues at coordinate 81,388,846 of NC_052052.2, read as the reverse complement.
CCTTTGTTATGATAAAGATAAAATAGATATAAATATTGTAATTGTAATTCTTACTTGGTAACTGTTTGGATATATGAAATTTTACTATGTTAAAGTTAAGGCCTTTCTTTTTTGTTTAAACAGAAAAGGGGGAAATGCTGGAGGACTCTCATTGGTTAATAAAGAAACTGCCTTGGCTTTTTGATAGGACAGAATTTAGGTGAGTGGAGTAGACTGAACAGGATGCTGGGAGTGAGGCAGGTGCCTCAGGCAATCGACATGCTTCTCCTTTCTGGGCAATCGCCATGCCTCCCCTCTCTGGGTGAGATGCAATGGAGCCAGCCACCAGGTCAGACATCTGAATCTTTCCCGGTAAGACACCATTCGTGGTGTTACCCAGATTATTAAATATGGGTTAAAGCAAGATGTGAGAATTAAACAATAAGAGGCTGAAACTAATGGGCCATGCAGTGTTTAAATGAATACAATTTGTGTGTTGTTATTTCGGGTGTAAAGCTAGCCATGTGGGATCCAGGTGGAAGAACACAGCCCACTGCTCGCCTCATCACTATAGGTCATAGGATACTTCAATTCCTACCTTCATGAGTTATCTCCATATGGATTCTGATAGGAGCTGCATCAGTTGGTACTTAAACTAACAGTGAATAAAGCCCACTCTTTAACACATCTACACCAGTGTGTATTATTATTTGACTTCTTGCTGATGGACATTCTGACTGGAGTGAGATGGAATCTCAAAGTAATTCTGATTTGTATTCCCTGACAGTTACTGAAGTTAAACTCATTTTAAAACTTGTTTATTTTATTGTTTTACATCATTTCCCCCTTTTACATTATTTTAATGTAATTAAATTAATTATTTATTATTAATGTAATTAATAATTTTCATTATTACATCTTCCTTTCCCTCTAAACCATCTGAAATGATTTTATTGCTCTTTCTAAAATTCATGGCCTGTTTCATTATCTGTTATTATTAGTGGTGGTGGTGGTGGTCATGGTGGTTGTCATGTGGTGGTGGTGTGTGTGTATTCCTAAAGACATGAATAAAACCTGCTCAGTCTGTATAATGAATATATTTTGAAACTCTTTATTGGCCATTTTCTACCTATTTTTAAAAGAATTCTTTCTATCTGTACCCCAATTTTTGACTATGATGTAAATTTTATTGATGCCAAGTCATCACTTTAAAGGCACAAATTTAAACTTCTTGTCTCTCCAATCTCACAACCATCTCAGAATGAAAAAAGTGTAATTAGTCTAATTTCAAACGTTCTCATAGTCTTTAACAATTCTAGCTGCTTAAAAGTCTGAAGTCTAAGTCTCATCTGAGATGTAAGGCTGTCTCTTAACTTTTAACTCCTATACAGTAAAACATGTAATATAATATCAAAGAGTAAATTTCCTATACTAAAATGGAGGAATGAAGATATTGCAAGGAAAGATAGAAATAACCACAGCAAAAACAAACCAGGACAGAAATATATCAGGAAAGCATCAATCCTACACTTCACTCCTGCCTCCTGGTACTTATAATCATCTAGGTTCCAAAAGGGTTAGACAACTCCACTCCTCTATGATTGTTCTCTGGAATCTACTCTAGGCATGTAGCTTTCCTCAGCCAAGTTCCATGATTGTGTCCTCTCTGAGAGCCTGGCATCTCTTTTATAACTTCACCTTGGCAACTTCACATAAAGGGCTTGTAAGGTCTTTTTTAAATGACCTGCATACATTGTTTTGTCTCCACTGCCATACATACCATGGAGCCCAATTCCATGACCCCAGCTCCTGCACCTTTCATGTCTGCGAACCAATACAACACCACAGTATTGCTGTGTGCTTCCCTTGGATTTCAGGCATATCAGTATGTGATTGCTGACCTTGGGGTAAAAAACACTTTCCTAGAATGTTTTTGAGGATCAGAGAACTCCATCTTCTGCATTCTCAATTCAGTTTCTCTCCTTTCAAATAAGTTTGCATTTTCACAAATTGGAGACTTTGATGGATGGTAATTACTCTCGGAGAATAAATAGTTCCCTTTCTCCCAGCACAGAACAAAGTGTTTAGGAACCACTGTTTCTTTTCAGGCACACCCTGGATGAAAAATTCAGTTTGTTCAAGTTATTTTCCTCTTTAACAATCTTCACATTTTCTATAGCTTTCTACCAGCATTTTGCTCTTTTTGTCTCCCAGTCTAGATAAGTAGTGAGCCGTAAGCATGCCCTCATCTGCATGCTCTCAAGCTTTGATAGTTCCTCCGCCAAACAAATTAATACATTATCCCTCAAGGTGAGCCTAACTAAGGCTCTCAGGATACAGGCAAATGAAACCATATTATTGGCGAAAATATATTATGAATGCCCCCAATTCTGTTCCTAATAGCATTCTTGTTCTCTCTGAAACTTTTTGAACCAAGAGCCACTGCTCTCTATATCTCAACATTGTTGCAAGCTCCCACAGAAGTGTCACATCTAATTGGGGTTCCAGTATTCTAGAATTGTTCTAGGCCAGAATACTGAATTCTACCTCAAACACTCTCAGAGACTCAAGAGCCTCTGGCCAGGTTTATCAGAGCAATGACTTTATTCTAGCCAGTTTATGACTTAATTACTTTCACTGCTACTCCAGAAACAATTCTGAAGAAAGCAAAGGCTGATCTGGCTGTGGTTCAAGGGTACAGTTCGCCATGATGAGTGGACCATATACGAGGTGCTTAAAGCAATTTGTCATTTGTCATCAAAAGTTAAGAAGCTGAGACCAATACATGTCTATGCTCAGCCAGGCTTCCCCTTTTATACAGTCCTGAATGTAAGTCCAGGAAATGATGCCACCCTCTTTCATGATGGGTCTCCCCACCTCAATTAATCCTATCTATATAATACCTTTCAGGCATATGCAGAGCTTTGTTTCCTAGATGATTGCTGATCCTTTTAAGTTGACTATCCAAACACCTGGTGTAGGAGGGTCATCTGTCTATGTGTTACTTTCATTGGTTAATAAAGAAACTGCCTTGGCCTTTTGATAAGCCAGCGCTTAGGTGGGTTGGAGTATACAGAACAGAATTCTGGGAGAAAGAAAGACAAGTCAGGCAGACACCATGCTTCTCCTACCCAAGACAGGTGGTGGTTAGACTCATGCCAGTAAGCCACAGTCTAGTGGCGATAGGCATTAATAGAAATGGGTTAATCAAGATATGAGAGTTAGCCAGTAAGAGGCTAGAGCTAATGGGCCAGGCAGTGTTTAAATAAATACAATGTGTATGTTGTTATTTCAGTGTATAAGCTAGCTAGCCAGGTGGTTGGGAGCCGGACTGCAGGAAGCGGCCAGCTTCTCCTTTTTACAACAAACACCCATCATACTATGCATTATTTGGTTATGATATTCCGAGATCCTGTCATTGAAGGAAACCAGCTGAAAGGTACCTGAGATTTATCTGTGTTATTTCTAACCAGTACATACAAATTATCTTACAGAACGCAAAAGGTTAAGTTTGAACAGTGTACTTTTATTTAATTCTAAACTTATGCAGTAAAGATGCTACGCATATTGTAGTTTCAAGATAGCAGCAAGCATTAAACAAGCATAAATGTAAACATTATATAGATGTCTATATATATATTATATAGTATACTACGTAATATGTTACCTTGTTTGTGTATAAAATGGATATGTACACAAATATTTTATAGACATGATTCCCATATTTGATTTTATTATATTTTAATTAAATTTATTTATTTATTTAACATCCTGACCACATTTTTGCCTCCCTCCTCTTCTCCCTTTCATTTCTCCCACCTACTCTCCATTTATTCCTGCTCTGTTTCTGTTCAGAAGAGAGCAGCCTTCACATGGGTATCAAAAAGCATGACACGCAGTAGTACTAAGGTATTAAGGCTGGGAGAGGCAACCCAGTATGAGAAACAGGACTCAAAAAACAGTCAAAATATGAGGGTCAGTCCTTACTCTCATTATTGGGAGTCACTGCTCCTACTTCGTCTCACAAGTAGATCAAGCTACACAACTGTAACATATACATAGAAGGCCTAGTTTGGACCCATGCAGGCTTCCTGGATATTGGTTTAGACTCTGTGAGCTCCTATGGGCCCAGGTCAGTTGATTCTGTGGGATTTCTTGTTATGTCCTCGACCCCACTGGCTTGTACAAACCTTCCTTCCTCTCTTCAACAGGATTCCTTAAACTCAGCCTAGTATTTGGCTGTGAGTCCATGCATCTGTTTCTATCAGTTGCTTAATAGAAGCTCCCTGATGACAACAGGGATAGTCATTATGAACATAGCATTAAGATGATATCATTAGGCATCATTACATTGACATTTTTTTCTCCAATCATGTTTGGTTCTCTTAGGTCTCTGGGCCATCCATCCTCTGGATCCTGGCACTCCAGACAGTGTTGGGGTGGGCTCACCTTTGTGGCATGAGTCTGATGCTGGATCATCATTGGTTGGCCACTCCTATGACCAGGGAAGATTTCCAGTAGAGGGACTGGGACACCAACCCTGTAGATACACAACCTTTGACCTATACTGTGCCCCATATTTGTATATTTGCAGAACACTCAGAATGCCTTTACCTAATTTGTTCTAATTCTTTGGAATCCTCCATATTGATTTCATACATATTGCTAATATTAGTTCGTGTGATCTAAATCCATAACTTACTTAATTCTTGCATCAACTTTCAAAGACTCTGAGTCAGTGATAGTGGTGATGTCAGTGGATAACTATAATTATCTAGAGCACCACATAGTGAGATGACAAGATTACATAGATGCTGGGTCACCACTTTGAAAACCAGAAGCACTGGGGCTCAGATCCCTCTTTGTATAAGGATAAGTTTGAATGACATTATTTCTCAAGGGAATTTTTCAACACTTTAATTTTTAGTTTTGAAAGTTTCATGCAGATATACTATGTATTATGATCATGCTTTATCCTGTTATTGTTCTATCATATCCCTATCATTCTATTTTTTCAACTCTCATCTTTTCTACTATTTGGCTCTAAAATGACTATGATTTGGGATTTTAGAAGCATGAAGACTTAATATTCTTGAAACTTCAACATCAGAATGTGATTCCAAATGAAGTTATTGATTTATCCTCAAATACTAGCTTTAATTTACATATGAAACCAGTAAATTGTTTCTGATCTCTATTACAGAATGGTTATTGACATATGATTTTTACCCTTACAGTTCTTTTAAGTACATGGTATGCTAAATATCTATAGATGGTAATAAGCCAGGATTCTCAATCTTTGGAGCATAAGAACTTATAGACATTTAAGATACAGTTATAGGATCATTCACTATCTTTGTATCATTATCATACAAAGCCAAGGTGTGTTACACTTGCTAAACTTGAAGTAAGTTTATGTGGTGATTTATGAAAGCACTAAAAAGGCTTCCATGAAAAAAACAGCTTGTTTATTGTAATATTTACAATGCAATTTAATGTATCCATGTCATGTGTTTGAGAGGACTCCTGAGAAATGTCCCACCCAAGGTTAGCCAATAGCTGACAGATGTCAGATTACTCAAAAAGCCAGCATGTGCACTGTTCTGAACACCCCATGAATTTTTTTGTCCAGCTTCTTGGTTGTAGAATTTCCTGCAAATTCAGACTTGAAGTTGTTTTAGACTTTTGAACTAATTAACTCTTACTTCCTTGAATATCCAAGTATTAGTGCCTACTGACCACCAGACATGGACTCAACTGCACAGAGACATTGTGAAACAATTGATCTAAATATGAACTTCTCCACTAGTAATGAATACAGTTTTCTGAGTAAGTACCAAGAATGCTCACACAACTTGGCATTTTTCCAACTAACTTAACTCTCACAAGCAGCATCACCATAGAGAGAGCCAATGGAATCAGATGGGATTTGCTGAACAGTGCCGTAACACAATAAAGAATCCCTATTACTCTAAACCCCAAAGAGCTTTCCTATGCTTTCAGCTGTTTCAATTATAAAACTAATAGTCAAATATGAAATGTATGGATCACAGCATAAATGACAATGAAAGTGTGTATAGGAAACAAGTAGAGTGGTGGAGCAATGGAAGAAATATTTTCTAAATGTTGAAATAAAACAATAAGTTTGTATAGTCCACAAGACTGTCTTCAGAGAATGATGCTGAAATACAGACATGATTACAAACATAAAATCTGACTGGAGTGTGAAGTTTCTCATAAATGGATATTTCTAAGGCAATTAATTAGAAGGAAAAAATTAAGTGCCACATTTAAAGAGGATGATGCAAAGAAATTGTAGACATTCATACATGTCTGCAAAACAACTAATTATGCACACTTTGTGATTTAAAACTGAAAATCATACAAATTGCAATGGAGGCTCTAGACAGAAATATTGTATCCAGTGAGAAAATGAGAAGTAAAAGCGAATTAAAGCCTACTTTGTTGTTCAACCTGAAAATAAATATTCTGATAAACTGAGGACTTTGTTAATTGCATATGTCATTTTAGTATAATCACTGAGACACTACAAAGAAGAGATTTAATGAGAATATATGTATTCAAAGCCCAAACCAGGCAAACAATATCTATAAAAAAGAGAGAAAATTTCTAGGCCAGCACAAGTTTACATAAATCAAAAAGATGCCCAGAGAGAGTAATCTACCCCAAAGAAGAGAGATCAATGTGTCTTATATTAAAAACACTGGAAATGGATCCTTTAAAGTTCCTTTGTAATGAACTGTTCTCAAAGTCATACCAAGTGGTATGTCTTACCAGTACAGTCTAGACAGTAGATCTGCCCATATCAGTTTCCAAGGGAAGAATTCTTACAAACAGGTCTGAATTAGAGGTTCCAAGAAATAATGAAGTGGTGACCTAAAGCCCACATTTTTAAATTTGAGACCTGTGGGAAGATATAGCAAGACCTTGGTAGCTCTGTATGTCAGTGTAGACCAATTCTAAATAACTTGATTCATATGCCAATATCTGGGGGAGTGTGATAATGAAAGGGAGACTGTGTGTTAGTTTTTACAAGGTTACTGCTCATAATAATAAAATGATTCTTGTCTCAAAGAGCCTAAGTCCAGATCTTTGTATACTCTTTAGTTAATGCCTGTTAGTTTACTGCCTAGAGATGTTCTAATCTTACCTTTCCTGGTGACATTTGTTCCACAGTCACTACCGTAATTCTCATTGTTTGTCGTTGTTTTTCAGTTAACCAGAGGTATATTAAATAATGGCCATTTATTCCCACTTCTACTGACTATAAGTGCTCATTGAAACAACTCTTCTTGAGTAGGGAGGACTTTTCAAAATTAATTACCTTGATGGAGGGTGAAAGGTATTATTTCTAAGTAGCAATTTCTACCAATACAGGGTGTAATAAATTTTGATTCTGTAAATCTAAACTTTAAAATTTTTTTTGGAGATCAGTCTTCTGTCTGATATGGGATTGGTGAAAATCTTTTCTCCTTCCATAGGTTGCCCTTTTGTCTTATTAACTGTGTTCTTTGCTTTACAGAAGCTTCTCAGTTTCAGGAGGTACCATTTATTTATTGTTGCTCTCAGTGTCTGTGCTACTGGTGTTATGTTTAAGGAAGTGGTCTCCTGTGTTGATGTATTGAAGGCTACTTTCCACTTTCTCTTCTATCAGGTTTAGTGTGTCTGAATTTATATTGAGGTTTCAATCCATTTGGGTTTAAGTTTTATAGATGTGGATAGACATAGATCTATTTGTATTTTTCTACATGCTGACATCCAGGTATGCCAGCATCACTTGTTAAGGATGCTTTCTTTTTTCCATTGTATAATTTTAGCTTCTTTGTCAAAAATCAGGTATGAATAAGTGTGTGGATTAATATCCAGGTCTTCAATTAGATTCCATTGCTCAACCTGTCTGCTTTTATGCCATTACCTCTCCAAAATATATAAATAACTCAACATCAAAATACTAAATAATTCAATTAAAAATGGGGTGAAGATCTAAACAGAATTCTCAACATAAGAATCCCAAGTGGCTGAAAGACACTTAAGGAAATGTTCAATATCTTTAGTCACCAGGGAAATGCAAATCAAATGACTGAGATACCATCTTATACCAGTCAAAATAGTTAAGATCAAAAACATCAGTGACAGCTTATGCTGAAGAAGATGTGGAGTAAGGGGAACAGTCCTCCACTGCTAGTAGGCATGCAAATTTGTACAACTACTTTGGAAATCAGTATGGCAGTTTCTCAGAAAATTTGGAATCAACCTACCTCAAGATCTAGCAATACCACTCTTAGGCATACACTGAAAGGATGCTCAGTCATACTACAAGGGCATTTGCTCAACTATGTTCATAGTATCATTATTTGCAATAGCCGGAATCTGAAAACAACCTAGGTGCTCCTCACCTGAAAAAATAAATAGAGAAAATGTGGTACATTTGCACAATGAAGTACTACTCAGCCATAAAAAACAATGACGTCTTGAAATGTGCATGCAAATGGATAGAACAGGATACAACCATCCTGACTGAAGTAACCCAGAACCAGAAACACAAGTATGATGTCTATAAAGCAAAGGATAATAATCCTGTAGTCCTTGACCCCAGAAAAACTAAGTAACAAAGAAAACCCTGTGAGAAACATACATAGATCTTCCTGGGAAAACAAAATAGACAAGATCTCCCGAGAAAATTGAGAGTGTGGCGGTGGAGAAATAAGAGAGGATAGAAGGGAGAAGGAAAAATGTGAGCAGGGAAGAAATTTGAGGGAATGGATGATTACAATATGGGAAGGACACAGAGGGAGAGCAAGGAAAGATATATCTGATTGAGGGAGCCTTTATGGGGCTAGCAAAAAGTCTGGCATTAGGGAAATTCCCAGGAATTCATAAGGATGATCTCAGCTAAGACCCTAAGCAACAGTGGAGAGAGTGCATGAACTGACCTTGCCCTGTATTCAGATTGATGACTATCTTAAATGTCATCATAGAACCTTCATCCAGCAACTGATGGAAGCAGATGCAGAGATGAACAGAGGGGAGCATTGGACTGAGCTCCCAAAGTTCAGTTGAAAAGTGGGAGGAGTGAGAATACAACCAAAGAAGTCAAGAACATGATGGAGACACCCATTGAAACTGCTTACCTGAGCTCATGGGAGCTCTCCAGCTCTGAGTGGACAACGAGGGAACCAGGCTCTCTGAATGTGGGTAACAGTTGTACAGCTGGGGCAGATTGTAGGGTCACTTACAGCGAGACCAGGATTTATCCCTATTACTTGCATTGGGTTTTTGGAACCCTTTCTCTTTGGATGGATACCTTGCTCAGCCTAGATATCGTGGGAAGGGCCTTGGTCCTGTGTCAAAGCAATGTGCTAGACTTGATTGACTACCCAGAGAGTCTTAACCTCTCTGAGGAGTGGATGGGGAATGGGATGGGGGGAAAGGTGGTGGGAGTGGAAGAGGGGGGAAGTAGGAACTGTGATTGGTGTGTAAAATAAGAAAAGATAGTTTATTAAAAAAATAATTACTAAAAAAACAAATTTTTGTATTATCTATCAATTGTCCATAGATTTATTCAGTGCCATATTCACATTGTCTTCTTCCGTAGCTACTCATTCCAATTTGCCACTCTTTGCTGCATTTGTTATTAACTTATATTTGTGACTATTGCTGACTTCATCATTCCCCTCTGCATTAGAGTTCTCATATTGCCTTTGATAGCTAGCTGTCTGCCACTGTGATTCTCTGATTCAAGTGTTTGTTCACTCTTTTAAAGCAGCCCCACATACACATTAAGTGTTTACCCTTCTTGGAGGCTTCTTCTGTTCTTGAGCTTCAGTCAGCATCTGGTTGAGAACTCACAAAACACCTCAGAGACCTTGAATTATCTTCTTTGTCGCTGCCAGGTCTGTATCTGTTCAGTCAGATCATTAGTTTCTGCACAAGAGCAGCATTGTCCAGAAGCTTCCAATTCCCAGCCTTAATGTGTTTGAAGTAAACTTTGCTTCTTGGAGTAGATCAATAATCTACGTCTTCACAAAGGCTTAGACTCACTATGGTAGTTAATATTGACAACTTGACAGGTTCTAGACTCACTCATAAGGTAAGTCTCTGATGTGCCTGTGTATGAATATTTAGATTATGTTACTCTCTGGAAATTCCTGTGAGGGACTTTCTTGTTTCCCTCAAACTGGTCATCCAGTTTGGTCATCCAAGTGGTCAGCCCTGAAATCATATACATAAAATTAATATTATATGGACTGGATACAATTCATATCTCAATAATTATTAAAAAGGCATTATGGAATTTTATTCACTGAAGTGCCAAACATCGAACCTGATAATAAAGATGACATAAACACAAACATTTACCTGCCTGTCTTTGTATCTCCAGGTGAGCTCATCCACTGTGTTTGTCACCCTGTTACTGCTGCCATGGCTGGCACTGTCCTCTCTTAAGAACAGCACCCAAACTCTTTGGTCTTCTCATCTGGACTGATTACCAATGACTCTCTGGCATCTTCCAGTAATTCATTTCAAATAGGTGATGCTAAAGCATCAAGTCCGACGGACCAAGTGATACTGGGAGGATCTCAGTCTTCCTAGTTGAGGACAGCATCCTTAGAGTATCCACACGAAGTCCTTAAAGCCAATCTAATAAATACCCTTTAACATATGCTCATTTTATGAGTGTGTTCCTCTGAAAACCCTGACTTATACATCCACCTTCAGGGCTCTTAGACTCCAAATTCTCAATCAAATGAATTGAGTTTTTTCTTTTTTTCACTTTTTATTAAACACTTTTTGAGAATATGAGATAATTATATGATTTTCTTCTTCTCTTTTGCCTTATTCCAATGCCTCTTATGTATTCCCTTGCTCTCTTTCAAATTTGTGGCCTCTTTTTGTTTAATTGTTCACTTAAACACACACACACCTAAATATATAAATACAACCTTCTAAATAAATATAATTTTGTGTGTGTATGTATGTGTGGTGTGTGTGTGTGTGTGTGTGTGTGTGTGTGTGTGTGTGATTTCAGGCTGACCACTTGGTATTAGGTACCAATTTGGAGGCCTTCCTTGGGGAACACTTCTTTCTCCCTCTCTCAACTTTCCTTAGTTGTCTATAGCTCTTTGTTTGGGGTTGGTCCTCCAATCATAGACAAAAGAATGGATTTTAATTATACCCTATATATCCTTGCATTTATTTTTCATGTCTTATTATTAGTATTAGTAACAATTATAATTATTATTTTACATTCTAATAAGAGTTTCACTTTCCTCTTTTCCTCCCAGTCCTTCTCCCTACATCCCTTTTGCTCCTTTCCCAACCTCACATCCACCTCCCCTCCAATTTTGTTCAAATAAGGGTAGGCCTCCAACGGTTATCAACAAAACATTGCACATTAAGTTTCAGTAAGACTAAACATTTCCCCTTACATTAAGGCTGGGCAAGGCAACCCAGTATGAGGAATAGGCTCCAAAACATCAGCAAAAGAGTCAGAGCTATCTCCTCCTACTACTGTTAGGAGTCCCATAAGAAGAACGTAATATTCTATCCTTCTAAAGTCTTTGATGGAGTTGAAGAATAGATAGTTATAATTATAGTTATCCTTAGTTAAGATGAAAGAAAAAGTAGATACAAATGTTGTAACTGTAATTCATGCTTGATACCTGGTTTGTTATATGGAATTTTACTATGTTAAAGTTAAAAACTTCCTTTTTTATTTAAACAGAAAAGATGAAATGGTGTGGAAAATCCTTCTGTATATGTGTAGCTTTTATTGGCTAATGAATAAAGAAGCTGTTTTGGCCTGTGGGAGAACAGAGTACAGCTAGGCAAGAAAAACTAAACTGAAAGCTGTGAGGGAAAAGGCGATGTCACAAGAAACATGTAGCCTGCCAGAGAAAGATGCCAGATGTCAGATGAAACTTTATCTGGTAAGCCACAGCCACATAACAATACACAGATTAATAGAAATGGGTTAATCAAAGATACAACAGCTAGCTAGCAATACACTTAAGTGATTGACCAAGCAGTGATTCAAATAATATAGTTTCTAAGTGGTTATTTCGAATCTGGGCAGTCAGGAACAAACAAGCAGCCTCCTACGACAGCCTTTGTGGGTTTTCTTGTGGTGTCCTTGACCCCTCTGCCTCCTATAACCAATCTTTTCTGCACTCTTTGGCATATCTGCATTTCTTCTGTTCTAGTATTCTATTAGCTTCTAGTTCATCTATGATCATAATATGAATTGTTACACATTTAGTCCTTCCTCCACATTTATAGGTATATTAAAATTCAGTTCTTAAGGACTATATTTTCAGGTTAAAGTATTGCATTACCATATCGACTTCTGGCCACCCTTAGTCATGTTTAGTTCTAAGAGCCCAATTCTATGACAATGGCAAATTATACGGTGATTTCTGTAAGTACGTCTGAGCTTCTGGTATGCTTTGATGCTTAATGAATGCTTGCTAACAGAAATGAATATGTCATGTGCTGTCATTGATTCTGTGCAGAGGGCATAATGTGGAAAGACACTGAATGAGGCCTGCCTTCGAGTGGTAGAACTGATATAGAAGATTTAGCAAAAAGCATGATATTTCATTTGTGGTTTGAGTATAAGTAGGATTTGCAAGGCAAAAACGTGTGTGTGAATATGTGTGTGTGTGTGTGTGTGTGTGTGTGTGTGTGTGTGTGTGTGTGTGTGTTCCACAGTCAAGGAACATTTGCTGTTGTGGCCTTGTATGGCTTGAGTCCCAGAATCCTGACTAAGGACAATGAGAGAATGAAAAATAGACACAAATGCACAGAAAAGCTGGGACTGGATCTCCTGGGCTCTGAAGGAGAAGCAGAGTCACCTACAAGATAGACCTGTTGAAATTGTATGCAGTTGGACAGGAAGGCAGAGTTATTGCCTACAACTAAGCAAGAGACAGGTTATCTAACTGTTGTAAAGAATATTCTGAAGGTGTGTGGTTTTCAGGTTGTAAACTTTGGGTAAAATCTATGGTGGAAATTTTCTGTATGTACTGTTAACAATACTTGGACCACAGAAAAGCAAAGGTTTTAGCATCTCTATGAACCTCACCTGTGGAAGGCTTTGACACTCCTGTGGAGCTGAGGCACTGGCTCTTGAGAAGGCCATGTCTATGTTAACAGTGCTCATCCACCAGGACTTCATATTCATCCTGGTCTTCATTTGCTACCTACTGTTTGGAAAGACAGCAGAGTAACTAAATGGAATTTCTGAGTAGGTATAACAGCATGAGGGAGATGGAATTGGAAGTAGAGAAAAGTAGGGAAATAATATTGTGAAGGTCTCATCTTGTAGTGTAACAGTTGCTAAGAATTAATCTTGAACAATTCTGAGAACAATTGGGGGAAAATTGTGATTCACATCTAAAAGCATCCTAGAAGCAGAATTATTTTTCCTCTGTTGATTGAAGATAAAGAGTTCTTATTACCAAAGAAATAAACTCATGGATGAGGCACAGGATACAGATATATCTATATATCTATTTCTGTATGTATATAAACAAGGACAGTTTCTCAACTGTGTTCATATCAGCTTTACTCATAATATCCAGAACCTGGGAACAACCTAGATGCCCCTCAACCAAAAAATGAATAAAGAAAATGTGATACATTTACACAATGGTGTATACTCAGTTGTTAAAAACAATGATATCAGGAAATTTGATGACAAATAAATATAAAAACTCATCCTGAGTGAGGTAACCCACCAGAGAAAGACAAACATGGCAAGTACTCACTCATAAGTGGATATTGACTATAAGTAAAGTATAGCCATGTTATAATCCACAGACCCAGAGAGGTATCAAAAGGGTTCATGGGGGTGGGGGAGAATTCCTTGGTCTTCCTAGGAAGGGGAAATAGAAGAGATTTCATGATTGGACTCAGGATTGATGGGGTTGGACATGAGCAATCAGGTTGAGGGGGTGCAAGACAGGAGAGTACTGGAAGAGATTACTGGAAGGGGTGGGGCATTTCGGTGTCAGGTAAAAACCTGGTACAAGGGAAACTCCCAGGAATCTACAAGAACGACTCTAGCTAAAGACTCCTAACAATAGTAGATACATTTAGGCCATCTCCTGTGACCAGATTGGTGACTAGCCCAATTGTCATCAGAGAGGCTTCATCCAGCAACTGATGGAAACAGATGCAGACCCACAGCCAAACATTGGGTGCAGTTCAGGGAGAAAGAGGGAGAGAAAGGATTGTAGGAGCCAGAGTGGTCAAGGACACCTCAAGAAAACTCCCAGAATCAACTGACCTGGGCTCAAAGGAACTCACAGAGACTAAACTGGCAACCAGGGATCTTGAATGATACTGACCCAGGCCATCTGCATACATGTTGTGTTGTTTGGTTCTCTTGTGAGACTCCTGAGAGTGGAAGACTTCACCTTCTTTTTTTCACTGGCTTTTGGGACCCTACTCCTCATACTGAGTCAATTTGCCTAGCCTTAATACAAGGGGAGGTACTTACTCTTCTGCAATTTGATATGCCATGTTTTGTTAAAACGCTTGGGAGACAGGCCCTTTCCTAAACAGAAAAGGAGGAGTAGATTCAGGGTGGGAACAGAAAGAGTTTGTGTGTGAAAGAAGGGAGAGGGAGAGATAATAATAAAGAATATATATATATATATATATATATATATATATATATATATATATATGTATGTATGATCCCACATTCCTAATCTGAACTTCTGAAACTGCCCCTTACCTTTCTGTTAGTTCCTACATCTTTTCCACCAGAATGTTCCACTTCTTTCTTGGCACTGGAGATACCAGTAATATACTGTTGAAAGCAATCTCCACTTTAAAGTTACTAAAAGGGTTAAATTCAATTCTACTTCATAGTGTTTAGGAGTAGGCTTTGGGGAGATGGCTAGATTAAATAAGAACATAAAGACAGAGTCCCATCATTGAGTTTTGGTATCTAGAGAGGAAGAGCTGACGACACAGATACAGAAACACTCTCCCTCTGTCCTGCTACACGATGCTCTCTACTACCTCAGGACTGTACCAGCAAACAGCTTTCAGTAGAGTCTGTCCTGTGCTTCAAAACTATGAGATACGTAAATCTCTTTTTTTAATAAAAGAAAGATATCTCAAGTGTTTGATTATAATAACAAACAGAAGAGTAATAGAATAAACCCTCTAAATGGCTTATTCACAGTTTAATATTTTCCAATTGCTTAAAAACAATCAAGATTAAATGCAAACTCTGTCAAAAAATAAATAAAACTCCACACATGATGTCATCTCAGGTAGCTCCTCTAATCTCCATTATTTCAAGAGTGAACATTCAGTAATCATTTTGAAGCTCCTAAACTGGAATATCTTATAGTCTATTATAAGAAATGATCATTTCTTCTTGTACTTGCAGTATAAAAAGTACTGTTAATGTGTGTATTTTTAATTTTGGTATCACAGATATTTGCACTGATTTTTGCAGGCAGAGTTACAATAACCCCTCACTTTTACTGAGAAGACTGTGTAGACACTGATATCCATGCATGCATTCAGGCTTTACTCACTAACTCTATTAACCTTGGAGATATACATTATATTTTTAATATTTTTGAGTTGATAAATCATTTGATTAAACATAAGTTTCTTTTCCCACAATTTTAAATTTCTAAATAAGTGAACAAAAAAGGAAAAGAATTAAAAGGAATGATTTTAAATTTAGAAAGGGATCAGCTTCAACCATGTTATAAAATAATTCTGTAGTCTGTCATTTTGGAGCATATTTACATTCTTGATTTTCTGGAAAAGTACAGCTATGCCTTTGTGCACCATTGTTCATCTATTAGGAGTTCATCATTATAGATGTGGTATGCAGAGTTTAGCACTGGTAAACTGTAAGCATTGGTTGTACCTAGGGAGGAACTGACTCACAGTGTTTCCAACTATGATGCTAAGAATGTGGTCTGCTTAGATGATCACTGGGCTTAGTCCTAGAAGAGCCAAGAATCCAAATGTCTTTTCTATATGTCATATTTTCTTGCTGAGTCTAATGGGAGCTATTTGGCTTCATCCCAGGTGATGCAAACAGTATTTTCAATAACTCTTTCAATTTACTTATGAACCTTCTCTGGAGATGAGATTGATATGAAACCAATATACCCCAAACTTATATAAGAAAAGAATGGAATTTATGGAAACTTTAAATACTAAGCTTTTAATTAAAAGGCTATAACAAATTAACTCAAATAGTTTATAGATAAAAAACTGTAAGGCCACAGAGATTAATTATGTTTCCACAAAACACTAATGAAAAAATTAAATAAAATAAAAAAAACTCTGGATACAGAACTTAAACATGTTGAGATCAATAAAATTTCAGTTATACTTGATGAATTTTCTAAACAGGCAATGTTTCTAGCCTATTCTCAGTCCCTAGTGTTTGCCTAATCTGAGAAATGTGTAGGAAATAGTCCCACATGTAGGTGACTGAGAGACAATATAAATGACCATCTGTTCAAAGGAGAATTTTTGACTTGTAACTCATAGTCAGAACATTAGTCAAACATTTGACAGGAAGGTCCTCACCCTGCATCTTCTGGAAGGATTGGGCCAGTGTAGAGTTTCAGAAGCAGTCACCTTCCACATAAATATATGCAATATGTACCTGGTACTTGAATAGAAATTTTGACAAAAAGCCCAGTAAAAACTCAATTTTAAAATCAATTGTAAATAATGTTTCCTCCATCAATCATATATTTTTAAAAAATCCTTGATGTGAAGTTATTCACCACAAATACTGAAGAAACACTCTGGATGAGTGGTTTTCAGCTAAGCCCTAACATTTACATGCCTTGTAGATACAATTATCTAGTCTCCACCCATGAATGCTGCAT
Source organism: Arvicola amphibius (assembly GCF_903992535.2). Taxonomy (NCBI): domain Eukaryota; kingdom Metazoa; phylum Chordata; class Mammalia; order Rodentia; family Cricetidae; genus Arvicola; species Arvicola amphibius. The sequence goes on along the minus strand of NC_052052.2, from coordinate 81,371,960 downwards.
TCACTAAATCTCAGGGTATTAAAACACATATTCTTTGAGCCAGGTGGTGGTGACACATGCCTTAATCCCAGAACTAGGAAAGCAGAGGCAGGCGATTCTCATTGAGTATGAGGCCAGCCTGCTCTACAAAGCAAGTTCCAGGACAGACAGGGCTGTTAAATAGAGAAAGCTTATCTCAAAAAATCAAAACCATCAGCATCACCTCTGAGTCATTTTACACACCCCTTTCTGAATTTGGCAACAAGAATGTGATCTGTAGTTATCACATGGCTCTTGATGTTTTGCATGCTCAGGATCTGTTCTGATACAGAAAGTATAAATGAGAGAGCAGTGAAGACCAAGAGAGACAAAAGGGAGGAGTAAATTCTTCATGCTGAGGAGTATGATAGAAGTTCTCTGTTTTTGTTGAACTAAGGGTGCGAAGCATGGTGCTGGCCCTCTGTGGGATTCTGAAGAGCTATGTTAGATAAGAACAAGCTATAGACTAAAGAGGTACTGAAGCCTGAAGCCAGGATGACAACCTGTGACAGTTATGTGTCAATTGTCATCTCAACATCTTCTATAATCACCAGGGAGATGGACTTCTGAGCATGACTGTGGGAAATTATCATATATATATATATATATATATATATATATATATATATATATATATATTTCTCTGCTCCCCTCCCTGCCTCTCCCCTCCCCTTCCACCCTCCCCAAAGGTCCCCATGCTCCCAATTTACTCAGGAGATCTTGTCTTTTTCCACTTCCCATGTAGACTAGATCTATGTATGTATCTCTTAGGGTCCTCATTGTTGTCTAAGTTTTCTGGGATTGTGATTTGTCGGCTGGTTTTCTTTGTTTTATGTTTAAAAACCACTTATGAGTGAGTTCATGTGATAATTGTCTTTCTGGGTCTGGGTTACCTCACTCAATATGATGTTTCTAGGTTCTGGCTATGACAATCAATGCTGTTATAAACATAGTTGAGCACATGTCCTTGTGGCATGGTTGAGCATCCTTTGGCTATATACCTCAAAGTAGTATTACTAAGTCTTGAGGAAGGTTGTTTCCTAATTTTCTGAGAAATCACCACACTGACATTCCAAGGGGCTGTACCAGCTTGCATTCCCACCAGCAATGTGGAAGTGTTCCCTTTTCCCCACAACCTCTCCAGCATAAGTTATCATCAGTGTTTTGATCTTGGCCATTCTTACAGATGGAAGATGGAATCTCAGAGTTGTTTTGATTTGCATTTCTCTGATGACTAAGTATGTTGACCATATCTTTAAGTGTCTTTAGCCATTTTAGATTCGTCTGTTGAGAGTTCTCTGTTTAGGTCTGTACTCCATGAACTGAAAAGCTTCTGTAAAGCAAAGTACATGGTCAACAAGACAAAACGACAGCCTACAGAATGGGAAAAGAACTTCACTAACCCCACATCAGACAGAGGTCTGATCTCCAAAATATACAAAGAACTCAAGAAATTGGTCATCAAAAGAACAAATAACCCAATAAAAAAAAATGGAGTGCAGACCTAAACAGGGAGATTATCTTAATGGCACTAATTGAAGTAGAAAGATTGGCCCACTGTTGGTGGCATCATTCCCTGGGCATGAGACCCTTATTCTTTGAAATGGAGAAAGGTGATGAATTTAGACTTGAGAGTCCAAATATTCTGAATATTTGTCCAATAGCAAAGAATAAAATGTCACAATATATTATCATCTTGCAAAATCCAAATAAACTTTTTTATATGTAGCAATTCTAATCTCACAAAATAAAAATCAGAGATTAAACTAAGCTTCAAGTCCTAAAGAGGATAGAATGTCTTCTGGCCAACAGCAAAGAAGGGCAATTCTTTTATAAATTATGGTTCCTGATAGCTTCTTTCAACTTGGAAAGGGGTGGGCCATCCCAACCCCCACCCCCACTAGCACATAAAAACACATTTGTTTCTTTTTAGAAGGTCTCATTATGTGGTCTAGGCTAGTAGACTAAACTGGTGTTGAACTTATATTGATTGTCATAGCTCCACTTCCCAAGTCCTGGGATATGGGTGCATTGGGAACAGAGGGCTGTAAGAACCAGCTAATGTTGAGACAACATGACCTGATGTAGATATCTGGATGAATCAGCTAAAGGGACCTGACACTGAACATCTGGAGTGCTACAAATCAGCTTAAAATGGCTGACACTAGATGTCCAGAAATCCCCACAGTAAATAGCAATGTAATCTACTATGTAACCATTTCTGGCAGGGTGCCACTTTTGTTTGGTTCTGTATAAATATAACTTTGAACTCATGGGCTAGAGCCTGCCTGTATTGTTATCTGTAAGCCTGTGTGTCAATGCCTACTTGTAGGCAGCACTGGGTGATGACCTATGCCTAGGTACCTGCCAGTGTCTGTTGGTCTTAGCAGCTTCCCCCCAAAGTAAATACAGTATTACTTATCATTCTTTGAATCCTCAAATTCTCCTCAAGTATCTGCCATCATCACATCAAGCTCACTCTTTTCTAGTATCTGAACACAGTCATGCCCAGCTTGAGTGAAATTTTTACTGTAAATGGAATGATGGGCTTGGAGGACTTGAAATATAGTTAACTTGTAGAGCACTGGCTTAGCACACACTATGAATGTGTTCAATTTCCAAAAATCAAGAAATACAAGCAGACAGACAGAAAGGTAGTCAGACAGACAGATGGAAAGGAAGGAAGGAAGGAAGGAAGGAAGGGAGGGAGGGAGGGAGGAAGGGAGGGAGGGAGGGAGGGAGGGAGGGAGGGAGGGAGGGAGGAAGGAAGGAAGAAAGAAAGAAAGGAAGGAAGGAGAGACAAAGGGAGGTGGAGGGAAAAATACAAAAAGAGAGAGGGTGTGGGACTAATGAGAGAGACATATTCAGTGAGAGAGAAATACATTTGAACACAGAATGATGAGGAGGCTGTTTCAGGCTTTGGGGGAAAGAAAGCCAATGTAGGTGCTTTCTGGACACTGTGGCATTCTGAAATCTGATGACTAAATATTTGTTTTCTCATTGTCTCCATATCTCCCTGCTACTCTGACATGAACTATTGACAGAGTTTCACTAGGCTGAAGTATAATTCAGGGAAATTGAATCTGCAGTTTTGCAGAATTTCACAATGCCTTCGCAATTCTATATCAAATTATTTGCTTAAATCTAGTTTATTCTATTTTCTTGGTACTTGACGACCTATCAGCTGAAATATTTATTATACTATTGTCCCTTAGAAGTCATATGTTTCTCTCATTCTATGAAGAAATATGCTGACCAATTATATATATATGAGTATTTTTTATTTTAATTACTGAGTGTCTGTGGAATGAGAGTGCCCGCTTGGGTTAATTCTCTTCTTGGCCATTTCTTACTTTGTTTTCATTCTCCCCTTTACCAAAAAAGTTCTTTTACTAGTCACCATGAGTGAACTAGCATATGTTGGAGACCATTTTAAGTTGTATTCTCCAGGTTATGTGTAGCCTTTTGAAAGACTTTGTAAGGATCATACATACAAATAAATACAACTTGTTCTCTACTACAGAAAGATCATACCCTCACCCTGCACTAGAACCATGAAAAAGAAGCCCAACTTGGTCCTTCCTGTGACTCAAATCTTATTTCTGAGTTCCCTTCTAAACATATGCACATTGTATGTGGCATTCTGGCCCTAGTCTACTCCTTCTTGAGCTCCTTCAGTCTGCACACAACTACTAAATATTCACTGGACGGTGAAGCAATAAACAAGGCAAGGAAGTCTCTTACCTCAGAGAGAAGGATAATTTAACAGGCTGCGCTATTTTCTTTCAAGAAATTATGAATGTTACAACAGAAGAGAGAATATTCAGGCTAATCTGTGTAAGGAGGTAAACTGCTAAAGATTTCACTTAGTGGTTCTGTCATAAGAAGTCTCACTAGGGAGTTGAATGCTGAGAGGAGACTTCTATTTTTGTTAATCTTGTTTCTTCATTACTATGGCCATAAATGCTTGTATTTTAGACCAGCTCTAATTCTTCTTTGCTCTTCCTTCTGAGGCAGAGTTCCTTTCTAAGAGTTGACTAAAGTAGTCCACAGAAATTGCTTACACACCAGCTGACATGTAACACTCAGTACATTACTATTGAACATCCTTAGCTTTGTTAGTTTTATGATTACCATCCTTCATAATGTTTTTTTTTTCTTTTTACTTTTATCTCATCTGCAGTCAATATATTCAGGATCATTGTTTTTCTGGAATCCACCCCCAACTTTTCTACCCAACTTTTCTTGATATCCTATCCATTCTTCCCGTTTTTTTCCCACCATCTTTATCTCTACAGGTGGCATGCTACCATAGATGAAAACAAGAAACTTGGCAAAACTAAACTATGTGAATCTTGGTGTTCTGTTTATGCCAAAGAGCCATTTTCTTACACATCATTCAGTTGGACATATACTTCAGTATGTCCTACATGTGTGGAGCAAAGCAAACAAAGCATAGAATAAGGGATTTAATAGCTTGAATCACCCTGCTGTCTGCCTGAGGTCACCTTCAGTTGCTATAATGCTAATCCCTCCAGCAGAGCTTCTAGAGGAGGTGCTGTCTCTACTGGGTTTGCCTATGAGTGTGTCTGTGGAGGAATGTTTTAGTTAAATTATATGAGAAGACCCAGCCAGCATGGATAGCATCATTCCTTATGCAGGGGTTCCTGAGTAAAGAAATTGACATGACTACAAACAAAATGTTAGCATTTTTTTGTGAGCATCCATGCATTCATTTCTTTCTGTTCTAGACTATGGATGTGATGTTACTGATTGCTTGAATTTTCTGCTCTGATCTCTTTTACAGTGATGGACTCTAGCCTAAAACTGTATGCTGAAATCACCCTTTCTTTCCTCTAAATTACTTTTTGTTTGTGTATCTTATGATAGCAACAGAAATTAAACTAAGAAAGTTATTATTTCTCTGTTTTCCCATATTTACACATCCAAAATGCCATGTCTAAAATTAGGGTTTATTTATTCAAATAAACATATTCCTCTAATATATCCTCCCTCTTTTATTTAAAATATGCCTGTTCCAATACTCCTTCTACTGTGACATAGAATTATATCCTTTGACATCACACTGATCACAATTTGTTCCATCTTTGAAATAATAAACCTGTAATGGAATTTTTGATGACAAGGAGCAATAACAAGCTTACGTCAGTTTAAAAGGAAATGAGAATTCATTATTTCATGTATCTGAAAATCCCAGTGGTGACTTGAGCTTAGGCACCAGTTTGATGAGTGTCAGGCTTGCTTCTTTGTTACTCCTGTGCTTTGCCTTCAAGCTTTACTTTTGTTGTCTTATTATTTTCCTTACATGATGGAAAATGGTTCAGAAAGACATGGGCAACCTGCTCCTATGCTATAATACCCATGTAGAGAAAGACAAGCAGGTTAGGCTGCTTGTGGCTCTACTGCAGTTCTTTGCCCACAGTTATCTATCTACTCTTGACCACTCACTGGATGTGCACAGAAGTCAGGGACCTAATATCGGAGTTTAAGACCCACTTCCAAGATGATCCATGGAAAGATGGGTGCATTCTTTCATCTGTCAGTTTTGGGGCATCAGGAGCATGAATTAAAAGGATTTCTAGCCAAAGAAATGAGTCATTCCTCAGCAATGCAATGAATGACAGGAAGGCAGTTGACAGTGTCTCTCACCCTGAGTATGTCATCCAAGGCCTGTCACTTTGAGAATGCCATCCAAGACTGGTCACAAATCTAGTTCCAACATAAAATTCAAGTTTTCCATCATTCCCTTTTTTACATTACTCTTGTCAGACTGAATTAGTTGCTCAAGATTTCCATTTCCGTGATTTAGCTCCAAATTAACTTTTTTTTTTTGTCATTCCTTTGGATTGCCATACTTCTGCTTCTGGTATCTCCTCAAACTTTGTCTTCTTAGACTTAAGAAAACATATATACCTGGTCACCAAGATTAAAAAGATAAAATGCTTCTTTCTTGTTGAGATGATTGGATATGCATTTACATTCTAGAGCTGCAGTAGATCTATGTATGTATATATGTATCTATCATCTATCTATCATCTATCTATCTATCTATCTATCTATCTATCTATCTATCTATCTATCTATCTATCATATATATCATTTATATGTGTGAGTTCCCCCTCATTCTCCTTCTTCCTTTCAGCACAATTAAAGAAACTTACACTGTTTCTCTACAGGTTAATGATCTTTTTTAAAATAACAAAAGCATTGCTGACATAGATTTTAAAGGTAGCTTTGGGGTGTCTGCAAGGACACTTACTAGAGAATTATTCACAGAACAATCCAATAATCTAGAAATTATTACTAAAGTCCATCAAAATGAATGTAGGAAGTAAAGAAAGTTCAACATTCACTATAACTCTGCCATTAGGAATCCATATTTTCTGTCATTCATATCAAAGTCTTGTTCTATATGCCATTTATTCTTTTCCAAGAAATCATACGTAACTAAAATTATTTCATGTTCTCATTTACAAATATTATAATCATACTGATAAAACACATGTCTTTTTTCAAAATTTAATGGTCTGTGGCACATTAATTCCTTGACAAATAAGCAATAAATTCATATTTGTCTTCATCTTTTCATACTAAATCTTAAAGAAACTTCCTAAGCAGTGTGTATATACCGCTGCCTAGACAAGTTGTTCTAATGTACATTCAATAGAGTGTTCTCTATTGGGTTTTCATGTCTTTGGTCTCATGCTACCTACACATATACAGACTGCTTCTGGAAACCCTCATATTGGCCAAGACATCATCACCATCAATACTAAGATACTCATTACAGAACATGTAATCAAAGCCCATTGCAGGCTAAGATCAAGTTTTATTCTAATTTCCTTTTAGAATAAATAAGCATCTAAATAAATAATGACATGAAGGCATTAAAAATCAAATTATGTCATGAGATATCAACTGTAATTTTGGAACAAATGCATTGTAAATACAGTTACATTTTATGCTGATTTCAAATATTAATGAGTGGTGAACATCTTCAATCAAACTTTTAATGATATAAGAATTCATATGGCTTTAAGTATTTTTCCTCCTGTAGGGAACACTATTTTTCAGCAGCATGAAGGTTACCACTGATTATACAAAGACAGTAGTGCATAAAATATGACTTACAAGGCTGGAGTGATGGCTCAGAGGTTAAGAGCAGTGGCTGTTCTTCCAGAAGACAGAGACTCAATCTCTGGCACCCATCTGGTGGCTCACAAGTGTCTGCAACTTCAATCCCAGTGGATCTGTCACCCTCTTCTGGCCTCTAGAGACACTGCATGCATATAGTGCACAGACATACATGAGGCAAAACACTCAAACACACAAAATAATAAAACTAAATAGTTTAAACAAATTAAAATATGACTACAACAGAGTTAGGAATGGAAGTTCCAGAAGATAAATGCTCACCAGATAATGGAGATGGATTCAAAAGATATAGGAGTTGATTTGATGGAATTCTTATAATTAAATGTGGGATGATTTGAGCAATGAAATAGAAAATAGTGGGTTAAATTATAAGTCATAAAATAAGACTCTTTAAATTCATTAGCATGAGTAACATAGGAATAAATGAACAACTTAATAAAGAAATGAAGGGAAATAGACACAATTTCTTATATTACAACTATTCGGCTGCCTTGTCTAGCCTCCATATGAGGGCCTTTGCCTTGTCTTAATATATCTTGTTTCATCATGTTTGGTTATTGTCTCTTGGAGACCTTCTCCTTTCTGAAGGGGGAATGAGTTTTGTGGGAAGTGGAGGTTGTGGGGAGCTGAGAGGAGTACACTGAGGGGAAACTGTGGCTAGGATGTATTGTCTGAGAGAACAATCTATTTTCAATTAAAAATGGATAAAAGGAAAAAACAATGTATTCTCCATTTTATAATATATAAGTATTATAAACATACATTATAAATGCATAGTAAATTATCACAACTGCAGTAGAATACATCATTTTTAAAACTTAAGATTTGAAGTTCTAATGGTCAGAAATTTGAAGTAGATTTTACCAACCTAAATTAAAGGTCTTGGCAGGAATGTTATCCTTTCTGAAAGGTTCAAGGTAAAATCCATGTTCTTGTATTTTCCAAACTCTATAGGCTCCTGCATCCTCAGACTGTGGCTCCTTTTATCATCAGCATCAGAGGCAACCTTGGAATGGTTCTGTCTCACTCTGATACAATTTATATTTTTCTCTCCTTTTACATTTGAAGGGACTTCAATTATAATATACATTCTGGATAGTTCAGAAGAGTCTTTTCCTAGGTCAATTGCTTAGTGACCACATTGTGTCTGTAATCATAGTTCTCCTTTACAATGAAACACACACACATACATACTCACATTCATATATACATACACACACATGCACGTACATACACACACACACAAACACACACACACACACACACACATTTGCACACAAACATGTATTCATATTCTGGATTGTAGAATGTAAGCTTTAGGAAAAAATACAACTCTGTAATACAGAATTTTGTTTGATAAATATTAAGAAAACTATGTAAAAAATTACCACTTGGCCTATACTATTGTAATAATTATTGTATGAATTAGGGGATTCTCCATTAGGAGTAATAGGAAGCAGGTCAGTTGAATACTTTCAGTCTCAACCGATATGATAGTTACTAGTTACAAATGGAATAACTGCCTTTCATACAGACATGATAGACACTACCATAAGCAAGTTATTAATGAGCCATGGGACATCTAAAAACTACCAAGTATGTGTGTAATTAGAGTACCCAAAAGAGAACAAAGTGTAGAGGATAACAAAATAGATTATATAAATAAATAATGACTCATAATTATACACATTTGATGAGAATCATAAGACAGATATCCAAGAAGCACAATGCATTCCAAGCAAGCAAAACATGAAGGCACAATGGAATGGAACAATCCACAAGGCACAGCATAATCAGATTTCTTAGACTAGTGTTAAAATATTAAGATAAAGCCTGGCGGTGGTGGCGCACACCTTTAATCCCAGCACTCAGGAGGCAGAGGCAGGCGGATCTCTGAGTTCGAGGCCAGCCTGGTCTACAAGAGCTAGTTCCAGGACAGGCTCTAGAAACTACAGGGAAACCCTGTCTCAAAAAACAAAAAAAAAATAAAATAAAATAAAACAAAAAAATATTAAGATAAAATAAGACAGAACACACTATGTACTGAGAATCAGCAACAAGGATACAGGGAGGAGCCAGCCAGATAAACAGAACTGGAGAAACAAAAATTGAACATTTTCAGAGGACAGAAGAGAAGAATGCAGTAAAAAGCACAAGTAGCCCAGGCTGTAACTGTGTAACCTGGAAACACATGCTAAAATTATGGGAAAAAAATGACTTGCTCCATTGCCCAGCTCAAGAAGAAAGATGTGGTTGGTATCTCAGGAGAACAAGATGGGGAGAACACTCAGTGTAGAATAATAGTGAAATCAGAATTTTGAAGCAATGCAGAGGGTGTCTCTTAATGTTTTAAGTCAAAAGTGAGGGTGTTGATTCTTTCAGACTTGCACTATATATTCTATAAAATATTACAATCACATCCTGGCAGGGATTTCTGTAAAAATGAACAGGAAGTTTCTGAAATTCTTTTGGAATGCATGGGGCCTCCAATAGTCAAAATCCATTCTAAAAATAAAATGTTATCCAATATGAAGGACACGCACAATTTGATATCGGATTTATTTTAAAAGCTGACATCTTTTGAGGACATGGGTTTCAGGATGCAAATGTTCTTGATGCTTTGTTCAGAGTTCTCTTCTGTTGAGCTCATGTGACCCAAGGACATGGAGACATCTGTTTCTCTTCAGAAACCTCTGCAGAAGCAGACAACTGTTACGGAGTCACTCTCTGTGCTCCAAACACACACAACCTTCATCTAGAACAGCCTGTCCTAAAAACTTGTGTTACTTAGTTTATTTTTCTTATTATTCAGAGAAATACTAATGAACACTATAGGTGTCTCCAAGATAAATACACAGATATATAGATATAGAGATGAAGAGCTAGAGAGATGGATAGACGGAGAATAGCCAACGGATAGCAGACAGATAAATGATAGATAGTAGCCCTTATATACAAATACACTGATATAGAGTATATAGATCTCCTTGGGGAAAATTGAAGAGACTGATTTGGAAAAAACATAATTATTTTTCAGAGCTGAATAAGGATTTATGTTACTGAGTGTGGCAGCTTCTAGGATCTATCAATGTTGCCAGTGAAATTCTAATTTGCAAATTAGTTCAAAATCTCCTCAATTATTTCTGGGAAATAGTATGAAATGGGAGTTCTTCTGTATTTTCAATCACACTGCAGTGATAAAAGCTGTATCTTATATCCCTTTCAAAATTTTTTTCTCTTGAATTATCAATAGTTAAGCATACTCTTGCTTTGTCTGCATGTTAGCAGAATTCAAGTCAAATCTAGCAGTCAAAACATACAAATTTAAAAACTAATCTTGCTGTAAAGAAACAAAGCTAATTTATTTCAGTTCCCAAAGAAATTCTGATGTGCTGCTGGAGTTTGTAACCCAAAGTCACACACAAAAATTCATGTAACAATCTCCCATAAGAAAGAAACAGAATAAGAAAGAAATGAGAATATTTTCTTTTATTGTGATCTCTCCAGGCTTCAGATGTAACTGTGCAGCTCCTGCCAATTTCAGAAGGCTATAATAAGAATTAAAGTGGACCAAAACTAAAATAATAAATGAGTAGATCATCTTTTCTTGGATTAAAAACTGTATAATATGGAACAAGCCTTTGGAAAATGCAGTTCTGAGTTTGAATCTTAGCTCCACATTTCCTAACCAAGGAATTGTGCCAACTCTTTCCCACTTTCTTGGCCTCTGTGCTTATTTCTGTAAAAGAAGGGTCACCCACAGTAATGTCACGGGATAGTCGTGAGGGTAAACTGTGATAATCAGTAATAAAGTCCCCATACAGGGAAGGACACCTGGTTGTGTTACAGTCAAACAAGTTCCCTTTCTACCAAGGGGAACAAGGGACCCAGAGGCTGCTGAACATCAAGAGTAGGGAGAAGGCTGTCAACAGTAGAACATAACAATTTATAAATTTCTATTTCACAACAAGCCCTGGAACATTCATCGTCTGTGGAAATACACAAGTGCCGAGCCCGGGGCTGGTTCCCAGCCACAGAGTCCAACGCAAATGCACCTGAATGACTAACGTGTGTTGTGTGACTCACTCGTCCCTGACTGCAATCTGGGCCCATCTGCTGAGCAGAGCCACCAAAACCAGGAGAAGCCAGTGTGGGTTGCTGAGGAGCTCTAAGAAGAGGGAGTTCTGCACATTCTCAAGGTGTGTTAGGGAAATGGCTCCTAACCATTCTTTATCAGGCTCCAAGAGAAGCCAGCAAGTTTTCTACACATAGTTACATGTCTTTCTGGGCCTGTTTCCATTTTAGCAGAAAAAAAAGTCACATTCCGGCTAGGGCACCAGAGAATTTCCCTAGGCCTCAAAGACTGACTTTGCTGGCTACTTTTACATCAATTTGACACAGTCTATAATCATCTGAGAGGAGTGAACCTCAGTTGAAAAGAAAATGCCTCCATAAGATGGGGCTGTATTCAAGCAAGTAGGACATTGTCTTAATTAGTGATAGACAGGAGAGAGCCCAGACCATTGTGGGTGGTGCCATCTGTGGGCTGTTGGCCCTGCATTTTGTAAGAAAGAAGGCTTGACAAGTCATGAGGAGTAAACCAGTAAACAGAACTCCTCAATGGCCTCTTCATCAGCTCTTACCTCTGTGTTCCTACCATAGTTAAGTTCCTGTCCTGACCTTCTTCCATGATGAACAGCGCTGTGGACGTGTATGTCAAATAAACCCTTTCTTCAAGTTGTCTTTGGTAACGGTATTTCACTGAAGCAACAGTAACCCTGAGGAAGATAAATTCCAAAGCTCTTTTTCCTTAACCACTTCTATTTTGTACCATGCAGGGTGTTTGCTAAACTACATTGTCTTGGGGGTTAGAGAATTTGAGTCAGAAGGATGCTATTAAGTACTACCATCTTCCAAACACCACCCAAAAGCCTTACGTGCAGGAGAGACCCAGACACATAAAGTTGACCTTGCTTGCTAATTTGTCTACTCTGATTTCGTTATCTATCATGATCCCCTGAGTCATTCCTTACAAGAATTTAGCTAGATAATGATGAGAATACAACCTACATTCCCCTTACATCCTTTCACATGGTTCTATGGATCAACTGCAAACTTGGTTGATGCCAAGATTGGAAACTAACCTGAAATCTTGCCTTCCTGCAGTCCCCAGCCTTGCTCACCTCTATGCTCACCACTGTGCAGTTTGAGAGGAACATGAGCCTCCAGTGAACACATTCCCCTTTTAAAATAAGCTCACAAAAAACTATCCCATTATTAGTGCCAAAGCTGAATCTAGAACTGTGGCACATAGCAGATCTCCAATTGAAATGGATTAATAAAAATGTTGCGGATCCCTGGGGGTGGCAGGTAGTAGAAACGCTGCAGGTCCCCAAGTGGTGACAGTGGGACATGTGGCAGCGGGACATGTGGCAGCAGGCAGCAAGCCCTGAGAGCAGCCAGTACAAGGCAGGGACGGCTGCAGGTCCCCGAGCCATGGCTGGACCAGGGCAGGAAAGAGACAGAGACATCTATAGGCATGCCATGCAAAGTGAGGCTGGATATTTATTCAGTGGCTTATGGAGGGGGAAGGAAGAAGAGGAGAAAAAGGAGAGAGAAAGAGAAAGAGAAAGACAGAGAGAGAGAGGGAGAGAGAGAGAGAGAGAGAGAGAGAGAGAGAGAGAGAGAGAGAGAGAGAGAGAGAGATTGGATACAGAAGGGGAAGGGGAGAAGTGGGGAGAGGCAGAAGCTGCCTCTTAGAGAGGGAGAAGGAAAAGGAAATGAAATCAGGCTGAAAGCTGAAGATCTGCCTGCCTCAGTGGACAGGGGAGGGAATGGGCATGCCTTGTCTCTTAAAGAGACAGAACAAATCATTACACCAATAATAATTAGTTGAAAGATAGATCAACATTTCAGAAACACAGAGAGAAACTTAACAAGGTCTTTATTTAGAGATTATAATGAATGTAAAATAGTAATATTGGGACTTTTTCTATAGAAAGAAAATCATAGCTTCAGATATTTATCAAATGTAAAGTGATATAAAATGTGTATGGGGAGAATGTGGTTGTATTTGTAGGAAACAATTGCAGTTTGCAAGAAGTTCAACTACAGCCAATGTCTGCTTCATGAGATTCTTTCAGAAAGTCAAGTCTGCAGGGAAAACCCACAGAGGAAGCAGCTGGAAGCAGTTGTCTCAATTCCCCCACCACATAGTCTTTTCTCAGGTTTGTCCAGTTTTGTTTTCAAAATTCATCTTCCTACAAATTATTATTCTGGATGTCCAGACAAGAATAACAGATGTATTTCAGTGTTTTACATAGAAGTACAGTGATAAAACAAGCTCAACACACTATATTTAAAAGATTTTTATGTTTAATTAGGTACACTTGTGTGCTTGTGTCTAGACATGCCATTATAGGTGTTTGTGGAGGCCAGAGGGCTGGATTCCCTAGAGTTGGAGTTATAGGTGACTGTGAGTTCCCTGCAATGAGTGCTATGAACTGAACTCAGTATTCTGTAACAACACTGTGCACTCCTAAGCTCTGAGCCATCTCTCCAGCCCTGCAAAAGAATGAGTTCTTTTGTGTCTTGCAAACCCACTGGAAAGAGGGATAGTGACTTAGAAAGAGGACGTATTTGGAAAGCCATTAACTGTGGTTCTTGTTGAAGCTCAGATCTTTTCACATTGGTAATTTCTAACTTGTTATACCCAGATCACAGAGTACCCAAAACCAACTAGGAAACTGAGTCCTGTATTGAAAAGCAAAGAGCCTTTATTCTTATTCAAGTTTGAACTCAGACTCTTTGTGTGTTCAGCGTGTTGGCTCAGTTGGAGAGCTCTGAGCACAATTGGGGTGGGGGTTTTTTATAATAGCAGGGAGATTTATAAGGTTCAGGACCCTTGATTGGCTGACATTTGTTTAGTGGTGCCCTGGCAAAAAGGGGATGGGTGTATGCTGGGCTAAGGGACATCAAGTGACTCTATTTACAATAGTTGGAGCATGAGGAATTTCTTTTGCATGGTCTGTTCCTGGGTGGAGCATGGGTGATCTCAGTTTGTGGTCTTGTTTTGGAACCAGGTATTGCCTTAGAGTAAACTACCAAGACTGGAGCCTCTATTGAGCTTAATATGTTTTGGCCATACATAACTCACCTAGAGCCTCTCTTCCTCTGTCTCTGAAAACTAAGGGACTTGATTTAAGCACTGAGTATTTGAGGCAGTTTTTGACAGAATTTCCTACAGCTAAATATATGTGCATAGTAAGATCCAGCAATATCTCTTTCCCTCTCTCTCTCTCTCTCTCTCTCTCTCTCTCTCTCTCTCTCTCTCTCTCTCTTTCTCTCTCTCTCTCGCTCTCTCTCTCGCTCTCTCTCGCTCTCTCTCTCTTTCCTTCCTGATTCCCTTTATTTCAGTAAACTCCACATTCAGACTCTGTCTATATGGCCTAATTGTCTCCCATTCAGGGCCCTCACCCTAAGTACTAAGTACTAAGTACTAAGGTACCAACTCAAGCTGTACTCATAAAAATTGATAAAACCAATTTACAGTGAGAAAGTTGGTTTGGGGTTAGGTAGACCTGAACTCTAATCTTAAACTTGCATATAAATAACTATGGAGTTTGGAACAGATTGAATTTCCTCTTGAAGTTGTGGAGTTCTATATGTGGCATATGAAACATTCAGTATGTCTCTTAATTAAACTATGTAGAAAACAGCAAATTTGGCTCCTGGTGTTACAGACTTTGATATCAGTTCCCGCTTTGATGTGTTCTGAGATCAGAAGGCATTCCTAACTTTAACTTCTGTTGGTTTCTGTTTTTCTCACCTTCACACCTGTTTTGGTTCTGCTTTGATTGCTTTATGACGCTTACCGCCCACTCTGTTCTCTTCCTTCCCTCCCTCCTTTCCTTTGTTTTACACTTCTCTCCATATTTTCTTCTGCTCCCTGTCTTGATCTTATTTTGGGCTTGCCAAGGCTCCGCTCCACATCAAACAACTGTAAACCCTGCTAGTACTAAAAGAAGTTACAGATATTTCTTCACAGTTTCTCTTGGCAGAGACCTCATGAGGACCATTGGCGACTGACAACGTTCCAGCATTTGAACAATGCAGATCACACTTCTCCACCACCTTTTTACTTTTATTTTTACTTTAATTTTCGAGACAGGGTTTCTCTGTAGCTTTGGAGCCTGTCCTGGAAACTAGCTCTTGTAGACTAGACTGGCCTTGAACTCACAGAGATCCTCCTTCGTCTGCCTCCCCAGTGCTGGGATTAAAGGAGTGCACCACCACTGCCCAGCTTTAATTTTATTTTTAATTATTTTTACTATTAATGCCTTTTCTTTTGGGAAATATTGTATGGGCTTTGGTAAAAGACTAAAATGTGTCCCATGGTAGCTTCTCTAAACAAAATAATTCTTTGGGAAAAAAAACATCCCTGACACTGTGGAACCAGGAATTTCATTGTGCCCTCCTACTTACACCAAGAACAGAAATACTAGACTACCCGTCCTTAAGGGTGAAATGCCTAAAATTCAGAGACCAAAACCATTAAAGGCAAGAGTTCAGTTCATGAATACAGAGAAATTAGAATGGTGTATTATTATGGGGAAAAACTGAGATAGCAGGACCTTCACTTTGGGCAACATATGAGGGGAACTGGCTTACATAGTAAGACTTAAAAATTGTATAGTGTGTGCTCCCCAGGAGAAGTCCTCTTTTCAAGGTCAGGCATTTGGATAAGGGTCTCTATTCCCTACTGGGCTTGTGTAAAGTTCCTGCTTGCTAAAGCAGTCATTCCTATCTCTAAAGGAATTAGTGACCCTTCATTAACATATGAATGATGCAGATTGTCAAAGTCACTGTTGGCTGGCTTCCTCAACCCCTAATCTCAATCCACACCTTGAGTCACCAGTTTAATCCTACCTGCAACTACTTAGTATAAAGGGAATAATCCATTCTCAATTAAAGTTGCTGGCAGTCAACCTGATTCATCCTTCGGATTATGTCTGTCTCCCTCTTCTCTCCCCATGACTTCACACATCCTCTTTGGGACCTGAAATTTGTAATAGCTTGTAAGAAAGGAAATGGCATTGAATTATTCTGAGGTTCATTTGCCCTATGTACATGAACTGCCGCAGCAAAAAGCATCAATCAGCTGCCTCACACACAGAGCACAGGACTCCAGGATTCCAAAATGAATGCCAACCCTCACATTGCTGGTTGAAAATATTGTCCTCCATTTGCTCTGTTCCTCTGCTTTGATACATTTTCTCTACAGAGATAAGACCTTTACCCCTTTGTTACAATCCCTCCAACAGTCACATAATGTACTTGGAATAAATTGAAGTCCTCAATATCACCCACCAGGATTATTAGGGTCATTCCTTCTAGCACTTAATTGCCACTATCCTCTCACTATAGTGACCTTACTTCTGCTTCTCAAACACACTACATTTTTATCATCTTAAGGTCTACACTGCAATCCTTTATCAAGAACAGGCTCCAAGATTTCCTAGAGAGCTCTTCCTCCGAAGTCTAAGTATCCCATCTGGAGAGACTTCCCAACACTAGTCTTGCTAAGGTAAACTTTGTTACACCCTAGTTTACAGCATCATTCTATTTTAATTTTGTTACAATACTTTTCATTGGCCCAGTTATCTGCTATAGTTTTGTGTTGTTTATATGCTTGCTGGGTCAGATGCTATTAATATTATTGGCATAGTATATGGTGAGTTCAGTAATATTCAGTCTTACCATCTAGGTGCTCAGTACTCTTTTCTCATGGTTGAATGCGGTATTTCCCTGATCCTCGTAAAAGCAGCTGTGTGTTATTTAGTAAAAGAATGCAGCCTAGGTGTCTCCTTCTCCTTGAAGTTCACTTGCTGGGTATATTAGTTAGATTTTTGTCAGCTTGACCCAAGCCAGGAAGAGGGAACCTTAGCTGAGTAACTGCCACCATTAAATTAGCCTGTGCTTGGGTCTGTGGAGCATTTCTGTTCAGTGATTGAAGTAGGGGAAGGTTCCAGTCTACTGTGAGCAGTGCCACTCTTAGGCAAGTGGTCTTGGTTACATAAGAAACCAGGCTGAGCAAGCTGTATAGAACCAGCCAGTCAGCAGCACTGTCCTCTGCTTTAGTTCCTACCTGCTGGTCCCTACTTTGAAGTCCTGCTCTTTGTTGCTGTGTTAGACCTGGGAATTGCAGGATAGAATAAACTCTTTCCTCCCCAAGTTGGTCTTGATCAATATGCTATGATAGCAACAGAAAAGCAAACTAGCACACTCCGTCTAACCATTCACAGACTTTACCTGACAGTGGAACATTTAATACAAATTCCTCCTCTCTTTACTCATCTACTTATGATTGAGAAATGAGTTTCCTACCAAGCAGGAATGGATGTTTGACTTATTTTAGAATACTGTATTAAAATTCTCAACAGCTAGGCCTCAGCTGATTTACTTCTTGCTTACAAGTGGTATTTAGGATAGAATAAACATGATTTTTGTATTTTTTAGATCCCCATTTTTATTTATCTACTAAAGAACTCAACTACTTATAGTAAAAACCTTGGTGAATTTGCTGTTTAGCTCTGCAGACAATGAACAGAAATGCCACACATGTGAATAAATGTTTTCCCCAAATTTGAACTCCCTTTAAGACGTTTTATTGTGGTGTATATTGAACATTTATTCTGCACACATACACTTAAGCAAAGATTTGTCATGATCATCCCTCAAGACCTTTCCCCTTCCTTCAAAGTCAGGGTGGGCATAGAAAAAAAGAAGAAATTAAAAACATATCAAAAGAGATTGACAGTGAAATGTAACATAAATATTTTGGAATTTAATCTGTGGTTTAACACATAGTAGCTGTTTGACATTGACAAATTATTTAACCTCCTTAGCTGTAATTTTCTCAGTAGTGTGACATTTAACACCTGTTCTCTTCTTTGCTTGATTGTTGTTGTAGAATCTAAATGAGTTTACAAAATCCTTGAGTATTAAGAAAATGTCAGCTCCTATCATCAACTATAAGTCACTGCAATTACGGTCTTCACTGGGGATGTGATGTAGTCAAGCAAATGAGCTGGGTAGCTTTGGTGCTTTTTGAGGAAACCAATGGCCTTACCAGCTCTTTTGTTTTTCCTTAGAAAAATTAATCTCAGCTGAGTACAGCCTCTAAGGAGGAGGATGGGTTTGTAAACAATTACACAGAAGTAGTCACATGCCTTTCTCCAGACCTGACCACCACATGAGTGAGGAATAATGTGGATGCTGTGGATGAACAGAGCATTTCATTTTGTTGGTCTTGAAAGCTAAGGATTCTTGTGTGATGTTGAAAGCCATTTCATCTTCAGGGTGAAGGTGAAGGGAGGATGGATTGTCTCTGTTCTCTTACAAGGACAATGTTGGGTTTTGGGAGAGGAGAATGCATCTGTGATTTTGTGAATACCTATTGTTCACAGGTAAATATTAATAGAAATACTCACCCTACATTATCTGCCAAAATTAGCCTTCTTCGTGCCCCATGGCTGTATTTTTATCTCTGAGATCACCATGAAAGCATGAGTCCTAAAAGGGATTATAAAACATTTCTACAGCTGTGAGGACTTTATTCACTGATCAAATAGGGTCAAGATAGGAGGGGTCATTTATATTTACATTCTAATACAAATTTATTTCTAACTATTGAGATTCATTTCATTTTTCACTTCCTAATAAGCCCCAGTTTTCTCATAGTCAATTTAATAATAAATTATATGAAAGTTGTTATTTGTGTGGACTAGTTTTATGTCAACACAAGTTATTGTAACCTGAAAGGAGGGGACCTCAATTGAGAAAATGTTTCCATAAAATTGGGCTGCTGGCAAGCCAATAAAGCATTTTCTTAATTAGTGATTGATGGAGGAGAACTTAACACATTGTGGGTGGGTAGATCCCTGGTCTGGCGGTCCTGGATACTATAAGAAAGCAGGCTGAGCAAGCCATGAGGACAATTCAGTACGCAGCACTCCTGCATGGCCTCTGCATCAGCTCCTGCTTGGAGGGCTCTGCCCTGTTTGAGTTCCTGCCCTGACTTTCTTCACTGATGAGCAGCAATGTGGAAGTGTAAGCTAAATAAAGTCTTTCTTGCCTGACTTACATTTGGACAGGGTGTTTCATCACAACAACAGTAACCTTAAGACACCCCGAAGGACAAAGTATTTTAAAATTTAAGATACTGATTTCACACCCTTTGTTCTATGAAAGACAAACCCACTGTTTTAATTTTGTTTAGTTTCATTATTTGTTTGTATTACATAATCTGTTTGTATATTTACATGTAAACACATAGTATGAGGCTCTTTCTGGGAAAGTTGAAGAAGGTAAACTTTCCAGAGAAAATATCTGAATTAACATTTAAGTTATTCAGTTCCTCTGAAAACTCCAAGACCTAAAATAAAGCATTAAACAGATATGTTTAATTCATTGTTCCTTCGTGTTTGTGTGTGTGTGTGTATCCTAATACCTTTAGAAAAATTAGAGTTCATTATTTTAAAGGGGTTATAAATAATATTCTATCACTATGCCTTAAAGAATATGGTTTAAAGTATAATAAAAATCTAGGACTTCAAGAGACTTATTTTTTTGGACCTCTCTCTGGGTATAAATCTCATAATATCTTCAGTGAAAACCTATCCAAGGTATTCTTCCTCTCTCTCTCTGTCTCTCTCTGTCTCTTGCTCTCTCTCTCTCTCTCTCTCTCTCTCTCTCTCTCTCTCTCTCTCTCTCTGACTGTGAAATTGGGATAGCATCTGGTCTCTTGATCTCAAAGATGATGGGTATTACTTAGTATAAAAACACACTTCAGACTATGTAAAAATACTGTATGAAAAGAAACAAAAGGAGTTAAGACAGGTGCATCCTTGGTAGACAAACATCCTAGTGAGTCATTCCCATAGATACCTCACAGGTTATATAGGCAGTCTCTGTCTCTTCAAACATATCTTCTAGTCTTCTGTTCTAAATATAGAAGTTCATCAATCTGACTACAGGGAAAGGCCAGTTTGGGCACCCTCTCCTCTATTGCTTAGAATCTTAGCTTAGGTTATCCTGGTGGATTCCGGGGAAAATCTCTAGAGCCAGGTTTTTTGCTAATCCCATAATGGTTCCCTCAATCAAGATATCTCTTTCCTTGCTCTCATCTCTGTCAATCCTCCATTTTGACTATCCCATTCTCACAAGAACTCCTCACCACTCCGATTCTCCTGAATATCTTTTATTTATTTTATTGATTTTTATTGTGGACTCTGCTTTTCCTCTCTGCCCTTCAACACTCCCCCAGTGTCCCCATGCTCACAATTTACTCAGAAGATCTTGTCTGTTTTTACTTCCCATGTAGAAAGATCTATGTATGTCTTTCTTAGTGTTTTCATTATTGTCTTACTTCTCTGGGACTGTGGTTTGTAGGCTGATTTTCTCTACTTTATGTTTAAAAACCACTTATGAGTGAGTACATGAGATAATTGTCTTTCTGGGTCTGGGTTACCTCACTCAAAATGATGTTTTCTAGCTCCATCCATTTTCCTGCAAAATTTAAGATGTCATTTTTTTTTCTGCTGTGCAGTACTTTATTGTGTAAGTGTACCACATTTTTCTTATCCATTCTTTGGCTGAGGGGCATTTAGGTTGTTTCCAGGTTCTGGCTATGACAAACAATGTTGCTATGAACATAGTTGAGCACATGTCCTTGTGGCATGATTGAGCATCCTTTGGATATATACACAAAAGTGCTATTACTGGGTCTTGAGGAAGGTTGTTCCCTAATTTCCCGAGAAACTGCCACACTGACATCCAAAGGGCTGTACCAGCTTGCATTACCACCAGCAATGCAGAAATGTTCCCTTTACCCTACAACCTCTCCAGCATAAGCTGTCATCAGTGTTTTTGATCTTGGCCATTGTTACAGGTATAAGATGGAATCTCAGAGTTATTTTGATTTGCATTTCTCTGATGACTAAGGATGTTATTCAGCCATTTTAGATTCCTCTGCTGAGAGTTCTTTGTTTAGGTCTGTACTCCATTTTTAAATTGGATTATTTGTTCTTTGATGACCAATTTTTTTGAGTTCTTTGTATATTTTGGAGATCAGACCTCTGTCTCATGTGGGGTTAGTGAAAATCTTTTCCCATTCTGTAGGCTGTCATTTTGTCTTGTTGACTGTGTCCCTTGCTTTACAGAAGCTTTTCAGTTTTAGGAGTCCCATTTATTGTTTCTTTCAGTGTCTGTGATGGTGGGGTTATATTTAGGAAGTTGTCTCTTCTGTCAATGAGTTCAAGTGTACTTCCCACTTCTTTTCTATGACGTCTAGTGTGGCTGGCTGTATGTTGAAGTCTTTGATCCAAATGGACTTGAGTTTTGTGCATGGTGATAGATATGAATTTATTTTCATTCTCCTACATGTTGATATCCAGTTATGCCAGCACCATTTGTTAAATATGCTTTCTTTTTTCCATTTGATATCTTTTGCTTCTTTGTCAAAAATCAGGTTTTTGAAGGTGTATGGATTAATATCCACATCTTCGATTCAGTTTCATTGGTCCTCCTATCTGTTCTTATGCCACTACCAGGCTGTATTGTAGCTCTATAATATAGTTTGAAGTCAGGGATTGTGATGCCTCCAGAAGTTCTTTTATTTACAGGATTGTTTTGGCTATCCTGAGTTTCTTGGTTTTCCATATGAAGTTGAGTACCATTCTTTCAAGGCCTGTGAAGATATTTGCTGGGATTTTGATGGGCATTGCATTGAATCTGTAGATTGATTTTGGTAAGACTGCCATTTTTCTATGTTAATTCTACCTACCCACGAGCATGGGAGATCTTTCCACTTTCCGGTGTCTTCTTCAATTTCTTTCTTCAAAGATTTAAAGTTCTTGTCATACATGTCTTTCACTTGTTTGGTTAGAGTTACTCTGAGATATTTTATGTTATTTGTGGCTATTGTGAAGGGTGTTGTTTCTCTGATTTCTTTTCCAGCCCTTTTATCATCTGTGTACAGGAGGGCTACTGATTTTTTTGAGTTAATATTGTATCCTGCTATTTTACTGAAAGTGTTTATGTGTTGTAGAAGTTTCTTAATAGAATGCTTGGGGTCACTTATGTAAACTATCATATCATCAGCAGACAGTGAGAGTTTGACTTCTTCTTTTCCTATATGTATCCCCTTGATTTTCTTTTGTTTTATTATTGCTCTTGCTGGGACCTCAAGAACTATATTGAATAGATATGGAGAGAGTGGACAACCTTTCCTTGTTCCTAATTTCAGTGGGATCATGGAAGTTTCTATTTAGTTTGATGTTGGCTGTTAGCTTACTGTATATTGCCTTTATTATGTTTAGGTATGCTCCTTGTATCCCTGCTCTCTCCAAGACCATTATCATGAAGGAATGTTGTATTTTGTCAAAAGCTTTTTTGGCATCTAATGATATGATTATGTGGTTTTTATTTTTCAGTTAGTTTATATGGTGGATTACATTGACAGACTTTTGTATGTTGAATCATCCCTGCATCTCTGGGATGAAACTGACTTGATCATGGTGGATGATGGTTCTGATGTGTTCTGGGATTTGATTTGCCAGTATTTTATTTAGTATTTTTGTATCAATGTTCATGAGTGAAACTCTTCTGTAATTCTCTTTCTTAGTATTGTCTTTCTGTGGTTTGGGTATCAGGGTAACTGTAGCCTCATAAAATAAGTTTGGCAATGTTCTTTCTGTTTCTATTGTGTGGAATAATTTGAAAAGTATTGGTATTAGTTCTTCTTTGTAAATCTTGTACAATTCTGAGCTGAAACCATCTGGTCCTGGGATTTTATTGGTTGGGAGACTTTTGATGACTGTTTCTATTTCTTCAGCAGTTATAGGTCTGTTTAATGTGCTTATCTGGTCTTGATTTAATTTTCTTAAGTGGTATTTATCCAGAAAGTTGTCCATTTTCTTTAAGTTTTCCAATTTTGTAGAATACAGGTTTTCAAAATATGACCTGATGATTATCTGTAGTTCCTCAGTGTCTGTTTTATGTCCCCCTTTTATTTCTGATTTTGTTAATTTGCATATTCTTTCTGCTTATTGATTAGATTGTTAAAGGTTTGTCTATTTTGTTGATTTTCTCAAGGAACCAACTCTTTGTCTCATTGATTCTTTGTATTGTTTCCTTTGTTTCTATTTTGTTGATTTCAGCTCTCAATTTGGTTCTTTGCTGCAATCTAGTTTTTTTGGGTGAGTTTGGTTTTTTTTTGTTCTAAAGTTTTCAAATGTTCTGTTAATTCACTAGTATGAGATCTTTCCAGCTTCCTTATTTAGGCATTTTGTGTAATGATCTCTCCTCTTAACACTGCTTTCATTGTGTTCCATAAATTTCCATATGTTGTGTGGTCATTTTCAATTTTCATTGAATTTTAGGAAGTCTTTAATTTCTCCCTTTATTTCTTCCTTGACCAATTGATGATTCAGGTGAACAATGTTTAATTTTTTTCTGTTTGTGGACTTTCTGGAATTAGTATTGCTGTTGACGTCTAGTTTTAAACCATGGTTATCTTATAAGATACATGGGGTTATTCCATTTTTTTTTTATTTGTTGAGGTTTGTTTTGTTACCGAGTATGTCGGCAATTTTTGAGAAGGTTCCATGAGGTACTGAGAAGAAGGTATATTCTTTTCTGTTTGGATGGAATATTCTACAACTATATATTAAGTCCATTTGAGTCATAACATCTGTTAGTTCCCTTATTTCTCTGTTCATTTTTTGTCTGACTGACCTGTCCATTGGTGAGATGGGAGAGTTGAAGTCTCCCACTATTAGTGCGTGGGGTTTAATATATGATTTAAGCTTTAGAAGTGTTTCTTTGACATATGAGAGTGCCCTTGTCTTTGGGGCATAGATGTTCAGTATTGAGATTTCCTCTTAGTGGATTTTTCCTATGACTAATATGAAATGTCCTTCTTTTTCTCTTTTGATTGATTTTAGTTTGAAGTCTATTTTGTTAGATATTAGAAAAGCTACACCCACTTATTTCTTAGGTCCATTTGATTGGAAATTTTTTTCCAAACCTTTACTGTGAGACGATGTCTGTCTTTGAGGTTGAGATATGTTTCTTGTATGCAGAAGGATGGATTCTGGTTTTGTATACAATCTTTTAGCCTGTGCCTTTTTATAAGTGAGTTGAGTTAATTTATATTAAGGGATATTAATGACCAATGATTGCTATCTCCTGTTAATTTAGTTTTCATTGTTAGTAATTTTAATTTGTGCATTCTTCCCTTCTTTGGAATTTGTGGCTATAGGACCATCAATTGTCTGTGTTTTGGTAGTGTTGACAACTTCCTTGTGTTTGAGTTTTCCTTCTAGTATTTTGTGTAGCACTGGTTTGTGACTATGTATCGTGTTCCTGGAGATTGCTCAGTGCTCAGAGGCTTTGCTCCACTCCCTTGGAGTTTGCTGTCTCAGGCTTACTCTAACCTACAGTGTCTGCTCAGATCTATATCTGTAAATGTCCCTGGTCTGGATCTGCTCCTGAGTAAGGCCATAGCTTGGAGTTGGTCCTGCAAAGGTGTCTGGCTCTGGTCTACTCTTTCAGAGTTTCTAAGCTCAGATGTTCCCAGACCTACAGAGGATCTGTCTCAGGCTTACTCCATCAGAGCTCCCAGACTCACACTCGGACCTCCAGAGGTTTCTGGTTTCTGCCTATTACCTTTGATACCCCAGACCAATGTCTGGGCCCACAGAGGTTCTGGCTTAGGCCTACTCCCTCTGAGGTCCCAGACTCATGCCTGGACCTTCAGAGATTTCTGGTTCCTGCCTACTCCCAAATTCACAACCAGAGCAGCAGAGATTCTGGCTCTGGTCTAGTAGCTCAGATGTTCTAGACTCACTCCCAGACCAACAGGGGTCCTGGCTTAGATCTACTTTCTTGAAGGCGCCAGATTCACATCCGGACCCTCAGCAGTCACTGGCTCTGGCTCACTCATTCAGCGGTTACTCTCTTGTATCTGTTCTGGTGGAGTTCACAGTCTCAGGTCTGCTCTGGATCACGTCATTGGCTTAGTCCTTTCCACCAATGTCCTAAGACTTGATCAGCTTCTGCTCCAGTAAAGACTGCTTTCTCAGGCCCACTCACTCAAGCCTGGGTAGGTACTCCTGAATATCTTAATATCACCAGAGACACTTTTTCCAGCAACTGATGAAAACAGAGGCAGACTCCTGAATTGGAATAGTGGACTGAGCTCCCAAATTCCAGTTGAAAAGTGGAAAGAATGAGAATATGAGTAAAGAAGTTAAGACCATGATGGGAACACCCACTGAAACAGTCTACCTGAGCTAATGGGAGCTCATCAACTCTAGACAGAATGGGAAGGAAACAGCATAGGTCCAAACTAGTCCCTCTGAATGTGGCTGACAGTTGTATGACTGGGGCAGACTGGCAGTGGCACCAGGATTTATCCCTACCACTTATACTGACTTTTTTTGGAACCTATTCTCTTTGGATGGATACCTTGCTCTGCCTAGATATAATAGGGAGGGCCTTGGACCTTCCCCAAACAATTTGCTTTACCTCTATGAAGTGTGGATGCAGGGTGGGGTGGAGGTGATAGATAGAGGGAGGGGGAAGGGGAGGGAGTAGGAACTGGGATTGGTTTGTAAAATAAAAAAGATAGTTTGTTTTCTTTTTTAAAAAAATAATAAATAAGTGAAAAGAAAAAATGTTAAAGTTACAATTGTCTACAGATATTTACTAGGTTTCTTAGAAGACTTGTATACATGTGTAAATATCCTCTCCCTCATCAACTGGTACAATTTTTAATAAAACCATTTAAAGCAAAAAAAGAAAAAAAAGAATGAGAACATGTTGTCTAGACGTGGAACAAACAGATGAATGTCTACATGAAGTCAGTTTGTCTTTGTCCATCCTGTTGTTAAAATCGGTGCACGTCACAGCAATGCTTGAAGAAGAGGGCTTTCACAGAGTCACTCAATGAGGAAGAAAATCAACAATCAAAGATCCTTGGATAAGTTTACAAGAAAGCTGACAAGAGATAATATAATTTAGAATAAATGCTATCAGCATTTATAACTTCTCTGAAATTTAGCTTTATAAAAATACTTAGCAGTGCTTTAGATATATTACTAACTTGGTTTATTTATGCAGCTCTTTAGAATTCAGGCTTTGCTGAAAGACTCATATATAGTTATTGATGCTATGTACATCTCTGGCATATGTCAGTAGATACTACTTTTAGACATAAATGGTAAAGTGACTAATGACTCACAGGATGCCGATAGCCTATATCCCTGAAGGCTATGAATGTAATCTTATAGAGCATTAATATGTGTGCATACGTGGTAAAAGAATTATTGTGTCAATAGATTTTCCTGCTTTATCTGTGTGGTTCCTAAATTTAATTACATATATGTTGGCAAAAGTTCCTGTCCCACCTGGGGCTGTTGGTGTTCAGTCTCAAATAAACACACAGAGGCTTATATTAATTATAAGTTTTTAAAAAATAACTTTCATTTATTGATGTGACTATTTTTTAAAAATATTTATTTATTTATTATGTATACAATATTCTGTCTGTGTACATGCCTGCAGGCCAGAAGAGGGCACCAGATTTTATTACAGATGGTTGTGAGCCACCATGTGGTTACTAGGAATTGAACTCAGGACCTTTGGAAGAGCAGGCAATGCTCTTAACTGCTGAGCCATCTCTCCAGCCCTTATAACTATAGGCTTATATTAATATTAATTATAATGTTTGTTCTATGGCTCAGGCTTATTACTAACTAGTTCTTACAAATTAAATTAACTCTTTCAGCCATATGGCTTGGGATCTTTTCTCGGTAAGGCATTCTCATCTTGGTTCCTCTGTATCTGGCTGGTGACTGCATCTTTGCCTTTCCTCTTCCTAGAATCCTCCTAGCCTGGTCATACCACCTATACCACCTGCCTGGCTACTGGCCAATCAATGTTTTATTAAACAAATATGAGTGACAAATATACTCATATATTCTTTACAGTATACAAGAGCATTATCCCCTAAAACATATATACTTATAAGAGTACAGCATAGGGCATTTCACTACAGAGGCAGAAAGGAAGATGGCATAATGACAAAAAAGAGCAATTATGACTTTGAAGATAAAGATTCTATGAAGAAAATAAGCAAGAAGTAAAAGTCTAAAAGTCATAAGGGAAAAAATGAATTGGTTCTACCTTCAAAATCTTTAGGGAGCAAGACATTTGTAAACACAATTTAGATTCACTGGATTAAAAAATGATGTATCTTTCTTTTCTTAAGTCATTGATATTTAGTAATTTGTTGCAATTACAATCATATATTAATACTATGTAGACTTCAAGTCACTGATAATATCACTTTCATTGTTAACAATCCTTAAGACAAAAACTGGGCTTGAGGTTTATTAGTCTTAGAATCTCAAGAATATATGCCATATCTTCAACAGACTGAGGATGGAAGGTCTTTATTGTGGAGATAGATGAAACCAAGTTAACATCCAATATTAATCCAGAATGAAGTAACTATTTATGCATTACTTAATTTCTCTGCAAGTAATAAATAGTCTCATCAATAAATGAAAGTTATTAACATTATTATTACTCTAAAGATTTAGGTCATGGTGAGAAAATAAAACATTCCTAATACTTTATTTTTATTTGTCTTGTCAGACAATCCTAAAGACAGAAGGAAAGAATCAAGTAGAAATAGCTGAGACAAAAATCTGCATCATAAACACTAAAGTAAATCCAAAAAAAGATGTCCTTTGGAAAATCTGTCTAGGTTTTGCTTATATTTATTTCTGTCCCTATTTATAACCCATTCCCATACACACCAATTCAGAGTCCAGGTGACATCACCCTAGATAAAATTTTCATTCTGAATTTGAAGCCTAGAAAACAATTAGACATTAAAGAATTATTTTTAAAGCTTTTTTTTAACCATTTTTAAAACTTATTTTTAAAAATCCTGACTTTACTCATTTTACATGCCATATCTATTTCTCATGCCCTTCTCTCCTCATGCTCCCTCCCCCTCCCGACCCCACCTCCCCTTTTACCCCATCCACTCCTCAGAGCTATAAGGCTTTTCATGGGGAATCAACAATGTCTAGCACATTGCTTTGAGGCAGGACAAAGACCTCCCCTCTATTTCTCGGCTGAGCAAGGCATCCCTTCAGGGAGAATGGGTTCCAAAAAGCCAAAATAAGCAGTAGGGATAAATCCTGGTCTCACTGCCAGTGGCCGCACAGTCTGCCCCAGCCTAACAATTGCCATCCACATTCAGAGGGATTAGTTTGGTCCTGTGCTTATCCCCTCGCTGCCAGGTCGGATTAGGTAAGGCAAGCTGTTTCAGTGGGTGTCCCCATCATGGTCTTGATGTCTTTGCTCGCATTCTCACTCTTCCCTCTCTTCTACTGGACTTTGGGAGCTCAGCCCAGTGCTCTGCTGTGGTTCTCTGCATCTGCTTCCATCAGTTGCTGGATGTACGTTCTATGATGACATTTAAGATAGTCATCAATCTGACTACAGAGCAAGGCCAGTTCAGGCACCCTCTCCACTATTGCTTAGAGTCTTAGCTGGGGTCATTTTGTTGATTCCTGGGAAGTTCTATAGTGCCAGTTGTTTTTTTTTTTTTTTTTTTTTTGCTAGCCCCATAATGGCTCCCTTAATCAAGATATCTCTTTCCTTGTTCTCTGTTTCTGTCCTTACCCCATCTTGACCATCCTATTTTCTCTAGATTTCCTCCCCCTCTCCTTCTTCTCTCCCTCTCCCTTTTTGCCTTCCCTTCTCCTCCAACTCCCACACTCCCAATATTCTTAATAGATCTTTCCCTTTCTCTGGAGGATTTATGTGTGTTTCTCTTAGGCTTCTCCTTGTTACTTAGCTTTTCTGGGGTTGTGGACTACAGACTTCTTATCGTACAAACTCAGAGATACTCTTAATGACAGACTGCAGCTCCACACAGCGAAATAAGATGTGAGTGATCAGCCAGCCAGCTGGACACTCCATCCTCTAGGCCCTTGGTACTACAGATAAACTCCTGGCCCTTTCCTGACCTGCATCAGCTTCTCTCGTCAACAAGCCAGCAGGTCAGTGACTCCAACACCCCCCTGCGAACTCAGAGAAACACTGAAACACAGGTTGCCACTACACACAGAGGACCAAGTGAGTGACCAGCCAGTCAGCTGGATACTGGCTGGATACATTCTCTATTTTTTTAAGTTAAAAAACAATATTTGTTTATTGTTATGCTTGTTATTGTATGATTTATTTATTTCTTTAATATCACTACCACAGTTTCCCTTTCCTCCTCTCCTCCCACTTCCCTTATCCCCCATCCCATCCATGATTCCTCCATTTCTACTCAGAAAAAGGCAGGCAACCCATGTCTATCAACAAAACATAGCATATCAAGTTGTAGTAAGACTAGCACCTCTCCTTATATTAAGGTCGAATAAGGCAACCCTGTATAAAGAATGAGTTATAAGGCTTGCAAAAGCATCAGAGACAGCCTCTGTTAGGAATCCCACTCTTAGGAGTCCTATAAGAAGACCAAGCTACACAACTGTAACATATATGCAGAGGGCATAGGTCAGTTCCATGCAGGCTAATTGATTCTGTGGGTTTTCTTTTGGCATAAAAGGCTAGGCTAACAAACAAAAATATGATGACTTTTTCTACTAAAATCCAATTAGTTTCTATCCTTAAGTGAGTTGAAACCCTGACCCTTAGTCTTTCTAAGACTATGGAAATATTAGTTTTAGACACCTCTTATATAGGAAAAAAAGTTTCAGTCCCAAACAAACTAGGGTAGTTGGTAATGTAACACACATATCTTAATTTGAATTCTCGATTTTCATCAATAATTCCTGATTTATTTCTGAATTCCAGCATATTCACAGTAGAATAAATTAGATTCACCTATCAACTTTTTCCCCAAATGTCCTTGAAGGAGTATCAATAATTAAACATCTATGATCAACTTTGAATTAGTTGAAATTGCAAACTGTATTTTTTCAGTTATGCAGTATGCATTTCAAGTCTTCAAAATCAGTAAGTCTATGTGTTATTACATTGGGAAATGAAGTTCTCTTGTTATATAATTGGGTACCAAATGGTGAGTTCAATTTGAAAGTTTCCTATACTATAGTATTCCAATTCCATTTCAGAATAGGACTGTTGGACCTATCCTACTGTATATGTTAAAGTGTTCTAAGCCCTGTAGAGATGTGACCATTGCCCTGGAGATGTGATATTACATAGTATAAATTTATAGGCTTAGGAGACACTTATTTCACTGTTTTGGGCCAGCAAAATGGCTTTGAAAGTAAATGTTCTTGCTCTGAAGCCTGATGACATGAGTTCCATCTCCTGAAGACGCATGTTGGAAGGAGAGAAGTGACTCTAAAAGTATCCTTCTTCTTCCTTCCACCCATGTGCTGTGATAGGTACACACACACAGACACACACACACACACACACACACAAATAATATGCTTAAAAAGAAATGCTTATTTGAAATAATTGAAACAATAAAGTAACACAGAATAATTGAAAAATAAAGCCATGGCAGGCAAGTACATAATAAATAAAACATAGATAACCATCCACTCTTCTGTGGAATAACAAGATCTTAGCAAAGAGAAACCTCGACATAGCTTGGTGATTCCAATGATGGTGTAACAGTCCTGGACCCAATTTCACGATTTTAACATTCATGCCTTGAGCTTTCTGAATTATTCTTACTCTGCACATGTTTAAATGCTGCTCAAAAATAGTAGTGATGAAACTATACTGACTGTGATAGTCAGTCTTAATTGATGCAGTTGGAATCAACAACATTTATACAGGTCTATGAAAGCATTATCAGGAAGAATTAGCCATGGGGGCACTTTCTACCAGAAGCACCAAATAGAATGAAATCAAAGGACAAATCAGTGTTTCTCAGTTGCTCACTTTTGCTTCATGGAGATGATTGCATTTGCTCATAGTTGTTGGTTACTGCCACAAAAACTTTAGCTTTTCCATATGGACTGAAGACCAGAAGTTCTCTGATTATCATCCAGGTCCTCATGCCTGGTACGTGCTGCTGCAACAGATGGCCTTAGAAACTGAGCATCTACTGGGTTCTGAGCCTTTCAGGTATAAACACTACAACTGCTGGAATACTTAACCCTTACTGTGTAAGTCAATCTAACATGTCTACTATTGCAATATGTTTATTTATATATTCATCAGTGTTGTTCCTCAAGAAAGCTTTGACTAATATACAAGGCTCTAAAATTGAAATATCCACAGAAATTATGCCAGGAGAAGGAGGGACAGAGCTCAACTAAAGATTTACATTTTCAAGCGTACTCATAGGGCATTAGAAGTAGCAGAAAAGATGGAAATCCTATGTTTTAGTGGGACAGGAACTGTGGAATCCAAAGTAGAAGAGCTTAACTTGGTTTTGAGTATAAAGCTGGGCTATTAAACATCACAAGTTCTTTGAAATAAGAAAAAAAGAATCTGTATGCAAGTACAGAAAGGTACCAAAAAAGCCATCTCATTCAGGCAACTCTTGGAAGAGAAAAACTTCTTTAGTGAAAAGGAAAGGTCTAGAGTGTGCCACAAAGCATGTCAGCTCAGAATTTGTTACTTGTATGGAGTAGGACACAAGAGAAAAACATAATGCAAAAAAATACCACCATAAGACTATTGGAAACTTCAAGATTGAGGTTTGCTCTAATGAAAAGAAACCACATAGTAAAGATAATTCTAAAATCAAGAGGATATGTGTTTCTCATTGACAGCAGGAGATGGTGTGGTGGGAAAGACCACCATGGAAAATAAACACATAATTCAAAGTAACAATTTACTTAAGGAAATGATCCACCACACAGGAGATAAACAGGAACCAAAAAGTACAAAATTAATATCCACAGAAATTGAAATTAGAGAACATGAGAAAGAAACTATCAAATACGTGCTTTTGGAATGATTAAAGGTAATGGATAAAAACAAAATTATATTGAAAAATAAGAAATTATGAAACATGAATAACTTGAACTTGAAAAGGAATTGATGCTATAAAGACAAAAACTTATGTAATCTTTCATCTGCTGGGCTATATAGTGGATTAACCATAGCAGAAGAGAAAAGCAGAGATTTGGAAGATTACAAAAGACACAGTTGTCTCATCCAAGCAGAAAGACGTAACTATGCATAAAGACAGAAGAGCTGAAGAAGCATGGTGCAAAATATTAGCGTTTTTCCATATTTGATGATGTGTGTATGTCATAATGTATGGCACACAAGAGGTATTGTAAAATAATTGTTGAAGAACAGAACAAATGAATCAGTCTCTCAGAAGAGAGGTAGAAGATACTTAGTAAACAAAAAAATTAATTGCACCAAGGTTATGAAGTTTTCAGAATTGAACAACAATAACATGTCAGTGTTTTAAAAATAATAGAGGAAATCAAAGAAAACAGTCACTTACACAGTACACAGTGAAACTTCAGACAAGAGAAATTTCAGAAGCGAACAAAGAAAAATGCAGACAATGACCAAATAAGAAACCAGAAAGGAGACGATGCTTCTTTGCTTTCTTGGGTGCAACCAGAGGCCAGGAGACTGAGAGACAACACAAAACCAAAGTGATTTGAGGCAAATGACTTGTAATACTTTGGTGTAATTCACAATTGAGAGTAAAGCAAACACGTTTCCATCAAATACTAAAAATGTATTGACTATCATCAAAGTACTGATAGAGTTCAAGAGAAAACTGGACTGAGAAGGGATTAGTGGTGCTCATTAAACAGTGGTGGAGAAAACCTTAGTAGACGCTGAGTATAAATGTACATGGACAAAACAAATAATACCTAAATTATAGAAATTATAGGCATGTGGGATAAAGGGTTCCTGAACAGTGCCGTAAATGACTAGCACAGCACAGGGTGGAACAGCACAAACTCTAATCTCTTTAAGGGACTGCACAGGTTAAAGACACTGACAGATTTCAGGTATCTTTTCCTCTGTGAATCCTAACATCAAAATGCATAAATAGTAGACCAACACACATGCTTGCACACTTCCTTTAAAGCTAGTAAAGAAGTCAGAAAACTGTTTTAAAAGTCATTAGTCCAGATGAATCAAGGGAGGGAGGAAAAACTCAAAGGTAAAGTATATTAAGCAGAAAAAGATAAAGTAGGTTTATAAAATTAACTTGAAACAT
Organism: Arvicola amphibius; assembly: GCF_903992535.2. Taxonomy (NCBI): domain Eukaryota; kingdom Metazoa; phylum Chordata; class Mammalia; order Rodentia; family Cricetidae; genus Arvicola; species Arvicola amphibius. Next base: position 81,338,491 of record NC_052052.2, on the reverse strand, counting down.
CAATAGCCAAGATCTATATATTCATGCTCATTTTGTTTACTTAAAGACAGAAATTCTCAGATTGAATTTGAGAATGTCATTAAATTTTATAGACAAGAGACTCAAATAAGACACAAAATAAAGGTTGGAGATGTAGCTCGGTGATAAGGTGCTTGCCTGCCTGTCATGCAAAGGACTCCTGCTCGGATCAGCAGTAATGCAAATCAAAAGAGCTGCAGAGAAACAATAGTAGTAATACAAAGATAGCATAAAATCAATATATACAAAACTTTCTAAAATGATAGAAACAAAAATAACTTCACACAAAAGCATCTTTTAAATTTACACACCACAGATAGACACACACACATGGAGACAGTCATTAAGAAGTTTAACAATTGGAACTAAAAAGATAATTCAGCAGATAAGAACATTTGTTGAAGAATCATAAGTACCTAAGTTCAAATCCTTAGCATACAGGCATGAGAAAAAGCTGGGCATAAACGAACATGTGCCTGTGACCTTGGCACCAATGGAGAAAAGAGAAAGAAGATTCTGGGCCTTGTTGAATGCCATCCCAGAGATATGTTCAGTAGGAAACCTTTTCTCAAGGGAATAAAGGCAGAGAATGATCTGGACACCCTATGTTCTTCTGTGCACTAGGTACTCACAAAGGAGTGTGGATCTTCTCATATGTTCATATAAACACACACACACACACACACACACACACACACATACACACACAGAGAGAAAATAGAAAAATGTTTGCTAGCATTTTTATGTTGTTTTAAATAATGAAATAATAATTACCTAAGATAGGATTTCTGAGTATATAAACTGTCAATATTAAGACATGAAGATATATCAAGTGATTATTATTATTCAGAAAAACAAAATAACATATTTATAAGTATACTATAAATTTTCTTTTACATTTCTCAAAAACAGGAAGAAATACAAAGATAAATAAGCACATGCAATATATTTTTCAATAGTTTCATAACTCAGACCTTAAGAGCTGTAACACATTCCAAAATCTTTCATCTGTATGGAGGAGATAACTTGGGTGCAAAGCGCACTTGCTATTCTTCCAGAGAACTCTTATTCGGTTCCCAGCACCCACTTGGGTCAGCTTAACCACTTGTAAGTACAGTTTCATAAGATCCAATGCCAACTGTATATGACCTCTATTAATACCCACATACAAGTGGCATTCGCTCACACTAACACATACAAATTCACATAAATAAAATGTGAATAAAATTTTTTAAAATTTTTAAACCACCAAAAAATAACAAATACATTGGAAATCTTTCTTATAGTTTGAACAATTAAAATAATTATGTAAATTTGAGTCAAAATACATTATTAAATCTTCTTTATTATGGCAAAGTAATTATTAGAGATGGGAATACATGCCCTTAATAAAATAAAATAAGAGTGAAATAAACATTTAAAACTTGCAGAGGAGACATAATTAGAAAAGAATGTAGCTTGAAGAATGACAAAAAACTGAAAATAATGAAATGCATAACAGAATTAAACCAATCCAAGAAAGAGGGGAAAGCATAAAACTCTAACCACTATAGGGCTGGATTGAATGCATGTCCATATGTAAACATGCACACACTTGAACTCAACCTAAATATTTGCAGAAAAATGTAGCAAATCTACAAAGCATGTGTAATGCTTATTTTATGTGGTAGTCCAACTTTGCTGTTTTGCTTTCCATGGTTTCAGTTACATGTGGTCACCCACAGTCCAAAAATATTACATGGAAAATTCCAGAAATAAGCAATTCATAAGTTTTAAATTGAGTGCTGTTTTGAGTAATATGATGAAATCTCACACTACCCTTCTCCATCCTTCTGGGGACATAAAATGTCTCCTTGTCCAATGTATCTAATTTGTATGTACCATGAACCTACCCATTGGTCACTTAGCCTTCTTATTTAGGGTGCTACCTGATCTTCATTCCAAAGACAAAATACCTGAGCAAATTAACTTATATGAGAAAAGATTTTTATGTGAAAAAATTACACACTACGTTGTGGTGATGGCTTCCCCTCTTTAAATTCCTCACAGATCCTTCCTACCTCCCCATCCACTGACTCCATGATTTGTTTTGATTCATGGTTTCAAAGTATTCATTGACATTGGTGAGTATGTAAAAACAACGGTGGTTCCATTGATTTAAGGCAAGGGAACAGCATCATGGCAGAAGGGCATAGTATAGGAAAGCTGCTCACCTATCACAGCTAGAAAGCAAAACAGAAAGTAGAAGACAGGAAGCAGGGCAAATCCTTCATACTTCCAGCATATCCCATCTCTGAAGTGTGCATTTGTTTTGTACTCAAAGGGTTAACTCAGTGATGCAGTTTGAGCTCTTGTAGTCTAGTCACCTCTTAGTATCATCACCTGCTGATGACCACACCTTTATCACCAGACGAGCCTTATGGGACACTTCACATTCAATCAACACTGTACTGAGACTGTGTTAGAGTACCAATCACAGTGTTTGTGTTGAGTCTGATGCTGAGTCATGAGTCTGATATTTGCCTCTCTTTATCTTCATTTATCATGACTATCCTGTGAAGGTGTGTGGTTGATCGGCAGTTATGATTCACCAGACAAGCTTTAATATATATAATTCAGTTTTAATAAAGGAAAGGAAAGGGAACTTACAAATCCAAGGTTCCAGCAAGGAGCATAGGAAAACAAAGAGCAGGCAGGCCACAGGCCTGCAAGATTTTATAAGTCAATATTAGCCTAAGAGGGACACGCCTTTAGCCAAAGGGGGACACGCCATTAGACAAAGGGGGACACGCCTTACAAAACAAGGTTTTTGGCTAGGCTTCCCCTTCATCTCCCCCTTTTGTCTAAATAAGACAGAACCAAACCAAATACAACTATATTCAATAGGAACAAATAATAAATATAAAATTACAAACAACAAATAATATTAAGAAGAAACATATAACAAAAGTTTTACTAAGCATTCTATTTCAAGGAGTCTAAATAATGTAGAGGGTAACTACAATTATCTAATCTTCAACCCCATCAAAGATCTGAGAAGGGAAGTAATATTACTTAAGCAACCAGGAAGTACAAACAAGAAACTTCCAAAATGTGCAACAAATGACAGAGACAACTAACTACCTGGGCAGTCACCCAAAGTTTCATTTTGCAATGTTGAGGCAACCAACTTTGGCTAAGGCCTAACACAACTGATATAACATTTTTCAAAGGCAAGGAACTTTTTGTAGAACTGTCCTACCCTGTCTTGGCAAGATAAGACAATCCTTTTTTATCCACTTATGGATATTCTGTATCTTTGTCAGTAGTTGATATGGGCTTTTCTTTGCCCAAAGGCCAGTTCTGCCAAGAAGAAGACAAACTCCCAGTGGAGTGCCTTTGGTGCTCAACATTCTCTCGGGAGTAGAGCAGTGTTGCCAGGAGTGATTGTGTCTCATAAGTACAAAACTCTAGGTTAGATTAAAGGCAATTTTCTACAGGTCTTCAAAGAGGTTGAAGATTATACTATCTATACTAAATATAATTTCTATGTATCCAAAAAACCTGAATATCCTAAATATAAATATGACAAACATATATGACTATTGATATATAATTCTCGATACCTATCTAACTTGGAGACTAAGAGAATAAACAACTGTGCAATAAATGAGGACAATATCCCCAAACGTAAACAATGTCATTATACAAATAATATCAGAGGTAAAAATGTACATTGCAATATGATAAATATCTCAATATAACAATTGTTTTAAACAGAGGTAGAAGCATACTCTCATACAATAGAGGTAGAAGCATACTCACATACAATGATCAATATAAAAGAATCAACAACAATGCAATTTTCTAAAAACAATAATTCACAAATACCAATCATCCCATCAAACCAGGTAATCCCCCCTTTTTTTTTCATAAACACCCTTGAGTCCATATAATACCTCCCCCATCCCCTCAACCCTATACCAACTACTAAATGATGTCCCTAAACCAGAGGGCAAACTGTTGGGAGAGGGGGTGTCGTCCTCTAAGATTGCTTCCAGCTGACATGGGGGCGACGTTCTTCTCAGGGGGTCCCGTGAAAACAAATGATGGTAAAATTCCAAGAATAACATTTGGTCGAGGAAATTGTAACTAGCCTCTGAGTGTTTTGAGGAGGTCCGGCCAGAGTGTTGTCAAAATTGTGCACCATTTGAAACTGTCTTGTGTAGTTGGTACCAAAAAACAGGTCTAATTTTAGCGCTATTAAAAACATGACGTCTTAGTAACCAGGTGAAATTGATGTTGTGGGGCCCCATCTTCATCCTGGAAACTTCAAAGATTACTGAAGGAAAATTTGTTGTTTGTTACAGGAAAGGTAAACATTATCTACAAAGACATATACAGACATATATATTTGATGGAAGGTATAATAAAGACAGACACAGATATGAGGAAAGGCAAAGAACGTTTATCAAGTATCATCATCATCATCATCATCATCATCATCATCATCATTACTATTATTATTCTGTCCCATTTCATGGCTCCTGACCTGAGACAGAAACTCTGAGATATCTCTTATCAACAGGCTTGGAATTGAAGAGGGACTGAGCCATAGTCCAACTTCAAAACCAGCTCTATATACATATAAATAAAAGCACAGTAATGTATATATATATATATATATATATATATATATATATACACACATATATATATATATATATATATATGTAAAAAATGTTTTATACTTACTAAACCTATTCGGGTTCTGTGTTGATCCATATTAGGTTGTAACTAGTGTCCATCCATCAGTATTTAAATATCCAGGGTCCCTTAAGTTCTTTGAAGATGAGTGGTTTCCTGTGGAGATAAGAAAAGAACCCTGCCCCCAACCTATATGCTTTTCTTATCATCAGTATGATCATCATCCTTGTGAATGAATTATTTTTCTTTTCCAAGGGGCTTCTCCTCTTCAAACCAAACCTTTATTAATTTTGACAGTATCCACAGTTTTTCCTCTCCTGTGGAGACAAGAGCAAAACCCCTTCCCCAAGGCAGCACATCTCCTGGCTTCCATTGCGAAGTCAGCACATCCTTGAAATAAACTGGTTGATTTAATTCAGCAGACTTTTCCATTATCCAATGTCTTTCTGCAGCCGTTGTCCCCTTCTCATTAGCGTTGAGAAAATTCAAGGTTAATAAAGCACTATGTAACCTATTTCTAGGGGTATTTTCCACCCCTTTCTGTTTGTTTAACATATCCTTTATAGTTCTATTTGATCTTTCTATGACTGCTTGACCTGTAGGATTGTATGGTATACCTGTAACATGCTTAATATTGTAATAAGCAAAAAACTGTTTCATTTTCCTACAGACATAAGCTGGACCATTATCCATCTTTATTTGTGTAGGTATACACATGATGGCCATAACTGCTAATAAATGAGTGATTACTGAATCAGCTTTTTCTGAGCTTAAAGCAGTTGCCGATTGAAAACCTGAATAAGTGTCAATGGTGTGGTGTACATATTTTAATTTGCCAAATTCTGCAAAGTGAAACACATCCATCTGCCAGATTTCATTCCTTTGAGTGCCCTTTGGATTAACCCCTGCAGGCAGTGGTGTTTGGTTATAAAAAGAGCAAGTAGGGCATTTCTTTACAATTTCCTTAGATTGTTGCCATGTAATAGAAAACACTTTCTTCAAGCCTTTGCTATTGACATGATGTTTTTTATGAAATTCAGAGGCCTGCAGCACACTACCAATCAACAATTGATCAATTTCTGCATTACCTTGTGCTAGAGGACCTGGCAGACCCGTATGGGATCGGATGTGTGTTATATACATAGGGCAAAGTCTGTTCCTGATCATGTCTTGTACCTGGATAAACAATGAGGTTAGTTCTGTATCATCAGGTATAAATTCAGCAGTTTCAATATGTAAGATTACTCTTTCTGCATATTGTGAATCAGTAACTATATTAAGCGGTTCTTTAAAATCCCTTACCACCATAAGAATGGTATATAATTCTGCCTTCTGGACAGAATCATAAGGACTTTGTTCCACCTTACTCAAATCTTCTGATTTGTAACCTGCTTTCCCTGATTTATTAGCATCAGTATAAATGTACGTGTCCAGTTATCGGAGCATCATGGATGATTCGAGGAAGAATCCAAGAAGTTCTCTTTATAAAGTTAAGCCTCTTGCTTTTCAGATAGTTGTTATTGATTTCTCCCAAAGAATTAGCACAAGCTCTTTGCCATGGTTCGTTATCTTCCCACAACTTTTTTAGTTCATCAGCAGTGAAAGGCACTATAATTTCTGCTGGGTCTATGCCTGCTAGTTGATGAACTCTCAATTTGCCTTTTATAATTAACTCAGAGACTTTTTCCACATAAGTTTTTATTTTCTTACTTGGTTTATGTGGTAAAAAGATCCATTCTAAGATAATATCATCTCTCTGCATTAAAATTCCTGTAGGAGAAATTTTGGAAGGCAATATGACGAGAATACAACTGAGCTCTGGATTTACCCTGTCCACATGTGTCTCTTGTAATTTCTCCTCAATCATTCTCAGCTCCTTTTCTGCTTCAGCTGTTAATTCTCTGGGACTGTTTAAGTCTTTTTCACCATCCAAGGTTTTATTTAAATGAATGATCATATCAGGTGTTATCCCAACAGCCGGTCGTAAGCTGGAAATGTCTCCTAACAACCTTTGAAAGTCATTGAGAGTACGTAACCGATCTCTCCTAATTTGTGCTTTTTGTGTCTTAATTTTTTGCAAACCTATTTTATAACCTAGATAATTAACAGAATCTCCTCTCTGAATTTTTTCAGGAGCAATCTGCAATCCCCATTTAGGTAAAAGTATTTTTACTTCTTCAAACAGTCTTTCTAAAGTATCCATGTTTGAATCAGATAACAGAATATCATCCATGTAATGATAAATTATAGACTTGAGAAATTGCTTGCGTATTATTTGCAATGGTTGATTTACAAAGTATTGGCACAGGGTGGGAGAGTTCAACATGCCCTGTGGGAGGACGGTCCACTGGTATTTCCTTGTAGGTTGAGAGTTATTATAAGTAGGCACTGTGAAGGCAAACTTTTCTCTGTCTTTTTCTTGTAAAGGTATAGTGAAGAAACAATCCTTTAAATCAATAACTATGAGAGGCCATCCTTTTGGTAATAAAGAGGGCAGAGGAATTCCAGATTGCAGAGAGCCCATAGGTTGAATAACCTTATTGATAGCCCTGAGATCTGTCACCATTCTCCATTTACCAGATTTTTTCTTAACAACAAATACAGGAGAATTCCAAGGGCTGGTAGATTCTTCTATATGTTGAGCATCTAATTGCTCTTGTACCAGCTGTTCTAAAGCCTGCAACTTTTCCTCAGCTAAAGGCCATTGCTTTGTCCATATTGGTTTCTCAGTCAACCATTTTAGAGGCAGTGCTGTTCGTATCTCTGTAGGGCCATCAATTGCTTTGCATTCTTGTACAGCCCGAACAGCCGGTTTCTGCCTTCTGTAATATCTTTTAACATTTTCCTCAGTGATATAGGCTCTAGAAGCAGCAGGAATGTTAATTTGGGTATTCCATTGCTGCAACAGGTCACAGCCCCATAAATTCACTGCAATATTGGCTACATATGGCCTTAATTTTCCTATTTGTCCTTCTGTCCCTATGCATTCAACCCATCTCGTGCTCTGCCTTACTTGAGATAGGGTTCCAATTCCCAGGAACTGAACATTTACATCCTGAAGAGGCCAATACGGATGCCAAGATTCTGGAGTAATGATACTTACATCCGCACCTGTGTCCAGTAGGCCAGTAATAAAAATGCCATTTACACACACTCTTAACTTTGGTCTTTGTTCATTTATAAAAGTCTTCCAAAATACACGTAACTCATCTTTCAGGCCATTTTTGCTTTTAACAGCAGACATGGGGCTTTCTAATTTTCTTGACGAGGCATGTTCTCTGCTGTTACCGGAAATGACTGGACTACATTCGTCATGGGGGCCTGCGAGAGGCCCCCCATTGCGTTTCCCAGTGGCAACAGGTTGCCTTGTCTATGTCTTGTTGACCTGCACTCATTTGTCCAGTGTCTGCCTTTTCCACATCTCCTACATATACCTGAAGGCTGAGTCCTCCTATGTCTGTTATTTCTAGAAGAGGCATTATTATTATTATTATTATTATTATTATTATTATTATTATTATTATTATTTCTGAAAATCCGTTGTCTGCAATTCCTTTTAATATGTCCCATTTTGCCACAATTAAAACATTTGGTAACTTGATGCCTCCTTTTTGCATTAGAAATTGCTTCTTCTACCCATGCTTCAGTGCCATAGTCAAATGATTCAACATTCATTGTATGCAAGACCCATTTGTCCAAGGGCACTGATCTCATCTTTAAAGGCCCCAGGATCCTTTTACACTCCACATTGGCATTCTCATAAGCCAAAGACTCAATTATTATACGTCTTGCTTCTGGGTCAGATATCCCTATTTGTATAGCTTTAGTTAGCCTTTGTAAAAAATCACTAAAGGGTTCTCTCTGACCCTGTTTAACTCTGATATATGATTCCAGTCTCTGTCCTGGGTCTTGAACCCTGTCCCAAGCCTTTAAGGCTGCTGTAGTACATATGGATAAGGTGTGTTCATCATAATTAGCTTGTTCCAGAGGATCGGAGAAAAGTCCTTCACCTAGAATTTGATCTAGGGAGATCTCAATTCCCTTTGCTCTTTCCTGCTGTTCTAAAAGTTTAGCCTCTTGTCTGAACATGCATTTCCAATTTAATTGTGACCCACTCTCTAGAACAGCTGATACTAATTGTACCCAATCGTGGGGCGTTGCCTTATTGCTTATAGACCAAGTTTTGAGCATCTCTCTAACAAAGGACGAATGTAGCCCAAAATTCATAATGGCTTGTTTAATTTCTTTGAGATCATTCATACGGACGGGTTCCCATGTATATTCCTTGATGACCCTAGGGTTTTTGGAACCAGTCACCTTTTCTGATGTTATTATTGGAAAGGCAGGTAGAACTTTATGGAAATTATCCAGGAGAGTTTTACTCATTGATGGAGTTAAATTTCGCCTTTCTACCGTTTGCTCCTGTTCATCACAGTCTATAATTTCCTCAATCTTTTCTAATATGCTTACTATTGCCTTCTGTAAGGCCTGTATCTCCTGTCCAGAATTATGCTCCAAGGCCTTCATAGAGTATTCCAAAATATGAAGTTTGTCCAGTAGAGTTAATATCTCATCCTTGGATAGAATTTTCATGGCATGAATTGTGCCTTCTTGTATTGACAATCTGTCAGCCAATCTGTCATATCCTTTAGACAAAGTCCGATTTTCACATTCAGCAGTTTTAATTCTCTCTGATAATGTTTCAGACAGGGACTGAAGTTTACGATCCAAATCAGCTGTTCTCTCCTCCGTAGGAATGAATCTCTCGTTAATATCAGACTGTAGTTTTACTAAATTTTGCTCACTTGACAGAGTCATATCAGACAAAACCCTATTCCCTTCCTTGAGAACTTCAAACTCTTTCTTGGTGTCAGTCTGAATTGTTTTTGCAAATACCTCGACCGACTTAAAGTTGTCACTCAAAACAGTTGTGCCCTTTCTTAAGCATTCAACCTCTGTCCTAAGAATCCTGGTTTCATTCTGTAAGGACTTTATCATTTTTCTATTTTCAAACCATGTAAGGGAGAAACAAAATACGAGAAAAATTGCAAGCCCTATAAATATCCAAGTTATGGGAATATCATATGTATGCTGCAATATTTCTACCATAGTATAATTAAATAGGCTGCAGAAGCTTTCAACGGTGATATGGTCAGACATTTTTTTTTTAATCAAAAGAAATTTTACCTGTAATGACCGTTGCCTGCCAGTAGGTGGCGAGAGCAGTAACCGCTTGGCCAAACTGAGTCTGTGCTGAAGCAATCAAGAGCCCAAGGCCAAATCCCTGCCAGTGCGGGAACTGGAGCTAAAGGCTCCCAAATGCCCGAGTTGGACGCCAAATGAAGGTGTGTGGTTGATCAGCAGTTATGATTCACCAGACAAGCTTTAATATATATAATTCAGTTTTAATAAAGGAAAGGAAAGGGAACTTACAAATCCAAGGTTTCAGCGAGGAGAACAGGAAAACAAAGAGCAGGTGGGCCACAGGCCTGCAAGATTTTGTAAGTCAATATTAGCCTAAGGGGGACACACCTTTAGCCAAAGGGGGACACGCCATTAGACAAAGGGGGACACGCCTTTAGACAAAGGGGGACACGCCTTACAAAACAAGGTTTTTGGCTAGGCTTCCCCTTCAATCCTGGATTATGTTACCACAGGAATATACTTCAGTGTAGTACAATGCAATTTTGGAAGAGAAAGCAACCAACATACTTCTACAATCACTAAAATGGTGGGGTTTTTTTGTTTTTGATTTTTTTTTTACAGAGATATGGTTTCTCTGTAGCTTTGGGACCTGTCCTGGAACCAGCTCTTGTAGACCAGGCTGGCCTCAAACTTGCAGAGATTGCCTGCCTCTGCATCCTGAGTGCTGGGATTAAAAGTGTGTGCTGCAACGGCCTGGCTACAGTGGTGTTTTAAATAACTTTTGATTTGCATTTCCCTGATAGCTAAGGAGGTTGAGCATGCTCTTAAGTGTCTTTTGGCCATTTGAACTTCTTCTGTTGAGAATTCTCTGTTCAGTTCAGCTCCCCATTTTTTAATTGGGTTAATTAGCATTTTAAAGTCTAGTCTCTTGAGTTCCTTATATATTTTAGAGATCAGACCTTTGTCAGTTTGGAAGATCTTTTCCCAGTCAGTAGGCTGCCTTTGTGTCTTAGTTACAGTGTCCTTTGCTTTACAGAAGCTGCTCAGCTTCAGGAGGTTCCATTTATTCAATGTTGCCCTTAATGTCTGTGCAGCTGGGGTTATAGGTAGGAAACGGTCTCCTGTGCCCATTTGTTGTAGAGTACTTCCCACTTTCTCCTCTAACAGGTTCAGTGTGTTCAGATTGATATTGAGGCCTTTAATCCATTTGGACTTGAGTTTTGTGCATGGTGATAGATACGGATCTACTTTCATTCTTCTACAGGTTGACAGCCAGTTATGCCAGCACCATTTGTTGAAGATGCTTTCTTTCTTCCATTGTATACTTTTAGCTCCTTTATCAAAAATCAGGTGTTCATAGGTTTGTGGTTGATGAATTTCTTGCATATCACCTTAGAACCTCCACCTGGTGATGGATGAAGAAAATGACTGAGCCCCACATTGGAGCACCAGACTGAGCTCCCAAGGTCCTGATGAGGAGCAGAAGGAGGGAGAACATGAGAAAGAAAGTCAGGACCGTGAGGGGTGTGTTCACCCATGGAGACGGTGGGACAGAACTAACGGGAGATCACCAAGTCCATTTGGAATGGGACTGATGGAACATGCGACCAAACTGGACTCTCTGAATGTGGCCGACGGTGGAGGCTGACTGAGAAGCCAAGGACAATGGTGGTGGGCTTTGATTCTTCTGCATGGACAGGCTCTGTGGGAGCCTTCTCAGCTTGGTTGATCACCTTCCTGGACCTGGGGGGAGTTGGGAGTTGGGACTTAACATAGAGTAGGGAACCCTGATGGCTCCTTGGCCGGGAGAGGGAGGGATGGGGGGTATGGATGGAGGGGAGGGAAGGGAAGGGGGAGGAAGAGGGGAGGAGATGGAACTTTTTAAATAAAAAAAATAAACCATGAAAAAATACCACAAGCAAATGTAAGAGTAAATAAGAAGCTTAAGCAGAAAATTAATTAATCAATCAATCAATTAATTAATTAATTAATAACTTTTGTATTGTAAGTTCATTGCTTCACATCTCTTCCAATGTCCAATTTGTAACTTAAACTTTATCACAGGGATATGTGTGTGTGAGTATTGAATATACAATAAAATGTTATTTAAAACACCATTTTAATGATTGTAGAAGTATCTTGGTGGCTTTCTCTTTCAAAACCGCATTGTAGTACACTGAGACATATGTGTATATATATTATATATACATGTATATATACATATATGTATATATACATACATATATGTATGTATATGCACAAAGTTTGATACATACTAACAGTGGTTTAGGAAATGACTAGGAACAACTACCCTAAAGAAAAAGGAATAAATAGTATACTTCACAATCATCCAAGACCAAGATAAAATGAAATAGTAAGCAGATGAATATATGGGGCACCTAGATCACACTCCCTCCTCCATAGGCTCAGGAATCATTGTGGAAGATGGGGCCAAAAGATGGTAAAGCCTGGGGTGACAGATTACTATAAGGAAACAGTATTTCCTGGACACAGTAGGGAAGTTGCAACTATGAATTTACAGCAGATACAGCATGAACAAAACTGTACAAGTTAAAGTCAGACTAAGTTCAAACATGGAAAGGGGAGGTAGACACAATCCTCCTCCCCTAACTAAGATGATATTGGCAACTGGTCCCTGCTAGGAGAAGGAGAGTTTCTTTTCTTTAAGACTGTAGCCTCTGCTTAGCAGATTACAAGTACAAGGCTACCCTGGCCTATATAGTTGAGAGCCTGCTGTATAATCAAAAAGACTAGAAAGACTGAGACTAGAAAAGGAGGAGAAGGAGGGAGGGAAAACAGGATTAAGGTAGGGACATGTTAAGGGAAGGAGGAAGAGAATGGAGAGAAAATGAACAGAAAAGTCAGAAAATACAAAATGTTCCTCACTTAAATTATCTCTACTAACACTCAAATAGGTCCAAATTGAGCACTCATGTACCATCAAGTATCTCATATATCCTCCTACCTAGAGATTATCTCCGTATGATTTTTCTTACAGCATGTAGGGATTGAGTAAAACATATCTTTATTTTCACAAACCCATCCTTATTTAGTCTTCATACCTGCTATTTCTCATGTGGTGTTCAAGATTAATAGTATGAAAACGTAGAGTTGCCATTACATGTTGTTCTAGGGACTACTGTACACCCATGCAGATTTTTCTTGTGTGTCTTCTCCTCTTGGATTTGTGAAACCTACTGAAACCCAATTCATTCCTTCCTTCTTCCAGAATCACAGAATCTTCTCTCATTCCACCTACAATCAGTTTCTAAAATCACCTGACTGTTGTGGAATTTCTTGCCCATCATACTTTAGCCTATTTTGATGGATACATTCTTTAGAACACACTTGGTTTAATTATTCCTCATTTCTAAAATTTCAGTTGTAAGACTGAAGATTTTCATTTATGTGCAAACAACTGATAACCAGACAGCAGATCAGAAAGGAAGTGCTGTCATATAGTGAAGTTCCAAGTTCCTTAAAGATACAAAAGCAGCCCAGCATATTCTCCTCAATGAGGCTTTATTCAACATGCAAGTTCCTCATGTTCTTTCTTTGCCTGTGTTCTTCTATTTTATATTTCATTTTAGTTTTCCCTTTGTTTTCAAAAGTCTTTTCACATGCTAGTCCAGGTTTCTCTGACACATGGCCTCAGAGTTGGCAGCATCTTTAATTGTATATGACTTTTAAATTACTAACCAACTGATTGATGTATCAATCTACAATGTGATTTTCAATAAAGCATTTTGATTGAATTCTGAAGCTCCTGAGAATGACAATAAAGTTTGTTTTGAATCAGAGGGCAAAACAAGCAACTAGCTGACCAAAATTAACCATAGAAATTTTGGAGGACAGAGGACAGATACAGAGACAGGAAGTAGTGGGGCAAGATGTAGAGAGGTACTCAGCCCTTTTCAATGGAAGAACAAAAGAAATAGGAGGTCACTGGTCAGTTCTCCATCACTTCTTTAAGTTTTTATTGATAAATAATAATCAGATAATAAACTTCATCTGGCATCCAACTCAGGGCATGAAATCACAAGGTAGCCAGTTGCCCCTGCTTTGCAGCCATTGGAGGTGCTGTTTCTGTCTTGCTTTTCTTCCCTGTCATGCCAAGGCCTCTGAGGGTGTCTGGGATTTTTCTGTTGTGTTGCTGCTTCTCTTACAATAGCCCCCAGCTGCCGCCCATTCTCAGCCCCAAACCCCACAGGACCCAAACTTCACAGGGTCCTGTGCTCGAAATGCTGTCAGAGTTAGCCTCCCACTGCCAGTCTGCTCTGCCCTCAGAGGGCCTTGTGCCCTCACTTCCTGTCACATGGGCCTCTTTCACACATTCTTGTGTCCCCTTATTAGGTGGTTGGCTTATTAGGTGGATTATGGGCTTCTCTTGGACCCCATCATTGTTCTACTGTCATACCAGGTGAGCCTCCTCAAGACCCACTAAGGCATCTATTGTTGTTGCAACCGCCACACACTCTGAGCTCTCAGATATGCAGCAGCAGCAACTGCAGCTGTCCTCGGTTAGTCTGTGCATTGCCTGTGTTTTCTGCCCAGCTGTGCTATGCAGCAATAGCCAGCCTGACACTTCAGTGCCATCAGCAGCAGATCTAGTGAGACCCCCTCTTAATGAGGGGGATAGTTTTCTAAAAAAAGTCTTCCCCATGTTAAAAATGGGAAACAATATTATAATTCAGGTAGTTTGGTCTTTGTTCCACAGTGGATGGTTTGAAAATGGAACAATTAAATAAAAAAAAATCAACAAAGCTGAAATTGATACTTCAACTAGAATAATTATCAGTTTGATATTTCATGTTTTCTTACTAAAAGAGTTGTTTAATAATGGTGCCAATCATGACAAACTGATTGATAAAATCAATCCTTAGAAAGATGTTATAATGAAAGTATGAAAAATATTCACACACAAACAGGAGTTTAGAATAGAAGCTATTACATCATTACATTATGAAATCGAAGAGAAAAAGCCCAAGATTTTTAGGAAACCAACAATTATTTATCCAGTTACCATATAAGAATGATGATAGGCTCCACCAAGGTTATTAAGAAGTTAACTGGGGAGACATTCCTTGACCCCCGAATCTTTCTGGTCATTCTGCAGGGGTTTCTCCCCGCGCCTTCTGCCCTTCTCTTCCTATCCCATCCCAGTGTCCCTAAAGCACCGCTCCACTCCTTAGGGGCCACAAAACCGCCCTGCTCGGCCCCTATCCGGGCTGGGAGTCAGTGGTGAGGGGGGAGTTCCTTTACCTCACTCAGCTTGCTGCTGGCAAGCTGGGCCTTTGTCTGAGATACCTGCACAGCAAGGAGCAATTAGCCTGAAACAGAAGAACCAGTGGAGGGAAACGGGTGAGAGGCTGCGCTCCAGGCAGGTCTGTGGGATACTCGATCCCACCCTGCCCCCACCTTTGCCCTTTTGTCTCTGTGGTGTCCCTCGGCTATCAGGAATCCCTGATGCAGTGCTGTGGAGTTCCATCTGGATGGGTGAATCTGTGCTATCCTGGGGCGACATGTCCTGGAAGAGAGCACATCCCCCCTCCCCCAGCGCCTGATGCAGGGGTATCTTTGGTACACACGTCCCTACCTCTCCCAAGCCTACCCTAGTGTATTCAAGTGTCCTGCTCCTGTACCAAGGCCACCCACACAGAGGTGAGATAGGCTGCCCTCTAGGCAGGTCTGAGGATTCCAGCAAGGGAGTGCTGGCTGTGCTGCAAGAAATAGCTCCTGCTCCAGCACTGAGGAGAGCCACTCAGATTCAGTCACAGCAAAGATTGGACCAAGACGCCAAGTCTATCCTAGCTCGATTTGAAGAAAGATATGGGCAGGCGCCAATGCAAGAACTACTCCAACAACCCGAAAGGCAACAAGACATCACCAGAATCCAGGCATCCCGAAACAACAAGAGTTGTACACCCTACTCCAGTGGAAATAGAGGAAATCGACCGTAAACAGTATTTTATGAAAATAATAGAGGACCTTAAACAGGAGGTAAAAAACTGCCATAATGAAATGGAGATGACAAACAAAAAGGTAGACGAAATAAATAAATCTCTCAAAGATACCCAAGAAAAACAAGAAAAAGCAATCAAACAGTACAAGACCTGAAAAATGAAATGGAGGTAATGAAGAAAACACAATCCGAGGGAAGACTGGAAATGGAAATTCTGAGTAAACGAACAGAAACTACAGAGACAAGTATTACCAAGAGAATACAAGAGATGGAAGAAGGAATCTCCGACTCTGAAGATACTACAGAGGAAATAAACTCACAGATTAAAGAACAAATCAAATCCAACAAATTCTTATCACAAAACATCCAGGAAATCTGGGACACCATGAAAAGACCAAGCCTAAGAATAATTGGTGTAGAAAAAGGAGAAGAATTACAACTCAAAGGCCCAGAAAATATATTCAACAAAATTATAGAAGAAAATTTCCCCAACCTAAAGAAGGATATTCGTATGAAGGTACAAGAAGCCTACAGAACACCAAATAGACTGGATCAAAAGAAAGCATCCCTGTGCCATATAATAATCAAAACACAAAACATACAGAATAAAGAACAGATATTAAGAGCTGCAAAGGAAAAAGGTCAAGTAACATATAAAGGGAAACCTATCAGAATTACACCTGACTTCTCACTGGAAACCATGAAAGCCAGAAGGTCTTGGAGAGATGTGCTACACACACTAAGGGAACATGGATGCAAGCCCAGACTACTATACCCAGCAAAGTTTGCATTCACCATCGATGGAGAAAACAAGATATTCCAGGACAAAAGCAGATTTAAACAATATGTAGCCACAAATCCAGCCTTGCAGAAAGTAATAGAAGGAAAATCCTAAGGAGTCCAACAAGGCCCACAATAACTCAGACATCTAGCGACCCTTCACCAGCACAACTCAAAGAAGGGTAACACACAAACTCTACAACAAAAGAAATGTCCAGAGTTAATAACCATTGGTCATTAATGTCACTTAATATCAATGGACTTAATTCACCTATAAAAAGGCACAGGCAAAGAGATTGGATATGAAAACAGGATCCAACATTCTGCTGTTTACAAGAAACACACCTCAACCACAAAGACAGACACCTATTCAGACTAAAGGGTTGGGAAAAGGTTTATCAAGCAAATGGACTTAAGAAACAAGCGGGTGTGGCCATATTAATTTCTAACAAAGTTGACTTCAAACTAAAATGAATCAGAAGAGATGGAAAGGGTCATTTTATACTCATAACAGGAAAAATCCATCAGAATGAAGTCTCAATCCTGAATATCTATGCCCCTGATATAAAAGCACCCACTTATGTAAAAGAAACATTACTAGAACTCAAGGCAGCCAACAAACCACACACATTAATAGTAGGAGACTTCAACACTCCTCTCTCACCATTGGACAGGTCAATCAGACAGAAACCTAACAGAGATTTAAAAGACTTAATGGAGGTAATGAACCAAATGGACTTAACAGACATCTATAGAACATTCCACCCAAATAAAAAAGAATATACCTTCTTCTCTGCGGCTCATGGAACCTTTTCAAAAATTGACCACATATTCGGTAACAAAGCAAACTTCCACAGTTACAAAAAATATTAGTAACCACCTGTGTCCTGTCAGATCACCAGGGATTAAAATTAGAATTTAACAACAATGCTACGCCCGGAAAGCCTACAAACTCATGGAAACTGAACAGTCAACTACTGAACCACACCTGGGTCAAGGAAGAAATAAAGAAAGAAATTAAAGTCTTTCTTGAATTTAATGAAAACAAAGACACAACATACTCAAACCTATGGGACACAAAGAAGGCAGTGCTAAGAGGAAAATTCATAGCACTAAGTGCCCACTTAAAGAAAACAGAGAAAGCACTCATTGGAGACTTAACAGCACACCTGAAAGCTCTAGAAAAGAAAGAAGCAGACTCACCTAGGAGGAGTAGAAGACTGGAAATAATCAAACTGAGGGCAGAAATGAACAAAATGGAAACAAAAAACATTGCAAAGAATCACTGAAACAAAAAGCTGGTTCTTGGGGAAAATCAACAAGATTGACAAACCCCTAGCCAAACTAATCAAACAGCAGAGAAAGAACATGAAAATTAATAAGATCAGAAATGAAAAGGGGGACATAACCACAGACACAGAGGAAATTCAGAGAATCATTAGATCTTACTACAAAAGCCTGTATGCCACAAAATTGGAAAATGTAAAAGAAATGGACATTTTTTTAGATAAGTACCATATACCAAAGTTAAACCAGGACCAGGTGAACATTCTAAATAGTCCTGTTAGTCGCGAAGAATTAGAAACTGTGATCAAAAATCTCCCTACCAAAAAGAGCCCAGGACCAGATGGTTTCAATGGAGAATTCTACCAGAACTTCCAAGAAGACCTAATACCTATACTCCATATGGTATTTCATAATATAGAAACAGAAGAGTCATTGCCAAATTCCTTTTATGAAGCTACAGGTACCCTGACACCTAAACCACACAAAGACCCAACCAAGAAAGAGAATTACAGGACAATCTCACTCATGAACATCGACACAAAAATTCTCAATAAAATACTGGCAAACCGAATCCAAGAACACATTAAAAAAATTATCCACTATGATCAAGTAGGCTTCATCCCAGAGTTGCAGGGCAGGTTTAACATACGAAAATCTATCAATGTAATCCATCATATAAATAAACTGAAGGAAAAAAGCATATGATCATCTCATTAGATGCTGAAAAATCATTTGACAAAATTCAACACCCCTTTATGATAAAGGTCTTGGAGAGAAGAGGGATACAAGGGTCATTCCTAAATATAATAAAGGCTATTTTCAGCAAGCCAACAGCTAACATCAAACTAAACTGAGAGAAACTCAAGGCCAACCCACTAAATTCAGGAACAAGACAAGGCTGTCCACTCTCTCCTTATCTCTTCAATATGGTGCTTGAGGTTCTAGCAATAGCAATAAGACAACATAAGGGGATCAAGGGGATTCGAATTGTAAAGGAAGAAGTTAAACTTTCGTTATTTGCAAATGATATGATAGTATACATAAGCGACCCCAAAAACTCCACAAAAGAACTCCTACAGCTGATAAACGCCTTCAGTAACGTGGCAGGATACAAGATCAACTCCAAAAAATCAGTTGCGCTCCTATACACACAGGAAAAGGAAGTAGTTAGGGAAATCAGAGAAGTATCACCTTTCACCATAGCCACAAATAGCATAAAATATCTTGGGGTAACTCTAACCAAGGAATTGAAGAATTTATTTGACAAGAACTTTAAGTCTTTGAAGAAAGAAATTGAAGAAGATTCCAGAAAATGGAAGGATCTCCGTTGCTCATGGATTGGGAGGATCAAAATAGTAAAAATGGCAATTCTACCAAAAGCAATCTATAGATTCGATGCAAACCCCATCAAGGTCCCAACAAAATTATTCACAGATCTTGAGAGGACAATAATCAACTTTATATGGAAAAACAAGAAACCCAGGATGGTCAAAACAATCTTATACAATAAAGGAACTTCTGGAGGCATTACCATCCTGACTTCAAACTCTATTACAGAGCTACAGTATTGAACACAGCTTGGTATTGGCATAAAAACAGAGAAGTTGACCAATGGAATTGAAGACCCGGATCTTAACCCACAAATCTATGAACACCTGATTTTTGATAAAGGAGCCAAAAGTACACAGTGGAAGAAAGAGGGCATCTTCAACAAATGGTGCTGGCATAACTGGATGTCAACCTGTAGTAGAATGAAAGTAGATCCATATCTATCACCATGCACAAAACTCAAGTCCAAATGGATTAAAGACCTCAATATTAATCCGAACACACTGAGCCTGATAGCAGAGAAAGTGCGAAGTACTCTACAACATATGGGTACAGCAGACCATTTCCTACGTATAACCCCAGCTGCACAGACATTAAGGGCAACACTGAATAAATGGGACCTCCTGAAGCTGAGCAGCTTCTGTAAAGCAAAGGACACTATCACTAAGACACAAAGGCAGCTTAATGACTGGGAAAAGATCTTCACCAACCCTGCAACTGACAAAGGTCTGATCTCTAAAATATATAAGGAACTCAAGAGACTAGACTTTAAAATGGTAATTAACCCATTTATAAAATGGGTCGCTGAACTGAACAGAGAATTCTCAACAGAAGAAGTTCAAATGGCCAAAAGACACTCAAGATCATGCTCAACCTCCTTAGCTATCAGGGAAATACAAATCAAAACAACTTTGAGATACCATCTTACACATGTCAGATTGGCTAAAATCCAAAACACCAATGATAACCTTTGCTGGAGAGGTTGTGGGGTAAGGGGAACACTCATCCATTGCTGGTGGGAATGCACACTTATGCAACCACTTTGGAAAACAGTGTGGCGGTTTCTCAGGAAATTCGGGATCAATCTACCCCAGGACCCAGTAAATCCACTCTTGGGAATTTACCCAAGAGATGCCCAATCATACTACAAAAACATTTGTTCAACTATGTTCATAGCAGCATTATTTGTAATAGCCAGAACCTGGAAACAACCTAGATGCCCTTCAGTGGAAGAATGGATGAAGAAACTGTGGAATATATACATATTAGAATACTACTCAGTGATAAAAAACAATGGTATCTTGAATTTTACATGCAAATGGATGGAAATAGAAAACACTATTCTGAGTGAGGTAACCCAGACTCAAAAAGATGAACATGGGATGTACTCACTCATAATCGGTTTCTAGCCATAATTAAAGGACACCGAGCCTATAATTCGTGATCCTTGAGAAGACAATAAGAAGATGAACCCAAATAAAAACATACAGTTATCCTCCTGGATGTTGGAAGTAGATAAGATTGCCGGGCATAAATTGGGAACTTGGTGGTGTGGTGGGATGGGGGCAAGAGGAGATGGGGAGAGAAAAGTGTGAAAGGGAGGATGGGGAGAGCTTAGGGGAATGGGATGCTTGGGATATAGGAAGAGTGGACATGGGAGCAGAGAAGCATATATCTTAATTAAGGGAGCCATCTGGGGGTTGTCAAGAGACTTGACTCTAGATGGGTTCCCAGGTGTCCAGGGAGATGCCCCTAGCTAGTTCCTTGGGTAGCTGAGGAGAGGGAGCCAAAAAAGGCCAGATCCTATAACCATACTCATGAATATCTTGCATATCACCATAGAACCTTCACCTGGCAATAGATGAAGAAAATGTCTGAGCCTCACATTGGAGCACCGGACTGAGCTCCCAATGTCTTGATGAGGAGCAGAAGGAGAGAGAACATGAGAAAGAAAGTCAGAACTGTGAGGGATGCATTCACCCACTGAGACAGTGGGACAGAACTAACAGGAGATCACCAAGTTCAGTTGGAATGGGACTCATGGAACATCCAACCAAACTGGACTCTCTGAAAGTGGCTGACAGTGGAGGCTGACCGAGAAGCCAAGGATAATGGCGATGGGCTTGTTCTCTATGACAAGGACGGGCTCTGTGTGAGCCTTGTCAGTTTGGTTGTTCACCTTCCTGGACCTGAAGGGACTTGGGAGGACCTTGGACTCAACATAGTGTAGGGAACCCTGATGGCTCTTTGGCCTGGAGAGGGAGGGAGTGGGGGTATGGGTGGAGGGGAGGGGAGGGACGGAGGAGGGGGGGGAGATGGAAATTTTTAATAAAAAAGAAATATATAATGTAATATAATAAATATATCCTAAAATTGTAAAAAAAAAAGTTTACTGGGAACCTACAAAAATGTTAGATTTATAAAGAATTAAAAAAGCAATAGCTTCATATGTTATGCATTTGCCTTTGTGAAACATGTTAAATTCATGGGCCATTCAGAACAGCCAGAAAGATTTAGTTACAGTAGTATTGGGAGCTGGTCCTTAATTAAAATGGAAAACATGGTGGATAGATGAAGCTGGGGTCATAGAACAACAAGGTAAGGCTAGAGGTTATGAAATTTTTCAAGGTCTAATTTTTGGTGTGCACCATTATGCTAATTTGGAAAGATAGATTATATTTGATGACCATACCTTGGCTCCATGCCATAGAGCAGCTTTGAATTCTTGAGGCAAGATTGAAGAATCAGGAAAGAGGATTGAGTCATTTTTCAAAATTTTAAAAGGCCCCCAAAGCCCGGTTTATGTAAAGATTGAATTCAACTGTAAATAGAATAACACACCTAGAAGTTAGACAAAATTAATTGAATCATTGGCTTTTGAAAAATGTTAATGCATAATGCAAAAGGATGATTAGACCTTTAAAGGAAAGAACAGAACCCATAGATAAATGATTAGAAGTACATCTGATATTAGATTTCTTGCCTATGATGATATTTGGATAGGAAAAGTAATTTCTAAAAATTTTAAGAAAAAATAAAAGGATAGATGTTTTAATTGTGGGAAACCAGGTCATCTAAAAACAGATTGTAGTTAAAGCATTCCTAGGAATAATAATTTTTCTAGACATAATTCAAACAGAAACTCCCAGCCATCTGAAACTTGCAGATGGTATGGCAAAGGCTGATATTGTACTAATGAATGCAGATCAGTATGGGATAGCAAGGTAACCATTGCCACTGGAAAACAACTTTTGGGGCCTCTTATAAGCCTTCATGTCAAATTTCGTTCAATAATTCCATGTCAACATTGGAGAACTCCTCCACAGAGCAATTAAAAGACTTCATGCCTATTGTGAAAACCTATACTGTTCTTTGTTTTTAGAAAACAAAAGAAAATTTTTATGAGAAACTGTAAAGAAAATATATCAATAAATTTATTTGATAAACAATCAAGGACCAAAGTTAAAAATACCAATAAATCACATTAAATTTGAGGAGATGGTAGATACAAGGACAGATATAACAATAATTGCACTAAAATCTTGGCATCCAAATTAGCTTCCTCAGGAGGTAGACGTCCAGCTTCCAGGGATTGGAACTTTATCTCAGGCAAAATAAAGCACACAATGGAATGAGTATATAGGTCCAGAAGAATAGAGAGGAAAATTAAAGCCATATGAGGCTAACATTGCAATGAATTTATGGGATGTGATCTTTTACAGCAATGAAATACCAAGATTAACAATCTTCCAATCTCAGAAACAAACCATAAACTAACACATGTTTCTGAGAAAAATGCGTTTAATCTGAACAGACATACATAAGCAAGGTAAAACAGCCACTCATCTTTCAAAGGTACCAACAGCCCTACCCTTAAAAAGGTTGACTGGCAAACCAGTCTGGATCGAATAATGGCCTTTCACATCAGAAAAATTGCAGGCATTTAGAACAACTGGTACAGGACTAACTAAATGTTCTACATATTGAAGAATTGACTTGCCCTTGAAGTTGCTCTATATTTGTCAATAAAATGAAATCTGGGGCCAGGCAGTGATGGTGCACACTTTTACTCCCAGCACTTGGGAGGCAGATGCAGGCAGATCTCTGTGAGTTCAAGGCCAGCCTGGTGTACAACAGCTAGTTCCAGGACAGGCTCCAAAGCTACAGAGAAACCCTGCCTCAAAATAAAATAGAAAAAAAAATCTAGAAAATAGATAATGGTAACACATCTAAGGACTAATAAGGTGATTCAGTCTATGGGCTATTTACAGCCTGAAATTTCATTACCTTCTCTATTACCTAAAGGATGTTCTATTATAATGGTAATTGATTTAAAAGACTGTTTTTTACTTACCTTTAAAAGAAAAAGCTAAAGAAAAATGTTTCCTTCACAGTGTCTACTTATAATATTTCCCAGTCTGTTGAAAAAAAAATCAGTGGAAAGTTCATTCACAGAAGTATTAAACAGTCCCAGTTTGTGCCAATATGTTCAACAGGCATTGTAAATAATTGATAAATAATTCCTCAATCTATAATATACCATGATATGGATGTTATCTTCCTAAACTGATTCAGATGCAGATACCTTCAAAAGTGTTTAAAGAAGTAAAGAAAATTTTGCCTTGTTGGAAATTATGAATTTCTCTAGAAAGAACATAGAAAGATTTTATTAATTACAGAGGATATATGACATACTTACAAAAAATTCAACCATAAAAAGTGCAAACTAGGAGATACCAATTACAAAATCAATGATTTTCTAAAATTGGTGGGAGATATTAATATTAACTGGCTATGGCACACAATTGAAATGGTAACTCAAGAACAAAGTAATTTATGTCAAACCTTACAAGGTGATAAGAACTTAAGTTCAAAAAATTATCAGCTGAGTCTCAGAAAGAATTGGCTTTGGTAGAAAAAAATTACAAGATGAAATATGAATCATTAAAATCTAGAGCTTGATTGTATTCTGGTTATTTTACCTTCTATATATTCTCCTACAAGAATTCTAATGCAGAGGAAAGATAATATGTTAAAATGGATATTGTTTTACCACACAGACAGAGTAAAATATTAAAGACCTTTCTAGAAAAGATTTTTTTATTTCTGTGAGGACACACCATGACCACTGTAGCTTTTATAAAAAAAAAAAAAAAACCATTTAATTGCTTATAGTTTCAGAGGTTCAGTCAATTATCATCATGGCAGGGAACATAGTAGTGTGTAAGCAGAGCTGGTGGTAGAACTGAGATTGCTACATCTTTCAGGCAACAGGATATCAACTGACACACTGGGCAATATCCTGAGTATATTAAATTAAACCTCAAAGCCCACTTCCACAGTGACACACTTCCTCCAACAAGGCCATACCCACTCCAACAAAGCCACACCTCCTAATAATGTCACTTTCCTATGAGATTATGACATTATTCACTTACAAGGGCCAATTATGTTCAAACTACCACAGTTTCTAAATTGACTCTGAAAGGAAAATTAAGACTTTGTCAATTAGCAGGAATAGACTCAGCAGAAATTGTGGTACCCTTTAATAATGTTAGAATTTCCTCATTGTGGGAAAAATAAACATTGTCAAAGAGTGTGCAATAATAAAAAAAATTTTGGAGAGATTCTCAACAAATACCTTCAAAACAAGAGACTTCAATTTACAAAGAGAACTAATTGGATCATTTCACCCATTTATGGGGAACATCAATTTCTGGGGCCCTTACATTCTATACTGATGCAAATAAACCAGCAAAATTAGGTTGTAAGTCAAGAAAATTAAGTAAAGTGGCTCAAAACCCTTATGATTCTATTCAAAAGTCAGAATTATATACAATTTTCATGGTATTATTATTTTCCAGAACCTGTTAATATAGATATTAATAATATATAGTTACTTAATATAGCTACTAATAATATAAAGAAAGATTTGTTTTACATATTAAAACAGCTGAACTTACTCTATATGACTCAGAATTAGCTTCTTTATTCATTCAATTACAATAAATCAGAAACAGAAATTATTCCTTGTATCTAGTACAAATCAGATCCCACATAGGTCTACTAGTCCCTTTATCTAGCACAAGGTAATAATGAAATTGATCATCTCTTGGTAGAAAATGTGCTAAAAGCCTCAAAATTTCAAAGGAAACACAATGTTAGTAGCAAAAATTTGAATTAAAAATTTTCTGTCAGTTGGTAAAAAGCCAAGGAAATTATAAGGAAATGTCCAACCTACTTGCTCTTTGTATAACCAAACTCCACTTCCTACAGGAAGTGACTCAAAGGGCACTGAAAAAAAATTTGGCAAATGGGTGTGTTTCATTTTACAGAATTTGGAAAACTGAAATATATACGCCATAACCTAGATACATATTCAGGAATTCATTGGGCAACAGCTCTGAGTTCTGAAAAGCCTGATGGTGTAATTGCACAGTTATCAGAACATACGGCCATCATGGAGATACTTGTACAAATTAAAACTGAAAATACCCCATCATATGTGTCTAGTAAAATAAAAGTTTTTTTTTTTTTTTACACATTACAACATAAAACATATTACAGGTATACCACACACGCAAGCAGTTACAGAAAGATCTAATCTCACTCTAAAAGATATGCTCAATGAACTTAAAGACCCTCAGATAAAGATTACACAATGCTTTATTAACTTGAAGATTTTTAAATACTAATGAGAAAGGAATGGCAGCTGCAGAGAGACATTGGATAACAGGGGGGAAAAGCTTATCCTGTATGCTTTAAAGACATGTGGGCCTCAAAATGGAAACAAGGATATGTGTTATAACTGGGAAGATGTTTTACTTTTGTTTCCACAGGAAAATAAAAGCTATGGAAACCATCAAAAGTAATAGAGATTCAAACAAGAGAGATCACCTCTTTAGAAGAGATGATATTTCATCCAAAAGCATAGCCATTTGATCTAAACTAACCTATAAGATGAACAAATACTTTTCATTTGATCAGATATAACCTGCCCAAAAGGAAACTTCCCAAAGTTAGAGTTCCGATAGGGCTTTGTTTTTACTTTGTAGGAGAATAAAGGCAACCAACTAAGGAATCTGAAAGACCACTGAACAAACAAGACATCTGAAGAAAAAAGACGAATCATCCAGAAAAGATCCCAAGAAGAGAGTAATTGGCCTAATGGTAGAGCACTTTTCCAACAGGATACACTTTCATAAATCTTCCCAAATGTTGGTTTCTGCTATTCTCTACAAACATATAAGGCAAATGGTCTCTTTGTAGTAAAAGTTTAATTAAAAACTAAAGCTGACTTTGGATTTTAAGCATGGCTTTCTTCTTTGAACAAAGCATTCTTGTTAGAGGAAAATACAAAATCTGCCTCTTGTCAGAAGATCCACCTGTAATGGTAAGAAGAATAAAACAAAATTAAGGGACTACCTAATCTCATAAGCTTGATTTTATTTTAACACTTTAAAGCTTTCTTAAGATATAATTATTATTTCAAAATGTGTAAGGTTGATGTATATATGTAAGGTGTATATATTTTTTCTGTTGTGATATTAATGGTTATATAGAATACTAATTCTAGAAAAGGACTTAATATAACTCCCTGTACATGATTTTGGGTTTGAAGCATAATCAGGTAACTAGAAATTAAGTTTGTATCCTCTGAATGTACTTAACAAGTTGTGATCCTTTAACCCCTCCAAGATCTGTTGCATGTGACATTCTAAATGAATGTTTAAGTTTTCTGCAGTGAACCATGCCCGTTCTTTTTTTTTTTTCTTTTTGGTTTTTCGAGACAGGGTTTCCCTGTAGTTTCTAGAGCCTGTCCTGGAACTAGCTCTTGTAGACCAGGCTGGCCTCGAACTCAGAGATCCGCCTGCCTCTGCCTCCCGAGTGCTGGGATTAAAGGCGTGCGCCACCACCGCCCGGCTACCATGCCCGTTCTTAACAGTGACCTCTGAAGTCCCCAGAAGGATGAAGGGCCCCAAAACAATGTGATGTAGGTGGGTCTTCTTTCTATGTGTTGCTTCCATTGGTTAATTAATAAAGAAACTGCTTGGCCTGATAGGTCAGAACATAGGTAAGTGGAATAGACAGACAGAATGCTGGGAAGAAGGAAATGAGTTGGATGCCATGATTCTTCAACCGGAGATGTATGTAGGCTAGAATCTTTCCCGGTAAGCCATCACCTCATGGTGCTACACAGATTATTAGAAATGGGTTAATCAAGATGTGAGAGTTAGCCAGTAAGAGGCTAGAGCTAATGGGCCATGCAGTGTTTAAAAGAATACAATTTGTGTGTTGCTATTTTGGGTATAAATCTAGCTGGGCGGGAGCCGGGCAGGAGCTGGGTGGGAACACAGCCCACTGCTCCTTCTACAACAATGATTCCACCCAGATTGTACTAATGCTACTAGGCTGACAAAGACCACCCAAAGATGAGCTTTGGACTACACACTTCTCAGGACAATTTTAAAGCAGCTAACTGAGATGGTCCAGCCTCATACATTACTCCAGCCAGGACTTCACATAAGCCTTACCTTTCCCATTACACAGAGACAACAAATTGTAGAGCTAGTTCGTCCAGAACTTGACCATTTTCTCAGTTTTCTCAGGGACCCCCTAGAGGTGTCATTGTCCACCATCCTAGACAACAGGAAGTAATCTGAGAACATGATACCCACATTCTCAAAAGGTGGAGTGGCTGTATAATTCAATGGGTTATGAACATATGTAATCATTTAGGAGATTTGGTTAGTAATGGCCAGGAAAATGACTGAACAAAAAAAAGTAGATTCAGGGGTCTCATTCTGAAAAGAAAAAGGGGAATATAGAAATTACAGGGTAAAGGAATTGATTGTTGAATCCATATTTAAACTTAAAAAAGCAACTATTAGTCTTAAACATTTTTATCTGTATGAATTTTTATATATGGATACAAATTTAAGGTTATTTTTGTTAGGACACACTATATATACATTTCTACTTTTATTTAATTTATTGTATCTATGCAGCTCATTTAAGAATGTAACATAAATTTCTAAGTTCTTGAAAGTTATTGTTACAAATTAATTAGGGTAATAAAGAAATGCAGGTTAGTAGTAAGTCACCTATTACAATCAAACTTGTAATCATGTTAGGTATGTTTTCAAGGTCAAATCATGCAGCCAGTAGCATTTAAGTTCACTGGGGCGTGACCTCTTATACTATTCATGCCAATGTAAAGCGAGGGTCAGGCCTCTTTTCTGGCTGTGGGATTCGGTTGCTGTTCTCCATTCCAGCAGAGGATTCTGATTTGTGAGTCTACCCCTAAATAAATAACCATCTATTATTCTCAGTTCTGAGCTAGTGTGGGATTTCTTTTAAGTGTCCTTCTTCATCTGGTGCCCACGTGAATTCAGACTCCACACGTACCAGGTGGATGGCCTAAAGGCCTAGCCAGTCCAAAGGCCAGACATTTTCCCAACCCTGCCCACTTGGCTTGCTTTTTCCTAGCCGGTTTTATGCAGAACCCCGGACACAGCAGAGTTTACTGCATGTGGCAACTTGTGCACGTGCATGACGGCCGCATTCCTTGGTGCAGTTCCTTGGCGTGGTTCCTTGCCCCATGGAGACTTGTGCAGCTTCTGGTTTCTGCTCCCTGCCCATGAGTTCTGGGTTTCTTGCTCCATATATGGAATTGATTTAATTGCTTTTAATTTGTCAAGCAACGCATATTTCTCAGTATTTAACCAGTACCAAGGCAGGAAACTAAAGCGGCTCAGGACCATTCCTGTTGCTACTTCTTGCATTGCTGCTTGTCGCAACTCTGAAACCATGACATCTGCTGGACAATAAAGACTAGTACACCTAAAACAATATACCTGATCTCATAGTAGGTAATTAATAAATCAATATGGCAAATTACATTAATATTAAAACTTTTAGAAACGCTTTGGCTAATACTATGGATTATATTCTGTGAAGCTTATATGGTTATGGTGATACTTCAATTTATTGGATATTGGGACTCAGTTTTTTTCTTCATATTATATCATTAAGAAAGAATGTGACACTTTTAGGAATGATACAACCTTTACAGACTAATAATGAACTGCTATTTGACAGGATTAATATCATCAAAAATCAAAAGTTATTAATGAAAAAATTAATATTATTAAAACAGGTAACATTAATTTGACATACAAAATTAAACTCATATCTAAAGGTACTGAGAAATTATCCAAAAGAATTCATACTGTTGAATTTGACAATCAAAATTTATTAAAATGTTATGATAGGTTAGCAGATAAAGTATCTCTCCAGGATGGCAATCTGCATGTTATCCAAGTAATGTCCAAGGAGGAGATGTTATCTTTAAAGCAGAAATTTCAGACCTTGGAATCACATGTACAGAATGAGGACCAGAGGCTACGTGTCTCAATGAAATCACTAGAAATATATACAAGCCAGGAGATTTATGCTTTACAAAAGACAATAGTTAAATGATTTGAAATGATTGAGGAAATCATTGGAGCTGATGAACAGGGAAAGAAGGCAGGTACAAAATACAAGCAGAGATATGGAGAAGAGGGGCACATTCTGGGAGATGTTGGCAGTCAACTGAGAAGCAAGATGTGAGGTAATACCACAGCCATATGGCACTACATAAATTAATAGAAATAGGCTAATTTAATATGTAAAAGCTAGTTAGTAATAAGCCTGAGTCATTGGTCAAACAATTTGTAATTATGTTATCTCAGAGTGGATATTCTGCAGCTGGTGAGCAGGAGAAAAACTTCCAGTTCCAAAATATTCTATTAAATGCTTGATGAATACAACAAGAAAGCACAGATGAATCTTGGTGACAATTTGGTTAAATGTATTGATTTTTTTACTACATTGTCTGCCTGTTAATACAATACTAAAAGCACCACAGTGTTTATATTCTTCAAATCCATTATTAGAAGCAGTAATTTCCCATGCAATTTGTAGAGGAATTAAAACTCCGTAAGACAGGTGACTGAGACCATTGTGAGATTCTATGCCATATACAGAGACATATATATCATACCATACAATATTAGAGTTTAGGTCAAGAGCAATAACGAATTGTTGATATGGTGTGTTGTTATTACATGATATGAAGGGATGTATTATCATCATGATATATCATTGAAGATGACACCTTTGTGACCTTTGTGTCACAGATATTCATGCTTGCCAGGTTTCATATAAAAAAAAAAAACAAGTATATTTAGCAACCCTCCCTGTTTCCAGCCCAGTGCTTGGATTATAATGTACAAGGTTATACATGATTTTCATGTGTGTACTGAAGATCTAAACTCAAGTCTTTATGCTTACACAGTACTCTTACACACTGAACTAAGTTTCCTCTGTTATTAATACTTCGCTAATTTGCTACATTAATTATATCCAAAGCACTTGCAGGTTAATTATGTAAACTAAATAAAGACCCCTATTTATATAAATTTCACCAGGCTTTTTAGCCTTGCCTAGCCCATAATGCCCTTCAGGACACCATATTATATTTGGTTAGCAAATTCTTTTAGATGACTCTGTGCTGTAACATTTCCTCAAATTTGGTTTATCCAAGCAGTTTGCAGGATACCTCTAACTCTGAGTTTCCCCATTACATTTCCTGTGTTAAAATGGGTTGTGGAAGTTCAGCGTTGTTGTCATCGTCTGACAGGAAGGGACATGTCATCGGCTTTGCTGAAGATGCTCATTTGGTGTCCCTGACAAGTGCTTGCCAGACTGAAAGGGACTGTGGGTGTTTGAAGCATTTTACCCCATGTAAGTTCTTAACTTGGTCCTGCTGTCGGTCTTATCACCTTATGTATTCACATTCTACCTGTAACCTAAGCACTTGGGAAGAAATGTAAAAATTAAAAAGAAAGTATTATGGCATCTTTTGTGTTTATTTTATAGATGCCAAATATTCTTTACTCAGGAGAACATAACAACTGATGATAATATGTGATAAAATTAAAAAATTTATTTTATTGTTTATTTTCTTTACAAAATAATATGTACTGTTGGCATTACTTAATAAAAGGAAATAAATCATAATTCTCAGTTTTTTGGTGTTTCTATTTTTTAATTTTTGAGATTATAATATAATTGTATCATTTCTTTCTTACTTTCTTCCCTCTAAATCCTCCTGTGTATATCTCCTTGTTCTTTTCAAATTTTTGTCCTCTTTTTTGTTAATTGTTTACACACACCTACACTTATTTACAAAATGCCATACATTTAGAATCACAGAATGATCATTCTGTGTAATGTTACTAGCATGGACATGTATGTACATGTAATGTTACTAACATGTACATGTATGCATATATTACCAGAGCTGACCATTTGCTATTAGAGAGCCGTATGCTGTGCTTCCACCTAAAGAAGACTATTTCCACATCTCGTACATCTCGTGGAATCCTTTAGTTGCTTGTAGGTCTTTGTGTAGGGTTGAAGCCTGATTAGCTTTCCCCTTGCATATTACTATGTTTACTGTTATTACCTTCGTTCAGCTCTTGTTTAGGCAGCGATATTTGGGAGACTTCATGGGTACAGTTTCTCTGACATTTCTAGGAGACATGCTCTCACAGCGAACCTCCTGCTCCTCTGTCAATTAAAATCTTGCCATCTCTTCTTCCCCAGTGCTTACTGGGCCTTACTTTCAGGAGTTGTGTTGAAGATGGAGCAGTTGGGACTTCTCTCTACAACTTTTATATTCTGTTTTTTTTTTAAATCTCTTTATTTTTAATCAGAGTCATGGGAGAAAGAAAAACAAACAATACAAAGAATGAGGCAAAGAGATTTTAAGAAAGGGAGAGAGGAGAGACAGGGAGGGGAGCAGAGAAAAATGTAGATCTCAAGAAAAATCAACTAAAAAATATTTGCCTAATAGCAACTTAAAAAAAAGAAAATAAAAGAAAGGTGAGGGTGGAGAGTAAAGTAACTCTAAGCTTACATTCAAGACTTCTTAGTTTAGTTTGAGCAAAAGCCTACATCTCGTTAAGGACCGAAGAATTTGAAAAGGGACTCTTGAGACAGACTCTTTGGGGAAAATGGCTTTCAAAAAGGGATTGAGATGTCATCCAATGATAGAGCCAGTCCAGGGTAAATCTCTAGACAAGAAACCAAGAGAGCAAATCTCTAACTTCATTATACTGTTTCCCTGCAATCTGCATGAATCCAACCAGGTGGAAAAGGCAGCTGTAGTTTGGATGATAAATGTCCCCATAGGTTCATGTGTTTGAGCACTTGGATTCCAGTTGCCAGTGTTCTTTGTGGAATTCTGAAGGTGAAAACTTGCTGGAGGAAGTATATCACTAAGGCTGGATATGAGAATTACAACCTTGTCCCACTTCTAGCTTGCTATCTCTGCTTTGTATTTACGGTTCAAGGTGTGACCTCTTAGCTTTTTTTTCCTGCCACCATGCCTGGCTCTTGCTGTCATGTATACCCTCAGGGATGTATTCTTCTCCCTCTGAAAGAACAAGCCAAAACAAGCTCTTTCCTTCTTGAGTTGCCTTAGTTCATGGTATTTTATCACAGCAAGTGAAAAATAACTAATAAGAAATGAAGAGAAGGGTGAAAAAATTCTTGGATTTTGATGAAGCCTTAGAATCACTAATTACATATAGTTTGGTAGAAAATAAGTCTACCATGGGAAGATAGTTTGCACACCCGCACTTTAAATATCATGAGTCACAAACAATTCAGTACTATTTATACCATTCCCACTGTAACCTAATACATTACTAGAATATTTGCAGAATCAGAGATCTTGATGAGTTCCTGGACAACTTATATCTAATTCTAATAATTCTAATAATTAGACTCTATAAGCCATGTCTTTTAGCTTATTATCTCAGAGAACACTTCTGGAACATAACTAGAAACACATGCAGATACTTATACTCTCCACTACACTCTCTAAATTTCCCATCTCAAGCTAAATAATACGTTTTTTCAAGATTGAATAGTATGTGGATGGAAAGAAGGCCCAGTGGTTCAGAATGCATGATGCCTTTGCAGGAGAGTGCAGTTCAGTTCTCAGGACCCAGGTGTGATGACTTATAATCTCTTGTGATTCAGAGGCAGGGAATCCAAGGCCCTCTCCTAGCCTCCATGGCACCACTGCACATGTGTGTAAGTAGATATACCCTCACATGCATAACAAAAATAAAATCAGATTATTAAAGACTAAGTAGAAAATTGTCATTGGCTACCGTGATGATCCCTCCAAAGCTTTGTAGATACAAAGCAATTCTCAGAAAGATTAATAGGAATAAGGTTCACTGATGTCATATTAAAGTCTGAAATAAATCACCATTAACAACAAGAAGCTCAAGACCCCAATAGGGCAGAATCAGAAGGCTGACTATCTTTATCAGAGTCATAGCCAACAAAATGTCCATCAATGTGGCATACGTGCACATGGGAGTCTATAGAACAATTGCCCATTGTATAAAATGATTCCATTTCCAATAGAATTCAAGGAGGGAAATGTGAAAAGGAAAAGGCATTTTCCAAATGTTCCTGACATTTGACAAATTTTGAATATGCTTTATGTCCTGGTATTGTGTCATAAAAATAATTAGGCCTATTTCAAATACAAGTCCAGCTCCTAACCAGAGTCACACTGTCCTAGCACATTTTCGCGCACATATTGGACACTCAGCACACAAATCTGAAGGGATGACTTAATTAGCTTAAGTGCTGAACTAATCTTCGAGAAAGAACTGCCTGACCACTCTGTGTTTCCTGGCACAATTGTTGGGCATTGAGAGGAGTCAGCCAGGTCTCTATTTTCATCTTCCAGTCGGAAGGACTCATTTGGGCACCTGAATAAAAGTCACTTTATATTCTGTAATGACTATAACTCACTTTCTATTAACTAAGAAATATGGGGAGTAAGAGGAGCCCCGCAAAGCCAGTTAGCATTTGCAAATGGGCCAGTGTGACTTGACAGATGGATCAGGAGCCAGAAGCAGGTTCTGAGATGCAGAAATCTGCAGGTGTTGGCAGAAACAGACTCCCAAGTCATTCTTCTCTTTTTGGATGGTAATCGATGAAGATTTTTAGCTGACTGGAAAATCTGAAATATGGTGCTGATTTGTTTAACCCTGCTTTGGCTATTGCTTGTATCATTTAAAGGGTGGTATTCAGTGTACTGTAGCATTTCTGTCATGAGACTGTAGAACTTCCTATAAACCTTTCCGGGAAGCTGGAGGATTTAGAGGAAACCACCGTTTTTCTCATTTCATCTTATTTACTTTGTCAAACTTTCAAGACAATTTCAGTGACTCAAATAAAGGCAGCCTGGATTCCTGGAATACTTTGCTCAGGACAGTCTAACAGGAAAACCTGGGTTTTAAGCAAGAGATCCAGGTTACATCTTGAATACATACCTTAACAAAATCGGTCTGTTTGTTCTCCCTTCGTTTCCTGTGCATATTCTTAGGAAGATAGGAATATTCTATGAGGGACTGTTGCAGAATTCACTTTTGAATGTAGAGATTCTTTATCCTAACTGCTCATTAGAATTTCACAAAAAGCTTATAAAAATAAAGATGTCCAGGTACATGTCTATATGTGAGACTTGGGTGTTTAAAATATAATACTAGTAAGAAGATATGGTGTTAAAGTACCATTTGACTTAATCAGAGTGAACGGTTCCAGTAAATGTTTCTAGGATTTATCTTGAACCTCCCATTGATTGAGAACTTAAAGCTAAGAGTTCCATGATCTTACACAGAATCAAACAATTTTTTGTGCACAGAACTTAGGGCTCTGGAAATCTAGGTCATAATATTTCTTGTTATTAACTGTGACCCAAATTGCTCATAGGTTTCCAGAGAAGGCAACAGAATTTGAAAGACCTACACCTTCATACAACAAACCAAAGACAAGTTAGTCTAAATCTCACCTTTATACGGCACTATGGTTACTAAAGTACAGCACCTTAGATTTTATTTAATTTGACAGATAATTCTAAGAGAATTTGATAAAGGATATATTAAGAAAGGTAGTGTTGAGAATAGGGGTCTTTGTTTGTGTGCAGTTTGTCTGGATCCTGTTTGAGTATGAGCCTGCATCCTAGCTATACCATAGAATTTAGAGAAGAAACCAGTGAGACAAATCTTTGAGGAAACACTGCTATGGGATCAGACACCCCTGAAGTCAGACAGGCAACTAAATGGATCCAGTTGGAAGATAGAATGAATAATTCTGTCCACTCCATGTCTTTAATATCAAAACCAATAGGTTACAAAGAGAA
Organism: Arvicola amphibius; assembly: GCF_903992535.2. Lineage (NCBI taxonomy): Eukaryota > Metazoa > Chordata > Mammalia > Rodentia > Cricetidae > Arvicola > Arvicola amphibius. The sequence continues at coordinate 81,302,981 of NC_052052.2, read as the reverse complement.
CACAACAGATTGACAAGCTGGATCATTTTATAGCTGCTGAATAGCAATTCCCAAGGTTTTAATCGCAAAGGACATATAAAAAAAAATCACCCTGGGTTGAGGAGATGCCCTGGGTGATCTTATCAGGCCTTCTGCCACTTATCTGATGCTCTACTAATAATGGCTTTCTATATCTAAATTCAAAGACTGCACATAGTGAGTCCAGGAAAAAAACATTTACACTTACACTGAGAACACCATGAGCAAACATTACCGAATCCCCTCTCTCGTGTTTTACTAGTATTGCAAGACACAGACTCCTGAGGGAGGCGGGGAGGGATGGGTGATGGAAATAAGGATGGGGAGAGAGGAAGAAAGGGGAAGGGAGAGAGGGAGGGAGTAAGGGGTAGAGAGGGAGGGAGGGAGGAAGAAAAAGGGAGAGGGAGGAATGAAGAAGGAGGGAAGGAAGAAAGGAAAGGAGAGAACTAGGGAGGGAGGGAGGGAATGAGGAAGGGGAGGGAGAAAGAGAGGGAGGAAGGAAGGCAGAGGGAGGGAGAGATTGAAAAGTGATACTATTGCTGAGTTGAGAGACTGAAGGCATGATCCATTCTCCTTAACAAGCTTCAGCTTTTTCAATTACAAAGATTAGAATGATAAGCAAGTTACTTCAAATTTTGTTAAAGTAAATTAAATAGCATAACATATGGTGAATGTTTAGCTCAGTGCCAAGTACAGCGAGGACTCCTCTTAGACACCCCTGCTGTTTAGTCCTGTGGAGCTGCTTCCCTCCCCAGAGGAATGCCTTTGCTGAGTTCCTGGACCTTCAAGAACTGCATTCTTGCAAATTACTTCTGCACTAGCAAGCCAAGTCAGGGGAGGGCAAATCCCTGTGAATTCCTCATGTGGGAAATGCCCAGTAGTAACTTTTAAGTTATAAGGTAGCTTTTGGAAGTCAGGCCGCTCAGGTTTGGAGCTGACTCCTGTGAACCTGAGCTTAGAAAACTGGTAGAGGGCTTTTCTGAAACATGAAAGGTCTTTTTTCGAAATGTATTCATGATAGAAAATAAAAGTAGTTATAAGAGGAAAGTAAAGTTTTCGAACAGAAGTTAGAAAAACTTCATGCCTCTGCACCTGGCAACAGTATATTCTCTTTTAGCTTAAGTGAGAGTAGGCTAACCAAAAAACAACCAAAAATCTGTTTCCTTTCTGTGTCCGTCCCCTCTGGTTTGCCCTGGCCTCATCCCATCTGTCAAAGTCTAGTTGACTTAAGGAAGGGCCTGTGACTATGGGGTAATGGGGTAGACACCTTTACCAAGCCACTGCAGTCGAAATTAGGTATTTTTTATTCTTGTGAGAGAATAATTGACAACAAGCAATGTAAATGGAGGAAGGTTTCTTTTACCTCAGCTTGACAGTACAGAGGTACAGTTCACTATGGCAGGGAGGACATGGCAACAGAAGCAAGTCTCAGCTCTAGAATCAGCAACAGGAGGCTACGTACATGCATCTGCACAGATCAGGGAACAGAGAAAGGAGCCTACTGGTGCCTGCCTGGGTTTCTTCTTTTTTCTTTGTAATTCTCTTGAACAACCTACTCATGGGATGGTACCTCTCACATTTACATTTAGGGTGATCATTCCTCATTAGTAAACCCTACCTAGAAGTGTATTCAAAGGCACGCTTAAGGATGCGTCTCCTAGGTGATTCCAAATCCAGTCATCTTGACAATAAAGATTAACTCTCACGGAATCCCAAACTTTCCTGTAAGAGTTCACGTTAGGTGTTGCCAAAAAGACAAAATTTAATAACCAGCAAAATATGCCTTGGAAATAAAACTCTTCCATGCCCTCATTCGGACCAAGCTGAAGGGAGGGAAAAATTGCACCCTTGCATCTTTCCTTGGCCAGAATTTGACAAGGGCTTCAGTTAGAGTCCCTTCCTGCCCTCTGTGCCATCTTTGCTGAAAACCACAAGGTGGCACCGCAGATTAAAGTGAAATTTGCAAACCTGCTTTCCCGTTCCCAGGTGAGGTTCTGTTCTTATACCACACCTGGGAGTTAAGATGACATCTGTCTCCATCTGTCTGTTTTATAGAAGGCAATGCTGTGGTTTGACACAAGGCATGCACACTACCTAAGGCATATGTTGTATAGACCATAAATCTACTCCAAGAACCAATCAGAAAACAAAATACATTTTCCACTCTAATCTACCAAGATTGTAGAAATTGTCCTTCAATATAACATACCTTGGTAATTTTTGATGAAAAAATTTCTGTACTGACAAGCATGTGACAAATTAGAATTTAAAGCCCTTGTCTTTAACTTACTCAATTAAAGAGTACTTACTGTCATCCTCATTTGTACAGAGTCTAAGGAACTGCCTTCTAACAGGGCCTTGTTTAGAGCTGAGAACATGACAAATGAGTTTTAAGGAGTATCTTTTCATAGGTCTGCTGTTGGGTCACATGTTGACTTTTGGAGAATTTTTTTAAAAGGCAGATTATAGGTGTTTGATGCACTCTTTCAGTTCCTTTCCTGAGATTTCACAGAATCATGATGCTTAAATCTTTCTTTGTCTGCTCCAATCCCAGTGTTCTTTTCTATAGACTCATAGCCAGAACTGGATGAGCCCATAGAAGTCCACTATGCAATTTCATCACTGTGTTGGTTATGTTTTTATGACTATTTAACACAACCTAGAGTTATCTGAAAAAGGAAGGAATATCAATTGAAAAAATTACTCTGTAAAGTCTGGCTAAGACATTTTGTTATCAGTGATTGATGGGGAGGATCCAGCCTCTTGTGAGTGATATCATCCCTGGGTTGGTGGTCCTGGATTCTGTAAGTAAACAGGCTGAGGGAGCCATGGTAAACAAGCCAGTAAGTAGCACCCCTCCATGGATTCTGCATCAGTTTCTGCCTCAAGGTTCCTGCCCTGCTTTTGTTCCTGTCCTAATTCCCTTCACTGGTGCACTAGCTAGGATTCAAAAGGTCCCTTTAAGAGGCAAGCTCTGTCAGGTCCTGCTCTCTCTTTTTCACTATCCTTCTGAAGATCTTCCTTCCCTTCCCCCACTCCCTTCTCTATAAAACTCCACACGTAAGCTCTGTCTGCAGCTATGTCTATCTCTTACCTGCCGTGTGGTCCTTTGGCACACCAAGGTTCCTCTCCTGTCAAATTATATCATTGATGCCATGTGACTCAGCAGGCTCTCCTGACATTTTCTCCTGCTCTCTGGTAGTTTGAGGACCACCAGAAACTGTAACCTTCAACCTAGTTATTCTTCCAACTAAAGGATTGCCAGAATCCTACACCCAAAACGGATGGAATCAGCAGTAACTGTAGGTCCTTCCCCCACCTCTGGCCATATTTCCATGAGTGAGGATTTGTCTCTCGGTTATAGCTTTTTGCCTTCCAGATTGGCTCAAAGACCCAGCACTGGGTCTGCCATTTCTACAAAGTCAATTTCAATATAGACAGTAGGATGTTAACGTGTCTAATACATATCATTTTACAAATTCAAAGAATTCTTGTAAGTCCCAGAATGTAGAGTTGAATAAGTCAGATACAACCCCCCCAGTTTCCAAGACCTAAACAACTTAAGCCTCCTCACCTTTCCCTGGTCTTGACACACCCTTCCCTCAATTACCAGAACCTAAGAAAAAAAATTCCCTAATTATTGTCCTCTGCTCTGTCAGCATCTTGCCAGGTCCAAGAGGCACCAGATAATTTCACAGAGCCTAGACAGCAACGAAACAACCAGTTACCCCAGTACGACCAGCACCCCAGCTTTCTCAGGTCCAAGATTTTGATGCCCACAAATTAGCAGAAAGTAGTCTTGAGAATGTGCCACTTCATTCCTGTCCAACCTGCTCTCCCCTTTAATTTCCCCTGTTCTTTTTTTACTACAACAAAAAGGTGGGGATGTTAAGATTCAGGCATTATGGTAGCCTGTCAACTGGCAGAATTCACTCAAGCAGTACCCTGGCTAGCCCCATGTTCTATATCTGTTACATCACTATGTAATTTGTATTCAGGTGCAAAAGGTCCCTGTAAGAGTCAAGCTCTACCCATCCTACTCTCTCTTTCTTGCTGTTCTTCTGAAGGACAAGAAACTCTGCCTCTCTTTCTCTCTGTGTTGCTCTCTTTCTTTCTCTCTCTCTTCCCTTCCCCCACTCCCTTTCTGTCAACAAAATTCCCCACATTAGCTCTATCTTCATTGAGTATCTGTCTCTCACCTGCCACAAGGGACCATGGCATGCAAAGTCCCTCTTCTCTTGAATCAAATCAGGACTGCTGTGATGGGAAAGTGTAAGGCAAATAAACCCTTTCTTCCCTGACTTGCTTTTGATCATGGTGTTGTATCATACCAATAAAAAACATAACTAAGAAAATTACTTAGATTCCTTAGCTAAGAAGGAACAAATCTTTGATCTCTGAAGAACTCACTATACAAAACCAATGTATGGAACTGTCAGGTGATTAAAACACAGAGTTTTAAGTAATGTTTCTATGAATAAGACTGAACACAATTAGCACATGTAACAGATATATGATTTCATTTGTATCAACCCATTCTTTGGTATTCTTATTCTCTTTCTAATGTGCCATTATAAAGGATGTTGACATTTATTGTCAGTCAATGTTGCCAAATCAATGTTGACCACATGAATATAAGAGGGAAATTATTTCCAGGGGGCCTTAAACTACTTCTATTTCTATTCGTTCCCATATTTTCCTATTTTGTGTCAGGCACAGCCAGATACTCTGAATAAATATTTTATTTCATAAATTTCTCTCTCTCTCTCTCTCTCTCTCTCTCTCTCTCTCTCTCTCTCTCTCTCTCTCTCTGTGTGTGTGTGTGTGTGTGTGTGTGTAGAGCTGAAATTTAGAAAAAGAATGGCATTCAACTTAGCCCAGGATGGTCTAAGAAGCTAGATTCTCTTGCATAGGCCTCTTCAATGAAGGACAGGCGTTTTCATTCCTTAAGGTGCTCAAGAAATCCTCAGGCTTTGAGATGTGAACTCTAGAGGTAGGGTGGGAATATAGTTTAATGAACTTTGCCCTTGTTTTTGTCATCTGTGCTCTGCTTTTGGCTTGTCAAGACATTTGTGACAGGAGCTAGAATTTCCCACTTCTTTGAATATCTCTTTACTTTTGTTTTAATTAGATTAGAACCCAGAACATGGGGCTGGTAATCAAGAAAATATATTCTTTTTCTTTTACTTCCTTTTTATTACAACCCAGGGAGACAAATACCATACATTTTACCCATGGAAACATAGCTTTTGAGGTTGAAAATGATGGCTCCTAAGTAATGCAATAGAGTCCAAAGATGTAGATGTTGAATATGGATTCAGAGAATTTGACCTTAATTCCCCTTATGATTCTTACTAACTCATATATGTTTCTAAGATATTCATGTTAACATACAATGTGACCATTTGTGAAGTTTTCTTAATGTAATTCTGTCTTACATAACTATTATGAGTGTTCTTATATCACAACCAAAGTTGATTGCCTTCTTACTTTGTGTTTCAGAACAATAGGAGAATGATAAGTTCAAAGGGTGGAGCTGCAAAACAGTAAGCATGTGACAGTGTACACATACATGTATGTCTAATCAGCACAACTCCCCTCTGTAATTCAAGGAAAACCCAGTGGGGCAAAATTAGAATCAATTCTGTTCCATTTTCTCATCTTCGTTTCAGAAGAGTTCCCAACATTTAAACATAATTCACATTGTATCAATAAAATCTATCTCATGAGCAAAAACTGAAATTATGTGGTTTGTCAAGATGTTAAATATGTAAATCACTGTTTTACTCTCTCAGTTAACAATAATTTATGTTTACTTGTGAGGTAAAATTGACCAAGAGCTATTGAATTTAATTTTGTATTTAATTCTTCCAGTAATCATACAAAGCAGATATTATCATCTCCAGTTAGCAAATGCAGAAAATAAGGTGTGGAGAAGATTTCAAATTACCCAACCACTGAGCGACAGAGTTAAAACATGCAGAAATCATGTCTACATGACTAAACTACGATGTACAAGTTCTTAGAATTTTCCACAAGGGACCACAGCCTCTTTTATGTTTTGAACATTAGAAAATACTCCTTCTGCCAGCAATTGTCAAGTTCACAACTGATTTAGTTATGAACAGCTCTTAATTTAAAATATTGTTACACATGAGAAAGAAAATAAGAAATAAAAGGAAGACCTAGGTGCTGTCATTCCAGTGTATTCCTTAACATCTAGAAATTATGGACAACATCTTGTTTCTCAGTGAATCTGTCACTAAATCTTAGATGCAAATTTCATGTCTTTGCTGAAGTCACAAGAACTTGAGTCCCAATGTCTTGGTTAGCAGTAATGAGGGAGATCATTCAAAATGTTTTTAAGGCAGGTTTTAGGTTTCTCAGGAGACCCTATTTTTAGATCAGATCTGGTCTTGGAGTTGGAATGGTTAAGAGCACTGACTACTCTTCTAGAGGACTCTGGTTCAATTCCCAGCATCCATACTGCAGCTCACACCTGTCTGTAAGTCCAAGATCTGACATTGTCACATAGGCATACATGCAGGCAAAACACCAACGCACATAAAATAAAATTATGTATTTCATCCTATAGTTTGAGCAATATGGTATGATTAGATGTGACGTTAACCACCACCTAGTTAAATTGTAGGTAAAAATGTTCTGCCTAGAATTATTTAGTAAGTCAGCTATGAAGCTGACCCTTTGACTCCTAACAAAAACATTCTTTGTTACTCTGTGGAGCTTCAATAAACTCTCAAATCAAACCTAGGCCCTGAGTAATGATACTTAGAAAAGAAAGTAAGTCATAGACTTGCCCTTTAGATTGAGGAGGAAAACAGATCAGTTAATTGAATTAAAGTCCATGCCACAAAAGTTATGATATAAAATAATGACAGTAATTTATTGAGAGAAATATTAAATCTTGGAATTTCAAGAGGAGATGGTATTCTTATTTTAAGGACATTAAAGGAAATAAACTTGCAGACACTGAATAATAAGCCAAGGCTCTGATTGGCAAGCAATAAAATTTGAGAGAGGAGCCTAAGTAGGTAATTGACAGAGAAATGCCCTTCCTAGCTTAGGAAGGAAAAGTGATACCTCAGCAAAGTTATTGCAGAAAGACAGAGACACAGATATTAAGACAGAATAAGAATGTATGCACAGCTAAAAACTCTTGTTCCATGTTAAGCAGCAATTAAGAAACTGTTTATGTGAAGAACAATGAATTATCAGTAGAGTTGTGGTGTAGGAGATCCTTCTGTCTATGTGTTACTTTCATTGGTTAATAAAGAAACTGCCTGGGCCTATTGATAGGGCAGAATTTAGGTAGGTGGGGGAAACTGGACTGAATGTTGTGAGGAAGAAGGGTGGAGTAGGGGGTGCCATGGATCTGCGACCAGAGGTAGACGTGCTGAAACTTTGCTGGTAGGCCATGGCCTCGTGGTGGTATACAGATTAATAGAAATGGGTTAAATTAAGATTTAAGAGTTAGCCAATGAAAAGCTAGAACTAATGGGCCAAGCAGTGATTTAATTAATGCAGTTTCTGAGTAGCTATTTTGGGGCTAAGCTAGACGGGCAACTGGAATGAACAAGCAGCCCCTACCTACTACATAGTTGGAAGGCTGCTCATTTGTTCCTGGACACGCAGACCCAAAATAATCACACAAAATAATACTAATTGCAATATTGTTTGGCCAATAACTTAAATATATTCCTGGATAACTCTTATATCTTAAATTAACAATTTCTATTAATCTATGTATCACCACATGATTGTGGCTTACCAATAAGGCTGTGTCCAGCATCTGGGCATCTGTCTGCTGTGGTGGCTGCATAGTGTATAACTGACTCCACCTGCTCTCTCTGTATTTATCTTTTCCAGCCTGGCTATATTTTGTTAAGCCACTGGCCAAAAACAGCTTCTTGATTAACCAATGGCAAAAAAACATATTAACAGTATACAGAGGGGAATCTCACATCATATCAGCATTGATTGGAAAATTTTAGAAGTCCCAGATTCTGCAAGCCCTTGATACGATACTTCTGAAAAATATGACTATTACATTGAGGGAATGAGGAAAAAACTAGAATTCTTTGAGCAAAGGAGATGACTTAACCAGATTTTCATTTTGCATTAGAACTTTTGGTTAATAAGAGTGGCTTGAAGAACTGTGAAAATAACCAGGTATCCCACAACAAAAATTTAAAAGAGCCACCAATGTGCAAATCGGAACACTCTCTAAGTGGTCATTGAGGATCAAACTGTAACTTCAGCAACATCTCCATGAGTATACATATGTTCACATCTACTTAATGTGAGTACATATACATATATATGTATCATATATGCTACACGGTGTGATATATGCATATGTAAATGCATATGCACATACATACAATGTATGTTAGATTAAAACAGCACTGTCATACATTCTACAACAAAATGCAAAAGGTAAATAGCCTAATTTCTCACCTCTCTCTCGTAATTCAGTGCTATAGGTCCGCATGCCTCTTGCTTTCTTAGCAGTTATATTTTTCTTCCCTTAGCATTTTCCACTCATCCTTCAGGACATTGCCGTAGCTGGGGAACAGGCTTCCACAACTAGCTGTGTAAGCTAAGAGGTTCTGCCTACACAGTTCCAACATTACTGTATAGTTTTTTTTGTCCCAGAACCTATTGTATAATACCATAATTGCCTGTTTCAGTCACTATCCATTTTTATATTCTTAGTCCAATGTTGCTTTTACCCTTTATGTCTGAATTTTTATTATATGTCCTTAAACAAAGTTTAATCCATGAGGTTTTTTTGTGGCATGTTATAGGCAATTAACAAATATCTGTTGAAAGCAGAAAAGAGCAAAATTATTAGTAAGTAAATAAGTAATGCATAAAATAAAAGAGAAGTATTAGGGTTAGCACACGCATCTCACCTACATTGTTTTTATTTGAAGCCACTCTGATATGTCTGCACATGCTCCTTACACTAACTGACCACCAACTTTCCGAGTATACTTTGTGAAGCATGAAAGCCTCCACTATCAAATCTGTATTAAATCTTTGGAATGATGCACTTGTCAAAGTTGTGAAAAAAATGTGTGCAGAAACAATCTCCACACATTTCTGTGTCTGTTTTATTCGCCTGTGTCAATGTTCATGTGTACAAAGAGGAATATCATTCATAATGATATTATGAGGTGAGTAAAAAAATAAACCCTGATTAGAAAGATGAGTAGGAATTAGAAAAGATTACAAACAACTTTATTCCACAAGTCAGAACAGAACAGAGAAGCTGATGGATGGCTAGAACAAAATGGTTTCTTCAAGAATTTGTGGTTAATGGTATTTTCTAGTCTAAACAAAAGAAAAAGGACCACTTCTTTTCAATGATTTACCAGGCACTTTTCATTTCTTCAAATTTCAATCAATCATATTAAGAAATAAAATGGGGTGGAAAGATTACAAGAGCCATAGACAGTGGGTGACAGCAAGGAAACTGGTTTTCTGACTCTGCACAGTAGCACACATGAACTACCAGCATTTATGACAGCATGCATAAGACCTATGCAGACTCAAGCCAGCAGAATCCCAGTGTGGAAGCAAGGGGGCTAGCATAAAGGTCCACCCCTAACTAAGGCAGTTATGGTGATTGAGAGTGGTTGGGAAAGGGAGTTGCTTTTCTTTAAGAGTATCACCTACATTCTAGTGAATGTCACACATCCGAGCATATAAGGGCAGTACTCATTAGACTGGAAGGGTTCTGTTTACAGAAAAAAAAAGGACAGAAAATTAGGTGAACATAAGAGGGTATCTGGGAGGATTTGGTGGAAGGGCAGTGAATATGATTAATGACATGTACAAAATTCTCACAAAACTAATAAAAATGGAGAAAAGAAATAAAAATGGAAGTATTGCATACAATGGAAATCTTTAGTTAAAATAAATAATTCAAGGTGAAAGTTACTTCTCATTACTCAAATTTTCCAAGTATTTTGATCATAATTTCTTGGTAAGCAAAGTTCTTGAGTACAGTTAGTTGCCTTCAAAGCCATCATATGAATACAGTCGTACAATAAAACATTTTTACATATTTATTTTTTTTTAAGTCTTTTTTTTTCTCATGGTTTATTTTTTTTTATATTTAAAAATTTCCATCTCCTTCCCTCCTCCTCCCCCCTCCCTCCCCTCCTTCTCCCCTTTCTCTCCCCTCCTTCTCCCCCTTCCCTCCCCTCCCCTCCACCCATACCTCCCCTCCCTCCCTCTCAAGGCCAAGGAGCCATCAGGGTTCCCCACTCTATGCTAAGACCAAGGTCCTCCCAACTCCCCCCAGGTCCAGGAAGGTGATCGACCAAGCTGAGAAGGCTCCCACAGAGCCCGTCCATGAAGAACAATCAGAGCCCAGAGCCATGAGAAAGAAAGTCAGGACCGTGAGGGAACCTCCAGCTGGCGACAGATGGGGAAGGTGACTGAGCCCCACATTGGAGCACTGGACTGAGCTCCCAAGGTCCCGATGAGGAGCAGAAGGAGCGAGAACATGAGGGAGAAAGTCAGGAACGAGAGGGGTGCGTTCACTCATGGAGACGGTGGGACAGAACTAATGGGAGATCACCAACTCCAGTTGGAATGGGACTGATGGATCATGCGACCAAACCCGTCTCTCTGAGTGTGGCCAACAGCGGGGGCTGACTGAGAAGCAAAGGACAATTTTTACATATTTAAAATATCATTGTACATGTAACAAACACATGTCGTACAACAAAACATTTTTACATATTTAAAATATCATTGTACATGTAACAAACACATGGTTATTAATGCATGAGCATAATAACAGGGCTTCAAGAGATTCCAGTGCTTTTCCTTCAGTAACTAATGGGACATATAGTCAGAAAAACATAAGAATGCAAGAAACTCAAACAACACTACTAATGAATTAGTTCCAACTGACATTTATACAACATGCCACCCAACTACAGAAAACATTTTTTTCATGTATACTTGGCCTGTTTGCCAAGATAAAACATTTTCTGAATCACAAACAAAGGTCAATAAATTTAAAATGGCTGCAGGAGGTAAAAACAAGGACACACTGAGGCCTTATCTCAAATGTAAACTCACTTCATTTGCATTATGTCATTAAAAATTTAAAATTAATATTGCAGAAGTATAAATCATTGTTATATTAACTCACTGTGTGGTTGCTGGCAAGATTCACTGTGTATTTAAAGTGTAGATCTCCCCCAAATAAGTGTATGTGTTTAAGCAGATGTTTCTCTAAACCTTTCTTGTTATTACTCATGAAAGCAATACCTAGTGTGTGTGTATGTGTGTGTGTGTGTGTGTGTGTGTGTGCACATTCAACACACATATACAACCCATACACATTAACAGATCTTAGATATTCAAAATCTTAGATGAAGTTTTTAAAAAATCTGTTGTATTCATGAAATAATTGATGATATCCTAGAGCACTTTATCTTTTATATTTCTAGCTGAAAAATAGGCTTTCATTCTACAAAATCTAGGGCTTTTGGAGTTAGACTTTCTGAGCCCATGTAAATACTGGTATTTGGCTAGTTTAGTGCAGTATAAAATGGGTTGGTATAGAGAGAGTTTTCAGTGATCTATCTGAACTTTAGAGTGACATCTCAATGTCACCAGGGAAGTAGCAGGATTAAGAGTACTTGGACTTGTAGCCATAAATACAAAACAGATATTTGAACTGTATAAGACATTAGTGAATGTGAAATAGCAGAAGTGAAATTAATGTAAATCAAGGTATTAGCTGACTTTTACATCTGAATGTATAAATATTTTAAGGTTATTATTTGAAACATCAATAATACCATAACAATTACTTAAAGTATGACCAAGTAATAAGATTGTAACTATTGATGACCGAATTTTAAGATTCAGGATATTTAATGCTGTGTTCTTCAAAGTGTGGTAGTAGTAGTTGGGACCTTTCAAAAATCACAGTCACAGGGAGTAACAGTACTAGGTGGATAAGACATAAAAAATCCTAGGTTTAAACTTATCTCAGAATCATTTATGTGACTAAACCCATGGCAATACACTGATATTTAATATACTAATGCATAATATATCAATATACCTTTGATGTGAACTTAAAACATTCCATTCCACCTCTGCTTTTATATTGATGCATTTGGGGGTGGAGTAGAAACTCTCCTTGGCTCAATCTTAAAGGTACACTTGTCGTATATAGGGCACACCTAGATTATCCAGAACCTTCTGAAGCCATCATATTGTTTGCAATATAAAGTTTCACTTGTTTCTTTTTCACATAGCATCAAGATTTTTAGGGTACAAATATGAGCACAGAATTATGGAAGCGGCCATTTGGCCAACTATGTCAAAGAAGCATTTGGTACATATTACCTTTTGCACTATTCAGACTTGTATATTCCATGCACTATTCTAGAAACAGGAGACTAAGTAACAATTACTTTTTAGGAATAAATATGCTTACTTTCTGTTACTAGTGAATAAAAACATTTTTGAAAATGCTTGCATACACTAAAATATTTTAAAAGTTACTTCATGTGTAAGTGTCAAGTTTATTTTGAGGTAGACTATTTTTCTACTTCTTACAGTTCTGGAAGGTACTTTGCACACTACCAGGCAACTAAAGTATTTATCAAGATCATGCAGCTACAAATCATGCAGCCAACAACAGTGACCTACTTACAAGGTAACACAGACAACTACAGATTGGAAAAATTTAACAGAAAACATTGTGTATTGTTCTACATGGGCTATGAGATAAGGGAATGAAATAAGAATCCAACATCTTGAATTACAGGCAAAGGCTTGAATGAGCTATTATAAGGAGCAAATCTGGCTGTACTAAATAAGGCTATTTGTGTATGGAATTAGAGACTAAGAATTCCTGTTGCTGGGCTTCAGAGAAAGCCAAACACAGACTCATGACTATGAGTACATGCAAAGGTTATTTACACAGTATGTATAGTTGTGAGGTGACCTAATATCCATGCTGATTGCCAAAATTTGGGATAAATTATAAAGATGAGGAAATTATCGAGGATTTTCGGGGCTGTAGAATAATGAGGAAATATTGTGACAACATAGTTCATATTTATTAAAATATGAAATAAAATGGATAGAATAAATAATGCATTGCAAGTTACTTATGTCAAACAAATGCAAAGAAAGAAGAACAAATGAAAGAAAGGTAGAAATGAAGAAAAGCCAAGTCAGTTTTTGTTTTTTGTTTTTTTCTGCATTGAACAAATTCCCAGAGAGATATTAAATATAGTGATCTAGGTGATTTAATGAAGGATGGGAATGGGGCAAGTTTAAAAAAAGGAATATACAATCAAAGATAAAGTGTGGAAGATGCATATTGGGTATTTGAGTCTTGAAAGAATTTATGACAACCTGAAATAAAGAGTGAGGTTGGCTTAATTATGTCTCATCTGAGGTTATAAAACACAATATAAATAAAAAGGATGAGTATAAAATTAAACAACTAAGAATTAAAAACAAAATGAGAAACATGAAATAAAGTCTGAAAGAAATAGATCAGCATATTTTCTCTCTCTCTCTCTCTCTCTCTCTCTCTCTCTCTCTCTCTCTGTCTCTCTCTCTCTTTCTGTGTGTGTGTGTGTGTGTGTGTGTGTGTGTGTGTGTGTTTGTATGTATGTGCCTGTTTACATATTTCTTCTTAGGAGTAAATAGAAGTTTTCAATATTGTTGACATTTCTGCATTATACTTCTATCTGTCTCCTAATCAGAAGTGCTGTGGGACAATGGTCTTTTATAATACCTCAGGGTCTTCTTATTAACTATTTCTTACATCGTACATTAACCCATTATTCTTGTCTGTGCTAGCCATGTGGCTCAGTACCTTACTGGTGAGGCAGTCACATCTTGCTTCCTCTGCATCTGGATCACAACTGCTTGACTGCAGAATCTTCTTCCCATAATTCTCCTCTTCTCAATGCCCCTCCTCTACTTTCTGCCTGGTCACCCCACCTATACTTCCTGCCTGTCTACTGACCAACCAGCATTTTATTAAAAATAATACAAGTGACAGGATAAATGGTGATGAGTATAAGTCCTGAGAGAAATCCATCTGTTCAATGAAGAGAAAAATCCCCTAGAAAAGTAACATGAGCAAAGACTTGAGATTAAGGCACACATGGAGAAATTCTGATGGCTTCCTCTTGCCCGAAGCTGCTGAGAAAGCAGGCTGGTGAGCAGAGGTCGAAAGACCGTGTAAGCAACACTGAGGATGCAGGACTGAAATCTCTGGGTTGGGGAGTAGAAGGGAATGGTGATGACATAATGATCATGAGAACTTTGTCAGTAATATCCTCCTTTTCTACAGTATGAAGGAAGAAGTTAAGTTCCAGGAAAAGAAAGTGACTTTCCCTGAGTCCCACATCTATACAATTGGCAGAAATAGTTATTGTAATTTTCAATATTTTAAAATGCTTACCATGGTGTAGAATCTAGTGGAAGACCCAATGATCTACTCTCATCTATTTATCAGCCAATGTGTTATTAAGTAGCTGCCACTTAATGTTTAAATCTTAGCTCTCATAATTCCTTTCCTTCGCTGGTATCTAAGCCTGAAAGAGCAGGGTACCTGTGTGTCTACTTCATTGATGTTTTCAGTGCTTGTACTTGCACCTACTAAGAGTTCAATAAATATTTCTAAATAAACAAATCACCATTTAAAGTGGACACTTCTGTTGTCTCTGTTTGTTAATTAATATGAAATAACTGCACTGAATTGTGTGTTGGTGTTCCTGATTCTGCACGTGTCTTTCCTGATTTTAGTTCCCATTCCACTTCACTCTCCGGGGAGCTGGAGAAACAGCTGCAAATAGAACCACATTTTAAAGGCCTTGATCCTTCTTCCCAAGCCTCTGATATAATCCCCAGATGTGAGGGGGACCAAATGTGCATTCCAGAAGCTTCTTGCAGAGAGGACAGAGTGATCTCGCAGAATGACTGTGCAGGTGGTCCCCATCCTAACATCAGGAGGCTTGGAGGGGACGTTCCATCTTGTGACAACATGGCAAAGGCCTGTGGAACAGATCCTTAGTGAAGGTGATCAGGTAGCTCCTCTTTGGAAGCTGAAGACTTGATGTGGAGCCTGAGAGGATTGTTTACAGCTAAGCATGCACTGTGTAACTGTCCCAGGGTACATGCCACTGTCTAAACCTTCTACAGGTTTCATCTGAGACCCAGTGCTGTTCTCAGGACTCTTGCACACACTGGGACTTTTGGACCTTGTCCTTCCCCCAACTCACCCAATATCACTTTCTGCAACTTCTCTGTCTCTGCCATTTTTTCTCATCTGAGTTTACTTCACATTAAATGTGATAACTGCAATAATAATCGTGCATTTGGAGTCAAATGTAGTCTGATCATTATAAATTATGGACGCGTCTGAGAGGTAACTGATTCCGAGTCCAACTAAATTTAGAAAAACAATAAGAATTTTCAAAATGTTTTGAAAATTTGAGTTAAATTTATGGAACACAAACCAGTGATGTTGCTGAAATGTTTAAATTTTATCCCCACAATTCAGAAAGTATACCTCTGGCCATCAGCTAGAAAGCAAGGACAGATTTCATTAACTCACAATATCCAGAGTGACCCACAGTGTTGGGAGGGGAACTTTAGTAAACAAGAATTGACTGGGACAGCAGTCTTTAATTTGACTCTGCATTGAGCTGCTGAGTGAATAATTTACAGAGCAATTGAGTGAGGTTTAACAAATAAGTGGAGAACTAGAAACAAAATCTCAGTGTTCTGTGAGGACTTTCAACACCAGACAGGCATAAGTTTGTTAAAGTGACCAAAAGACATCACATTCAGTATGATTACATCTCATAAATTATACCAAAACAATATGCCAGATTTTTGTCAACTTTATGTATGTAAAGTGGTCCACCAAATGTTTTAATTTTGTTGTAGCTGTCTATTCTTCTTTAGTTTTTCATTGGCTTTTGATTTTTTTTCCCAAATTACCAGTGAAGAGGAGCAGGTTTTTGTAATTTATAGACTATAGATTTTTCCCTCAATGTTGGTCATATATAAACTTTTCCTATTCTAAAGATTAATTTAAAAAAGTGGGGCTGGAGAGATGGCTCAGTGGTTAAGAGCATTGCCTGTTCTTCCAAGGGTCCTGAGTTCAATTCCAGGCAACCACATGGTGGCTCACAACCATCTGTAATGAGGTCTGATGCCCTCTTCTGGCCTGCAGACATACACACAGACAAAATTTTGTATACATAATAAATAAATAAATAAATAAATAAATAAATAAATAAATAAATAAATATTAAAAAATTGTATGTGCATGTGTCTGCCTAAGTGTATACATGTGCACCATATGTGATTAAGTGTCCATGCCTATGGTGGTCAGAAGAAAGTATCATCATATCCCCCCAAAACAGGCAGTTGTAAACTGCTGTATGTGGGTGCAAGGAACCAAACTCAGCTCCTCTGTATAAACAGAAAGAACTCTTAACCATGGAGCCATCTCTCTAACCCAACCTATGCTCCTTTTAATTTACCTATTTTCAGTTTCTATATATATTGTAAAGAATCTTTTATCTTTTGTTTTCTTTCTTTTTTCCCCCAGAAAACCCTTACTTTTTTTTCTGTATTTTAAAGTGTCTTTCCTGTTCTCTTTTCCGTTAGCATGTTTAGAGTTTCATGTCTTACAGTAAGATCTTTGGTCCATTGTAGATTGACATTTAGACAGGATGAGAGATATGGGCTGATTTCATTTTTAGTATATGAGTATCCACTTTTTCTAGTAACATTCAAAGAGGTTTACTTCCTTAGCTGTATGTTTTGGACAACTTTGTCACAGATTAAGGGGCTGTAGCTATGTGTTTAATTTGTATTGTTTTATGGTCTTGCTTTAGGATGCATGTCGTGGTGCAATTGTGTGGTGTCCTTCTTACTACGTAACAAAATCAAGCACTATGAGTCCTCCATCCTTGTCCTATTTGCTCAGAGATGCTTTGGTGGGTTAGCGGTATTTTTGTGCTTTGATATGAGAATCAGTGCTGTGCTTTCTTTTTCTTGGAAGAATATTTTAGAAGTTTGTTAAGGACTGAGTTAAATAAAAACATGTATACCATTTTTCTTATTATGATGATTTCCATAATATTAACTATTCAAAACTATAAGTTGGAGAATCTCTTTATCTTCTAATGCTTTCTTCAATTTCTGTATTAATGGTGATGTGGGATGTTCTTATGTATATGTTTTTATTGATTGATGAATAAAACTGTTTTGGCCAATAGCTTAGCAGAGTAAAGCCAGGTAAGAATTTTAAACAGAGATATATATAGAGAGTAGGCTGAGTCAAAGAGATGCCATGTAGCTGCCAAAAGAGTAACATGTCGGCACCTGTATGTAACAGCCTAGTGACAATACACAGATTAATAGAAATGGTTTATTTAATATTTAAGAGCTAGCAAGAAATATGACTAAGCCATTGGCCAAACAGTGTTTTAATTAATATAGTGTGTGTGTGTGTGTGTGTGTGTGTGTGTGTGTGTGTGTGTGTGTGTGATTTTTAGGGACTGGGTGGCTGGGAAACCAAAGCACAGTCTCAGTTGGCACTCAAACATTGGCAAGAATATTAAAATAAAGCCTACAAACGCTTTAAAAAGAAAGGACTTCTAGACCCACAGAAAAAGAAATCAAATAGAGCTTTTTGGTAGCTGGATATTTTCAGATAGGCTTTGTTTGCTGGCAATGAGTAGAGCTGTGGCTCCTTTAAGAGAAGGCTTCCTGACTCAACAGTAAAAACTGTGTGGTTTCTTTAAGAAAAAGCCTCCTGATTCATGATGGTGGCACGGATAGGTGGATCTGGCTCTTTCAGGAAGACCCTCTATGAAACACTTGAATGGGGTTTGTGGGAAGCATGCTACAAGTTACTTGGTGGCAATACAGGCCAACTGCTTCCCAGAGTTGGGTTGGTAAACATGGCTCCCAGAGCTGTTGGTAAATGGACCTTTGACATGTTGAAAAGCCAAGCAGGGTGGAACTAACCATAAAGTTGCCACTTAAAGCAGTGATCAGGAAAGGATTACAGATAAACAATAAGACAGATTCAGACAAAAATAAACCTCTATAATAGTCAAAATGTGTTTAAAAATATGTGCATAAGCTTAAGAAAAAAATGGGTATAGGCAATTATGGGAAGAAATAGTTTTTTAAAAGAGAACAAAATCTTTAAAGAGACGGTAAAAGTAATATAAAAGAGTACAGACAATTATATATTAAGGAAGTAAAGATAATTAGATATTAAAAAGTAATAGAGTATAAAATAAGCCAGGTAAAGATGGAATATATACAAAGAGTCTAAGTTATGTATATTATTGTGCTTTCTTTAACTTTTTTGTCTGTTAATGAGCTGTGAGAGACATTTGATTCAGAGGTCTGCTAAACTAAACCATAACATAAACATAAAATTATCTTGACTTCAAAATTTGAGTCTAAGGATATGTTATTTTAGAAAAGAGGTTCTGCTTTTGTTTCCACAAAGGATGGAAACCTATGGATTCCTTTCTGCTTAATGTGGTTTGATGGGACAAGACCCACAAAAAGATTTCTGTGAACACTAAAAATACTTTACCCAACAAACAGCAGGAAACAGTTTGAAAAAAACTATGCCAAAATTCCCAAAATGATTATATATAAATGTTTGGTTTCTTTTTAAAGGGATTGGCTATAAATGGTTAATGGCCAGTCAATTTCCAAAAAAAAGAGGGGGAGATATGCTATAGAGATGAATACTTTGCATTGGTATTAACCTTGGTCTATTGATACAATTTATGGTCAATTTTTGGTACACTGTGTATATGTGTTTCTGCTCTTGTTTATGGTATTGTGTTTGTGCAGTTCATTTAAAAATGTAACCTATAGTTAAGAAATGCAGATTAATAGATAATCATCTATAATTATCAAAATTTAATTATATTAATTAGGTTTTCAAGATATACAGGGATATATTTCAGTTAGGTAGATAATCTTCAACACTTCAGAGACCTACAGAGTATGGTATTTAAAATGTTTTAGGAACTTAGACTTTTTCAACAGTAAGACATGTCTGCTTATGAAAGCACCAACTACTTCAAGAAATGATGGGCACTGAAGAAACTTTTTATGGAATTTGCCTTTATTGTGGCAAGGCTATCCATTTGTGGAAGAAACTGCAGTTATCTGGACTGCTTGATGGTATGCTGTATGAAATGGACATGCAGGACCCACAGAAACATGACTGCTGAACTTACAGAAGGTGAGATAGTCCTACATCCTAAAAGAAACTACCAGACATTCTGCAGGACACAGAAGAAAGCAACTGACAAACTTTGCATGACAAGGTAGAACAGATCTTCAAATTTCCTGCTTTACTGAAAAGTCTGCCAGATATTTTGTGCCTGTAGTCTGAAGATGGATTCCCCAACATTACAGAAGCACTTTGGGTGGCTGTCCATGCAGTGAAATGTCTCTGTCATTTCTAGAACTTTGGAAATTTCTAACACTTTCTGTTTACTTAGGTAATATTGTATTTTTCTGGGGTCTTTGATAGAATTAAAGACAGATAGTTATAGTTACAGTTTCCTTAATTATAGTAAAAGATGATAAATTAGATATGAAACTTAAGACTCACAAAGATATGATAGATGATAGAAAATTTTCTTTAAGTTTTAGCTAGTACAAATATACTAAATGTTGTAACTGTAATTCTGTAAAATGAGGAGTGGGCTGCTTGTTGGGGTTTCTGTCTTGCCAAGTTCCCGCATTTGTTAAGTCCCAAAGAAAATCACACATAGATCTCCATAAATTATAAACTGATTGACCCATTAGCTCCGGCTTCTTATTAACTCTTGTAACATATATTAACCCATTATTCTAGTATATGTTAGCCACATGGCTTGGTACCTTTTTTGGCAGGGCAGGTCAAATCCTGCTTCTTCAGTGTCTATGCAGGACTACAGAAGGAGCTTCCTTCTTCCTAGAATAGTTCTGTTCTCCTTGTCCCACCTCTACTTCCTGTCTGGTTGTCCCACCTATACTTCCTGCCTGGCTACTGGCCAATCAGTGTTTATTTAAACCATAATTGACAAAATACAGAATTGTCCTATACCACAATTCTTGCTTGACAACTGTTTTATATATGTGATTTTACTGTGTTAAAGTAAAAACTTTCTTTTTTAATTATACAGAAAAGGGGAAATGGTGTAGGATCCCCTTCTGTATATATGCTGATTTTAATTGGTTGATGAATAAAGCTGTTTCAGTCAATGGCTTAGCAGAGCAAAGCCGGAGGGGGGATCTGAACAGAGATATATAGAGAAAGCAGGTGGAGTCAAAGAGACACCACGTAACTGCCATAGGAGTAACATGTTGGCACTGGTAAGCCACAGCCTGGTGGCAATACAGAGATTAATAGAAATGAGTTAATTTAAGGTGTAACAGCTAGTTAGGAATATGCTTAAGTCATTGGCCAAACAATGTTTTAGTTAACATAGTTTTTGTGTGATTATTCCGGTCTATATGTCCCAGAAACCAAAGCAGAGTCTCTGTTTACATAATGGTTTTAAAAATTTCATTGTAGTCAGTTTCTACCTCCTTAATTATTTTTGGCACTAGTTTTAGTTTGAAGCTATAGTAAATTGAATTTTTTTCTGATATCTTACCTCAATATGTTTATTGTTGGGATATGGAAAAGGTACTGAATATTTAATATTGATTTCTGTATCATACTACTTTGATGAAATTTTTGATAGATTTAAATATTTTCTGGTAAACGTTGTAAGGCCTTTCAAGTATATCCTCAATAAAGATAATTTGACTTATTATTTTCCTATTTGTATTGCATTTTTCTTCTGTCTTTTTACTTTGGCAAATATTTCAACTAGTTTTCAAAATATAATTTACCACAGAGAGGTACATTTGTCTTATTCCTGGTTTTAAGGGAAAAGTTTCTCATTTTTCCCATTTACCATAATATTAATAAAGTTTAACAGAAGTAATCATTTAATTCAATAACACTCCTTCTAATTCTTGCTTATTTAAAGCTTTTATCATAAAGAGATATTGAGCATAGTTAATGATATAAGACTAAAGCCTAATTTTATTCACTTTTGTGTATATATTCAAGGGACTCTCTTCCCCCATGTTCTGTTGGTGCGTTTGTCACAGATATGTGCCCGTGTATACTTTTTGGTTGTGAATAATATTTCATTGCCCTAGATATGTTATTTTTGCTAGTATCATACTGTTCTGATAGCTGTATCTTTTTAATATAGCTTGAGAGACACAGTATTGGTAACACTACCAGACCAGGGCTTTTCTCCTTGTTCAAAATCAGTTTTCATTATTCTTATAATTCCATATGAATTTTAAGATGCTTTTCTTTTTTCTCCTTCTGTCCTTTTTTATCGATTTTTATTGAGCTTTACATTTTTCTCTGCTCTCTTCCTATCTTCTCTCCTCTCCTTCAATCCTCCCCCAAGGTCCCCATGTTCCCAATTTACTCAAGAGATCTTGTCTTTTTCTACTTCCCATGTATATTAGATTTATGTATGTCTCTCTTAGTGTACTCATTGTTGTCTAAGTTCTCTGGGATTGTGATTTGTAGGCTGAGTTTCATTACTTTATGTTTAAAAACCATTTATGAGTGAGTACATGTAATAATTGTCTTTCTGTCTCTGGGTTACCTCACTCAAAATAATGTTTCCTAGTTCTATCCATTTTCCTGAAAAATTCAAGTTGTCATTATTTTTTTCTTCTTTGTACTACTCCATTATGTAAATGTACCACATTTTCTTTATCCATTCTTCAGTCGAGGGGCATTTAGATTGTTTCCAGGTTCTGGCTATGACAAACCTACAGATTCAATGCAATGCTTATGAAAATCCCAGTAAAATTCTTCACAGACCTCAAAAGAATGAAATTCAACTTCATATGGAAAAGTAAAAAACCCAGGACAGCCAAAACAATCCAGCACAATAAAAGAACTTCTGGAGGCATCACAATTCCTGACTTCAAACTCTGCTACAGAGCTACAGCACTGAAAACAGACTGGTACTGGCATAAAAACAGGGAGGAGGACCAAAGGAACTGAATCGAAGACCTAGATATTAATCCACACACCTTCGAACACCTGATTTTTGACAAAGAAGCAAAAAATAACAAATGGAAAAAAGAAAGCATATTTAACAAATGGTGCTGGAATAACTGGATATCAAAATGTAGAAGAATGAAAATAGACCCATATTTATCACCATGCACAAAACTCAAGTACAAATGGATCAAAGATCTCAACAGAAATCCAGCCACACTGAACTTCATAGAAGAGAAAGTGGGAAGTACATTTGAATGCATTGGCACAGGAGACTACTTCTTAAATATAACCCAGCAGCAGAGACACTGAGAGAAACAATTAATAAATGGGACCTCCTGAAAATGAAAAGCTTTTGTAAAACAAAGGACACAGTCAGCAAGACAAAACGACAGCCTACAGAATGGGAAAATATCTTCACTAACCCCACATCAAACAGATGTCTCATCTCCAAAATATATAAAGAACACAAGAAATTGGTCATAAAAAGAAAAAAATATACAGTAAAAAATGGAGTGCAGATCTAAACAGAGAACTCTCAAGAGGGGAATCTAAAATGGCTGAAAGACACTTAAGGAAATGTTCAACATCTTTAGTCTTCAGAGAAATGCAAATCAAACATCTCTGAGATTCCATCTTACTCCTGTAAAAAATGGCCAAGATCAAAATCACTGATGACAACTTATACTGGAGAGGTTGTAGGGTAAAGGGAACACTTCTGCATTGCTAGTGGGAATGCAAGCTGGTACAGAACATTTGTATGTCAGTGTGGCAATTCCTCAGAAAATTAAGAAACAACCTTCCTCAGGACCCAGCAATACCACTTTTGGGTATAAATCCAAAGGATGTTCAATTGTGCCACAAAGACATGTGCTCAACTATGTTCATGGGATGTTTCTCTTACTTCCACAAAAACACTGTAAGCATTTCATTAAATATTGTACTAAACTTTAGATTGTTTGGTGGTGATATAGGCATTTTAAAAGTTAAAATTATTTACATTTCTGTTCTATGAACATTTTAAATATTTTTTTCATTTATTTCTGTCTCTTTCAGTACCTTAAATTGATGTCCTAGTTTTCAGCTTTAAGATCTTTCTTATCTGTGCCTGAGTTTATTCATTCAAAAGTATTTTATTTGTTTTATTATGCCAAAAATGGAATTGTTTTTATTTCAGTAGTTTGCGACCGATATATAGAAATGCAGCTGAGTTTTGTTAGCATCTCTTCATTGGTATGCTAATGAGGAGTCTGAAGAACTGAAGAAAGAATAACCACAAGATCACAAATCATTTCAACGCAAACTGAGAATGAAAATCTGCCAAGTCCTTGGCAACATGGAGATTACCACATTGAATATTCTAGGGACTGTCTGGGTGCTAGCTCATTAGGGAGAGAGGGGACATGAGGGTAGGAGAGTCTCTGTGTTCCTACAGCTAATGTATAGGCAGGACCAAGGTCCTTTGCCACTTGAGAACAGCAGCTGTGCTTTGATGAACAGTGGTGTTCCAGGCCTCCGTCCGTCTCTAAAACAATTGTGCAGTGAAGATGCTCTGTCCTGCTGAAATTGCTTTTACCTGTCAAATGGTGAAAGTAAGAAAAAAAATGACCAAAAAATATAAGAAAAAGTATAGGTAAACTGGTTCAGATGTAAACTTCTTTTATTTTTCTGGTAAATGATTATTGAATATATTTATACAAAACTTCCTTCTCTGGCACAGCAGCCACAGGGGTTATTGCCTCATTATAATGTCGTTTTACTGTCTTCTTCACTAACCAATATCTATATATAAGGAACAAAGTCTATTTACTTTCCTAGCAGATTGTTGTGATGTGTGTGTTTTTCCTTAGATGTTCCATTAGTCCTTTAAATTGTCCAAATTTGCTTCAGTTGTATATCTAGTCAACAGATGTTGACCTTTGTTTTGCTATGTTCTCAGAAACCATTCCTCTGCATATGGTCCTAGGAGACTTCCCTGTAATTTTGCCTGCAAGACCTGAATAAAGTCTGATGCTCAGCTACTGGTTCCCAAAACCTTTCCCACCAGTTCCTATCTTCCATGGATTAAATGTGTCTTCCTTTAAATAAATGGAACACACACCTTCCTTCTCATTTCTGCTGATGCAAATGCTCCACTGAGGCTTGGCTTGAGTGACAAGTTAAAGCCAAGCCCTTTCTGACTATTATTTCTTTTCTGTTGTATATAAAATGTATATAAAATGTATTAGAGATGCTATTCTCAAAACTCCTTGTGCAGGCTTTGTCTGCCCTGGAAAATGCTCGAGAAAAGGAAAGGATAGGTTAGAGCCAGCTTGTGCTACATACATGTGAACCTGTTGACTACTTTAAAAAAAAAGCATGAGGAAACTCTTTCCTATAAGGCTCTAAATGGCCAGTGACGGCCACATGGTACCACAGTCTTCCTGTTATTTCAGTCAGAAATGCTGATTTCAAAGGAAACAATGATAGAGCACTCGGGAATATGAGTAGTGGGTGAAGTCTTGTGTGAATGTATAATTTTGATATCAGGATGGCTTTTGATATCAGGATCCCAATTCGTCAGACCAATGGGAATAACAAGCCATTCCTTGGTCAGACTCAGGGGAATGGCAAGGTATTCCCCTGGTCCAAGAATGGATGTTGCCTGTATGTGCAGAAAGCATCAACCAACGTTTCTTTTCTCAGAGGGCTGCAGTCTGAAATTCCTCCCCCACATAGACTCCTCATTCAGTTGTATATAATAAACTCACCTCGTCAGTTATTTTTATATAATAATTCAGTAATTTGTAGGCTGCAGGTTCATCTCTCTGAACACACAGTTCACCTGGTCCCAGATTTTCTGAACATGTATTTGTTGTTTCTTAATTTTCATTTCCCCAGTCAGATCAATCCCAAAGCCATGCAGATCACAGCACAGCAAGAACAGACAGAGTACCTGGTCATCCAACTAACCTATCAAACACCCTGTACATTCTAGACTGCTGTGTGGGCTGGGAATTGTAGGGAGAGGAGCAACAAGACTCTAGAAATAGAAATTTACTATGACATGTCATCATCAGATAATAAACCAATTGGAATATGTCACAAATGTAATGTAAGAAGTGTTACACAGAGAAAGGGAGAGCCAGAGACAGAGAGAAAGAAAAACAGGGAGGGGCAGAGACAGAAACACAGAGACATAAGGAAAGGCAGAAAGATGAAGTAGCCATGTCAAGCAGAGGTTCAATATATGCCTTGTCAAGAAACCATGTGCAGCAAGGGTGTAAGGATGTAAGTGTGATGGTCTGGGCATGTGTAAACCATGCTGTGTTTGGGAAGAACAATGAAAAGTGCAGATGCCCCAAGAGGAGACAACATAGAGGGTATTGACAGAGAAGAGTGGAGTCCAACATATCTGTTATGGCATGTGAAAAGAGAAACATACTGTAATGATGGGAGGTTAGTGTTTAAGATCTTGTGGGTCATTTAAGGACTGATTTCAACACTAAGATGCAAAATTTGAGATTTATTTTCTGGAAAGGGAAAATGCCATCTGATTTGCTTTTTAAGAAGTAGTTTTCAGTCCCAGTCCAGTCGGCCTTGGTGAGTTCCTATTAGATTAGCCCCACCATCTCGGTGGGTGGGAGCACCCCTCGCAGTCCTGACATCGTTGCTCATGTTCTCCCTCCTTCTGCTCCTCATTTGGACCTTGGGTGCTCTGTCCAGTGTACCAGTGTGTGGCTCTGTCTCGATTTCCATCCATCGCCAGATGAAGGTTCTATAGTGATATGCAAGATATTCATCAGTATGAATATAGGATCTGGCCTTTTCTGGCTCTCTCTCCTCAGCTGCCCAAGGAACTAGATGGGGGCATCTCCCTGGATACCTGGGAACCGCTCTAAAGTCTCTTGCCAATGCTAAAATGGCTCCCTTAATTAAGATATATACTTCCCTGCTCCCATATCCACCCTTCCTGTATCCCAACCATCTCATTCACCCACGCTCTCCCCATCTCCCCTTCACACTTTTCTCTCCCCATCTCCCCTTACCCCCATCCCACCCCACCCCCAAGTTCCCAATTTTTGCTTGGTAATCTTGACTACTTCCAATATCCAGGAGGATAACTATCTGTTTTGCTTTGGGTTCACCTTCTTATTTATCTTCTCTAGGATCACGAATTATAGGCTCAATGTCCTTTATTTATGGCTAGAAACCAAATATGAGTGAGTACATCCCATGTTTATCTTTTTGGGTCTGGGTTACCTCACTCAGAATAGTGTTTTCTATTTCCATCCATTTGCATGCAAAATTCAAGATGTCATTGAATTCAAGATGTCATTGAAATTCAGATATCACTGAAAAAGCACCGGATAAAACCGGACTCCCTGAACGTGGCGGACAATGAGGACTGCTGAGAAACCAAGGACAATGGCATTGGATTTGGCTCCAACTACACATTCTGGCTTTGGGAGGGGGGGGGGCTAGCCTGATTGAATGCTCACCTTCCTAGACCTGGATGGAGCAGAGAGGAACTTGGACTTCCCTCAGGTCAGGGAACCCTTACTGCTCTTTGGACAGGAGAGGGAGGGGGAGTGGAGGGGGAGGGGGGTAAATGGGAGGCAGGGAGGAGGCGGAAATTTTTAATAATATAAAAAAATAAATAAAGCTATCAAACATGAAAAAAAGAAAGAAATAGTTTATTTTGTGGGGTTGAAAATAGTGGCGACAGTGTGCCTAAGAGCACAGACACTACTGCAGTGGCCTGCGGAAGACAATGACTCGGATACAAGGGAAAGCCGGGAAGGAGGAAGAATGGATGGATTCAATTCAATGACTTGAAATAGTCAAAGGAGGGAAAGAAAAATTTATCATCATTAATGCTAGAAATAAATGTGTTGAAACTGTCATCTCCTCGATTGGGAAAATTGCTAGTGAGAAAGTATATTTTGTTGCTTGTTCAATATACTTTGGGAAAGAAAAGAGGTTGTGTTCACTCTTGTAAAATTTCGAGTGTAGATTGGATACTCATACATGTGAGGCACTTACTTTATTAAGTACAAGACATAGATCTGGGTTAGAGAAATGTGTCTGAAATTCACTAATTTTGGGATTATTGTTTTCCTGAAGTGTCTGAAGACTGATGTTTATTAATTTCAATATAAAAATGATCCTAGACAAGTATGAGTAGAGATTACAGAAAATTTAGTGAGAGAATACTGCTCTTGAAGTAAGTGAAGACAGTGTTTCAAGAGAAATACATTGTGAGGGAGTGTGTTAACAAGGTGGTCACAGCTTCTAAAATAAGCCTAACTGATTGCCTGGTCATTCAAGGACTTCCAGAAAAGCCACATAATTGCATGACATCTAAGAATACCCTGTCAAAACAGACAGAAAAAATATATAAAACAATCTATCTAGTGGTACTTTTCTCATTTCAAATTTTCCATTGATAAAAGCTTTCTTGTATACAGTGAGGCTGGATCACAAGGGCCAACTTATCTATAGAGCTGGAATCTCTATGAATTCTATCATACATGGAGTTTATATGGATCTCCTTATGTCAAAAAAGATGGATGAGAAAGACCAAACAAACAAGAAACAAAACACAATGATGACAAAAAGTCTCCTTACTTGGAGAGGATGATAGCTAAACTTCATAACTAACTACAAGGCGGTTTGAAGCATGTGAAGTCTCACTTTGGACAAGAAGCAAGTAGCTGGGCTTCAGGAGGAGTTTGGCACTGCACAGAGTGAAGTGTGATCAGTAAGTGTTAGTGCACTCTGTGGGAAGGGGGGCTACACAGTTTACCACTGCCACTGTGTTCCCCCAAGCAAGGTAAGCTCTCACCTTCTTCTATAACTTATCTGTATATCTTCTTTTCCCTAGAGCCTCCTCAACTCTTTCTCTCAGTGCCTACACTGATCAATCAAGAAACCGAGTTAGGATTTAAATGTTCTGAGATCCCAGGTTTGACTTAAAAAGCTATCAGCCTAGTGGATCTAAGTAGACCATCTGGAACAGCTTAATCACGCTCAGGCTGCAAACAATTCTACTCATTCAGTGTCACCTGAGCAGATCTAAGTAGGTCACAGAGCATGGCAATACTTGGGAAGCCATAGTGTTGGGTGCATCTGAATCATCACTATTAATATCCATCTTTGTTTCTTGTAATTGAGTTTGTAAGACTAAGGATGATGATTCTTTTATCTGCCCTACATATTTTTAATGAAGTAATAAGCCATTCAGTAAAATCTTTTAGCTTATGTGCTTGTGTGAACTCAGCTATTTATAAGTAAATAAGCAATTATAAAAAAATCAGCTACAAATCCAAGTCACCAGGAACCACAAATGCAAGGATAAACAGCAGAATACAAGAAATGGAAGAGGGAATCTCAAGCGCTGAAGATACAATAGAGAAAATAGACTTATCGGTCAAAGAAAACATTAAATCTAACAAAAGCTTAACCTGAAATATCCAGGAAATATGGGGCAAAATAAAAAGACCAAATCTAAGAATAATAGGTAAAAAGAAGGAAAAGAAGTTCAACTCAAAGGCACAAAAAATATATTTAACAAAATCATAGAAATCTAAATCATGCCTCACCTAAAACCTTGTGCTTGAGATTAAAAGCCAAAACCTCACTCTTTTAAAACTGAAATATCAGAGAATTCTCAACAGAAGAAGTTCAAATGGCCAAAAGACACTTAAGGTCATGCTCAACCTCCTTAGCTATCAGGGAAATGCAAATCAAAACAACTTTGAGATACCATCTTACACCTGTTAGATTGGCTAAAATCAAAAACACCAATGATAACCTTTGCTGGAGAGGTTGTGGGGTAAGGGGTACACTCATCCATAGCTGGTGGGAATGCAAACTTGTGCAACCACTTTGGAAAGCAGTGTGGCGGTTTTTAGGAAATTCGGGATCAACCTACCCCAGGACCCAGTAATTCCACTCTTGGGAATTTACCCAAGAGATGCCCAATCATACTACAAAAGCATTTGTTCAACTATGTGCATAGCAGCACTATTTGTAATAGCCAGAACCTGGAAACAACCTAGATGCCCTTCAGTGGAAGAATGGATGAAGAAACTGTGGAATATATACATGCTAGAATACTACTCAGTGGTAAAAAACAATGACATCTTGAATTTTGCATGCAAATGGATGGAAATAGAAAACACTATTCTGAGTGAGATAACCCAGACCCAAAAAGATGAACATGGGATGTACTCACTCATAATCGGTTTCTAGCCATAATTAAAGCACATCGAGCTTATAATTCGGGATCCTTGAGAAGACAATAAGAAGATGAACCCAAAGAAAAACATATAGTAATCCTCCTGGATATTGGAATTAGACACGATAGCCGGGCAAAAATTAGGAACTTGAGGGTGGGGTGAGACGGGGCCAAGGGAAGATGGGGAGAGAAAAGCGTGAAGGGGAGAATGGGGGGAGCTCGGAAGAATGGGATGGTTCGGATACAGGAAGGGTGGATATGGGAGCAGGGAAGCATATATCTTAATTTAAGGAGCCATCTGAGAGTTGTCAAGAGACTTGACTCTAGAGGGGTTCCCGGGTATCCAGGGAGATGCCCACAGCTAGTTCCTTGGGCAGCTGAGGAGAGGGAGCCTGAAAAGGCCAGTTCCTATAGCCATACTGATGAATTTCTTGCATATCACCATAGAACCTCTCTCTACCTGGTGATAGATATGAAGAAAATGAATGAGCCCCACATTGGAGCACCAGACTGAGCTCCCAAGGTCCTGATGAGGAGCAGAAGGAGAGAGAACATGAGAAAGAAAGTCAGGACCGTGAGGGGTGTGTTCACCCATGGAGACGGTGGGACAGAACTAACAGTAGATCACCAACTCCAGTTGAAATGGGACTGATGGAACATGCGACCAAACCGGACTCCCTGAATGTGGCCGATGGTGGAGGCTGACTGAGAAGCCAAGGACAATGGTGCTGGGCTTTGAGTCTTCTGCATGGACGGGCTCTGTGGGAGCCTTCTCAGCTTGGTTGATCACCTTCCTTGACCTGGGGGAAGTTGGGAGGACCTTGGTCTTAACATAGAGTGGGGAACCCCAATGGCTCCTTGGCCTGGAGAGGGAGGGAGTGGGTGTATGGGTGGAGGGGAGGGGAGGGAAAGGGGAGGAGGAAGGGAGGAGATGGAAATTTTTAAATATAAAATCATAAACCATAAAAAATAAATCCAATTTGTATATTCATGATACTCAAAAAAACTGAAATATGAAACATTGTGAGTGATTATTTTTCCCTTCTAAAGACAGAACCATGGTTGCAGAAATACTTTCACATACTTCAATGCCTTTCATGTGCTAATCCTAATCATGTTTCCAAATTCTGCTGTTTGTTGCTCTTCTTTCATTACCTGGCCAAGGAGCTGAGTAGCTTGTCTCCTCCCCCCCCCCCCCCCGTGTGTGTGTGTGTGTGTGTGTGTGTGTGTGTGTGAGAGAGAGAGAGAGAGAGAGAGAGAGAGAGAGAGAGAGAGAGAGAGAGAGAGAGAGAGAGAGAGAGGAGTTGTATGTATGTATGTATATAGCCTTTGGAGAAAAGGCATGAGGTTGTAAGGAGGGTATACAAACATGTGGGACTGGTAAGAACAACCTGGACTGAAGGTCTCCCCAAGTTTCTGTTTACATGATTTCTTTCTGAGACTGGAGACTACTGGAGACTACTGGACTGCAATAAAAGAGTTTTTGGCAGAGAATCTTCTGCTATTTCACTCAAAAGACCTCTCTCTTAAGTATGCATTGATTAGGATCTATATAACCTCAACTCTATTCTTAGACCTGTACCTTAATTACAATGGATTCTCAGTAAAACCTGATGTCTCAGCCTCTCCCTATTCTTTCCCTTCCCTGGTTTAAAATTCGGATCAAAATAATGCATCAGAATGATGTCCATTAAAAGCATGATTTGCAAGCAAGATATTAATGGTATAGTCACACTGTTTGTTTCAATCTTAGGGACATTAAGGAGCAGTTTTAGATTAAATTCAATGTTTAAAGATATAGTTTATAAGATTCACAATTGTATTTTGATATGGTAATGAGAACAACAGCAATATAATAATAACTTCAGGAAGTACTATTTCATTAAATAGAATAACCACACAAATACTATTATTCATACTTGACAAAATTTGAATTCTGAGAATTGTAGAAATTAGAACAGCTTCACTCCAGGCTGAGGTTTAAGTCATTAAAATAAATGGAGTCATTCAGTGAAAGGCATGGATATGAACTGGAGATCCTTCAGTCCTTTGAGAAGAGCAACTATGTATCCATGCTGTTCTTAATGGTTTAAAGAAATGGGACTACTTCAGGTGCCACAGGACTGCAAAGAGGCAATACCTCAGTGACATCACCAACAAGTGCCCATACTTCTTTAATGTTGTTATTTAATTCTCTGG
Organism: Arvicola amphibius; assembly: GCF_903992535.2. NCBI lineage: Eukaryota > Metazoa > Chordata > Mammalia > Rodentia > Cricetidae > Arvicola > Arvicola amphibius. Next base: position 81,271,386 of record NC_052052.2, on the reverse strand, counting down.
AGAAAAGAGTTGGGAGGACCTTGGACTCAACATAGTGTAGAGAACCCTGATGGCTGTTTGGCCTCAAGAGGGAGGGAGTGGGGGTGTGGGTGGAGGGGAGGGGAGGGAAGGGGGAGGAGGAGGGGAGGAGATGGCAATTTTTAAAGCAAAGTAAGGTTTAGCCATAAAAAAAAATAAAAATAAAAACCTCTAAAAGCAAAAAAAAAAAAAAAAAAAAAAAAAAAAAAAAAAAAAAAAAAAAAAAGAAAAGAAAAGAAAAGAAATCTCATTACTCAAACATGTTCTCCTAAGATCTTCTGGAGTATTATAACCAAACCAAGTAATAGCAAGCAGAAAATACTTAAATGTCTGGTCTCAGGCCAAACAGATAATAAAAAGAGTCTATTGTCATGTCTCTGTCTCCATGAATTAAATATAGGTCTTTTCATTACACATGAGGAAAAAGTTTAGGATTTTTAAGTTTCTTGGTTAAAAAATTACAATTATTTGATTAGATAGTTGAAAGTATTGTTAGAAGCACTAATAAATATTACAGAGATCAAACTGTATCAGGGTAACTTATCAAAATGCTGGGTTTTGTTAATCCAATTTGTTCTTTTTTAATTCATATATTTATATAGTACATGCTGATTATTCTCAATCCTTACACTTCATTTTTAAATTTTTCTCTATTGTTGAGAATTTCATACATATATAATTAAATATGATCATTTTTGCTCCTTCCCATTCCTGCAAATCTCCTATATTTCTCCAAATGCTCACCCATCCTGATTTCATGTCTTTTATTTTTATTAATTTTTGTTATTCCTTTAGTTTTCAAATTACAATATAATTATGTAAGTTTTTTCATCCCTTCTTCTAATATACCCATCCTTGCTGTCACTTAAATTTATGGCCTCTGTTTTCATTAATTTTGATTGTATACATATATGTATATAATTCATTACTAGATTTAAACTGCTCAGTTGGTATAATGTAACCTGTACATCTGTTTCAGGGATGATTATTTGGAATTGGATACTCAGTTTGTGTTCTCTTTTGAGAAATATTATTTCTCCTACTCTCTGCATTCCTTAGTTGTCTGTAGAATTTTGATTAGGGTTGAGGCCTCATGGGCTTCCCCCATCCATTTTCAAATGTCCATTATTATCCTCATTCAGTTCATGTTGAGGTTTTGTAGGTCTTTTTGATTTTTTGGCTCTTACATTACCCCCACACAATGTACCCTGAGTTTTTGGTGCAGGAATTGTTTTGTATGTGTAACCATTAGGACTGTACTCCATAAATCTGAATTCTGATTGGTTGTGTTACTGATCCCCTTCCATTGCAAAGAGATCATTCCTTAATGAGGGGTGAGGACTAAACTTCCCTATTGACAGAACAACAAATATTTAAAGTGTATTTAGGAATTATGCTCATATATTAAAGCTGTGCTTCAAGATCCGTGGTCTCACTAACCATGGGTCACCACCTTTGTTATTGCCTTTCTATGCCTTTCAATAACCCCTTCTTCCTATAGTCTTCCTATAGTCTGTTTTTTGCATGTGCAAGTGCATGCCTTTCTTGTTTTGTTTCTGTTTTGTTATCCACTGAGTTTATCTGTGGCCATCAGTGTGGCCAGAAATATGGAACCATCTAACTGATCCTGGTAGGCTAACTAGTGGCTGCACATCTGAATGAACCCATAGGATTTCAGCAGGAAAGGAGAGGATCCCATGAGTTCTTCTTCCATCAATGTCTGACCAGTCTTGTACTGGGAAACATAGCTGCTCTGAGTTCACGGTTGCAATGACCTTTCCATACTCTGAAGACAGGGTCCCGCAGGCCTCTCCCTAGCATTGTGCTCTCCATACCATGAAGACAGGGTCCCGCAGGCCTCTCCCTAGCTTTGTGCTCTCCATACCATGAAGACAGGGTCCCACAGGCCTCTCCCTAGCTTTGTGCTCTCCATACCATGAAGACAGGGTCCTACAGGACTCTCCTTAGCTTTGTGCTCTCCCAGTTCTTTCGCCCTTTCTCCCAAGATAATTCACGAGCCTCAGAGGCTGAACACTCAACTGTATTGTACACTCAGACCTTAAAACCAAGATTCTTTGCATTTGCCAATGTTCACCTTAAAGAGAAGCTTCTCCAATTAAAACTGAGAGTAATATCAGTCTATAGGTATACATGTAGATGTTTAGAAGCCTGATGCCACATCAATTTAGCTAAAGAACAATAGTTACCTTTTCCCCTATGGTTTCCTTGGTCACAGCTTTTAGACCAGGTTTACAGTACCAAGTATAAAATATCTTCTATGCAAAGCCCTAAAAACCAAGAAGAGAGAGATTAGTTGCTCTCCAATCAACCATCTCACTATTGTAATAATGGGCATCTCTTTCCTGATGGGATGGTGTTGCAATTCATAGAGAGGAGTGAGACCACAGATGATTTTTCCCCCATTACATAATGTTTTCCAGCTTTCCAGCTGGTTAAGGAAAATTAACAAGCAAAGAGGAAGAGTTCATCTCAAGTGTAGCATGATTTCCATATAGCCTCCAATGACAGTATGCGGTATCTTTAGCAATGTGTCTTTATAATCTAGTTCTGCAGAATAACAGGGGAATGAAAAGAGGCTGTATCTTTGCAGGAACCTCTGGCTCCTATCTGAACAACAATTCTTAAGCAAGTAACCAATACTGGGCTCTAGGATTTTTGTTTAATAGCCCTGGGATTCTAGGAGAAGTTTTTATCTGGTCATGTAGGATATTCCATTTATTTTATTTTAATTTTGTATCATTTTTTAAATTGACTTGAAAAATAGTATATTTTTAATGTGGCTTTTTCATATACCCTTCATTTTGATTAACTCTCTTACCCTGCTCTCTCTTCATCTCCATCCCATAACCCTATAAAACATTCCCACCCTCAGTTTTGCCCTGCCTTGTCATGCCTTCTATGTTATACTAAACACCTTTACTTTAAGGCATCACCCTAATGCCAAATTTTAATTTTTTAACGAAGAATTTACAGGTAATTAAAGTTAAACACAGATCTAAATATCATATGTCTCAATATTGTCCACATTTGAGAGAGAGGGGGGGGTATGGGGTGTTTGTCTCTCTGTGCTTGAGTTATTTCACTCAGCTTTTCTATTTCTATCAGTTTACCTTCAAATTGCATTTTATTTAAAGATTAACAAAATTACACTGTCAAAACCTATTAAATTTTCATTAGTTATCCATGGACAGTTGTATTAAATTCTGGAATCGCAGTGGTGAGACAACCATGGTTTTTCCTTTTTACATAGTTTCCTTGAAAACCTTAGTTTGAAGCACTAGATCGACAGTTTTCCCACCCAGAAAGAAACTGCCTGTGAAGTTTTCTGTGTTTGATAAACAAGGCTATCTATTCATTGACTGAGATGCTGCAATACCAGAGAATCAGCGGAGTTTAAAAGTAGCAGAGTCCTCATCTGGTTCCTAGTGTGGAAGGCAAATCTCTAACTGCTGCACATTGAATCCTCCCAAGAAGCTTTTGAACATTTCCATTCTTGGTCTTAGTATGGTACCCAGAGTTTCCTGTTTCTTGATTTTTATGTTAATGATTTTTCCAGCACTTGAAGAAAAATATGAGACTTAAAGATGATATAAAGCCTGCATCACCTAGTCTAAACTTATGATGCAGTCAATAATATGCTGGGCTTTGTCGAAGTTAAAACAGGAAAACACATGGAAAGTGGCAAATTCCTATGGTGCACAATCCATAGTATATATTATGTATTATGTGATCTAACAGTGGTCACTGTATTACAATTGACTTCTAAAGATTCACTAAGATTAATTATATATGAGCCTCTGTGGGCCAACAAAGTCAACTAAATATATGTAGTTCTTTTCAAAAGCTTAATTAAAGCTAAGACTCACTAACTTCATTTATTTACCTGTTTATTATACTATTTAATCAAATCCTTCATTCATTGAATATTTCACATTAAATATCTATTAAATAATGTGCCATATCACAATAGTAAGAATATATATGTTTGTTACATCAATTAGTTCAGTTCTTCATTTATTGACTACTATATGGAAAATATCCACTAAAGGACATGTGCCATCACAACAGCAAGGAAATACAGTGCAATTACCTATGTGGAAGAAACAGCTGCCTAACCTGAGATGACTGACACTTAGCCTACATGTATCTCTCAGTATTTAAGTCTCGGTTAACATGACTGTGTTCCACAGTTATTCATTTGGATAGGGTGTTCATCACTATTAGGACACTTGCAAATGGGTCAGTCTAATTCCTGTTAGTTCACAAATCTGTGAAAATGGCATGGTGGAAATAGTTTTAGGTTCACTAACTCAATTGAACCATATTTGAATTTGAAGAATTTCATAATCACTGCTCAGACTGGTCTGTACGAGCCATCTTCTACATTTCTAAGAAAATTTCTGGTATGTGTTACAATGTAGAAATATTCCAGCAACAAAAGAGTAAATGAAGGATTTGAGAGTGAATTATGTGAGAAGGGAGGGCTGCAAGGTTTCAGGGGACTGAACGGTGCATTTGTAGGAACTGCCAGATACATAACAGGTGCTGCTGTCAACCTTTGTCTCTCAGCTCCCAGAGGCACACAGCATCAATCAGTCTTCTGTACAGACCACACTGGAACCTGAGAACACTTCTCAATACACTGATTCCAGACATTAGAGTTCCTATGAAACGTGCTGTCTCCATTCCATTCCTAGAGCTTGCCTTTTCGTTAGAGTATGAAGATCGAGAATTTCCATCTGAGTCTCTATCCCCTGAAGATGTTCCACTACCTTAGTGTAACTGGATGTAAATTAATAGATTCTCTGATATCTATCTAGTATCTAACTGCCTGCATGTGTTTACCAAGAGATGGAGAAACTGCATGATCAACCTTGAATAATGTATGTGAGAAGACTCAGATGGGTTGTATTATAAGACTTTATTTGGCATAGCTCCTAGTTCCCTTAGCCCTTTGTGTCTCCTCTGCTTCTTCTGCCTATCTGTCATCTACTTTTGGTCATTTAGCATATCTATCATTTCTTCAATGTCTTCTAACTTTACCACATAAGTGTTGGAATGCATGCTGCTTTCCCTTCCTGGGTAAACTTATCTCAGTTCTCTTTATGTCTTTCTTTACTCCTTGTCTAGTGTTAGGATAGTTCTTATGTGTTTACATGACTCTTTCCAATTTTTCCTTAATGGTAACGATTCTGTCTTTTACAGCTTTCTTTGATGAGTCCAGGTTATTTTTGGCATTCTTGACACTTTGAAGATACTTCTTTATTGCCATTTTCCCTATGGTGTCCCACATGCTGTTAGTACACAGTAGATGCTCATTGCATTCTTTCTGTTGGATAAATATGGTGAACAAGTATTATTGGATTACTGATAATGATGAATTTGATGGTCATTATTATCTTTCTACAACTCTTTCAAATTGTTCCCTGCTTGGACTCTTATTCTTATGTTACATAATTTATGTAATAAAATCACACATTCTAATAAGTTAGAGATTATTAAAAGAATACTCAAGAAATAACAGAGGTTTGATCATATGTTTATCCTATTATCATACACTAAGCAATTTTGTGCCTAAATATGACTAAGAAATTCCACTTCTGGGAATATACCCAAATGTTCCTGCATGTCCATGTTCGTTTCTGACATATTCATAGTGGCTAGGAAGTAAAAGCCCACTAGATACCCGACAGCAGATAGGTGGATAATGCAGGAATGCACAATAAAATATTACTGAGCTATAAAGAAAAGTGAAATAATGAAGATTTCATAGAAATAGGTAAAATTGAAAAAACAATATTCTAAGTGAGGTAATCCATGCACAAAATGTCAAATGCCACACTTTCTCCTTATACAGTGATTGGAGATGCTACCTTGATGTTTTAGGATGGTGTCTCTAATATGAAGTAGCTTTGAAAACCAGAAAATAGGGAAGGTGAAGAGGTTGCCTTAGGTCTCTTAAGGGTGGTAGATTGTAGTTAAAAAGAAAGTAAAGGGGAAATATCATGAGTCGAAAAACTTAGGTAAGAAAAGAATGTGGGGAAATTGGGAAGAATGTGCATAAGGGATAGGGAAAGATTTATAAGGGTAAAGGGAGTATAAAAAAAACTGGACGACACTCGGGAGGCAGAGGCAGGCGGATCTCTGTGAGTTCGAGACCAGCCTGGTCTACAAGAGCTAGTTCCAGGACAGGCTCCAAAAAAAAAAAAAAAAACTGCAGAGAAACCCTGTCTCGAAAAACCAAAAAAAAAAAAAAAAAAAAAAAAAAAAAAAACTGGACGACAAGAAATGCCTACCTATGCAATAACAGATGAATTTTGAAATTAGGTGTCCAACTTCACTCTGAAATGATTCAAAACTCATAAAGGCAAGAGAGAGACACGTGCCTGGTACCATGGTACCATAAGCTTAGCTAACGCCCATGTCTGAGGAGTTAGGAGGCCGATTCAGAAGTTTAATTTTCATGGTTAAGTAAACAGACACAGCAGTAAACCACCTTCTACATAGCCATGCGTATACTCATTGACCAAAACAATTTTCAGCCTTCTTAATCACAGAAGTCTCTCCTTACAATGAATAATGGTGAGGGTAAAGATTCATGGCTCCCTAAGAAGCAAAAAGTAAGTGAAAAGTATAAGCCCAGCCCTCCAAATGTCACTTATACAATGTACACTAAAGCTCTAGGCTATGGTGTAAGGGATGGGGAGAAGTATAAAAAAACCAGAAGAGAGTATGAAGGAATACAAAATGCCATTTCTCAGGCCAATACAGTGATTGCAACCATCAAACCTACATCAAGTGCATTTAGCTATACTGGACCCATACTAGACTGACCCAATCAACCAGTCAGTTGAGGAAGGGGTCTTATGAGACCCTACCATTTACCTCATTGGCTAAAGGTTAAACTATAAAACCTTTAATTATCCTTTGTCAATATCAGTTAGTATCTCCTGTCTTAGTCCATTGAAACTGCTCTAAGAAAATGATTTAGAGTATTAAGTAAAAATAAACAATTTATTGCTGACAGTTCTTGGCAAGTGGAAGTCTATGGTTGGGTTTCCAATGGAGTCCACATTTTATGAGGGCCTATTCCTTGTAATTAATACCCATGACCTTTTAAAACAGAAGGGACAAAACTTTTTTAGCTTTTGTAATAAGAGCACTAACCCCGCTTGTGAACAAGGAGCCATGCTGACTTAGTCACTTCCTATAGAACCCAACCTTTATAATCTCATCTTGGGCATTCAATGTTGTAACATATGAATTTGCAGAGGGAAGGGATTTTGGCATTCAAGTTATACTGCATCCAATGTTTCAGGCCCTGTAGCAGGCTTCAGGTGTCTAAATAAATAAAACTAAATAGTATATTCAGTAAGGTTCAATGAAAGAGTGGAAAGTGAGGAAAATTTGGGAAGCCATGAAGCATGCAGATGTAAAGAGTTCTGTTCTGTCTAGATGGAGGATAGAGCAACAAATGGTCAAGCCAAATGGAAAAAGGAAGCTTTTTTTCTCATTGGTTTTAATGAAAGTAGATTTTTTATACACTATATTATGATTATGGCTTCCCTTCCTCCAACTGCTCCCAGATGCCCCTCTCTTTACTACTCACCCAAATCTACACTTTTTCCTTCCCTCATCAGAATACAAAAACATATCTAAATAATAATGATTGAAGGGGCGTGGTCTCCATCGGTAGTTAGAATTAACCAGACTAGCTTAATATAAAACATTCAGCTTTAATAAACGGAAGAAAGGAAAACTTACAAAACCAGGGTTCCAGTGATCCAGGAGTGTAGGGAACAAAAGGGACCGAGGTGAGCACACCTGGATCTTTTATCTGTTTTACATGTCCCCAGGGGGACGCACCCTAAACAGAATGTGATTGGCTGAACTTCCCCATCATCTTCCCTTTAGTCTAAACAAGATCGAACCAAACCCAATACAATTAAATACAGTAGGAACAGATACCAAATATAAAATTACAAACAAAAAACAATATTAAGCAAGAAACATATAACAAAAGTTTTATTAAGCATTTTATTTTAAGGAGTCTAAATAATGTATTGAAATTAAGTTTAGCGAAATCATGAGAAGAATAACTACAATTATCTAATCTTTAACTCCATCAAAGATCTGAGAAGGGAAGTTATATTATTTGAGCAACCAGGAAGTACAAACGAGAAACTTTTAAAATGTGTAACAAATGACAGAGACAATTGACTACCTGGGCAATCACCCAAAGTCTCATTTGTAGTGTTGAGGCAACCAACTTTGGCTAAGGTCTAACATAACTGACATTTCATTTTTAAAGGCCAGAAACTTTTTAGAACTATCCTACCCTGTCTTGGTAGGATATGACAATCCTGTTTTTATCCATTTACAGATACTCTGCATCTCTGTCAGTGGTCGAGGTAAGGGATTTTTTTTGTCCAAGGGTCAGTTCTGCCAAGAAGACAAGCTCCAAGTGGAGTGTCTTTGGTGCTCAACGTTCTCTCGGGAGTAGAGCAGTGTTATCAGGAGTGATTGTGGCTCATTAGCATGGGACTCTAGGTTAAAGGCCATTTTCTACAGCTCTTTGAAAAGGCTGAAAATTATGCTATCTATACTAAATATAATCTCTATGTATCTAAAGAACCTGATTAGCCTAAATATAAATATGACAAACATATATAACTATTGATTTCTAATTTTCGGTACCTATCTAACTTGAAGACTAAGAGAATAAATAACTGTGTAATAAATGAGGACAATGACCTCCAAATGTAAACAATGTATATCATTACATATATAATATCAGAGGTAGAAATTAAACTTCCCCATCAAATGATAAAATAAAAACAAACAAATCAGAATAAAGACAAAGAAACAAGAAAAAGCTAAAAAAAATAGCTCAAGAAACAGTTTTTTTCTTCGTATGGGTATTTTGCCTGCATGTGTATCTATCTACCATATATGTGCCTGGAAAGAGGAGGCAGTCAGGTACTCTGAAACTGGAGCTGCAGATGGTTGTGAGGCTCCATGGAGCTTGGAATTGAACCTGGATCTTTTCCATGATCAACAAGTGCTCTTAGCTGAGCTATGTCTTCAGCCCTGAGTTACTTCAGTTGAAGTAATTTTTGTTACAGAACACCTAATGCATCATGAGGGGGGAAGTTATATAACACCTCATGCAGAGAGTTCCAGGTACAGGATGAAATCTCAATCCATGTCATTTGCAGATAAATAACCCAAATGCAGAGATGAGTACACACTTCCCAGAAGTCTGTTTTCCCGAGGTCAGGTATTTTAGTGGATGAATGAAGAGATATGATGTAATGGAAGAGAAATCAGCCAATGGTGGCGCTGACACTGTGGAGCTCAAGTGCTCCTCCTTCTTCTACCTGTCTTCTGATTATCCTCTGACCCTCGGCTCCACCTCCTTCTACCTGTCTTCTGATTGTCCACTGACTCTCGGCTCCTCTTCTAAAAACTTGACCTCTTCTTGGGTGTTCTAAATTTTCTCATTTATCTGTTCTCCTTGTGGGGTGCTCCACCTTGGCCTCCACCCAGGAGCCTCCTGCAAGTGTTTATTTTTATAAATGTTGCATATCCATGGCAGGAGATAGGAAAGGGGGTGAGCCAGAGTCATTTACGAAAACACTTTGGCACTGTGCTCTGGAAGTCATTTCCGCAGGAGGCTGCCCTGGACAGCGTGCACTTACTCTAGACCTCCCATTCCCACTTCCAAGCAGAAATCATTGCACTGTTATTTACAGTCAGAAACCCTGTGCAGTTCTGGCCAAGGCTACTTTCCTGAAAAGCTGATGGTGGCCTCCAGTATCCGGCCTCACTTTAGGAAGGACAATACTCTTTACTCTGCAGAGAAAGAACCTGAACCACAAATGGAATTGGAATTAAAAACTACAGGCTCTATTAAACATAGATAACAGGATCAGCTTATTCAAAGCCTGTCCCAGCTACTGGGGCCACAGTCTCCTTGTACAAAGGGGCAGGGGGAACCAATGAGGTGGTACCTTCTATAAATGGCATATCATAAGCTCTTTACCTTAAACATGAAATAGAACATGACACCACTTTAATTACCGAGGGAAGAAAAAGGGTGAATGACGAATGGGGTGGATAGAAGAAGTGGAAAGAGAAGGGATAAGCTTCCATAAATTGTGTGAAGGAGTTGTAGAATAGCCTCTGAATTCATTTTATCCTCATCCCTTTTAATCTAGCTTTCACCTCCATCTTCCCACCAAAATAATTGCTAACAAGGTGATCATTGACACTCAAGTGGCAAAACATCACCCTTTCTCCAATATTATTTTGTCTTCTCTGTTTATCCTTCTTTCATTCTTGGAACATTCTCTTCACTTACATCAAGACATCCTGCATGTTCATGGTAAATTTGAGTCTCAGAGCTTCTGGTGAGGTTAAGGTGCTGGACCATTCCAAAGCTCAGCCTTGGACAATTTCCCTATCTCCGTCCACTCCCACTTTGTTTCAAAGGCTTCATGAACACCCTTCCATACCCATCCAGGAAAACTTCTCAAAAGTCCAGATTGATACCTCTTCTTAGATGCCTCTTGCTTGCCATTTTCAAAATTAAACTTCCCATCTTTGATGCAGTTTGCATGTGTGTGACATTCTGATTTCAGTTATGTTCATCTTCATCATTTTTGCTATGAAACACCCATCCTCATCCCTTTGTCTCACACCCCAGCCATGGCAGACATCTTTGGGGTACTTCCAGAATATATGCTGTTTCTACTTTCTGTCTGATACCATCATTATTACTAGCTTGAAGGTACCATTGTTACTATGCAACTTTTCTCCCCCAATTCTTTCTTGGTATCCATGCCTTTAGACTCTCCCAGTGCAGCATAATCTCACCTCACTGGGAAATAATTCTGATAAGCAGATCAGATCATGTTGCTGCACAGTTGAGAGTTCTCCTAAGGCAACTAAGTACAGAGAAAAATCAAAAGCTTTGAGACATCAGATAGGGCCACACTCAATCTGGTCATTTCCCCTACCTGAAATCTCTGTTAATCCTCTGTACCACCTCCTTTCCTCTGCTCTGATCACACTAGCTTCTTCCCTGCCTGGAATTCTGACCTCTACCTCATTTTCTCTCCTCTAGGCCTCTGAACAAGATCCAAATGGAACTTTCTCCTTGAGACCTAGCTCATCAATCATTATACTTAAAATATAACTCTAGCATCCATTTTCTGTTGTTTTGTTGCTTTATTTTTCTCAGCAGCACGCACCTGCATTATTAACTCTGTATGTCTGATTTCTCTTGCCAATGGTTCTCTATCTCTTCATATTAAAATTAAGACCTCTTTGCTGCTTTTCTCACTGATATTTATCTGCTGCCTATCGTCTGTCTATTTATTCTCTATGTATCTATCATTTGTATATCTATCATGGAAACTATATAATAACATGCAATTTATGTGTATTAATTTCAGGTTAATTATTGCAACACATACACAATTGTTTAGTATATACCATATATTATACTTAAAACAAATATTTATCAGTTAAATGATTATGTATTAAGTAAATAAATACAAAAGGAAAGGGTAAGGGAGGTTTCATAAAGATTTGGCATAGTCAAGGACCATTTCATAAATAAATAAAATAAAAATACTATGTTCTAGGTGCTATGCATGTCAATTGTCATATAAACATCATTCCATTGGATTTAAATGACATTGTGAAGTGATTTTATGAAATGTAGAGACTAGAAAATTTCCATGCTTTAACTCATTTTCTCAAAATCAATGCAGTAACTTTTAAGCCAATCCCAAAGGGAGGTGTTTTCTATCTTGTTCCTGACTATGGGATGCCATTTCACAAGTCTCTGCCTTAGGAAAGACTATTCCACTACAAATAAATGAAGAAGCAAATCAAAATAAGTTATATCCAAAAGCACGGTCAGTTGTTTATGAATGTATTTCTTTAATGATTTAGAAACTAGTGTTAGTTACTAAAGTTTCTACTATATGGTATGCTATACCCACAAGAGGAAGGTAATTAAACTTTCCGCACTTTTAGTAAGCTCACCAGCTCTCACAGCTACTATTGTTCTAAACCTACAATGCTTTCTTCTTTAGGTGCACAGAGAAGCGGGGGCAGATTGTCTTAAACAAGGAAATTCTAAGAGGTGTCTTATGTTAACAGTCCTGTAGGATGGCTCAAGACCACACAGAGGAAGTACATACCAGGAAAAAGGAGCAGCAGGAGCCAAGGATAGAATTGGGGCATGGTAGGATCCATTCAAGGAAAAGAGCTGTGCAGGTGTTATAATTAGATGAATGAAGGTGAAGTTTGAACTTTAAGGGCAGTAAGAAACCATGCTGTGGCCTGATTAGATCTGCTTTATTGAAATCATTTTTGAGAGCCACCAGGGAGGATAGATGGTCAGAGACAGTAAAAGGGACAGGATGTTAGGTTAAGCATCTTGCACTATCTGGGAAAAGATTATGAAACTACTCCTTGGGCGAGGAAAGTAGGGGTGAGGTCTCAGGTGGACACTTGAGAGAATTTATAAGCTCTTCTCAAATATGGATGGCCATTAAAATGCTTGGGAAGCTTTTAAACACTCTAATACCCAGAATGTAGCTTGAATCAATTTAATTGGTATTTCTGGAGAAGCACAAAGTGGGCTCCGTGGGTGAATGCACTGTACATTCAAGTTTGAGAGCCACTGGTTTATAAATTAGCTTATCTGAACGATTAAAGTGATCCAGAAACCTCCTATTACTTCAGTGTTTTATCCCCAAATCAGAATTTCTACAGTGGGGTTTTTTGAATTTCTTGAGACAAATGATGTTTTGCACATCATTTGTGCAAATACTGTGGTAACCCATTGTTAAAGTTAAATGAGATAGTGCATAAAAGCAAGTGATAAATCACAAAATGAATATTCAAAAATTGCCAAATGAAGTACATTTGGTTTTATGATTACTTATTGTGTTTAGTTAAGCCTAAATCTATAAGTAAAAGAAGTCATACACATGAAGTTTGGTCATCAGGGTGGCTAACATAGTTCAGGAAATTAACCTGGAAATAACCCTTGGTTGTCTGAGAAATAGTTTGCATCGTTGCTGATGAAAATTTGGTCTTGCTCATTGTCAATGTGATTGTTTAAATTACACAAATTGCATAAACAAATCAAGTCACCAAGGGAAAGATTATAGCCCAAACCTGGAAGCAAGACTAGGATGTTATAGTTTGTTCTACTCCACCATTTTCTTTATTGTAAGGGAAACATAACAGTAAATCTTGCTTTAGAATGTTTGTAGAAGAGTTAAGTGCCATGATAATGTAAGAAAATACATCACAATGTGAATATAGGAATCATTCAGAGTGCAAGAAGCTGGAAGAAAAGACGTGGAAAGGACTGGCAGAGACACAGTCAGGAACAGGGAGTCCCAGAGCTAAAGAATGCTCTGCAACCATTGCTCAGAATATGTCAGCTGGGGCCTTAATGTTCTTGTTGGTCTAATGAACCCTTGAATTGAAGAATATTTACATAAGTGGTAATTAATTGCTGGCCTTCAAATTTAAGTTTCCTAGTACTACAAATAAACAGAACTTAGCCAATCACAGCATTTCTCAAGAAGAAACATCTCACAGCTGGTTTGAAGACTGGAGAGCTTTACTTCCTGGTTCCCAACTGAAAGAAGACCAAGCCACATCACATTCCAAGAGGTATCTTCTCCAGTAACCCCAAACCATTCTCTAAAATTAGTTTTATGAGGCTAACCCTCATAAAATTCCATTATACCACTCCATAAATGAATATTTGCTAGAGAGCAGATGACAATAAACTCTCATATTTCCATAATCATGAAACCAGCCATTATTTCCGTATGTGTCAATCTTTATACAATGTGTCTTGTTTATGGGCTTTTTTCTGTGTCCCAAGAAGGAATGTGACACATTATTACCCATATTTTTCATATGGAAAAAAGTGAATCCTAATAGCCAGTGACTCCTCAATATGTGACGGCCAATATGTAGCATGACTTGGAATTTAAATTCCATGGTTTGTGGTTTCTATTTACAGCTTAACCTACTGGTTTTGAACATGGTGATCAGTGGGACTGATTAAGAGAGGTAGCAATTTATTTTATATGTAAGAAAAGGGGAAAACCCTGTTCTATGAATCTTTTGATGTCAATTTTCATACACTCAGGCCTTTCAAATTAAAATTCAGTCAGGTTCTGTCCCATCAGATATACTACCAGCTGATAACAGGGTTTAATGGAGGTTCTTAGATTTGTGGCCACTTACACAAAGTAGATGTTTTCAAAAGAGTACAGGAAGCATCAGGCAGATCAGATGAGTTATGTCCACTACATTTTGAACAATGAAAAACATTCTTAGCTACCTGTACAAAACCTACACGGGGTAAGGCGGGATTTCAGAGACAACACACAGAACCAAGGAGTACTGGCAAGTCCAGCTTCACTGGAAGAAAGAAATCCACTGGCGGTTTGCCTCCGCTTGTGATGATTTGGAGCTGTGCAGGGATAGACAGTGGGGAGAAGCTCAGGGTAGGTAGCTTCAAGGAGGGAGGGGAAATGTACATGATAAATATATATTTCACATGTGTATGAAATTTTAAAAAGTTAATAAATAAGAATATCTCATTTTATGCTTAAAACATGATTTTTAAAAATGTTGATAGTTACTGAAGTTGAACCATTATATGCTATTTTTCTAATTTTACATTTGACAATTTTTGTGAATAAACTTCTAAAAATAAAAATACCTATTTCTTATTGCTGCAAGCATATGAGTTAATAACCAGTGGGGGAACTTTTTAAATGGAAGTTTCCACACTGCTCACGTGGCTCAGTGTTACAAAATATGGACACTGGCTACCAGATGCAGCCTCAACAAGCACTGGCCTAAGTAATCTTCTCCTTGAGCTTTCAGTTCAGTTTATCCCTCTTCCAGTGAGGAGGCAAGTCCTGCCTGCACCCAGACAACAGAGCCATGCCACGCACTCCACCATCATCAATCTCCTTTTAGATGCCAGCAGCATTATTCCATAGATAAAGACGATAAACTCATTAATCGCCCTCAACACATTCCCCTTTTAGTAAATGCAGGCCATGAATATCTAACCAGAAACAACACAATACAGATGACTGGCCATGCCTACAGGACCCGATTTTAAAATCAGTACCAGCCTCAGAACCTAACTCAAGGTCTTTACTCAATTATTCTATTTTATCTTTCATAAGAATAGAATTTAATAGTGCCATTTCCTAGAGTATGCTGATATTTTTTCATGGGCAGAGAAGAATTTTTTAATTTCTCCTTCCTCTTCCTGTTAAAAAAATGCTCTGAATAAAACAACTTAAGAGGGAATATGTGCCAGGCAGTGGTAGCACACGCTTTTAATCCCAGCACTTGGGAGGCAGAGGCAGATGGATCTCTGTGAGTTCGAGGCCAACCTGCTCTACAAGAGCTAGTTCCAGGACAGGCCCCAAAGCTACAGAGAAATTCTGTCTTGAAAAACCAAAAAAAAAAAAAAAAAAAAAAAAAAAAAGAAAGGAAATATGTTTCCTTTCCTTTGCTTCACAGTTCCAGGAGACAGCTCATTATGTCATTATGGTATAGAAGTCAAGGCAACAGGAACTTTACAAATCTGGTCACATGGCATCCATAATTGTAATCAGAGACTGTTCATTCATTTCCTGGTGACCCAGACCCAAAATAATCACATAGAAATATATTCTAGCTAGCTCTTATATTTTAAATTAGCTCATTCCTATTAATCTGTATATTGCTATGTGTTTGTGGCCTACCAGTAAGGTTCCATTCAATGTCTGTCTCCTGTGCCTGCTACATGGCTTCTCTCTGACTCTGTCTACTTTCTCTATATATCTGATTATATTCTGCCTGACTTTATTTTGCCCTGTCATAGGCCCAAGAAGCTTATTTATTCACCAGTGGCAATCACAACACACATCACCTCACATATCGCAAAATCAGCAAGGGAGAGAGAGAGAGAGAGAGAGAGAGAGAGAGAGAGAGAGAGAGAGAGAGAGAGAGAGAGAGAGAGAGAGACAGAGAGAGAGACAGACAGACAGAGATAGACAGACAGACAGAGACAGACAGAGACAGAGACAAAGAGAGACAGAGACAGAGAGAGAGATTAATGTATGTTGCTTCTCAATTCCCTCTCTTTATTTATATGGTCCAGGTTCCAAGCCAGAGAATGGTTCCACCCATTGTGGGCAGGATTGTGAGCTCAGGCAAAATAATCTCCCAAGACATGCCTAGGTTGGTCTCCATGATGATTCTAGTATCTCTCAAACTGACTACACTCTAACAGTTGAGTATACTGAAATACTTCCAAGTTTTTTCATACCTCAGTTACTTACTTGGTGTAAGAGACTTTGATACTAATAGCTGAGTATCACCCTTTCTTCTTTAGAATCAATCTTTGAGAACTTGTACTCTGGTGTGACTTCTATGCAGAAATCCAGGAAGTAAAATTTCTGCTAGTAACAGAGAGAGAGAGAGAGAGCCTGGGAGGCTGTTCCTGGATGGAAAGTACAGCTCCTTCAGTAATATAGCCAACATTTTAATTTCTGTGTACTCAATTTATTTGTATAACTTGGTTCAAAGCTTCAAAGTTTTAGAGGCTTCCTAAAATCTCCACAGCATTTAAGCAGAAACAACTAGGGATCAAATGATTGACAAGTTGCTTCTCGTTCTGTCCAGAGGAACATTTACAGGTGTTTATTTTTGTGTGTGATGTACATTTATTGATGTATCTAGTCTTCATTATTAATAAGTAGTAATTAACATTTAAGATTTTTCAAGAGCAAAGCATAAGTGTAAAAGATGAAAAAGTGGTGAAATGATGTGCATGTGTATTTATAGAGCCAAACAGAAACCTAAACCTGAGCAAACAAACAAGCAAAGAAAACAAATACATCAGACGTATCAGATAAACTACTATCAAAAACTCATAGGCAGTGGTTATAATTAACCGCCTTATTCAGCAAGGAAACATTTTGTTTCTTTTTTTAGGTGGGGTCTTAAGATGTAGCTAATCATGACTGGCATGAACTCAGAGTTCCACCTGCCTCTGCCTCCCCATACTGTGGTTAAGTCTGTGTACCAGCATATTAGCTTGGTTTCATTTTGGTCATGAATAATGAACTTCCAAGTAATCTACAGTCCTTCTTTGGGTGTCTTGGTTTATACCTGAAGAAAGAAGAGGGTCATTAAGTGTCAGGAGCTATTAAGGTCTTCTCAGAGTTGGCATACACTGATCTGTTCACTTTTACTTCTGTGGGTTTTATAAAGGTAAAAATGCAAGAAGTATATCATTAAGGCCAAAAGACTTTTGTGCCTGAAGGGCTGAGAGGCCAAATGAGAAAGATCCCTGCCTCACAGTAAACACTGTGCTTCTGAACAATTTCATTTTGTCCCAGAAAAGCATCAAGAAAGAAACATACTCTGTCCTGGTGGCATGTTCTATTAACATCTTCCTAGACACTACATACACTCTGTCTCTAGACAACATTAAGACTAGCTTCCACAGTCTGTGACATGCCCTTGGTCTCGCACAGGTGAATAATAGAGGAAAACACAAGCTTTTGCTTCCATTTGTATATAAACAATGACTTGTGAACAGATCCAAAAGAAACCACATATGGAATGATATTTTGGCACACACCGGAAGAAGTAACATTGAAATGAAAGGAGCTGAAAATGTTTTTGAAATCACTGTTTCAGTGTCACAGAATAAAATATTTATTTCAGTATCATGAAAACTTGACTAAGAAGATTGGGAGTGCAGCCAAAATCCCTCTCTAGTTTTTGTAGCTGTAAATGGTTTAAAAAAATCAAAAACTCACTTTCCTATCTATCATATTTGAGGCATTAAGTCAGGGAACGAGACTATAGACTGAGTGATTTTTTTATGTATTAGACATATATCTTTTTCCATTTAGTAGTATTATAAAAGAGCTACAACATTAATCTGTTATCCTGACATTATACCTTGGGAGACTGAGGTATAGATCACTGTAATAATTCACCGCAGCTCACACATCTCATAAGTAGCTAGGTAGGACTGAATCCTTGCCTATCTCTCAAACCTCTGCTCTAAATCACAGTGCTAATGGCACCCAACCTCTGTGGTACTACATGTATGACAAGGCTACTCTCCAGCTTTCTTGTTGAAAATCAGCTCTTTAAGACCTCCCTTCTTATCTCCACTGTGCCAACAATACCATGGTCCAGGGCATCCCTGCTGTCAGAATTCTGGCTTCATTTTTTTTTTAACATCACCTGGCCTAGGAATTTTCACCTCATTTTACCTGAACACTGTAAGGATTTCTCATATTAATGTATCCTCCATCATCCCCAACACCAGCAACAGGTCTAACCCTTACTTAACTTCTTCAGGTACTTCATTGAGCATGTCCTAGTTACAATGTGAAACAACTCTTTCATGTTCCAGTTTTGACTTCATCCTCAATTTTTGTCTCTCTCTTCTGCTGTTGTTAATTGTTTACTTTGTTTTTCCTCACAGTAACACTCTGTTGCCTCTAGGAAGAGACAACATATTTTGAGTCTCATTATGTCTCCTCTACATTGTTTAACCTTCAACTGCCCAGAAGCTGACATAGACGTCACTTCTCCAGTGCCAGTTTAGCCACTCTTCATCTAGGTTAGCCATCCTTCCTGTGTGTCCTCACTCTCTGCTGCTCAGACATTTGTTACATTCTGTCTCCCAAATCTATGTATGCCTCAGCAGACTGGCTACACTATTAGAACAAAGACCTTGCCGTATTTATCATTGTGTTTTATTTATTACATTGTGTCTCCATCTATTACAACTGTTGCACAAATAAAGTAATAAATAAAAGAACAAATGAAAGAAATTTGTGTTAGAAATCCGAGAAACCAGATCCCTCGCCTTCGTTTCCCTTGATCTCAAAAGATTCTTGGAAACTTGAAATGCAAAAGTGACTAACAAAGAGGGAGCTATGGTGGTGTTAAAATCATTAACACTATTAGTGATTCTTTGTATCAGAAACTTGCATCCTGGAAAATGGGAGAATTGCACACTCTGCAGATGTGATCTAAACATTTTGCACATCTGTCTGGAAGAACAGCAGCTTGGGGATTAATGTTTCATTAACCTTTGCACTGAAAGATACTGTATTTTAGACAACTTGTTTATCTTTGGATGCCTTTGATGTTCACAGAGGCAGCAAAAGTCTAGCAAAAGCAAGGGAAAGGGAGAGTCTTCAAAGTTTCTTCCCGCAGGAACACTGAAAATTTAAAACTTCACTTCACTAAGGGTACCGTAAAGTTCCATGTCTCCAAAGACCTTTCAAACTTATTGACTTGAGTGCAGATTAAATTAAGTCAGAAACTGAGGGGTGGCTCTTTTGTTTTGTTTGTCTTTTAGAAGAATTTAAGGATATCTGAGAGTTCTAATATCTTGAGATGATGAAAATTCTAGATGCTGGCTATTCTTGAGGAGGAAAAGGGGTGAGAGAAATTCCAGTTTTTGTTTGGTTGTAGTTCTACTCAATCCACAGACAAGCTACTCAGAAGAGCCTTAATCTTTTAATCTGTAAACTGGAGGTACTGGTTCTTATTTTGTATATATAATAAGTTTATGATGAAAAATTAAACCATTATTTACCTAAATTTTAATTTATAACCACCCAAATCTCATCACCAGGTTTAGTTCATCCATTTCTCAAAAACCTTATGGTAAATGTGGAAAGAACAGCTCTCTTTCTATCTCCCTTTTTATTGCATGTTTAATCTATGATGAATGATTTTCCCTTCTTTCATTTGTCATTCTGGGTTAATGTTATAAAATGAATTTTTTTCCATTTGTTTTTTTAATTGATTTTTATGGAGCGCTACATTTTTCTCTGCTCCCCTCCCTGCCTCTAACCTTCAGCCCTCCCCTAGGTCCCCATTCTCCCAATTTACTCAGGAGATCTTGTCTTTTTCTAATTCCTGTGAAGATTAGATCTATGTAAGGAAAATGTGGTACATTTACACAATGGAGTACTACACAGCAGAAAAAATAACAACATCTTGAAGTTTGCAGGAAAATGGATGAAGCTAGAAAACATCATTTTGAGTGAAATACCCCAGACCCAGAAAGACAAGTAACACATGTATTCACTCATAAGTGGTTTTTAAACATAAATCAAAGAAAACCACCCCACAAAACACAATCACAGAGAACTTAGACAACAATGAAGACACTAAGAGAGACAGAAAATGAAAATTTTAATAAAAATTTGAGAATGGTTTTCAAATGATTTTAAAAAAATCAGTCATTGATCAGAAGATAAATATTCATGCTTGGATTGAGATCCTGAGATTGTAGACTTACTTCCAGTCCTAATATCAATAAGGCGCAAGAAAAAATGGAGGCGGAATTGCTCACCCTACTTTCTAGATTGGCCCAATTAAAAGAATAGACTCAAATGTCAACTAAGGAATCATCTACCTCCTCCACTAGAATTCATGATATGAATATAACTAAGGAAAGCATGTGTACCCACAGGTAACAGGTTTATTTAAAAGTAAGGGATTTGCGCTACAAATGAAAAGGTGATTTTTAACACCCACATAATCCAATAGGCAAACAATAATTCACAGGTATGTGAAGCAATTCAGTGTTTCAGGCAATTTGCAGTATTATCAGCTACGGAGCTGAGATGAGAAAGGGGGGTGTGTTTCTCTTCTCTCCATGAATCTGCAAGAAACCAGAAGGGTTATTTCCAATCAAGACATTTCTACGTCTCAGCCTCATGTTGTACAACACGGAGAGGTAAGATGAAGTATGGGAATTAGCACATATTTGGGAACTGAGAAGAGTGTCATTTACTTTTTAGGAGCATTACTTATTGTTAAAAGATTAATATACTAGTCTACTTAAGAGAACACCATAACATTCTCCATAAATATGTTGACCCATCTGAAATACTCCCTTCTGAGAGTAATTTTGTGTGCATGCAGCCCAGCCCTTAGGTCATGTGACCAAATGTAGAGGAGGTTTTGATTGTTACTCAGAATGTTATTCTGACATCCATGCTAGAAGCCACAGATCTACCCTTATCAACAACACACAAAACAGTCCCTTTTCTCTCCTTAATAAAGAATTGTTTAAGCGCAACTTTAGGATAGTTGAACCTGAAAAACACTGATTTAAAAAAAAGTTGTACATGATCTAATTTTGAAGCTCATATCTGAATAATAATATTAAAGAAACGTTTTTCTTCAGTCAGTCAGCAGCACTCAATAGGCGTTACACTAATCTCCTAGTGAGGGTTAGCAAGGGTAGATGGGATATGGGAAAAGGACTGAGCAATTAGAATATGTGTGTGTGAGTGTGAAAGAACAAATTCAATTAAAAAGCACACACTTAATGAAAAATTTGCCTTTTAAAGAGAAAAAATTATTTCCTAGTTTAAAAACCTTTTATTCCGACTTTACTGGGGTATTACTAACAATTAGAAATTGTCTTTATCACCTCACACAATTGTCTGTGTATGTGGTGTGGATATTTAAGAGAAGATGCTTTCTCTTAGAAAATCTGAAGTGGAATTTATTATAGTCCCTATACTGTATATTAAATCTTCAGAGCTTATTTACTTTATATAATTGAAACTTTATACTCTTCAGCCAACATCTATTCTCTTTTAGCCCTCAGCAACCCTGACTGTGTTCTCTACTTTCCTTCCAGTGACTTTCTATTATTCCAGAGCACTCAATGACAGAAAGACAATCTCTAATAAACAGTATTGCGAAAACTAGACACCCTTTTGTAGAAAAATACTCTCATGTCTTATAAACTTCCAATCAGATGAATTAAAAAAGTCATATGTTAAGACCTGTATTCATGAAAAATACCAGAAGATAACACAGGAGAAAGCTGTTACATTGTTACATTGTTACATTGGTCTGGTCAACAGGTTTTCAGGTAACACCTTACAATTCCAGTCACCCAGCAAAAATAACCAATGTGAGAGTGTATCAACACGAGCCCTATCCACAGAGAAGAGGGATAAGGCATAGACCAGAAAGAGGTTTTTAGACACCATGCATCTCATAAGGGGTTAATCCAATAATACTTAAAGAATTCAAGAAACTCAACAGCAAGATTTTAAAGTGAGCAAATGATATTGACTTACTGATTCCAAAAGAACACATAAAAAACCATCAGGTGTATGAGAAGATTCCTGTCACTAACCATAAAGGAGACAGAATAAAAACCCCAAGAGACATCACTGTAGGCTTGTTAGAATGGCTATTGTAAAATAATCAGAGAATGTAAGTGGTGGTGAGATTGGACAGCAAAGCGAATATTTTTTTTCTTGGCTGGTGGGACTATAAGTTGGCACAGCCACTTTGAAAAACATTGTACTCAAAAACATGTACTCCCATGTGAATACACATATGTCTTTTGGGTTTGTATTCAAAGGAGATGACATCAGTGTATGAATTCTACAGCTCTACTTACTTGTGTATTACACTACAAATTATCATAGCCAATATATGGCATTGACCAATATCCACCAATAAATGAATAGCATAGAAACATAAAAGTGTTGATTCTCAAAGTGAGAAAACCTGTTGTTTATGAGGCCATGGATAATCCTGCTTTCTATGGATTCATCCTTTATGGATGGAAGGATAATCACCTGAGGTAATGTTTTGTTCAAAAGAATATACACTACAAAGATCTACACAATAAAAGGTTTATGTGGCTAGGCATTCTAATTAGTACAATATGAGCTGGTAGTGACACCTATTTGGGCAAAGATTTAGTTTTTGAAATCTTTCAGATAAAATCAATTAGCATGTAATAGGTGTTAACAGCAGGTTTGGGATATGCAAATGGCACAATAGTTTTTTTCTTTAAATCACATACATTTGTATGTATTCTGCATATGCAATTTTGTTGAGGAAAAGTTTGTTGATTTTTTAATTACTGCAAGAAACAGATGTTCAAATGAATTTTTGAGGAAAATAAGTCATCCTATGAAACTTAATTAAATAGTTAATATAAATAATTAACTCCTTCTAACATAACATATGTTGCATAGTCAAATATGCATACATCTTCCAATATTTTTTTGTATTCCCCCAGATAAATTTTTAAGTACCCAAGAAATAGTAACTCTTATATTCTGGTTAGGACAATAGCTGGCATATAAATTAAGGAAAATGCTTAGGAGGGGTGGAACTGAATAAATTTACTGTAAAAATGGACAAGAAACCTGAGAAAGATTACACTGATAGAATAATAATTATCTTTAAAATTATAATGAGGGACGAGAGAGATGCTTCAGGGGTTAAGAGTGCATTTTCCTCTCTCAAAAATCCAGAATTTGGTTCCCAGCCCTATTTCTGGTGGCTCACAAGCACTTGTAACTCCATTTTCAGGGGATCTGACTCCATCTTCTGGTCTCTTAACATACTCCCATGCATATGTGCATACATATACCCATACAGATACAATACTTACACAAGAAATAAAATAATTATTAAAGTTAAACATGTAATAGGATATACTTCCAATGGATTCTCTAAGATTAACATTTTCCTTCCAAATAGAACTTGTTCTTTTCATTAAATCACATGTATATTCCCATATATGAAAACATTGTGTGTCAGTGTGGAAGGTGGGGTGTGAAACAGATCCATTTGAGTCTCATGGTTGTACTTTATAATTGTAGGCTGCTCATAAGTCCCTTGATACCTCATTCTTCTGTGCTTTGGTATAATGGAATGTGTTCTCTCACTGTTTCATTGTAAGGCATTAGAGGTAAAAAAGAAGAACAGTTTTGTACACACCGAACCACAAGTATTTTTGAGTACCCCAAGACAGATTAACATTCCCTCAAGTGTCAGACAATTAAAATTTCCCCAGAATTGGTAAATCCATTCATAAGCAATAAAACAGTTTTAATAAGTATTTCCTAAAAAGAAGAGGCATATAAACAAGATGGTGGGAAGAGAATGGATAGAAGAGTAGGCAGGACTGGGAAAGAAACACCTCTCAGTGTCTCCGTGACAGTGACGTTCACACTTCACTTCTCCTCAGACCATAGATTCTAGGTGTGGTTACACATATCTCTAGTCCTAGTGCTCTGGAGGCTAAAGGATTGATTACTTGAATGCATGAATTTGAGACATGCCTGAATACATATAAGGACCAGCCTACAAAGGATAAAATTAGTAAAATAACATAAAAGATAACACTTTACCAGTACAATATTAACCCTGATGTTAATATTATTTAATTAATTAATTTAATTAATATTTAATATTATTAAAGGATTAAATGGAGAATTCTGGAAAAAACAAATACCCACACATAGACTTTGATAAGGTTTACTTTACCAAGATTTTTTTTCTTCCTGCGAAACAGACATTAAATTTAATTTAAAAACAATTGTTTACTCCCTGTGCAGAACTCCCACCATTGCACCAGTGAGCATATCTTTCCTGGTAGCATGTATTGTAGCATGAAGGGTTTACAGCTTGGAGAGACCAGATGTATCTTCTCTATCTCAGTTGACTGAGAACAGCTGCACCTTCCATTACTATGCTGATAATTTTAACTTCTTAATTTTCCTTTTATTTATAGATGTTCTCTGGTTTATACAACAGCAGTTTCCCTACATATCTTTTAATTATATTTACCCCATCTCCATCTTTCCCCATCTCTCCACACCTATCTCCAATCAAACCTTTCTGTGCCTAACACCACACCCCACTTTCACGTCATATGTGTTTGCTTTTCCCCTAAATATATTTTCCTGTGTCTCTCAAGGCTCCTTTATTACATCATGGCCTTAGTAGAGGAGGCAAAAATCCCTAAGGTTTTGATCAATGGACGTGTATCTAACCTGTGTCCTGAATGACTGTTGCTATACCCTCATGTGCTGCTATCAGCATGAGTCAGTGAAGGCTTCTTTTTACAGAGGGTGACAGTTAATGAAGAGATATCTAACTTGTTAGAATTTGAACAATAAATGGTTGTTGAATGCTCAGCTCTAAATGAAACACTCCAAATGGCCAGCAAATACCACAGAGAAGACAGATGGATAGTAAGCAGAGGATGGAGAGGACGGCTGTCATCTGCAATCTTCTGCATTCAACTTGGGTGTCACTGTCCTCAACACACAGCAGCCATGGCTACCTGAACAAAAAAAGAACAACGACAATAACAAAAAAAGAAAAATGTAAGAGTAAGAATGAGCTCATTAAAATAGATATATAGATAGACAGACAGACAGACAGACAGACAGACAGACAGACAGATAGATGAGAGATAAAAAATAGAATCATTGGGAAGAGAGGCGACATCAGGAGTTGGAGAGAATAATAATGTGGCTGTGATCACATTATTATTTACTTTATATAAATGTTCGAACTTGCCAAAATAATGAAGTAAAAAATAGAGAAAATAAATCAGCCAGTATATACTGATTATATAATATAATATATAGTATATATAATATAATATATAGTATAAATTATATACTATTCTGATTAAGGTCATGAAATCTTGTATCACATCCCTTATGTAAACCATTTGCTTTCTCAGTGTTTCCACACACAATGTATACTACCTGTCTGTTAATAGCTGCACAGCCACCTCAGTTGCTACATCCAAGAAGCAGACTCTCCGTGTCTGTGTTCAAATAACACTCCACTTAATAGTGATATTGAAGGGCAGGATCTCAGGTGTTGGCAATGTATTCAAGACTGGTGCTGGATCCCAAAAGATCAAAATCCTGGCCCATGCTACAGGTGACAATGAATCTTCTCTGCCTGAAATTCTGCGGGGTAATTACCATTTCACCTCAGACTTTTTAAGGCATGGCTGCAAAGAGTGGCAGGTGTTTAACTGAGATAGAATGTAGATTAAATATCTCTCCTATTTGAGTTCATTGGTTCCACTTCTGTCTGGAAGCTGCAGCCATTTTCTCTTGGCTCACCAGGGATATGCAGCCTTTAAAGAGAACCTAGCCCTGGGGAATTTCTCCACTATCCCCTGCAAACCTTTAAGGTGAGCTGCATTTCCACCCACCCACCTTTGCCTCTCTGCTGTAACTGGCAGGTAGTGCCCCTTTCCATCGACATACTCGTCCTTCACTGTTCCAGGGAACTTCTCCAGAAGTTTCTCTTTCAGATATCTCCTCCTTGTTGTATACCATTAGCTCTGAGCCCGTGTATTCCGTCTACTGGTCCTGGATTAAATGCAGGTAAAACTCACTCCATGTCCTCTTGCACTAACATCCGTACCCGTTTCTTCTCTTTGCAGCCAGATTTCAAAAAGAATTTTTTAGACTCCCCAGTTCTGACTTCTCATCTCCATTATCCAAACCAGCCCATTAATATCTACCTTTCTTCCTTTCATTCACACCTCATCTTAATGTTGTGTGTGGTAGTTTGAATGTAATTGGCCACAATAATCTCATATGAAGTGGCACTATTAGGAGGTGTGGCTTTGTTGGAGTGGGTATGGCCTGGTTGGGGGAACTGTGTCACTGTGGTCACTGTGAGGGTCGCTTTGAGGTTTCCTACACTCAGGGTACTGCTCATTGTGCCAGTTGACTTCCTGTTATTTGCAAGATGTAGGTAGCACTCTCAGCTCTAGTATCATGTCTGCCTGCAGGCCACCAGGCTCCCCTGGCCAAAACGATAATGGACTAAACCATTGAAACTATAGGCAAAGTATACCAATTAAATGAGTGTTCTTTGAAATAAGAATTGTCATAGTCATGGTGTCTCTTTATAGCAATAAAGACCCTAATTAAGATAGTGTGTACTATTTGCCTTTCATAAGCATACATTGAATACTTTAAATTTGCTTTGTCCCAACTCTTCACTATCTTTACCCAGGTTTACCAAAGACCTTTCTGTTATTAAGTAAAAATAGGCTCTCTCATTCCTCACCTAGGGAACTTACTCATAATGTACAAAACTGCGGTCACCACGACTTCTGGGTTTCTAATTTTTTTCTTCTACAAAAGCTATATTAAAATATAGTTTAAATGCCAAAAACTTCACCTTTTAAAATTCAGTGGTTTGGATTTAGTCACAGACTTGTGTAAGGCTAACCACTGTGGAATTCCTAAATATTTACATCACATCAAAGAAACCCAAATCTAATAAGAGTCACTCCCATTTTTTCCTCTTCCACCCAGACCCTGGCAACCACTAACCTACTTTCAGTCTCTATGGATTTGGCTGTCTTTAACATTTTATATATGTGGAATCATCCAAAATGTGGTTTGGTAACTGGCTACTTTCACTTAGTAATAGTTTTCAAGATTTATTCATGGTTTTTCAGATATTAATGCAAAGTCCTTTTTACAGCTGAATAGTATTTCATTTCTTGATATATTTTACTTTTTATGCACTTACATGCCCATAAATAGTTGACTTAGAACAATTCTGGGCTACTTTAAGGAATAATGTTATCGATATTCATATTTAAGATTATTCAAGAAGAACAGTTTCATTTGGAAAGTATACTATACTTAAAACAAGAATTAACTTTTCAAGAGCTGTGAAATTGATTTTCAAGCATGTGCATGATTTAACAATTCAATCATTGGAATATGGGAGTATCATTTTATCTACCATTTTCACATTTTTCAAACCTGTTATTGGATTTTAAGCTTTCATTATCTTTTAACGTATAAAGTCCTGTGATCTTTAAAATTTTATTAGTTACTATTGATATTTTGGGAGGGGTGTATTTGTGTATATGTGTGAGGTCTATGTGAGTCAGCAGAGTGGAGAAGAGGGCATTGCATTCTTTAGAGCTGAAAGTATATATACTTGGTTGCGAGTTGTCCATACTGGGTGCTGGGGACCAACCTAGGACATCTGTAAGAGCAGAAAGTGTTGTACTCACTGAGCCATCTTTCCTAAACTCAGTGTTATTTGGATTTACTTTTTCTCATGATAGACAGCATTGGATTTATTTTCATGGATTATTGGCCATTGTTGTATCAGCCTTATGGAGAATTATAAAAGCAAACTCTCCTTTTATCTTGTCAACTCAACAGAAGCAAGAGTTATCTAGGAAGAAGAATCTCAATTGAGGAAATACCTCCATCTGTTTACCTGAGGGCCAATCTGTCTGTAGATAATTTTCTTGATTAATAATAGATATGGTCCCAGCCCAGTGAAATGGCTCTGGGTGGTTTAAAAACACAGGCTGAGTAAGTGATGAAGAGAGAGGCAGGAAGTAGCATTTCTCCATAACTTGTTACTCTGTTCTTTTCTTCAGGTTCCTGCCTTAGCACCTGCCTTAGCTCCCTCTGAGAATGGTTGGTAACTTGCAAATCAATGCGTGTTACTCCCCGTTTTACTTTTGGTGATTGTGTTTAGGTACAGCAATAGAAAGTAAAATAATGCATAAGCATTGTTTTTTAATTACTTCAGTCTTATAATTGAGTTGCAATTCTTCTTTGTAAATTCTGGGTGCAAGTCTCTGATGGAAGTCAAACTTTTCAAATATTTTTCTCCCATTTTCTGCATCCCCTTTTCATTTCATTTATGCCATTCTATAAAGACAATTATATTCTATAAAAGGACAATTTTACTTGTTTGAAACTTATTCTGTTTTCACATATACTTTTTGAGTCTATCTTAGATACCTTTACATGTAGGGCTCAGTTGTGTGTTTGCTACGTAGCATCCCAGTGGGTCTCTATTACTCTCTTAATTGTTTCTATTATTTTATCATTCTGTTGCTATCTGTATAATTTTCTTTGATCTATGTTCAAACTCAATGAATTTTCTGCTATCTTCCAACTGATATTGAGCATGTCTATCTAATAAATTCTCAATTGTTGTTAGCTCTAAAATTTCCATTTCATTTATTTTTTAATTATATGTGTGGTGTAGGAGGTCCTTCTGTCTATGTGTTGCTTTCATTGGTTGAATAAATAAATGCCTTGGCCTTTTGATAAGGCAGAACTTAGGTAGGCAGGGAAGACAGAACTGAATTCCGGGAGAAAGAAAGCAGAGTCATAGAGAAAAATTATGCAGCTGTCAGAATCAGACATGCTGAATCTTTCCCGGTAAGCCACGACATCATGGTGTTACACAGATTAAGAGAAATGGGTTAAATTAAGATGTAAGTATTAGCCAGTAAGAGGTTAAAACTAATGGGCCAGGCAGTGACTTAATTAATACAATTTCTATGTGATTATTTTGGGTGTAAGCTAGCCAGGACGGCAAGCAGCTCACTCCTCCTGTTACATATGTGTATGCATGCCTATGTGTGGAGTCCAAAGGAGGGTGTCAGATGGCACTGAGGTGGAATTATAAGCATATTTGATCTCAAAGGGAGTATTAGATACCAAACTCAGGTTCTCTAGAAAAACAAGAAATACTCTTAATCACTTAGCCTCCTCCTTTATGTCTTTTAAAAATTATATAGGCCCTTATGAGTAAATTCATTTTATTAGATTACTGCATTACATTTTTATTATGATATAATTTCCTTCTGTTCCTTAAATATATTTAAAGTATGATTTTACAACTCTCACTTAGTCTAGTATTTGGACTTATTCAAGCACAATATCTGTTGATTTAAAACAAATACATACACACACATCTGTACCCCCATCTTTCTGTTTCTTAGTGTATATGGGTATTCTTGGTAAAACGGGACATTTTCAGTAATTTGTCAACTAAAATTAAAATTCCTTTTCTCTTATTTCCTTAGGTGCTTATATAGCTGTTATTTGTTGCTCTTTCTATTAGCATTGAACTTTGCTTGCTGGTGACTTCCTTGAGCTAATTTTTTTTCTGAAAAGTCTTTACTGTACATGGTCACCGAAGTCCAAGATGGCACAGTTAAGCTTGATTCTCAGAAAAGATAAGGCTTTCTCTAAGTTACTTGAGCAAACAAGTCTTTTATATTTTCCTAAGGGGTTTTCAATTGTGTGTGAGAGTTGTGTTTCAATATCTTTGTGTAGCCTCACAGTCCCTCTTATGCAGAGGCTTGGATCAGCCGAAATAAGACTGTCTGTCTCAGTCTGTACAATGCATACTCAGAGCTCTGAATATGCACATGCTTTCTTTCAAGCCCTAAAACATGTTAAATTAATAGCAGAATTGATAGTAGCATATCAATCTTTAGGCTTTTGCTTGTGGTAGAGTAGGGTGTAAGCACTGGTCTGTGCATAAAGAGACCAGAGGTCAAAATCTGGTGTTGTTCTTTAGGAACTTCCCACCTTCGCTTCTCATAAAGGATACATTACTGGTGTGGGGCTTGCCCAATAGGCAAGATAGAGACACCCAGGGATCTTCCTGTCTCCATTGCCACAGTGCTGGAATGACAGGCATGTGCTGCCATGCTCAACCTTTCAGATAAGTGATGAAGATCAAACTCTTGTCCTCACACTTCCAAACAAGTGCTTTCTTTACCCAGAGAGCTACAGAATTTTTGCTAGCCTCTTATTTGCTTATTGATACTACTGCCTCAGGCAGCTTCAGATGAAATAGTGGAGAGCCAGGCCTCTTGGCATCGATGGGTAGGTAATCCAACTACTCAAGGATTGTGAGGCAAGAGGAGCAGAATTTAAAGCCTACCTGGGACACAACACTGGTTCAAAGCCACTCTGACAATAGTATTACTCTCTAGAAATAAAAATTTGAGCTTGTTATAGGGATATACTAATGCACAAAACAATCTCACACCAGTTTGGATTCAAAGTGTTATTTATTTGAGGGGAAAAAACTTACAGAACACCATCCTACATGACAGCCAGGAAAGGAGTGTAGTTGCTAGAGCAAGAGAGTGAGCAGAGGGTTGCCACTGCTTTTTAAAGAGAGAGAGAGAGAGACCACGCCCCAGTGGGCTGGTATCTCAGTGACTATTGGCTGAAGGAAGGAGCTCCCACAGCAATATACCTCAGTAGTACAACCCTTGGTGATCACATTTGAGACTTTAATCAATCCCCAGACCCTCAAATAAATTAATTAATGGTCACTAACTATGCAATGGTTTGAGTGAGAAATACCTTCTGTAGATTTAAGTATTTGAACATATGATGCCAAGTTGGGTCTGCTGTTTGGGGAAGTAACAGACTTGCCTGTTATGACTGTTACCTGCTGGAGAAGGCAGAGCTGTGAGGCTGTGTCACCGTGTTACACTTTCAGTCTTTCCTTTCTGCTTGCTGTGTGTAGGTGAAAATGTGATCACCCAGCTTCCTGACATCACTCTTTCCTGGTCCACTGAGGCTGGACTGCATCTATGACACCATAAGCCGACACAAACTCTCTTCCACAATCTGCCTTTGCTCATGATATTTTGTCACATTAACAAAATGCAACTAATATGCATAGATTATGAAAAACACCATATACTCCGAGAAACCACTGCCTAATTCCCCATCTCAAATACTGACAAGCTATATGAGTAGATGTTTTAGAGACACTAGGCAGATACTGTTCTATCAAACCTCTGAGAACAGAACTTCGGGGAAATCTATAAGGATTTTCTGCCTCCCCTCCATCCCTGCCAAGTAACAAGGCTGCTTCTCAAAGCTATCAGTAGCTCTAGGCTTTCATAACTATTTTTTCCCATTGGAGAATTTTTATTAGTTTCAGAACAGACTTTGTATATATATTTTCATAGTTAAGTTTTTATAAAACAAAACTAACATTAAAATTTACTGAAAACAATGAAGGAAAATGTTCAAGTGTCATATGCTAATAAAGTAGGGTCACATCCAGAAATCAAATTGGAGAATCAATCATCCTTGTGATGGAAATCCACTCATCATAAAGAACTTTAGATGATCAACCTCAGGTGTTTCCTTTTCTCCAAAGATCAGATTAAAAGCAAGAGCATCAAAACTAAACTACAATGGATAAGACTACTCAGAGGAAGAAAGATCAACATTCAGACAGTGGGATACATCCAGTAGCTATTCCTCCTGTAGGGTTGAGACTTGTGAGTGGAGACCTTTTAGACCTTCCAGAGACCATCTCCATCACCAGCGGCTCCATGAAGAACTCTCTTAGTAATTATGCATTTAGCTTGGTTTCCTGTATGTTTATTTTAGTCTGTTTGATGCTTTCTCTTGAAGCCATCATTCATTTACTTGTTCGAAATTTTTTTCTCATGTTTTTTATTAAAAATTTCCATCTCTTCCTCTCCTCTTCCCCCTTCCCTCTCCTCCCTTCCACCCATACCCCCACTCCCTCCCTCTCCTAACCAAAGAGCCATCAGGGTTCCCTTCACTATGTTAAGTCCAAGGTCCTCCCAACTTCCCCTAAGTCCAGGAAGGTGAGCAACCAAACTGACAAGGCTCACAGAGAATTCTCAACAGAAGAAGTTCGAATGGCCAAAAGACACTTAAGGGCATGCTTAACCTCCTTAGCAATCAGGGAAATGCAAATCAAAACAATGTTGAGATACCATCTTACACCTGTCAGATTGGCTAAAATCAAAAACACCAATGATAGCCTTTGCTGGAGAGGTTGTGGAGTAAGGGGTACACTCATCCATTGCTGGTGGGAATGCAAACTTGTGCAACCGCTTTGGAAAGCAGTGTGGAGGTTTCTCAGGAAATTTGGGATCAACCTACCCCAGCAATCCCACTGTTGGGAATTTACCCAAGAGATGCCCAATCATATTACAAAAGCATTTGTTCAACTATGTGCATAGCAGCATTAATTGTAGTAGCCAGATCCTGGAAACAACCTAGATGCCCTTCAGTGGAAGAATGGATGAAGAAACTGTGGAATATATACATATTAGAGTACTACTCGGTGGTAAAAAACAATGACATCTTGAATTTTGCATGCAAATGGATGGAAATAGAAAACACCATCCTGAGTGAGGTAACCCAGGCCCAAAAAGATGAACATGGGATGTACTCACTCATAATTGGTTTCTAGCCATAAATAAAGGACATTGAGCCTATAATTCGTAAAAAATCCTAGAGAAGCTAAGAAAGAAGGTGAATCCAAAGAAAAATATATAGTTATCCTCCTGGATATTGGAAGTAGACAAGATTGCCGGACAAAAAAATGGGAACTTGGGGGTGGGGTGGGATGGAGGATGGGGGGATGGGGAGAGAAAAATGTGAAGTGAAGGCTTTCATAACTATTACCAGGGAAGAAGGGAACCCAATTGTGTGTGTTAAAATACTACAATGTTTTCTATTTTAGGACTCACCTATTCATATTTAATAAACACTCTTTAGACTATGCAAATCATTCATTAAAATTTAGAGTTCTGAAAAACAAAAAGAAAATTTTTACCATTTTCTCGGTGTCCTCCTTTCTCACATGAAAGGTTGATTTTTAGAAGTATTTGTTTAGTATTTCAAAATCTCTCTTTTTCTTAAGACTTTATCTTTATTTATTCTATGTGTCTTTCATGTAATGCATCTCAATCCCATTCATTTCTTATCCCTTTATACACACCCCTCTGCCCTTGCACCATCCCTCCCCCAAATAAAATAAAATAAAATTTAAGAAACAAAAAGGGAAAAGGGGGACAAAACCTTCTCATCATGGAAGCTGTAATGTAAATAGTGAGTAGCACAGTAAACCCTTTTGTCCATATATCTTTATGTGCAAGTGTTCATTGCAGTCATTGTTCTGGTTCAAAGACTCTGGTTTCTGCTACACTGTCGATGCTGGACCCTCAAGGGCTCACTGGGACTCCTCTTGGATATTCTATTGTCCTGTGTCACAGAGGTCCTGCAGCTTTGAGTCTGCAGGACCTGCCCCTTTATGTGCTGCAGCAAATCATAGATGACGTAGAGACTGGGGCGGGCCAGTTCCTAACTCTAGTTCTGGTCCTGGTATTTGCAGGGTTGTTCACCCCACCAGCTCTCCTCTGTCTTCACCACCAGGGTGAGTTCTCCAGCATCGTCCTGGTGAGTTCATCACTGGCAGTGATGAGCAAGGGGTGACACCAGTTCTCCTGCTTCTAGGCCCTCAGGGTCAGGTCTCCCACACCTACACCTTCAGAGCCAGCTTCAGGACCAGCTCCACCGTATTGTCCAGGCAAGTGTAGAAGCCACTGTACTGAGCGCTGAAACTGGTGAGGGGCAGGGACAGTTTTCCTGCTCATAAATTACCTAAGGGCCAGCACTCCCACCTGCCACTGAGAGGGGAAAGGGGTCATCTCTCTCCTGCTCCCACCACCATATGGCAGATAAGGGGTGGGGCCAGATCTCCCATGTTCATTTTCTCAAGCTGGTTCACCCACACCTCTGCTGATAGTGTCATATCGTCTGTATTGCACAGGCAAGGAGCAGGGCCTGCTGTTCCAAGTGCTGCAGCTAGTGAGGGGCAGGAGCAGTTCTCCTGCTTTTATGACCTCAAGGGCTGCTTTGGCCCCTGCCTCATGCATAAAGAGGCAACTGTGATCTTTCCCCTATTCATGCTGCTCTATGACAGACAAGGTTGAGGTATGCGCAGATGTTCTCAGGGTAGTTCATCTGCTACTATCAACAGAGTCAGCTCTGCTGTGCTGCCAAGATGAGGTGCGGGACCCATTTATTTGAGTGTTGCAGATGGTAAAGGAGAGGGTCAGCTCCCGCACCAGCTGGAGGCAGCAGGGACGAAAGGGAAGGCATTCTTTACCTCACCTCCACTACCACACTGCAGACAAGGAAGGCGATACCTATATTGTCCCTTTTCTTAATGTCATCTTATTTCTCTGGCTACTTTTGTGAATGTGAAGGATTTTGTTCTTGACATGTATGACATTTAGCTGTTGTAAGATTTTGTGTGTGTGGAGTTCTATGTTAGACTTTCACATTCTCTCACCTCTTACCATCATGTTAGATATCCTGGTCCTCTGTTATGGCTTCATTAACATCTTGGTGCCTGTGACTTCTTATTTGACTTTAGCCCAGTGTTCTCTATAATACATCTGTTTGTGGACATCTCTTAAAGGCCCTTCAGGCATCTTACCTCTAAACTAATGCACACATTACCTCTAAACAAACTTGCACTGTTTAATTAAAATTGTTTTCCCTCTACTGTGTAATTTCTATGTTCTCTGATCACAACCAAGGACACTATTGTAGACATAGTCAGGAACCAATAGCCACCTCCTTTTTGCTATGCTGTGCAGCAGCTTGTATGGTCATTTTCTCTGAAAATCTCATTTTCTTACTTCTTGACATTATTGCTTTTCATTTTGGTAGATTGCTGTTGATTTAGCTTGAAATCAAAATTCTGTAATGACTTAATTGGTCTAAGTAGAACTTTGAGTACAATATTAAAAAGATGTGGGGAGAGTGGACAGCCTTGTCTTGTTCCTGATTTAAGGGGAATCGCTTTGAGTTTCTCACCATTTCATTTGATGTTGGCTGATGACTTCCTGTAAATTGCCTTTATTATGTTTAGGTATTTTCCTTGTATCCATGAAGGGTTGTTGTATTTTGTCAATGTTTTCTCAGCATCTAACAAGATGATCATGGGGTTTTTTTATTTTGTTTATATAGTGGATTATATTCACATTTTTTTTATATCAAACCATTCCTGCACCTTTGGGATGAAGCCTACTTGATCATGGTGGATGATTTTTTTGATGTGTTCTTGGATTCAGTTTGCCAGTATTTTATTGAGTATTTTTGCATCAATGATCATGAGGAAGGTAGATCTGTAATTCTCTTTCTTTGTTGTATCCTTGTGTGGCTTTGATATCAGGGCAGCTATAGCCTCATAAAAGGAATTTGGCAATGTTCCTTCTGATTCTATTGTTTGAAACAATTTCAGGAATATATCAGTATAAGTTTTTCTTTGATATTCTGGTAGAATTCTGGGCTGAAACCATCTGGCCCTGGGCTTTTTTGGTTGGGAGGCATTTAATGGCTGCTTCTATCTCTTTAAGGGTTATAGGTATGTTTAAATTGTTTATCTGGTCTTGATTTAATTTTGGTATGTGTTGCCTATCCAGTAAATTGTCCGTTTCTTTTTGATTTTCTAATTTTATGGTATATAAGTTTTTGAAGTATAACCTGAAGGTTCTCTGGATTTTCTCAGTTTCTGTTGTTATGTCCCCCTTTTCATTTCAGATTTTGTTAATTTGGATATTTTCTCTCTGCCTTTTGTCAAGTTTGGATAAGGAATTATCTATCTTGATTTTCTTGAAGAGCCAACTCTTTGTTTCATTGATTCTTTGTATTCTCTTTGTTTCTATTTTATTGATTTTGGCCCTCAATTTATTTATTTCCAACAGGAAATAATAATAAACAACATCTACTCCTCCTGGGTGAATTTGTTTCTTTTTGTTCTATAGCTTTGAGGTGGACTGTTAAGTTGCTCTTCCAAGTTATTTGAGGTGGACTGTTAAGTTGCTCTTCCAAGTTATTAATTGGGAGAGCTATATTGGCCAGACTGCTGTGATACGTTCTTTTGCTCATACTCTTCAGGTCTGTCTTCTTGGCCTGTTGTTTTTTTTTTTTTTTTCTAGATCATTTCAGAATAGTGTCTTTTCATATCATACTAATGCAAGAGACTTACCCTAAGTATTAATTTAACCCCTGAAGAGAATTTTTCTCCTCTTCTCATAAAAATAAGTTCCCTTTCTGATTATTCCTAATAGGAAAAAAATTGTCTATGCTAAGAAGTTTAAATTAGTACATTAACTTGTAGTCCTAAAAGCACATTAAAAGCACATCTCATTTGCCAATTTTATCTCTTCTGTATATAAGACCTGGGCATTATATAACATTTGAATGCTGCAAGAACTGTTACAATAATTATGACTAGTTTTTAATACAGGAGGCTATCTTACAATTTTATCATTGTTTATTGGCCTTAGGGGCAGCACAAGGTAAGATATGGCTTTTTATTCTGACAAAACATGTGCTGTAAACTTATTTCTTATTTGTGTGTATATATGTATGTACATATGTACGTACATACATACATTCATACATATGTACATATGCAAGTTCCACATTTGAGATAATTACAATTCTACTCAATGTCAGGTTTTTCCTTCAATTTGTAAGATGTGGCAAGTGCTATGTTAGGTTTGTATGAAGAATTGGCATGGCCCACCCCTCGGTCTTATCAATGATTTTGCGCAGCAGATGACAGCTGAGTCTCTTGCCATCCCACAGTGGTAGTTATTTACCCTCCCTCTCACTAACAAACTTCAGCTTGTAATCTCCTGTTTCCTTTTCCTAATCCTTCATTTCCCCTGACTGTTTCATTTTGGTTCCCAGCAAGCAGGCCACTTATGTCTGCATCTGGCCAATTCTGAAATCTGCCTTTGAGTTTATCAGGCAAGTTGAGGCATGCACGGACATGTCTACAAGTCCCTCAGAAGGCTGACTCTGCCAAAGCCTAGTACGGGCTCTCCTTCCCTTCACACACAGTCCTGTGCTCCAAGCTGTTTGACACGAGTTCATGCTTTCGAAACTTCAGTATTTATACAAAGTCTATGCCTCCAACTCACTCAGTGTCCAGCTGCTGAGATTTATCTTGAAATTTCTAAGTGCAAGGCTGCAATCAAAGTCTGAGGGCACAAAAATGAACAAATAAAGATGTTTGGGGACTGCCTGTTTTTCTCATGTGATTTGCACATTTTTCTTGGCTTGCGTAATCTGAGGTGGCTGGGACCATTGGCCCCCTCATTTCTTGGCCCTGTAGTACACAGTACATGGCAGTGTTACAAATACAGGAGCTGGATATGCAGAAGGAGGCTTCACCCCTGCTAGGAAGGCAGCCACCTCTGTGCCTCCCAGACAGTGTTGACGCATTCAGACAAGCTGGACAAAGAACGTACAGTCTACATTCCCTGGCCTTTGAAGGGAAGATGTTGCAATGTACAGGCAATTGGAGCATTTTCCTAATTCATCAAAACATTCCCATTTGCTAGTAATACAATGAAGCTATGATGAGAAGGACTCAGGGGGAGTTCTGTGGATTCAGGGTAGAACAGCTCATGTCTACTAATTTCTACCATCCTGCCTAGCTTTGAAGCAGCTTTCCCTTCATTCATAAAAGTGTTACAGGGCTGAATATATATATTTAAAAAAACCCATAGGCTTGGCCACCAGATGGATCTAAGGCACAACTTTGCTAGCTGTAGGACCTTGGGAAAGATATACTCTCTAAAGCTTCTACTCTCATCTGAAGGGAAAAGGCAGTACAGATGAGCTCTTTAGAGTTTTTATAGGTATTCTTTGAGATAATATGTAGTGCTTACAGTGGAACAGATTCAATAAGTGCTATAAATAGACTCTACCATCATCTAAGTATAGACAATGTGCAAGATTTTTATCTAGGCATTTTGCCTTTCTTTGTGTCTTGGAGTTGGTTGCACATTAGTTTGGGAGTTGAGAAACAAGGAGAAGCATATTTTGAACTTTTTATGTTATGAAGTGTATAGGTATTTTCCTTGTATCTGTATGCCATGTGTGTGCAGAGCCCACAAAGGTCAGAAGTAGGCATCAGAGTCTTTGGGACCCTGATTCTCTGGAAAAGCAAGTGATGTTCTTAATCACTGAGCCATTGCTCCAGCACCAAGAAACATATTTTGAAGGGGGCAAAAAAAGCTTGAATTAATACTCTGGGTTACCTCTGACTAATCCACATGGCTAAGGGCAAGAACTGTCTCTTCAGATTTGTTTTCCCCCAGTTACAAAGCTAATTATTTCTATTTCAAAAAGAAAATTGGAATATTTAATAATAATTATAGCAGTTTTCTTTAATATAGAGTCTATTTGTTTCCAAATACTTTTCAGTAGCTTTCATTTTATAGAATCATTTCATCGTCACACAACAACCTTGAGAAATTTTTACACAGATTTAACTAATGGAGATAGGAGAACAGAGGAACTAAATCATTTGTCCAGCTAAGAACAAGAGACCAGCTAGTTTTTCTGGAGCTTTCATCAATCGTCTTACTTTGTACCTGCTGGACTATAAAGCCTGTGTAAATATGAAGCCATAGTACCAGCCTGGAAACTTCTACGTAATTCTATCTAATGAGGTAGTATTTGGTTCATCATTGTACATTCTGATATGATTGATTTAAAGGGAATGGAAACAATTTTCTTAAAAATATTTTACTATAAAACTTTTCAGACAATGTAAGATTATTTTATATCCACTTAGTGCTTTAATTTACACATTGGCTTGTCAGATACATAGCTACCTAGCTATCCATCTTATTTATCATGCATTTCATGGTAAGTTGTAGGTATCGGAGTGCTTTACCTAGATCATCCAGAGTGCATATGAAAAATTGTGAATTAATTTAGTTTGTGGTTTTTTTTATTTCTGAAATGTATTTTAGAGACTTCAAATAAATGAAGTTTTGGTAAATTCAGAACATAGTTAGGTATCAAGCCCTGGTCAGTCTGCCTGCAATATTATTTCATTATTATCATTGTTGTCACTGCTGTTGTTGACATTTTATGCCTGACTTCTTAATCCTTTAAGTCAGTCTTCTACTCAACTGCTTTCTCCCTTGCTCAGTCCTTCCATTTCATCCCAGACTTAATGACTCCTGCTCATTTTTCCCACTCCCACCCTCATCCTCCTATGCCCAAATTCAACCACAGGTTGTACTCTGCCAGACCTCTATATATCCAGTGACATTCCAGCGCTGCCACAGGATTCCACATGGTATCCAAATCTCTGTCTGACCCAGCCAGTTATTACAATAGCACCTTATATTTAGTTGCTGATGGTTCATTATTTCATTTGGTAAGTATTTTTCAAAAGCTTATTTAGCCAGGTGAGCAGGAGACAGAAAGGGCAGAGAGAAGGCCAGGAGTCCTGAACAACAGAAACGTTAAATCAGTCAGCACAGGTTTATTGCATAACTTCTGTGTACAAAGCATTGTCATCAAAGACTTTATAGTCTAGTTGGGAGAAGAAAGTAAATGCACAAGAAATAATTGGAGGCCAGTTGTAGAGGGAGAACCAAAAGAGAGGTGTGTGTGGTCACACTCGATGGTAATATGCACATTTGCCAGGGCTATGTATAAGAAGGCTGCTTGTAGGAGTCAAGTGAGAGGTCTGTAAATTAGTGAGACTATGCATGAGCAAGAAATGGATCTAGGACTGTGCCCTAATAGAGGGAACAAATAGGGCTGGTGTTAAAGGCAATATTGAATTGTAATGAGCATTTCTGCAAGCATTGTAGGATATGTAGAGGAATTCCAGGGAGTCGAGGAGTCTAGAACACTAAAGCATCACCCTCAGAATGGATTCAACAGAATCAAAAATGTGGCTCTTTTCTTGACGGCTGTGATCTTCTCTGAAATTAGTGGAACAACAGTGAGGAATAAGCACAACGGGAAACACTGGACGACACCACCCAGGGAAGCCGCCTGAGGAGGCCAAATTCCGCAGCCTTCACTTATTAGTTTTTGTTTTTAAACAAGCTCTCACTATGCTGTCCTGGAACTTGGTATCTTCACCTTCTGCTCGTTAACTAACTCCCTGAGTACTAGATTAAAGACATGATCAGCCCTGAAAGCTAAATTAAGACAGAGAATGGGATGAGCATAAATTAGAATTTGATTCTTGTACTTTACTAGGAAAACAAAACAAAAAAAATCCCCAAACCTCATTTTCTGAACTTAGGTTTCCTACATTCAAAAACTAGTATATAATAGATTCTCGAGAATTACAGTGAAGATTAAAAAGGTGTCAAGTGTCTAGAGAGGTAGCGTGAGGATTGGGAGCACAGTCATAAGAAGCAAAGTTCAGATCCCACAAATGTCTAACTCCAGCTCCAAGAGGTATAATGCCTTCTGCCCTCCGCTTGCAGAGAGGCATCTACCTACCCTCCCACAAAGACATGAACACACACATAGATAAGTTATAGTTTTTAAAAAGGTGAAGCTGCTTAATTGGTGACCTAATACCATGTGCCCAGGCCTTAAATCATATGAATACAAGTACTACTAAGCAGACTGAATGAGTTGAATTTATATATTTTGATGTGTGTGTGTGTGTGTGTGTGTGTGTGTGTGTGTGTGTGTGTAAGAGACAATAACAATTAAAGGAAGAGAGGTTATACATTCCAGAGAAAGCAGCGTGTAAGGTCCACGTGAGAGACTGGAAGGAGGAAAGGAAAGGGGAAAATTAGGTAATTATATTTCAATTTTAACTTTTTAATTTTTAAAAATAAAAAATAGTCGTAAGATATACTGAGTAAAATATGTCTAACATTCTATCTGTCTCAGAGAACTTCATTGGGGCTTTGTTTCCTGCCCTTGAGTCCTTTCAAACTTAAGAGCATAGAATTGCCAAACTCCAATTGAAAATTATAAGCCTTTGCAATGGACAGAATTATTAATCACTAGATTTCATCAGCTCTGAAGATAAGAATGTTGTAAGATCACATTCAGAACCTATATCTCTACTGCCATAGCCCATCTGCCCTATGTCTTCACTGACATACTTGATAAATGTATGCTTTATAACATTCTTTTGTTCAGTTACTATTAATGGTCATGTAGCCTCTTCCATAAAGGAACTTTTTATTCACATAGCCAGAAGTTATGCTTCCAGGCCATGGTTATACATGTTTGGTTTTACACAAGAACTGTTTCTTTCTCTGGCAACATGAGTTCATGTTCATGTAGTTCAGAATCCCTATCTGCTTCCTTCTTTACCCCATTTATTTCTCTGTGACATTATCTTGTGATTAATCTACTTGGAGAGGAACTCTCACCACAACTAATAACATTATTTGTTCAGAAGATCACTAAAACTAGCACTTCCAAATATTCTGCATTCTTGGGTATCCAGAAAATGTCAAACTTTGAATGTTGTGTGTGCCAGAGTAAACCAGAGCTCACTGGCATCCATCTGTGCAGTGTTTCATCTCCTGCTGCTAAGATGTCCTCTTAGAACTTTCGTTCCTCTAGAGACTCTTGGATAAATAACCTCTGCCAGCTATGTCCCTGGACCTGCCAGACTTACTGTATGTATCTGGTTGATTTTGGTATTCTCCTCTCCTCTTGCTCCAGCCTTTACCATCTCCACTCCAATGTTGGCAAAACTGAAGAGAAATATAAACATATACCTGGCTAGTTCCCAAGCATATATAGATGCCAGTGGTAACCACTCTTTGAGCTCATACTACCACCAAGTAAATCAGTCAGGAGCATTTCTGAAAGTGTCACACAAGCTATCTGTCTTAGTGTTTCTATTGCTGTGAAGAGACACTGTAACCACAGCAACTCTTATAAAGGGAAACATTTAATTGGGCTGGCTGACAGTTCGTAGTTTATTCCATTGTCATGGAGGGAAGCATTGCAGAATCCAGGCAGACATGGCACTGAAGAGGTATCTGTGAGTTCTCCACTCATATCAGCAGGCAGCAAGAAGAGAGTGAGACACTGTGCCTGGCCTGAGCATCTGAGACCTAGACGTGTATGCCTAGTGACATAGTTCCCCCAACAAGGTCACACCTATTCCAACAAAACCACCTATCCTTATTATGCCATTCCCTATGGGCCTGTGGGGGCCATTTTTATTCAAACCACTACATTATCTAAGTTAATTGAGTTTCTGAAATCACTTTACTCAGGAAATCAGCAGATGGATCTTGTGATGCAAAAGTTCAGTTAGATAAGGGAGTTTTATCTTTTAAGTATGCTTAAATGCCATTTTATCTTTTAAGTATACTTAAATGCCATTTTAAGTGTTCTTAACAATTCAAATAAACCTAAAATCTTGGAGGAGAAAGAAAAAAGGGGAAGAAGCAGGAATGAAAGAGAAACAAAAAAGACAAGGAGGAATTAGAGGAAGAGGAGAAGAAGGAAGGGGGAATTTCTCATTTAAAATACCACTGATAGTACTGATGCTATTCTTTAGAAGATCCTCATCAGTGAAGGGCTTTGATCTACCAAACACAACTAGAGCTGTTGATCAGTGGATTTCACTGCATTTGCTCTGTCATTTCACTCTCAAAAATCAGACAATCTCAGACTGTATAAAAACACATATGTGCCACACAGCTTACACTCTAACAAACGGGTCTTTTCAATTATAGTTATATCTCAAGCCCTGTTGAAAATGAGAAACAAATACATGAGCCAATAATTTACCAAATATAAAATAATGACAAAGATGTCAAGTTTGATAGTAGTCACATAAGTACCAGGTGATAAGAATTTGACTTTGGGTAGCTTAGGATAATTTCCTTTTCCACGCCCTACCCCACATTTCTCTTACACACCCAACTTTGTGCTCTTCTGAAATAAGAATAACAAGACCAGTTTGTGCTGCCCAAATATTTTTGGATATGTGGTCTTCCACTGGAGTGTGGTGGATTCCCTAAAAGCTATTCTCTTAAGACAAAATTGACTCTCTCTCCCACTGCTAACTGCCATTAGCTCCCAGGCTAGGAGTGAAACTTCATGTTCACCTCCCCTATCTGTGCTGGGATTGAGTGGACTTGCCCAGGCCCTGTACACGTGTTACAACTGCTGATATTCATCAGAGGGAAAAAAGCACTGGTTTGGGGGAACGTCCAG
Source organism: Arvicola amphibius (assembly GCF_903992535.2). NCBI lineage: Eukaryota > Metazoa > Chordata > Mammalia > Rodentia > Cricetidae > Arvicola > Arvicola amphibius. Next base: position 81,227,803 of record NC_052052.2, on the reverse strand, counting down.
TGTTTAGATACATGCAGGGAATAAGACAGGAAAAGTAAAATGGGAAAATTTATCAATTTTAAAGAATTGAAAAGGTATACATGTAAGCATAAGTACCTGTAAAGAAGCCCAGAATTGGCCCTCTCTCCTGAAGCCAAGAAGTGGATTCATGTAGTCACAGAGCAGAGCACTATCTGGACTTTGGCCTCAGCACCAGCAGAGACTGAGCATCTGAGGAAGAGGATATGCAAAAGCTTCATGGCAAGACAGGAGGAGATGAGGGTCACATTTTACCATGTTTCCTGCCTTGTTTTACATCACAACTTTTCCATTTTCTGATTACTATATCTCATCCTACCCTACCTGCATAGATGAAAGAAATCCTTGTTTCAGAACTATTACCTGCCATCTCCTAAACTTGATTCTTCTTTGCACCAAATTCACATGGAACAACAAGGCTTCAAAGCCTTGTTTGAAATGTGCATTGTGTTTTGGAAAGCCAGGTCTGAACCAGCTGAAGAAAGGGTGTCTTCAGACTTTGCTTTGAGTTTGCCAATTGAGTATTTCAGTTTGGACGGATCACATACCACACTTCAACTTGTTTTTGTTTCAGCATCCAAACATTTGGGATTTTATCTATACTCATTTCAAAATTTGTAAAGTTGCTGAAAGTTTTTTGGTAAAAATTCATACATACTTGAATAGTACACAACTTAAATATATTTCTACTTATTGAGTAGGGCCAGGGTATGCCTTCCAGAAAGAAATATGTTGGTAGAATTATGAAAATATTTCTTCCCTGGAAACAGGGTTGTTGTTGTTGTTTTCCATTGTTTTTTGTTTTCTTTTTTTTAAGCTAGGAAAGACATAAACAATTATCTAGTCTGGAGATGAACAGTCGGTTTTAGCAGGAGCTGTTCTCTCTTGGCACTTACTAAGATGGATTTCAAAGCAGTTCTCTTACAAAGCAAGAGAGTCCAAGGAGATTGATGATGTCTGCTGCAGGCATGGAAAGTGTGACTGACCCCCCGTCTGACCTAATACAGTCCTTTTCTAATGACAAATGGTGGCAGTGGCTAGACAGATTCTGCTTACAGGTGCAGAGCCTGGGTCTCACGGCTTCACTTCCATCCATGACTTTTACAGTTCCAGCACAACTTCAAGTCTAGAATGTTCTGAAGACTCTTTACAATAGCTGGCAGTTTCTTCAAGTGTGTGTGTGTGTGTGTGTGTGTGTGTGTGTGTGTGTGTGTGTGTGTGTTGTCTGTCTGTCTCTCTCCTCTCTCTGTGTATATATTTCTTTTGAAAAAACAAGACAAATGATGTAATAAAGTTTCTTCCTATTTAAAAAGAAAGATACTGTGAGGCTCTTGGTTGCCTGTGTGCTCTAGTAATGAATTTCAGAAACCTCCAGAAAAATCTGTGGGTTCCTTGTGAGCATTTTCCAATTAGAAAGCAAAGCCCAAGCCTTTCTGCTTTCTCAAATACATGTTTGTTCTCAATGAGTAAACAAATACCTGGTCTTTTATGTCACTAAGAATATGAGTAGTTGTTTGATTGTAGTTGCTAGACTGCTTTTTGTCCTGATGGAGACTTTTTATATAGTCCTGACTAGCATGCCATTCACTGAACAGGCAATGCAAACTTCAGATTGTTAGCAGTTCCTGCTTTGGCTTTCCAAGTGCTGAGATTACAGGTATAAACTACCTTTCTCAATTTTGACACCAGTGTGTGTGGCTTTCCACAAGTGAGCAAATATGAGAAAGGGGAGAAAGAGGGCCTCTGCTTTTCATATCCCATTTACTTACCCGACCAAAGCAAATGGCTCTTAGCTAGCTAGCACTTCAAATATCTAGCTCAACAGAAAGCTCCCTATTCTTTATGCTTCTCAAAGTCTCATTTTTCTCTGATTGACTAGAAAATCAATCAACCAGCTCTGAGGTTTTCAGGCACTAATATTCACAGCAAAATTTAAGCATTTTACCTCCTTTGAGGGTCATGTACAAAATAAATACCATATACAAAAGGTAAAAGATCAGAAAAAGGCTGGGGTTTTATTTTAATTTTGAGTTCCCTGAATCCTTTCCAGTGACATAATCCAAGGCCAGAGGACAGCAATTCCTAAATGCTATGTTTTTTTATTTAAGTGGTAGAAAGTGTGTAGCAGTATTGTACCACACGAACTGAACATGATACAGAAAACCTAAACACTAGCCCTGAATTCCACACACTGAAAAGCTGCAAGATCTCAGATGAACTCTTACCTTTTCTGAACTTAAGCTCCTTTTCTATACTTTCTTTCTTTTTCTTTCTTTCTTTATTTTTTCCATTCAAAAATTTACATTTCCTCCCCTCCTCCCATTTCACCCTCCACCCTCCTCCTCCTTCCTTAACAGAGGGCAGGGAACCCCAGGGAAGTCCAAGCCCCCCCCCCCCCCCCGCATCCAGGTCTAGGAAGCTTTGCATCCAAATAGACTAGGGTCCCAAAAAGCCAGTACATGCAGTAGAAAAAAAGTTCCAGTGCCTTTATCAATGGCTTCTCAATCAGCCCCCATTGTCAGCCACATTCAGAGAGTTCGGTTTGATCTCATGCTCATTCAGTCCCTCTCCAGCTGGATTTGGTGAGCTCCCATTAGAACAGGCACACTGTCTCAGTGGGTGGACCAACCCCTCACGGTCCAGACTTCCTTGCTCATCTTCTCCTTCCTTCTGCTCTTCAACTGGACCTTGGGAACTCAGTCCGTTGCTCTAATGAGGGTCTCTGTCTCTATGTCCATCAATAGCCAGATGAAGATTCTGTGGTGATATTCAAGATAAACATCAGTGTGATAGTGGGGCAAGACCAGTTCAGGCACCTCTGCTCTGCTGCCCAAGGACCTAGCTGGGGACATCCCCGTGGACAACTGGGATCCCATTAAGAGCCAAGTCTTTTGTCAACCCTAAAATTGCTCCCTTAAAGTAGATATCTTCTTCAATGCTCCTATGTCTGCCCTTCCTCCATCTCTACCCTCCCACTCCCCCAAGCTCTTTCCAGTCTTTCCTTTCTTCCTTCTCTCTCCCCGTCTCCCCTTCCTCCACTCCCTATCCCCACCCCCATGCTCCCAACTTTTGTCCAGCAGTCTTGTTTGCTTCCAATTTCCAGGAGGATCTATATATGTTTTTCTTTCGGATCACCTTGTTATTTGGCTTCTCTAGGCTTGCGAACTATAGCCTCCTCATTCTTCCTCGTTTTCAAGGTATAGTGAGATTTATATAAGCAGAAATATGGTCTGTGTCCATTGTTCTTGGAATAATGATCAGTGAACATGTGCTATATGAGAAAGAGAGATTCTGGCCTTTAAAAGAGAATCACATTGGCTTTCCAACCCCATCCTCCAAGTCTATGCCCATGAAATCATTGACAACCATTTGGTATGAAGGGAAGAAAATTAAGTGACTAGAATTCCAACACTCACCAAAAGTAAAAAAGAAAATATGGAATTTCTGAAGTGATAATTGACTCTATAAAATATTCTCACACTGGCTCAGAATTATAAAGGGGTATTTGTAGGGGTAGACTCACAGATCATAGTCCTCTGCATAAATGGGGAACAGAAAACAAATCCAGAAGCCTGGAGAGTGAGGAAGCATAAAGTATTATGTTGACATTAATAGTATAAGAGGTCATGCCCAAGTGGGCTTGTATCTTTTTTTTATTAAAAATTTCTGCCTCCTGCCCACCTCCCATTTACCCCCCTCCCCCCTCCACTCCCCCTCCCTCTCCTACCCAGAGAGCAGTAAGGGTTCTCTGCCCTGTGGGAAGTCCAAGTTCCTCCCCCCTCCATCCAGGTCCAGGAAGGTGAGCATCCAAACAGGCCAGCCCCCCTCAAAGCCAGTATGCGTAGTAGGATCCAAATCCAGTGTCATTGTCCTTGGCTTCTCAGCAGCCCTCATTGTCCGCCATGTTCAGGGAGTCCGGTTTTATCCCATGCTTTTTCAGTTCCAGTCCAGCTGGGCTTGGTAAGCTCCGAATAGATCAGCCCCACCATCTCAATGGATGGGGGACCCTTCGCAGTACAGACTTCCTTGCTCATGTTTTCCCTCCTTCTGCTCCTCATTTGGACCTTGGGAGCTCAGTGCAGTGCACCAATGTGTGGCTCTGTCTCTATCTCCATCCATCGCCAGGTGAAGGTTCTATGATGATATGCAAGATATTCATTAGTATGGCTATAGGATCTGGTCTTTTCCGGCTCCCTCTACTCAGCTGTCCACGGAACTAGCTGGGGGCATCTCCCTGGATACCTGGGAACCCCTCTAGAGTCAAGTCTCTTAATAATCCTAAAATGACTCCCTTAATTAGGATATATGCTTCCCTGTTCCCATATCCACCCTTCCTATATCCCAAGCATCCCAATCCCCCAAGCTCTCCCATCCTCCCCTTCATGCTTTTTTCTCCACATTTCCCCTTGCCCCCAACCCACCCCACCCCCAAGTTCCCAATTTTTGCCCGGCAAACTTGTCTACTTCCAATATCCAAGAGGGTAACTATATGTTTTTCTTTGGTTTCACCTTCTTATTGTCTTCTCAAAGATCACGAATTACAGGCTCGATGTCCTTTATTTATGGCTAAAAGCCGATTATGAGTGAGTACATCCCATGTTCATCTTTTTGGGTCTGGGTTACCTCACTCAGAATAGTGTTTTCTATTTCTATCCATTTGCATGCAAAATTCAAGATGTCATTTTTTTTACCGCTGAGTAGTACTGTAACATGTATATATTCCACAGTTTCTTCATCCATTCTTCCACTGAAGGGCATCTAGGTTGTTTCCAGGTTCTGGCTATTACATATAATGATGCTATGAACATAGTTGAACAAATGCTTTTGTAGTATGATTGGGCATCTCTTGGGTAAATTCCCAAGAGTGGAATTGCTGGGTCCTGGGGTAGGTTGATCCCGAATTTCCTGAGAAACCGCCACACTGCTTTTCAAAATGGTTGCACAAGTTTGCATTCCCACCAGCAATGGATGAGAGTACCCCTTACCCCACAACCTCTCCAGGAAAGGCTATCATTGGTGTTTTTGACTTTAGCCAATCTGACAGGTGTAAGATGGTATCTCAAAGTTGTTTTGATTTGCATTTCCCTGATAGCTAAGGAGGTTGAGCATGACCTTAAGTGTCTTTTGGCTATTTGGATTTCTTCTGTTGAGAATTCTCTGTTCAGTTCAGAGCCCTATTTTTTAAATGGGTTAATTAGGATTTTAAAGTCTAGTCTCTTGAGTTCCTTATATATTTTGGAGATCAGACCTTTGTTGCAGGGTTGGTGAAGATTTTTTTTCCCAGTCAGTAGGCTGCCTTTGTGTCTTAGTGACTGTGTCCTTTGCTTTATAGAAGCTGCTCAGCTTCAGGAGGTCCCATTTATTCAATGTTGCCCTTAATGTCTGTGCAGCTGGAGTTATGCAGGGAGCCGATTTGCTGGCCGCCATTACAAGATGGTGCCGAGCCCCTGCACCACCGAGTAAACAACTCCATATTAGGCAAGGCTGTAGACAGAACCTCTCGCATGCGCAGTAGTGCACAGTAATCTTGGCCAATCCCGTGGCCGGGGGCATCGAAAGACGAGCGAGTAGCCAATCCAGGCACGACCCGTGTCTGCTCTCCCTATATAAGCGGCTGCCGTTTAGTGCTCTGGGCCCTTCACTTCCTGCTCTCCCTTCAACCAAGAGGCTACAATAAAGCGTGATTTGAGAAGAATCCTCGACTCGGTGGTCATTCTTCCCTGCTGGCCAGGGGGGTTCGCTGCAACTGGTGCTGAAACCCAAGACTCCGGGACACCCTTCGGTCACTGGGCGAGGGGCCAAGGAGGATTCAGAACTCAACACACGGGGCAGCGACATCGGTAAGCAAGTCTCCCAAATATGATGATTGCTGGAATTGGGCCTAGAGTGTTCTGCCTCGTTTTTGTGGTGATGGTGATCTGTGTGCTCCTGTGTTGCTTTTGGTTGCATTGCCATAAGCCTGGTCAAGAGTGTCTTTGCTATTGTGACCATGCCTAGTCAGAATTGAAAGTAAGTCTGTTGTAGATAAAACGGCTTTTCTCTGAGGGGGAAGTAAGACCGCTGTAGCTTAAGCGGCTCTCCGGTAGGGTGCCCGTGCATAAGACCGCATTATAGGCAACACTCATGGCGCTGGTCCTGGTACCATTGACCTGGTTAGTCCCCTGCAGGCACTGCTTAAATAGCGTGGCCTGAAGGTTTCTCGGAGCATGATCCATATGGTCGTGAAGGACATTGACTAGAACGCACCGTGGTTTGCAGTCTCTGGGGATTTCACCTTGCCCTCATGGAAAAAATTAGGACGTGACTTGGAAAAGGCTAAACATGAAGACCAAATAGGCCGTGGCACTATGCCACTATGGCGACTAGTGAGGAACTGCTTACGAGGGGGTGATAATGCAGATCTTGTTAGGAAAGGTAGAGAGGCATTAATAGCACACCAGGACAGCTTATCAGAATCGGAATCAAAAGGGGGAGACTTGGATAGGCCTAAAAGAAAAAAGGAAAAAGAAACGGATCCAAAAGTTAAGCCCAGGGAAAAGGGCCAAAGAGATCCCTTGGGCACAAAAATGGAGGAGAGGAACCGGCTTTATCTGGTTCTTGAGGACTTCGCTGACCTAGACTTGTCAGACAATGAGCTGAGTCCTCAGGAAGAGGAGGACTTAGAGGAGGAAGTTGCTAGATGTGAGGAGGAGCGGTATGGGCAGAGACGCCTGCCGTGGGTTTCTGCAGTTGGAGGCGGGGCCAGAGGAGGGCCTAGGCAGCTGCTGGGTGAGTCTCCACCCACAGCGCCACTGCCATCTTATGCACAGGCAGCAAAGCCTGATGGAGGTTATCATTTCATCAGCAATAACACTTGGGCTTGTTTGGCCTCAGCCTTCCCAGTGTTTGAGGATGCTGATACACATCATAGGTGGTATGAGCAGGTGCCCTATAAACAGCTGAAAGACATAGTGACCGTGGCTAGGGACTTTGGGCCCACCGCAGACTATACCATTGCATTGTTGCACAGACTCTGTACCCAGGTTTTAACACCCACAGACTGGACAGAGGTTGATAAGGCATGCCTGTCCTGAGGACAATTCCTGGAATTCAAATCCCTGGCTGCTGACAAGGCACAGGTTCAGGCTCGGCTTAATGCACAAAATGGCCACCCAGATTGGACTGCCGAGATGCTTTGGGGACACGGGGAGTTTGCTGGGAACCAAGTTGATCATCCTCTTGAGGTGTACCAGCAAATTAGTGATATTTACTTCCGTGCTTGGAAGGTCCTACCCAATAAAGGGGAAATGGCAGGCAATTTGACTAAGATCGTCCAAGGACCCACAGAGCCATTCGCAGACTTTGTGGCCAGGATGACTGAGGTCTCTGAAAAGATCTTTGGAAATTCAGATGTGACCCTGCCATTTGTGCAACAGATAATTTTTGAACAAAGCACTAAAGAATGTCAGCGAGCCATAGGACCAGCCAGGCATAAAGGACTGGATGATTGGTTGAAGGCTTGTAGAGAAATTGGAGGTCCTTTAACAAATGCAGGCTTAGCAGCGGCGGTGCTTTCAGCCACTAGATCAGCCCGGGATACAAAAAACAAAGGATGCTTTCGGTGCGGCCAGATGGGACACTTAAAAAGAAATTGTCCTAATGGCAGCGGACCATCTGAACTGCCTACAAGGCCTGGTCCACGTATGCCAGGCACTTGCCCTCGCTGTAAGAAGGGAAAGCATTGGGCCAATGAATGCCACTCAGTGAAGGACATTAATGGTCAGCCTATCCCACAAGCCTCTAGTTCTGAGACAAAAAACGGGATGAGGGGCCCCAGTCCCCGGGGCCCAAAAATATTCGGGGCGCTTCAGGCTTTAGCCCCACCTCTGAGTCACCAGAGGCAGACCCGCCAGTATGGAGAGCCACCATCGGTTCCACAGGGTTGGACCTCTGTGCCACCTCCGGAATGGTATTAACACCAGACATGGGAGTTCAGATTATGGAGACTGACATGTCGGGCCCATTGCAGGAGGGGCATGTAGGGATTGTTTGGGGGCGCTCCTCATCTACTATGAAAGGACTGATAGTTCACCCAGGTGTTATTGACCCTGATTATATGGGGCAGATTAAGATTCTTTGTCACGCTTTTCATGGCGTAATTTCTGTTGCTCCCGGTGACCGGGTTGCTCAATTGTTAGTTTTGCCCTCCAAGCATGAATCATTCCCCTCTGCAGACAGAGTAAGAGGGAATGAGGGCATGGGGTCCACAGGAGTTGACCTTGCCTGTTTGTCCATGGCCCTGAATGATAGACGGATCTTAGAATTGACTATTGAAGGAAAAGTTTTTTCGGGCTTGGTGGACACTGGCATGGATCGAAGCATTATCAGAACCCAATCCTGGCCTAAGCAATGGCCTTTACAGCAATCCTGCCAGTCCCTACAGGGGCTAGGGTACGCATGTACACCTTGCATCAGTTCTAAGGAATTGACTTGGAGAATAGAAGATCAGCATGGGAAAATACAACATTTTGTAGTAGACCTCCCCATTAACCTCTGGGGAAGGGATGTTCAGCAGCAATTACAGCTCAGGTTGACTAATGAATTTTCATATAAAAGCAAAGATATGGTGAGGTTGCAAGGATTTGTTCCTTCTCTATGCCTGAGAAAAAACCTCCAAGGCATACCCGACCCGATAATACCGGTCAGTAAGACAGACCACAAAGGATTGGGTTTTTCTTTGGGGCCACTGACATATCGGCTTCCACAATGGGCTCCATACCCATACCATGGACAACAAATAAGACTGTATGGATCCCCCAGTGGCCCCTTTCCCAGGAGAACATGGAAGCTGCTAAACAACTAATTGAGGAACAATTGCAATTAGGTCACATTGAGCCTTCTGTATCACTATGGAATACCCCGATCTTTGTTATAAAAAAGGCATCAGGAAAATGGAGGTTATTACATGACTTGCAGGCTGTAAACAGTCAGATGCAAGTCATGGGGGCAGCCCAAAAGGGTCTCCCATTACTATCTGCTCTGCCAAAGGATTGGCCAATTATAGTACTAGATATCAAAGATTACTTCTTTTCCATTCCGCTGTGTTCCCAGGATAGGGAAAGGTTCGCTTTCACTTTGCCTTCTGTAAATCATGAACAGCCTGATGCCAGTTATCAGTGGAGAACCCTCCCCCAGGGGATGTCAAACAGTCCTACTATGTGCCAGCTATTTGTAGACTCTGCCCTGATGGCTGTAAGGAGACAGTTTTCCACTGTAAAGGTCATTCATTACATGGATGACATTCTGTTGACAGCTTCATCCCAACAGGTACTTAGGGAAGCTTTTCAAAATACTGTTCAGACCTTGGAAAAGCAAGGGCTAATTGTAGCCCCTGAAAAGGTACAGTGCTCTACACCTGCACGGTTTCTGGGTTCTATTATCTCCCCAGATACAATCAGACCACAAAAGGTCCTTATTCGTACCCAAAACTTAAGGACCCTTAATGATTTCCAACCGTTACTAGGAGATATTAATTGGATCCGAGGGTATCTACATGACCTTGGTAGGTCGGAGCTACTGCCCCTATTTTCTATCTTAGAGGGTGATCCTGACGTTACCTCCCCACGGACGTTGACACCTGCCGCTATGCAATCTTTAAGTAAGGTTGAGGGGGCTATATCCAAGGCACAGCTATGCCGCCATGACCTGTCTTTGTCAATTTCTCTTTCTATATTAAAAACAAAAAATATTCCAACAGGAGTTTTATGGCAAGAGGGACCTCTATGGTGGCTGCATGGTAATTCAGTTGGGGCAAGAACGCTTAGATATTATCCTGACTTGGTGGCTAATCAAGCCTTAATGGGAATAAAATTTGGCTTCACCTGTTTTGCAAAGATGCCTGATAAGCTGATTATACCCTATACTAAGGAGCAAGTGGAGGTCTTGGCCACCACTGTGGACAATTGGGCTATCTTGCTTTGCACCTTTTCTAATACTATTGATAATCATTTTCCTAAGCATCCAATTTTGAGTTTTGTGGAAAAGAATTTAGTGTACTTTCCATGAGTTACCTCCCCTAAGCCCTTATTGGGAGCTGTAACCATATTTACTGATGGCTCAAAAACAGGAGTAGGGGCTATGGTGGTGGATAATCAGCCACCAGTGGTATTTAATTTTCAACCCGATGCCCCTCAGACTACCGAATGCTTGGTGGTATTGGAAGTTTTTAAGAAATTTCCTGAGCCCTTTAATTTGTTTTCGGACTCACAATATGTAGTTAATGCGGTGTCCTCTCTCGAGGTGGCCGCTTCCATTCACCAGTCAAGTCCGGTTTCCAATGTTCTAATACAGATTCAACAATATACTTCAAAGGAGTAATCCATTCTATATTGGCCATATTAGAGCCCATACCCTACTGTCTGGTTCTATGTCTGAGGCTAATGCAAGGGCTGATCAGGCAACCAGAGCTATGGCCTTGGTTGCTGCAGACCCAGTGGAGCTTGCTTGAGAGTTCCACAGGCTCTATCATGTACCCGCTGATACTCTTCGTAGAAAATTTGCCCTGTCCAGAAGCAATGCAATATTGTGAAGGCCTGTTCCTCTTGTGTGACTTTTCTTTACCCTCCTCACACAGGGGTTAACCCTCGGGGCCTGCACCCGACTGGTTTATGGCAGATGGACGTGACTCACGTCCCTGAATTTGGGAGGCTGAAATATTTACACGTGTCTGTTGATACCTGTTCAGGCATTATCCATGCCACCCCTTTGGCACGGGAAAAGGTCACCCATGTAAAGACTCATTGCCTGGAAGCTTGGGCATCTTGGGGCAAACTGCTGCATTTAAAAACAGACAACGGCCCAGCATATTCCTCCCACGGCTTTCTCTCCTTTTGCACACAGCTTCAAGTTGAACATACTTTTCGCCTACCATATAATCCCCAAGGCCAGGGGATCGTTGAAAGGGCTAACAGAAGCCTCAAAGATATTCTAACAAAACAAAAAGGGGGAATAGCAGAAACAGCGTCCCCCAGGGATAGAATTGCCTTGGCACTTTTTACATTTAATTTCTTAATTTTTGATGGTCAAGGCTGAACAGCGGCTGATAGACATGCTAACATGACCCCCGAAGATAAGGGAGTGTCTGTTATGTGGAAAGATGTGTTGGATAACAATGGTATGGACCGGATCCAGTCATTGTGAGATCCAGGGGAGCTGTTTGTGTTTTCCCACAGAGTCAAGAAGTCCCTCATTGGGTACCGACACGGCTGACAAGGAGCCTGAGACCAACAGCTGAAGATGAGGGCTGCAACAACATGGATGCTGATCCTGGCAATGGAGACAGCCCTGCTGAACGCGAGTCCAATGACGTTATGGGCGGTAACGAGAGCCTGGCCCATGCCGATGCCTGTTCATGCTAACTCTTCCATATTGCCCACAATGTTTTCCACCTCCTGCGATCTGGAGGCACCCTGTCTGCCTAACCCGGACACTAAACAGGAGTTGTTTAATGCTACAAAGATAGCCCTGAATTGGGACTATGTGCTTCTCCCTTGAGGAGAAGGGACACTGCATAAGGCTTTTATGCAAAAACTTGACCAATTGGATGGATCCCCTAATGCAGTGTAAAGTTGGGTTAGGGTCCCTGGGCACAGTATTAGCCCAGGTGACTCAGGGATCACCTAAGGGTCAGGAGGGCCCAGTAATGCTACATCCATCAATGCTACCACCTTGGCCATGAGAGTGGAGTCCCTGGTACCATTGGGAGGTGCATCCACCCCTAAAAATGCCACTCGTTTTAGGGCATCATCACACTGTGTTCCAGATTTTTCATTTCCACCTACATTTACGGCCTGCCAAGCTAAGACTTGGGAAAAGACACAGGTTGCCTATGGGTTCTCCCTATCCCCATCTATGAGGAGATACCTTTATAACCAGTCTAATCAAGATTCTACTATCGGAACAGGATGGTCCTGGTATCAATGGCTGCTCTCTAATGAAGTAGGAGCCACGGCAGACATCTCAGCCCTGGCGATGCTACAATTAACTAGGACTTGGCTCCTTAATGTTTCTGGTAGCTTATCAGAGTCATTGGGCCAGGGGAGATGGCTTCGCATTTATCAAGAAGAAGAACTGAGTAATGCCACTCTAGGGGGAGCTGCGGTCTGCATGACCCCTCCTTTTTCCTTTTTGCTTACTAATTCCACCCCGGACTCCTCGGGTACCTTGGATTGCACAAATGGATCAGTTAATTGCCACTTGTCTGAATGTTGGAATGGCACCCAAAAGCTGGCTATAATGGTGAAGGTACCAACCTTCATACCCCTCCCGGTCCAAGCTGATCCGGACCAATTTCCCATCACAACGCTTTTGCGTGAACGACGTGACTTTGGTATTACTGCACCCATTGTCACCGCTGTAGCAGTGTCAGTGGCGGCTGCCGTCACGGCTGGGATAGCCATGGCTAATCAGGTGCAAACGGCGACCACAATTAATGACGTGGTTTCAAAAACAGCTGATGCATTAGAAACCCAGAATAGAATCAATAATCATATCCTTTCTGGCATAATAGCTGCCAATCAGAGGACAGATTATGTGCAGACTCAGGTGGATGAATTGACCCTTCTGGTCCAGATCAGATGTGTCTGCTATCAAAACATGTGTGCATTATTTCTCTTGTCTTTAACAATTCCAGGAATGAGTCACGAAGAATTGGGGAGTATCTGGCGGGGAACTGGTCGCGGGAAGCAGAGCTGTTTCTCCAGAATCAATTGTTCCAGATCACTATCCTGAATAACACTCGTGTCCAGCCCATCACCCTTGAACAGTTTTCTGACTGGCTATATTCTGCTTTCTCCTTTTTTAAGGAATGGGTGGGGGTTGGGATATTTCTGGAATGCTATCTGGGAGGATGCATGGTCTGCTTGTGTCTGATTTGCCGTCTTTGAGCCCAAACAAATAGAGATAAGGTTGCTGTCCTACAGGCCCTAGCCGCTTTGGAGTGTGGTGACTCTCCCCAAATATGGTTATCGGTTCTTAAGAACCAGTAGGCATTTGTCCTGCATAGCCTTTGCACCCCTGTAGGGCTTGTTCTCATTGTACCAGGGAAGGTATGCTGAGACAACGCTTGAGGTACTGCCTTTGCACCTCCTAGTGGTTTTTCCCATTGCACACGAGAAGGAGTACCATGAGCCTGGGCCTCCCTTGATCGGCACCCACATCATGAGGTGGGAGCCAGAACGGGAATAAGACCCCTTGTTGCCTATAAAACAAAAAAGGGGGAACTGCAGGGAGCCGATTTGCTGGCCGCCATTACAAGATGGCGCCGAGGCCCTGCACAACCAAGTAAACAACTCCATATTAGGCAAGGCTGTAGACGGAACCTCTCGCATGCGCAGTAGTGCGCAGTAATCTTGGCCAATCCCGTGGCCAAGGGCATCAAAAGATGAGCGAGTAGCCAATCCAGGCATGACCCGTGTCTGCTCTCCCTATATAAGCGGCTGCCATTTAGTGCTCTGGGCCCTTTGCTTCCTGCTCTCCCTTCAACCAAGAGGCTCCAATAAAGCGTGATTTGAGAAGAATCCTTGACTTGGTGGTCATTCTTCCCTGCTGGCCAGGGGGGTTCGCCGCAGGGTTATACGTAGGAAACAGTCTCCTGTGCCCATGTTGTAGAGTACTTCCCAATTTCTCCTCTATCAGGCTCAGTATGTTCCAATTAATATTGAGCTCTTTAATCCATTTGGACTTGAATATTGTGCATGGTGATAGATATGGATCTACTTTCATTCTTCTACAGGTTGACATCCAGTTATGGCAGCACCATTTGTTGAAGATGCTCTCTTTCTTCCATTGTGTACTTATGGCTCCTTTATCAAAAAATCAGGTGTTCATAGGTTTGTGGGTTAAGCTCCGGGTCTTCTATTCAATTCCATTGGTCAACTTCTCTGTTTTTATGGCAATACCAAGCTGTTTTCAATACTGTAGCTCTGTAATACAGTTTGAAGTCAGGGATGGTAATGCCTCCAGAAGTTCCTTTATTGTGTAAGATTGTTTTGGCAATCCTGGGTTTCTTGTTTTTCCATAGAAAGTTGATTATTGCCCTCTCAAGGTCAGTGAAGAATTTTTTTGGGGACCTTGATGGGGATTGTATTGAATCTATAGATTGCTTTTGGTAGAATTGCCATTTTTACTATGTTTATCCTCCCAATCCATGAGCAAGGGAGATCATTCAATTTTTTGGTATCCTCTTCAATTTCTTTCTTCAGAGAATTAAAGTTCTTGTCAAATAGATCCTTCACTTCCTTCGTTAGAGTTACCCCAAGATATTTTATGCTATTTGTGGCTATCATGAAAGGTGATACTTCTCTGATTTCCCTCTCTGCTTCTTTATCCTTTGTGTATAGGAGGGCAACTGATTTTTTGGAGTTGATCTTGTATCCTGCCATGTTACTGAAGGAGTTTATCAGCTGTAGTTCTTTGGTGGAGTTTTTTGGGTTGCTTATGTTCACTATCATATCATCTGAAAAAAATGAAAGTTTAACTTCTTCCTTTCCAATTTGAATCCCTTGATACCCCTATGTTGTCTTAATGCTATTGCTAGAACCTCAAGCACCATATTGAAGAGATAAGGAGAGAGTGGACAGCCTTGTCATGTTCCTGAATTTAGTGGGATGGCCTTGAGTTTCTCTCCATTTAATTTGATGTTAGCTGTCGGTTTGCTGTAAATAGCCTTTATTATATTTAGGAATGACACTTGTATCCCTTATCTCTACAAGACCTTTATCATAAAGGGGTGGTGAATTTTGTCAAATGCTTTCTCAGCATCTAATGAGATGATAATATGTTTTTTTTTCCTTCAGTTTATTTATATGATGGATTATGTTGATAGATTTTCATATGTTGAACCAGCCTTGCATCTCTGGGATGAAGCCTACTTGATGGTAGTGGATAATTTTTCTATGTGTTCTTGGATTCGGTTTGCCAGTATTTTATTGAGAATTTTTGCATCAATGTTCATGAGTGAGATTGGCCTGTAATTCTCTTTCTTGGTTGAGTCTTTGTGTGGTTTAGGTATCAGGGTAACTGTAGCCTCATAAAAGGAATTTGGCAATGACTCTCTGTTTCTATATTATGAAAGACCTCAAGGAGTATAGGCATTAGGTCTTCTTGGAAGTTTTGGTAGAATTCTGCATTGAAACTATCTGGACCTGGGCTTTTTTTGATAGGGAGGTTTTTGATAACAGTTTCTAATTCTTCGCGACTAACAGGACTATTTAGATTGTTCACCTGGTCCTGGTTTATCTTTGGTATATGGTGCTTATCTAAAAAAAATGTCCATTTCTTTTACATTTTCCAATTTTGTGGCATACAGGCTTTTGTAGTAAGATCTAATGATTCTCTGAATTTCCTCTGTGTCTGTGATTATGTCCCCCTTTTCATTTCTGATCTTATTAATTTTCATGTTCTTTCTCTGCTGTTTGATTAGTTTGGCTAGGGGTTTGTCAATCTTGTTGATTTTCTCCAAGAACCAGCTTTTTGCTTCAGTGATTCTTTGCAATGTTTTCTGTTTCCATTTTGTTCATTTCTGCCCTCAGTTTGATTATTTCCAGTCTTCTACTCCTAGGTGAGTCTGCTTCTTTCTTTTCTAGAGCTTTCAGGTGTGCTGTTAAGTCTCCAATGAGTGCTTTCTCTGTTTTCTTTAAGTGGGCACTTAGTGCTATGAACTTTCCTCTTAGCACTGCTTTCATTGTGTCCCATAGGTTTGAGTATGTTGTGTCTTTGTTTTCATTAAATTCAAGAAAGACTTTAATTTCTTTCTTTATTTCTTCCTTGACCCAGGTGTGGTTCAGTAGTTGACTGTTCAGTTTCCATGAGTTTGTAGGCTTTCTGGGGAGTAGATTTGTTGTTGAATTCTAATTTTAATCCATGGTGATCCAATAAGACACAGGTGGTTACTAATATGTTTTTGTAACTGTGGAAGTTTGCTTTGTTACTGAGTATATGTTCAATTTTCAAAAAGGTTCCATCAGCCACAGAGAAGAAGGTATATTTTTTCCTATCTGGGTGCAATGTTCTATAGAACATTCTGTTAAGTCCATTTGGTTCATTACCTCCATTAAGTCTTTTAATTCTCTGTTAGGTTTCTGTCTGAATGACCTCTCCAATGGTGAGAGAGGAGTGTTGAAGTCTCCTACTATTAATGTGTGTGGTTTGATGGCTGCCTTGAGTTCTAGTAATGCTTCTTTTACATAAGTGGGTGCTTTTATATTAGGGGCATAAATATACAGGATTGAGACTTCATTCTGATGGATTTTTCCTGTTATGAGTATAAAATGACCCTTTCCATCTCTTTTGATTCATTTTAGTTTGAAGTCAACTTTGTTAGAAATTAATATGGCCACACCCGCTTGTTTCTTAAGTCCATTTGCTTGATAAGCCTTTTCCCAACCCTTTACTCTGAGTAGTTTGTGATTGAGGTGTGCTTCTTGTAAACAGCACAATGTTGGATCCTGTTTTCATATCCAATCTCTTAGCCTGTGCCTTCTTATAGGTGAATTGAGTCCATTGATATTAAGTGATATTAATGACCAGTGGTTGTTAACTCCGGACATTTCTTTTGTAGTAGAGTTTGTATGTTACCCTTCTTTGAGTTGTGCTGGTGAAGGGTCGCTAGATGTCTGAGTTTTGTGGACGTTGTTGGACTTCTTGGTTTGTGATTTTCCTTCTGTTACTTTCTGCAAGGCTGGATTTGTGGCTACATATTGTTTAAATCTGTTTTTGTCCTGGAATATCTTATTTTCTCCATCAATGGTGAATGCAAGTTTTGCTGGGTATAGTAGTCTGGCTTGCATCCATGTTCCCTTAGTGTCTGTAGCACATCTATCCAAGACCTTCTGGCTTTCATGGTTTCCATTGAGAAATCAAGTGTAATTCTGATAGGTTTCCCTTTATATGTTACTTGACCTTTTTCCTTTGCAGCTCTTAATATCTGTTCTTTATTCTGTATGTTTTGTGTTTTGATTATTATATGGCACAGGGGTGCTTTCTTTTGGTCCAGTCTCTTTGGTGTTCTGTAGGCTTCTTGTACCTTCATAGGAATATCCTTCTTTAAGTTGGGGAAGTTTTCTTCTATAATTTTGTTGAGTATATTTTCTGGGCCTTTGAGTTATAATTCTTCTCCTTCTTCTACCCCAATTATTCTTAGGTTTGGTCTTTTCATGGTGTCCCAGACTTCCTGGATGTTTTGTGTTAAGAATTTGTTGGATTTATTTTGTTCTTTAATCTGTGAGTTTATTTCTTCTATAGTATCTTCAGAGTCTGAGATTCTTTCTTCCATCTCTTGTATTTGGTTGGAAATATTTTTCTTTGTAGTTTCTGTTTCTTTACTCAGAATTTCCATTTCCAGTCTTCCCTCGGATTGTGTTTTCATTACCTCCATTTCATTTTTCAGGTCTTGTACTGTTTCCCTTACCTGTTTGATTGCTTTTTCTTGTTTTTCTTGTTTTTTGGGGTATCGTTGAGAGATTTATTTATTTCATCTACCTTTTTGTTTGACATCTCCATTTCTTTATGGCAGTTTTTTACCTCCTGTTTAAGGTCCTCTATTATTTTCATAAAGTACTGTTTAAGGTCGATTTCTTCTTTTTCTTCTGGTGTGGGGTTTCAAGTCTTGTTGTTTTGGGATGTCTGGATTCTGGTGATGTTATGTTGCCTTTCATGATGTTGGAGGAGTTTCTTGCATTAGCGTCTGCCCATCTCTTCATTCAAATGGAGCCAGGAAGGACTTAGTGTCTTAGACCAATCTTTGCTGTGACTGAATCTGGTTAGATCTCCTCAGTGCTGGAGCAGGAGCTATTCCTTGCAGCACAATCTGAAGGAGCCTGCACTCCCTTGCCGGAATCCTCAGACGTTCCTGGAGGGCAGCCTCTCACCCCTTTGGGTGGATGGCCTTAATACATGAGCAGGACACTTGATTACACTAGGGAAGGCTTGGGAGAGGCAGGGACATGGATACCAAAGACACCCCTGCAACAGGAGCTGGGGAAGGGGGGCTCTGCTGTCTTCCAGGGCAGGTAGCCCCAGAGTTGCACACACTCACCAGTCCAGATGGAACTCCACCACACCGGATCAGGGATTCCTAGTAGCCCAGGGACACCACAGGGACAAAAGTACCAAGATGGGGGCAGGGCGCGATGGAGTATTACACAGTGAACCTTGTAGCCCAATCTGAAGGAGCCCACCCTCCCTTGCCGAATCCTCAGACCTGCCTGGAGGGCAGCCTCTCACCCCTTTGGGTGGATGGCTTGTCCAGATGAAACTCCACCTCATCGGATCAGGGATTCCATGGGCTTGTATCTTAAAGGCTACTGGCTATAGGAATTCCCACAGCACCTCCCCCTTTTGCTTAAATAAAAGTTCTAAGCCTAATACAAAACCATATAAAATAAGAACAAATATCAAGTATGAAAATTAGAATTAAACCAGCATAAACAATAGCAAAGAAGAAACATATGATAAATGTTTCAATAATTACCCTGTCCTAAGGAATTTAAATCTTATATTGGAAACAGCTTAGTCAAGTGATGAGAGGAAAGTAACTATGACTATCTAGTCTTCAACCCCATTGAAGACTTGAGAAGGGAAATAATATTACTTGAGTAGACAGAAAGTACAATCAAGCAACTTGCAAAATGGGCAATAACTGATAGAAGCAACTGGCTACCTGGGCAATCACCCGAAGTCTCATTTGCAACATTGGGGTAACCAACTTTGGCTAAGGCGTAGAGTAACTGACAGACCATTTTCAGAGGCAAGAAAATTTTCAGAACATTTTACTCTGTCTTGGTAAGGTTTGGCAGTCTATTTTCTTGTATCTTCCTTGTCCTGTCCAGACACCATGCATTTTGTCAGTAGTCAAGGCCTGGTCAGTTCCTTGCTGAAATTTCCCAAGAAGAAAATAAGTTCTAAGTGGAGTATCTTCAGTGCTCAACATTCTCTCAGAAATAGATTGGTGCTATCAGGACCAATGTTGTCTTATGTCAACAGAACCCTACATTATTTAAATGACATATTCTACAGTTCTTTGGAGTGATTGAAGATTACCTATCTATGTGGAATACAATCTCTATGTATCTAAAGAACCCCATTAGTCTAACTATAAGTATGACAAACTTGGATGACTATTGGTATATAATTCTTAAAACTTTTATAGCTTAAAGAGTAAGGCTTCATATTAAAATATTAAACAATCTTTAAACAACTGTGTAACAAATAATGACAATTACCTCAAAATGTAAACAATGTATAATCTTTAACAGAAGTAGAAATGTATAGTGAAATATGATAAATATATCCTAAAATTATTGTATCAATATACAAAATGTTTTAATCAGAGGTGAAAGCAAGCATAAACACAGTATGACAAAATAACTTCATCTATGTGTATAATTATTATAAACAGAAATATGAGCATATTCAATATAACAAATATAATTTGAATTTGTATCAATATACAATGTAAATTGCCTATAAATAATTGCTCACAATTACTCACTCTATTACTCACTATTACTATTA
Source organism: Arvicola amphibius (assembly GCF_903992535.2). Taxonomy (NCBI): domain Eukaryota; kingdom Metazoa; phylum Chordata; class Mammalia; order Rodentia; family Cricetidae; genus Arvicola; species Arvicola amphibius. The sequence continues at coordinate 81,208,234 of NC_052052.2, read as the reverse complement.
GTGTGAATAAACGCACACCAATCTATGTATTATCCCATCCAATTTCCCTTTTTTTTTCAAAGATATCCCTGAGCCTACCTAATTTCCACCTCAAACCTCACCCTTTACCAGTTACAATCAATCTCTAATTGATGTCTCTAACCCTGAGGTCAAACTTTGTTGCAAGAAGGGATGTTGTTTTCTAGAATTGCTTCCAGATGCCATGGGACAATGTTTTTTCTATGGGATCCTGTAAAAGTAAAATGATGGTTAAAGTTTCAAGATTACTGTCCGGTATAATTGCAAATAATCTCTGAGTACTCAGTAGGGTATTTCTGAAGTTCTTATTTAAAATTCTGGCCAAATGTTCTAAGAAGGTGCAACATTTCGGCTAAACAAGTTGAAATCATTTTGAGCAGCTGGTACCCAAATCCTGTCTTAGAGTAGCATTATTAACATCATGACATCATACCAACCAGGTGGAGTCATTGTTGTGAGGCCCCATCTTCTTCCTGGAAACTTCAAAGATTACTGCAGGAAAACATTGTTCATTGTGGAAAACACAAACATTATTTACATAGACAAATATTCAATAAAAGGTATGATAGAAACAAAAAGAGGTATGGAGAAAATGAAAAATTCTCCTGTCCCATAACAGATCGCTCCTGACATGAGACAGAAACTCTGAATTTTTCTTTTACCAACATGCTTGGATTAAGAGAAAAACAGCCATTATCCATCTCTAAAGTCATCTTTTTAAGTAGAGATGTATACATGTTCAGATAATCAAATTTTACCATGTAAAGGATACAGCATCATAAATCAGATTTCTCTTTGCTTGGTGATTCTTTCTGGATAGTTATCTTTTCATTGTTAGGCATCTAGATTTCCAAGGTTCCTTGACTTTTTGAAGAGGAGTATTTCCTGCAAAGACAATAACAGAACCCTGCCCCATCCCCTGTAATGTTTCCTTACACCTGTGTGATTGTCACCTCTGTAAATGTGCTGTCATTTCTCTTTCTCAATAAGTTTCTCTTTTTCAGACTAAATCTTTATTAATTTGGATGGTATCACTAGCTTTTCTTCTTCTGTAGAAAAAGAGCAAAACCCCTTCTTCAATATAAGATACCTTCTACTTTCCATTCTGAGGTCAAAACATCCTTGAAATATACCAGTTGATTTAAGTCAGAAGTTTTTTCTATTATAAAACATCTCTCTGCTGCCATTGTTGCTTTCTCATTAGCATTAAGAAATTCAAGGTTAGGGCCAGGCGGTGGTGGCGCACGTCTTTAATCCCAGCACTCGGGAGGCAGAGGCAGGTGGATCTCTGAGTTTGAGGCCAGTCTGGTCTACAAGAGCTCATTCCAGGACAGGCTCTAGAAACTACAGGGAAACCCTGACTCGAAAAACCAAAAAAAAAATATATTCAAGGTTAACAAAGGATTATGCAATCTATTTCTGGGGCTATTTTCATCCCTTTCTATTTGTTTAACATATCCTGTACAAATCAATTTGATTTTCCTATAACTGCCTGACGCATAGGATTGTTTGGTATACCTATATCATGAGAATAACTAATTATTTTGCTTTAATTAAAATTTCTGCAGGGGAAATCCTGGTAGATAATATGACTAGAATTATGTGGGAATTATTGCACCTTACTTAAACTTTCTAATTTGTAACCTGCCTTTCCTAATTTATTTGCATCACTATAGAATGCACAGGTTTCATTTATTGCTGTGTCATGTGCAATGTGGAGAAGGATCCAAGTAGTTCTCTTCATAAAGTTATTCTATCACTTTTGGGATAATTGTTATTAATCTCTCCTAAAAAAAAAAAAAGCACAAGCTTTTTGCCACGGTTTATTGTCTTCCCATTTTTTTTTTTAAATTTCATCAGTATTAAAAGGCACTACAATCTCTGCTGGGTATGTTACTGCAAGTTGATGAAGTCTTAATTTTTGTTTATAATTAATTCAGTGATCTTTTCCACATAAGTTTTTAATTTTTTACTTGGTTTATGTGGAAAAAGATCCATTCTAAGATAATATTTTCCCTCTGCATTAAAATTTCTGTAAGGGAAATCCTGGTGGGCAATATAATTAAAATGCAATTAAGATTTGGATTTTCTTGATCCACATGTGCCTCCTGTAATTTCACTTCAAACACAGATTTAGTTTCAGCTGTTAATTCTCTGGGACTATTTAAGCCCTTGTCACCATCTAAGGTTTTGCTTAAATGAATCAATGGATCAGAAGTTATGCCTACAACCAGGCATAGATTGAAAATGCCTCCTAACAATCTTTGAAAGTCATTTAAAGCCCACAATCAGTCCTTCTTAATTTGTGCTTTCTGTGTTTCAATTTTCTGTAAACCTATTTTATAACATAGGTAATTGATAGTATCTCCTCTTTGAATTTTTTCAGGTAACCCCCATTTAGGCAAACCATTCTTTACTTCTTCAAACATTCTTTCTTGAGTACCTATGTTTGAATCAGATAGAAATTGTCATCCATGCAATGATAAATTATAAATTTAGGTAATTGTTTATGTATTATTTGCAATGGCTAATGCACAAAGTATTGGTACAGGGTAGGGATATTGACTATTCCCTGTGGGACTATGGTCCACTGATAACTCCTAGTAGTAGGCTGAGAATTATTATAAATAGGCACTGTGAAGGTAAATTTTTCTCTGTCCTTTACTTGTAAAGCTATAGTGAAGAAACAATCTTTTAAATCAATACATATGAGGCCATCCTTTATGTAATACAGAAGGCAAAGGAATTCCAGATTGAAGAGGTCCCATAGGTTGAATTACGTTATTGACAACTCTTAGGTCTGTCACCATTCTCCATTTCCCACATTTCTTTTTAACCACAAATGAAGGAGAATTCCAAAGTCTGGTTGATATATAATACCCTTCCCAGAAACATAAGTATCTGGGACTGCAGAAATGTTAATCTTGGTATTCTAATACGACAACATGTCACAACCCCATAAATTCACTGCTATATTAGCCACATATGGCCTTAGTCTTTCTCTCTGTCTTTCTGTCCCTATGCATTCAATCCATCTCATGCTTAAGATATGTAGAATGAGGGCTTGCTTGTTGGGGTTTCTGTCCTGCCAAGTTCCCACAGCCAGTAAGCCCCAAAGAAATTACACAGAGCTCTATATTAATAAAAAACTGATTGGCCCATTAGCTCAAGCTTCTTATTAACTCTTGTAACATATATTAACTCATTATTCTTATCTATGTTAGCCACATTGATGGAGGAGGGTCATCTGTCATGTGTTACTTTCATTGGTTAATAAACTGCCTTGGCCCTTTTAATAGGACAGAAAATTAGGTAGGCAGAGTAGACAGAACATAATTGTGAGAGAAAGAAAGGCAGACGCTTTAGGCAGTTGTCATAGCTCTCCTCTCTGAGATGGACGCAGGTTAAGATCTCTCCTGGTAAGCGACCACCTCGTGGTGCTACACGGATTACTAAATATGGGTTAATTAGCCAATAAGAGGCTGAAACTAATGGGCCAGGCAGTGTTTAAAAGAATACAGTTTCCATGTAATTATTTTGGGTGTAAAGTTAGCCGGGTGGCAGGACGCAGCCTGCTGCTCCTGCTACACCACATGGCTCAGTACCTTTTAGAGTGGGGCAGGTAGCATTCCTCTTCTTCTGTGTCTGGGACAGAATTACTGGGAGAGCTTCCTTCTTCCCAGAATACACCTGTCCTCATTGCCCTGCCTCTACTTCCTGTCTGGTTGTCCTACCTATACTTCCCTCCTGGCTACGGGCCAATCAGCATTTATTTAAAAACATAATTGACAGAATACAATAGTACCTGCACCATTTCCCACTCTTTTTTTTAATAAGAAACAAGAGCATCCATAGTCCAATTTTTGGAAATGTAGGTATAGTATTCCAGGCTATTTCCTACTGGTTGGGGTGCTGATAATCTTATGGGGACCTAAAGAAAACTTAGAATTATGATCAAGTTCTGACTGTACTATCCTGTGAGTCTTGATCATCTTAGACAGCAGTTTTGAATCTGTTCTGGATGTAGAACTCAGACATGTGGGTCACAAACCTGATTTTTCTTAGCTCAGAATGAATCTACAGCTTCTCATTTCCTGTGGAAAGAAAAGCAAAAATTCTCCAAAATAACATTCCTCTTGACTTCAATTTTGAAGTCAAGGTGTTTTCAAAGTACCTATCTTGAATTAATTCAGCAGCATTTATAAGCAAATATCTTTTAGCAGCTGTTGCTCCTTCCTCAACATTCAAACAATTCAAAGATAGCATAAAAACATACAGTATCAAGATTCTCTGTGTAATTTTCATCCTTACGTGGCTTTATTTTAACCTCTACTTTTATTTTTCTTTTTGGCTTTTTTTTGGTTTTTCGAGACAGGGTTTCTCTGCAGCTTTAGAGCCTGTCCTGGAGCTAGCTCTTGTAGACCAGGCTGGTCTCAAACTCACAGAGATCCACCTGCCTTTGCCTCCCGAGTGCTGGGATTAAGGGTGTGCACCACCCCCGCCTGGCTCTTTTTGGCTTTTTGAGACAGGTTTTCTGTGTATCATTGTCCTGGAATTCATTCTATAGACCAGGCTGTCCTTGACCTCACAGAGATCTACCTGTCTCTGCCTCCCAAGTGCTGGGATTAAAGGTGTGTGCTACCACACCTTTAACTCATAGAGATCTGTCTGCCTCTGCCTCCCAGGCATTGGGATTAAAGGCATGTACCACCAAACCCAACTACTCTCTTTTTTATTTTAAGAACTTTAACCTCTTTCTTTACTCTCCCAAACTTACATATAAGCTTGGGGGTGGTGGCTCATTCCTTTAATCCCAGCACTCTGGAGGCAGAGGCAGGCGGATCTCTGTGAGTTTGAGACCAGCCTGGTCTACAAGAGCTAGCTCCAGGACAGGCTCTAAAGCTGCAGAGAAACCCTGTCTCAAAAAACCAAAAAAAAAAAAAAAAGAAAAGAAACCAAACTTACATATATTTTTAACACACTGTAAACTATTTAGAGGTTTTTTCATCTTTGAATATATCTTTACTGTATCTCTCTCTCTTTTTCTGACCACATGATTCTTTAATTTACTGACAATATGGGTAGGATTAAAGCCATGGCTCTGATGGCTGGATCCAGCCCATTCCTTAGCTTTCTGAGATTCCAGCCTCATGGCAAAGGTACCGGCCAGAGCCATGTTTATTGACACAACTCTATAGCATTTCAAGGTCCCTGCCAGCAAGAAAGCTTCAGCAGTGTGCTCACAAACAACACTAAAATGCTCTATAGTTAGACTGCCTGCCTGAAAGTGTCAGAATTTGCCCTTGCAGGACAGCCCAGAAGGCCAGCATTTTAAAATGGCACAGCTTTTTTCCTGCTACCACTGAAAACAAAAAAAGCATGCCCTCAAATTTTCATCAGCAACATTTAAGTGTTTTGTGGCAGGACCTCTTCAAGAGCTGCAAGGTTTTTCAGCTAAAGCTGAATCAGAAAGCCTCTTCTAAATGAGAGTGCTTGCCTCTAGCAAGCAGAGCAGATCTAAGAAGTTTCTGCTACCAAGAAGCCATGTGTAATGCTTTTATTTTGTTCTAGAATTACTTCCCAAGCTCTCTCAGGCTATATGAGGGTGCAGTTGTCCATACGTTGATGCCGCTTGTAATATGAGGGCCTACTTGGGGTTTCTGTCCTGTCCAGTCCCCCTGCCATTTAGTCCCAGAGAAAATCACACAGAGAGGTCTACATAAGTTATAAAACCGATTGGCCCATTAGCTCAGGCTTCTTATTAACACATAACTTATATTAGCCCATTATTCTTGTCTATGCTAGCTTAGTACCTTTTTGGCAGGGCAGGTCACATCGTCCTTCTTTGGTGTCTGGACAGGACTTTCAGGAAGCTTCCTTCTTCCCAGAATACTCCTGTCCTCATTGCCCTGCCTCTACTTCCTGTCTGGTTGTCATAACTATACTTCCCGCCTGACTACTGGCCAATCAGCATTTATTTAAAACATAATTAACAGAATACAATTGTCCTGCACCAATTCCCCTTTTTTTTTAAGAAACAAGAGCATCCATAGTCTATTTTGGGAGGAATGTGGGTGGAGTATTCCAGGCTATTTCCTACTGGTTGGTGGTGCTGATAATCTTATGGGGACCTAAAGAAAATTTAGAATTATGATCACGTCCTGACTGGAGTATCCTGTGAGTCTTGATCATCTTAGGTGACAGTCTTGAATCTGTTCTGGATGTAAAACCCAGACATCTGGGTCATCTCTTCCTATTGGGGATCTCCCAGATGGTCTTTCTTAATCAAACGAGATTTTTCTAAACTCAGAATGAATCCACAGAGATAGGGTCCAATTCCTAGCAAATGAACATTTGCCTCTTTGTAACACCCGATTCTGTGTTACCCCCTTGGTACAGTTTGCATGCCACTGTACCTTACGCGAATCGAGCAAGGGTCTGGAGATTGAAAAAACACACAAAGAGACCAGGGTCATTGGAAAGGAGATCAGCTGAATGCCATTTATTTAGCCTTGGGGAAATCCTTATATACCCCACTGCTGCCCAAGGAATTCCACCCAGGCAGGTGTGAAATTACCATATCTAACTGCTGCACAAGGACTTCTGCCTAGGCAGGTGGGAAATTACCATATCTAACAATAGAGTCAACAATGCCCTACAGCTAATCACCAGGTGGGGCAGAGGGAGCACAAGAACAAACAGGATGCTTAGTCATCTGACCAGAAACTGTCCTCAAGATGAGCCCCAGGGACAAGGGCAGACCCAGGCCCTACACCTCTTGAAGAATCAATTTGGATGCCAAGATTCTGGAGTAAAGGTAGTCACATCCACACACATATCTAGCAATCCCTTAATTACATTGTTATTTATATATGCTTTTAGCTTAGGACTTTATTGATAGAAGTGTGCCCATATATATGCTTCCTATTGAAAGTTTTTATTCATCCTCTATGTTTATTCCATCATCCAGAACAGTATGGGTTTTTACAGCAGGCAATGGATTTTTAATTTTCCTGGTGAGACATGTCCTCCATGGATACTGGAAATGATTGGACCACGTTTGATTTGGGGTCCTATAAGAGGTCCCCCAAGGAGTTTCCTGATGGTATCAGGTTGCCTTATCTGTCTTTTGTTGATCTAATTTCATTGAACCAGTGTCAGGTTTTGATACATTTTCTACATAATACAGAAATTTGAGACCTTCTATTTTGCCATTCTCAGATGAGACATTATTTCTAGGAATTCCTTGTCTACAATCCCTTCTCAGATTTCCTATTCTACCACAAATACAACATTTTGGTATTTTGATGTCTTCTCATACCTTTGAAAATTGCTTCTCCTACCCATCACAGTATTATAGTCAAATGTCTCAACATTCTTTGAATGCAGGATCCATTCATCCATTGGTGCTTTTCTAACATTTAAATATCCAAGTATCAGTTTTGCACTCTAAGTTGGCATTTTCAAAAGCCAGAGATTCAATAAGTACTGTTACTCCTGTTTGTACAGCCTTAGTGCATCTTTGTAAAATGCCAATAAAGGGCTCTCTCTGGTCCTGTTTAACCCTGGTATATGATTCAATTTATTTTCCCAGTTCTTGAATCTTATCCAAGCATTTAAGGCTGCTGTGTGGCATAGGGACAAGATGTGTTCATTGTAAGAGCTTGATCTTGTGGGTTAGCAAAATTGTCCTTACCAAGAATTTGATCCTGGGAAGCCTCAAGTCCTTTGGCTTTTTCCTATTGTTTTAAAGTTTTTACCTCTTCTCATATATAACATTTCCACAGTAGTTGTAGCCCATCTTCCAGAACCACTAAAGCTAGTTGAAGTCAAACATATGGGATAGCCTTATTGCTGGAAGCCCATGTCTTTACCGTCTCCTTAACAAATGGTAAATGCAAGTCATAAGATACTACTACTTGCTTAAATTCTTTTAGATCATTTATACCTATATCTATCCATCTACATTCTTAGGATCTTTTGGGGCATTTAGAACTTGTTGCTTTTTCAGAGGTTGTTACAGGATAGATGACTGGGTAAGTCATCACTGACTCTGACACATACTGTCTATGTTAAATCCTGTCCCTGTGTCTTCTCTCCTGCTCATTAGCTCTGATAATTTTCTCAATTGTTTCAAATCTTTTTACTACTGCCTTTATAAAAAGCCTGAATTTTTTGGTATATATATATATATATATATATATATATATATATATATAGTCATTTCACTGAGACACCAAGTCTCTGGTTTTCATTCTACACATGTGATTCTAAGGTATGAAGTTTTTCCTGTGAAGATAACATCTCTTTCTTGGATATTATTTGTATTGTGTGCAGAGTGCCTTCTTAGAGAGATACTTTATTTGCTAACTTATCATAACTTTTTAACAGATTTTGATTATCGAACTCAACAGTATGAATTCTTTCAGATAATTCTCAGTACTCTTTGACAAGGATTGAGTTTTGTTTGTCAAATTAATGTTATCTTTTTAATGTTATCAATTTTTCAGTTAGCTGTTCATTATTAGTCTGTAAATACTATCATTTCTAAAATTTTCTCATTCTTGGCTTTGTTATCAAACCATTTTATTAAGAATACAATACAAAAAACAAAGCTAAGTCCCAATACCCAATAAATGGATATATCAGAGAAACATTATGTAATCCTTGCAGACTACCATCCATAGAATAAGCAAAAGGTTATTAAATTCCTGAATGATAATATTGTCAGCAATTTTATAACTTTCAAATTTACTAATTTACTTACCACCATTAGATTTCAGAAAATCATTGTAGGTGTAATAATCTTTATAGACCAGTAGGTGTTAGAGTTGAAGTTATGTGGTGAGGAGATGCAACCAGTGGTCGTGCAGCTTTGGTTCCACATGTTGGTGCCTGGTTAAATATTGACAAATGTGCTGTTCTTGACCAATTTAGATCAATTAAATCAATTCCATACACAGAGTTTTTTGGTGGTCACAATATCCAGGAGCCCAGAGCTCATGAGCAGGAAACACAATCTGGAAGCTGGCCAAGTCACTATATGGCAAGGAAAGTGGCAGAAAAAGGAAAGAAAGCATGCACAAGCCTGCCACATGGTAGCTCTGCTGTGGTGGAGTTTTGGCAAAACACTACTTAGCAGGTAAAATCAAGCCAGGTAGGTGGGGGATGGGAGACCCTCCGGGCTGTGGACCTTTAGAACCTTTTAGGCAGGTCCTGATAGGGGTGGAGTTGGGATTCACATGTCTGCCACATGATGATGGATGCTATTAAATAATCCCACATTAGCTCACAATTGAGTATAATAAAAGGTTATTTATTTAAGGGTAGACCCACAGATCACAGTCCTCGGCAAAAGCAGGGAGCAGGAACCAAATCTAGAAGCCAGGAGAGAGAGTGAGCATGTGTTTTATGTTGGCATTTATAGTATAAGAGGCCATGCCCAAGTGGGATGTATCCTAAAGGTTACTGGCTGAAGGAGTTCCCCCAGCACTAAGTATGTTCAATCTCAAGATTCATTAAAACTTCATATTTCTTTAATAATGGGAGGAAGGTTTATTTTGCAAATTCTAGTTAGAAGCAAACATTGAAAGAAAAGAAAGTGAAAGAATTAACAAGAACAGAAAGATGAGAAACAGATAAGAGGGAAAAGAGCCAGGATATCAACACACAGATCACGGGCTACATGTGACTTAAGAGAGCTGAGACTGTGGCCTGAAAGAAAATACTAACTTTATTTTAAACATTATGGCTTGTTTTGTGGTGTATGTGTGTGCTTGTGGGAGAGAGACTTGATCATACAGTTCTTGACTGTGAGCCCTGTAGATAACAACGTGACCAACCCAGAGGAGCAAAAAGGGAAGATACCGTTGGTAAAACAGAGGGAGTAAAAGAAAAGATGAAGAGAGAAAAGAAGAAACAGAAGGAAGAATTACATTGAAAGAAGAGCTACTCTCTACTATGCCCTCCCCCATTATCACATCATGTTCTCATATGAAATATCTGACATATTTATGTTTTTCAATAAGTCTGTATAGCAGATATTAGCATTGTAGGTATATTCATTTCTTAACCAATGATGAGTATTCATCTTTAAAGTGGTATTACATACATAGTTTCCAGTGTTTTAGTCTATATGGGTTCAATGAATTGCTGATGAGATTTATTTTTTTTTTCTCATGGTTTATTTTTTTTTATATTTAAAAATTTCCATCTCCTTCCCTCCTCCTCCCCCCTCCCTCCCCTCCTTCTCCCCTTTCTCTCCCCTCCTTCTCCCCCTTCCCTCCCCTCCCCTCCACCCATACCTCCCCTCCCTCCCTCTCAAGGCCAAGGAGCCATCAGGGTTCCCCACTCTATGCTAAGACCAAGGTCCTCCCAACTCCCCCCAGGTCCAGGAAGGTGATCGACCAAGCTGAGAAGGCTCCCACAGAGCCCGTCCATGAAGAACAATCAGAGCCCAGAGCCATTGTCCTTTGCTTCTCAGTCAGCCCCCGCTGTTGGCCACACTCAGAGAGACGGGTTTGGTCGCATGATCCATCAGTCCCATCAGGACAAAACTAGATTTAACTAATTCTTAGCTACAAACCCAGCCCTACACAAAATATTAGAAGAAAAACTCCTACTTTAGAGAAATTAGCTGCATCAACAAAAATACAGACAATTGATGGTCTCATACCAGCAAATCCCAAAGAAAGGAAAACTCATACCTTAACATCACCAACAATGAAAACTAAATTAACAGAAGATAGCAATCACTTGTCATTAATATAAAAGTACTCAACTCACCTGTAAAAAGTCACAGGCTAACAGATTGGATATGAAAACATAATCCATCTTCTTTTGCATACAAGAAACATACCTCAACCTCAAAGACAGACATTGTCTCAGAGTAAAGGGTTGGGAAATTTTTTTTCCAATCAAATGGACCTAAAAAACAACCTGGTGTAGCTATCCTAATATCTAACAAAATAGACTTCAAACGAAAATCAATCAAAAAAGACAAAGAAGGACATTTCATATTAGTCACAGGAAAAGTCCATCAAGAGGAAATCTTAATACTGAACATCTATGCCCCAAAGACAAGGGCACTCTCATATGTAAAAGAAACACTTCTAAAGCTTAAATCATAATCAAACCCTACACATTAATAGTGGGAGACTTCAACACTCCCCTCTCACACTGGACAGGTCAGTCAGACAAAAAAATTAACAGAGAAATAAGGGAACTAACAGATGTTATGACTCAAATGGACTTAACAGACATCTATAGAATATGCCATCCAAACAGAAAAGAATATACCTTCTTCTTAGTACCTCATGGAACCTTCTCAAAAATTGATCACATACTCAGTAACAAAGCAAACCTCAACAAATACAAAAAGAAATTGGAATAACACCATGTTTGTTATCAGATCACCAAGACTTAAAACTAGAAATCAACAGCAACACTAATTCCAGAAAGCCCCAAAACACATGGAAATTAAACAATGCTCACCTGAATCATCAAGGGGTCAAGAAAGAAATAAAGGGAGAAATTAAAGACTTCCTAAAATTCAGTGAAAATGATCACATAACATACCCAAGTATATGGGACACAATGAAAGCAATGTTAAGAGGAAAGTTCATAGCAATAAATGTCTACAGAAAGAAGCTGGAAAAAAAATCCCACACTAGTGAATTAATGGAATATTTGAAAACATTAGAACAAAATGAAGCAAACTCACCCAAGAGAACTAGATGGCAAGAAATACTCAAAATGAGAGCTGAAATCAACAGAATAGAAATAAAAACTAAAATCAATGAGAATCAATAGAATCAATGAGACAAAGAGTTGGTTCTTTGAGAAAATCAACAAAATAGACAAACCTTTAACATATCAACACTTTCAATAATGTCTCAGGATACAAGATTAACTTAAAAAAAAATCAATAGCACTCCTGTACGCAGATGATAAATGGGTTGAGAAAGAAATTAGAGAAACATCACCCTTCACAATAGCAACAAATAGCATAAAATATCTCGGAGTAACTCTAGCTAACCAAACAAATGGAAGACTTGTATGGCAAGAACTTTAAATCTTTGAAGAAAGAAATTGAATAAGACACCAGAAAGAGGAAAGATCTTCCATGCTCTTGGGTAGGTATAATTAACATAGTAAAAATGGCAGTCTTACCTAAACAAGCTACATTTTCAAAGCATTACCCATGAAAATCCCAGTAAAATTTTTCATAGACCTCGAAAGAATAGTACTCAAATTCATATGGAAAAGGGAAAAAAAACAGGATAGCCAATGCAATCCTGTACAGTAAAAGAACTTCTGGAGGGATCACAATCCCTGACCTCAAACTTTACTACAGAGCTACAGTGCTGAAAACAGCCTGGTACTGACATAAAAACAGACAGGAGCATGAAAGGAACCAAATTGACGGCCGGATATTAATCCACACCCCTTCGAACACCTGATTTTTGCAAAAAAGCAAAAAAATATCAAATGGAAGAAAGAAAGCATATTTAACAAGTGGTGTTGGAATAACTGGATATCAACATGTAGAAGAATGAAAATAGACGCATATCACCCTATCACCATACACAAAACTCAAGTCCAAATGGGTCAAAGACGTCAACATAAAGCCAGCCACACTGAACCTCATAGAAGAGAAAGTGGGAAGTATACTTGAATGCACATGAGACCACTTCCTAGCTATAACCCCAGTAGCACAGACACTGAGAGAAACAATAAATGGGACCTCCTGACACTGAAAAGCTTCTGTAAAAGGAAGGGACATGGTCAACAAGACAAACTGACAGCCTACAAAATGGGAAAAGATCTTCACTAAACCCACATCAGACAGAGGTCTGATCTCCAAAGTAAAGAACTTAAGAAATTGCCATCAAAAGAACAAATAATCTAATAAAGGAAATGGAGTACAGACCTAAACAGAGAACTCTTAAGAGAGGAATCTAAAATGGCTAAAAGACACTTAAGGAAATGCTCAACATCCTTAGCCATCAGAGAAATGCAAATCAAAACAACTCTGAGATTCCATATTACACCTGTAAGAATGACTAAGATAAAAAATTTTGATGACAACTTATGCTGCAGAGGTTGTGGGGAAAAGAGAACACTCCTGCATTGCTGGTGGGAATGCAAGCTGATACAGCCTCTTTGGATGTCAGTGTGGCGATTTGTCAGAAAATTTGGAAGCAACCTTCCTCAAGACCCAGTAATGCCACTTTTAGGTATATATCCAAAGGATGCTCAATTGTGCCACAAGGACATGAGCTCAATTATGTTTATAACAGAATTATTTGTCATACCCATAACCTGGAAACAACCTAAATGCCCCTCGACCGCATATGGATAAGGAAAATGTGGTATATTTACACAATGGAGTACTACACAGCAAAAAAAAAAATAAATAAATAAATAAAATTAATGACATCTTGAATTTTGCAGGAAAATGAATGGAGCTAGAAAACATCATTTTGAGTGAGATAAACCAGACCCATAAAGACAATTATTACATGTACTCACCCATAAGTGGTTTTTAAACATAAAGCAAAGAAAACCAGCCCACACATCACAATCCCAGAGAACCTAGACAACAATGAGGACCCTAAGAGAGACATACATAGATCTAATCTACATGGGAAGTAGAAAAAGACAAGATCTCCTGAGTAATTTGGGAGCATGGGTACCTTTGAAGAGGGTTGAAGAGGAGGGAAGAAGCAGGTGGTGGAGTAGGGAAAAATGTAGAGCTCAATAAAAATGAAAAATAAATAAAATAAAGGATCTGATGTTGGTAACACTGCTGGTCTCGAGTCCTCATTTATGTAACCTAATACTCTGTGGAGTTAGGACTCTATTTGGGGAAAGCAACTTAGATATAGAGGAAAAAAACAAATATGACAGGAATCTATGCACAATGTACAATGAAAGAAGAAAACTGAATACTGAATTATAAAAAAAGGAATATAGCATGCTTTGCAGAACAATTACTGGAAAAGAATGTTCTCATAACAGCAAGATAATAAGGGAAAAAAGAACTGGGTAGAGTGAAAAGAACTGTCAAACTGATATATGTATCACCTAGAGAGTTGGGGACACAACCCTTCTCTAGGACTTCCCCAGAAGGAAGAAAGATGTGTCTGTTCTCATTTTAGGAGATGACCAGTTGTCATGTCGGACTCTGAATATCTGTACTTCAGTCAATGAATGTAAGTCAGTGTTTAGATCAAAGGAACATCTGGAGAACATTTGTCTGTATAGGCAACTTTGCTATAATCTACACCTAGATGCATGAGTTGATGATTTTGCCATTCTAGGGTAGATACTGGAACTTCATGCTAAGGTAGTCTGCACTGATTAGCAGGCACATGGAACAGCTTTTAAAAGAGCCAAGCCAGGCAGTGGTGGCACGGCACTGGCCTTTATTCCCAGCACTTGGAGGCAGGCAAGCAGATCTCTGTGAGTTTGAGGCCAGCCTGGTCTACAAGAGCTAGTTCCAGGACAGCAAGGGTTGTTACAGAGGGAAACTCTGTCTCGAAGAAACCAAAACATAAAAGCTAAAAAATGAGGGGAGGGGAGGGTGAACTTGAAGTGAGAGAGAAGGCACAGCAGGTAAGAGCACTTACCATCCTTCCAGAGGACTAGAACTTAGTTCCCAGCACTGATGTCAGGCAGCACGCAACTGTCTGTAACTCCAATTCCACAGGATCCAATGTCCTCTCCTGGTTTCCAGGGGAACCTGCATACGTGTACAGGCATACATGTTCAGACATAAATTTGTCACCTATTGTTCACATATACTTAAATAAAAAGTAAATTTCATATTTGAAAAGGCTGAAAATTTATCTGGAAGAGAAAAGAATACTGAGAAAAAGTTAGACTAGACTTGACATTCTTTTAGATATGTTTTATATTAAAGCACAGTTTTTAACATCACTGTATCTTTTATTATCTAAAGTGGGGGAATTGTGTTATAGGAAATAATGTATGTGAAGTGAATTGATGAGTTGTCTAATACAAACTCAACCTGATAGTCTTTGCATTTCTCTTAAGACTTTCAGCCAGGCCATGTGGTTTTCCAGGGAATGAATAAAGAAATGTGGATAGGTAGGTCCAAATCATAAAATGAATAAAATATATTCTAGGGCTGAAAGAAGATTCAGATTCTCTTAATAGAAGGGTAATATTCTTTATCAAACAAGGACTCCATAGTGTTTTTAAATTCATAGATGTTATTTGCCTGGATCAAGAAATGCATGGTCCATGAATTTGTTTCCTCTCTCATGTTGTATAATGTGAATTTTTCCAGCAAAAAAATTAAGAACAAGTGTTCGCTTTACCACCCATTATTCAAGAACCAAGGGAAGCTAGAGTTAATTTTCCTAAGTATAACATACAGCGTGTGAAATGCAGCAAAATGAGTGTGGATAGGCAAGAGACTTCTGCTGCTAGTCCAGGCATTGAAGCATATATTTGAGTTCCATGAAAAGACCTCAGATAGGAATGCTGTGCATTATTTTTGGTGGCAAACACTGATCTCTAATATCCAGATTTCATTAAGAATACATGAGGCAAAATATAAAAACAATTAGATGTATTATGGCTGCTAGCATGGTGTTGTGTGGGACTCCTAACTGTTGAAGCAGGTGGATCCTTGCCTCTTTTTCCTGCTCTTAAGACTACTTTCCCCTTGTTGGGTTGCTTAGTACAACCTTGGTGGGAGGGCTTTTGCCTAGTCTTATTGTATCTTGTTAAGGTCATGTTTGGCTGTTCTCTCTTGGGTGCCTTCTTTTTTCAGATGGGATAGGATCTAGGGGAGAGAAGACATTGGGGGAACTGTGTGGTGTGCAGGTAGGGAAATGGTGGTCAGGATTATTGTACATGAGAATATTCTATTTTTGATAATAAAAATAATTGGACCAATGAGTAGGAATATGAATTACCAACAAACATTGCCTCAGTTCAACTCAATGAAATCTAGATTCTGCTAATATTGATGAGGCATAATAAATTGTGACAATTATTGAAAAATTCTTGTTCATAGAAGTTTAAATTTAATGGGGTGAATAAAGATATTAACAAAAATATGTAAGACAGAGGAAAGTAATTACAACAAGTAGTACTAAGAACTGTTTTAATCACCCAAAGCATGGGGTCATATCATCTGATGGACAGATATGGACAGACTTTATGAAATATGAAGTTTTGAATATCCCTCAAAGAAGTCACAGAGTTTGAATAAATGCTGGTATCAATAATAATAAGAGGGTATTTCAGTTTTAAAACGCAAAAAGACAAAGATACATAAGATGGTTTATATTGGACAAAAGGGATGAACAATAAAGCTGAATATATTGGTGAGGGAAACAGAGCAGGCGTTAGAAAAGCCTCAACTTGCTATATGTTGGATCACGTCATACCTTTCTTGAGTCTCTAAGGACAGCATACTTAAAATATCTCAAGATCATAACAAAATGACCAGAGAACAGTTTAAAATAGTTGTTTAATTAGATAACAAAAAGTGGATGAACAAGTGAGGCATGTGTGTACAGATGGATGAGGGGAGATATGGATGGAAGGATGTATGGATACGCAAGGAACAATGGTTATACCTCCTCCTATCTTATACTCATCTGCCTGTCTCTTCACTTGTAGTATATTGTAAATATTAAATAAATTGATAGTTTGGGAAGTATTTTGCATACTATTTATGCTTTAAATTTGAAAATAATTTCCTTCCTCTTGTCCTAATAAGTTTGTGGAGGATTATGACACTACTCACAATGACTAGAGACTTATTTTCTATGTCTGCACCTTAGCTACTGAAAGTCAGAAATCTTTTTTTAACTGAATCATTTACTTTGTTTTGATAAGAAGGAGGACAGTTCTTTAAAATTTAGATCCCTAAAGCAAATTTTTATGTTTCCCCAAGCATTACGATTGAGGCTATTCTGCCTGACTATTAATACTCTAATGGAGCAGAGGGGAAATCAATTGTTGTGCTGAGTTGATTAGAAGTGATGGCATGGAGCGCCTTCCTGAGAGCGGAAGTCCTGTAACCTCAAATACCAAGGGCTATAAATCTCAGCGATATATAATGGTAATTGGTTTGAAAAGCCTAATCGACACAGAACGGAAGCCAACTGCAGAATGCTCACGACTGGAAACTCCAGGCCTCCGCCTCCTTCCAGAAGGAGATGTGTCATTTTCTCCTTCAGTTCTGGGAATAGCAATAAAGTATATCAAAAGTCTGCCCTTAATAAATATTCATGCTGGAATCTTTAAATAATGGCCACTGGAGTCTACTTGCATTACCTTAAACTAGAAAGCTAATAAAAGTGTAGCTTCTGTGTTATTTTGTATTGAGTGATGTATGGAAAGAGAATGGGGAAACTAGTAGTATTGACCGTTCTTTTATGATGGTTCTGCATAGTGATGCTTGAATATCACTATAAGCAATGTCAGTCCTCATCTGTCCCAAGAGGCATTTCTCAGTTCACTGCTGTTTTGTTAAATTGATACATCCTCTGACCTTGGATTTAGCCAGTGTTGTCTAAACATCAAACCTGCTATATATCTAATAAGTAGGATTTAGAAAATCTCTGAGTTTTTTTTATGTACTCCTTTAATTTGTAGGTTGAAGGGGACAGTATCTACAAGAATATGTTCTCATAAGGATCAGAGAGACATATGAAGACATAGAGACATGCCGGTGTGTGAGGGATAGTGCTGCAAGGTGTGAAGCATTCACTAGATTAGAGTATGAGACACAAATTCACTTCTCATGTTAGAATAGCAAAATTGAACCTTTTTGGTATAATGTATTATAATTAGCAAGCACAGACTCACACGAGGGCCTTTCTCCTCAGCTCTGTTCCTTTTGGAGTCCACAAAACTGCAATGTGGCATGAGGAAATGGATACAAGCTACCTTGTTCTCATAATAACTCTGGATTAAATATGTTTATTAGTATCATTGGCACAAGAGGATGCTAATACATAAAGCCACTTATGTTGTCACAAGGCAGCTTATAGTAGGACTACTGTAGACTCTCTTAGCCTTTAGCTGCACTTCCACCATTAGCCACTAAACAACTTGAATTTTCTCCATCAGATCTAAAGCTCCACCCAAGACAAGGTTCATGTATATTTTTTCCTTTAGTTTGTTTATTTGATGCATTACATTTAATTTTTTCTTATGCTGGTAATTGATAGATTTAGATGTTAAATTGATAACTGTAATAAAATATTATATCTGATTTACCTTGAATTATTTCACCTAATTTATTGAGTTCCTATTACATGAAAAAACTGTCTTTATTTCCAGACATTGCACAGAATTTTGGAAAAGTAGGTATTAAGATTTAAATTATTATATAATTGGTTGTTAAAAGTATAATTGTGATGTTTCCTGAAGGGCAAATACAGAAGACTGAGAAATTTATGTCTAGAAGACTAATCCATGTTATGAGTTCAAGGATGTCTTTCCTAAACACAAAAATGGATGGTAAATGGCCAAGTCAAAACTGGGGAGCAGGTTTTTAAAAGAAAGAATGGATGAGAACGTCTCACTAACTCAGTCCTTCGTATACTTCAGCTTGGATGGAAGAAGCACTGGGATGTTCTAAAGAATCATTTACTTAAAAATATAAATTAAAAAGACATTCTAGTAAGCATTTCTACCTGGAGCACTTGCAACTTACAAGGGACACATGCCATCTAAATCTTTCAATAGGCCCCAAGGACGAAATATTATGTTTTTATCCAAATACAAACGCCCTTTTTTCTTTCTACTTTGGAATCTTCAATGTTTGTTTGTTTTTTGATTTTTATTGAACTCTACATTTTTCTCTCCTCCCCTCCCCCTTCAACCCTCCCCCAAGGTCCCCATGCTTCCATTTTACTCGGGAGATCTTGTCTTTCTCTACTTTCCATATAAATTAGATTAATATAAGTCTCTCTTAGTGTCCTCATTGTTGTCTACGTTATCTGGTATTGTGGTTTGTAGTCTGGTTTTCTTTACTTTATGTTTAAAAACCACCTATGAGTGAGTACATGTGATAACTGTCTTTCTGTGTCTGGGTTACCTCATTCAAAGTAATTGTTTGTTTGTTTGTATTATCTATAACTTTCTTAAGCCCACTTCCAGCTGATGAACTTGTTTGAAGTAAAATTATATCTTTGATTTAAACTGCTCTTGGATGAATTTCCAATTCTTAGCAGTTCCATATCTGTTATCAAAATGCAGATATGGTGTTTACATGTAAATTCTGAGCACACACTGCCACACAGATGGATCTCTTCAGAAGAGAGAAGTGATAGACAGAACTGAATGGAAATGAATAAGAAAGCCAGGCTATGGCTCTGCCATTTGTTGCTCATGCAATATTTGTGTCTTAGTATACTATTCAGATCAACATCTGGCAGCTTAACTCCTTCTCCCTTCATGTGCCCTCTGTTAACATCAGAAAAAAAGTCTCCCAATCCCAGGCATTTTCTCTCTACATTAAATTTATTATGTATGATGTAGACGTCTACTACCTGAGAAAAGAACCATGTCATCATTTTCTACCACATTTAAAATCCTACCCAGCTCTACTTGGACTCAGTCTTAAAATCTCAATCTGTTTGAAGTCATCCTCTGTTCTATTTTATTAATATATACAACACCAGGAAGCATCAGGCAGATATTCTACTTCATATGTTCTTTCTATTTATTTCAGGTATTTTAATCTCTAATTATGTATGTGCCTTTTTTCAGTTAATTATATAAATACTGCAGCATTGATGCATGGTATATTTCTGAATCTATGATATAAGATATATGAAGATCATCTAATATCTGATTGTTACTCCAGGACCTTTTTAAGTCATGTGTCCAACTTGAGCCTCCATTGTTCCACCTATTGAAATAATAGGAAAATTACTGTTCTAAGGTCATCTATTGCTCTGGGACAATGGTTTTGCACCCTGTAAAGATTTGTCACTTGTACTGGTTTAATAAAATGCTGATCAGTCAATAGCCAGGCAGGAAGTATAGGCAGGGTGCACAGAATAGGAGAATTCTGGGAAGAGAAAAGGCTCAGTCTGCAGTAGTCACTGAGACACAGAGGAAGCAAGACAAGAATGCCTCACTGATAAAAGGTAGCAAGCTACATGGCTAACACAGACAAGAATTATGGGTTAATTTAAGATGGAAGAATAAAAAGCCTGAGCTAATAGGCCAACTAGTTTATAATTAATGTAGGCCTGTATGTGTTTCTTTGGGACTGAATGACTGCAGGACAGGATGTGACAGAAACTTCTGTCAACAATGGTCTTACTACATAAGGAAATACCTTTAGACTTTTTGGCAAATAGTATGCAACACAGGAAGTGTGAGACAATAAAAATTGAGTGTTAAACATGTCTTAGATCATGAATATACAGATACTTTGAAAATGATTAAATCTATACAAGAAAAATCATGCATTAAATAAATCATTATAATTTTCTCACTGTTAACACAAGTGCATGTATTTCTGTCTGATTAGAACAATGATAGTAGAATGACCTTGTTCATGCTTGAAGAATTATGAGTAAGTGATACTAAACGTGTTAATACAAGAACTCCAAGCAAGACATAGTATGCTACACTTAACGGGTCATAAATTCAAGGGCTTGTGACTTTAATACATTTTATATCATTGCAATTGTTTGTTCTACTCACAAGGAAGATTAAAAAATAAAAAATTCCTGTGTTTGGCTCAGGAGCTTCTTTCTCTGCTGGCAATATGTATCAGACTAAATGTCACAAGAATATTTCAGCATATGTGGGTAAATATTTATACTCACTTTAAGCAGAAATTCCAAATTCCTTGCTGCTTTTTCAGAAGAACCAAACCTAGTGGTAAAAGTCATGAATAGAAATTTTTCATTCTCCCTAAATGAAAAGGGGTTTTTCAAGGATTGTTTCCTCCAGGGTGCCCTATTTTTCTCCTTCCATTCTCTTTGGGTTGAAATGTTGGAAGGAAGGGCTGGCTGGCTGCCACAGAATTCTGTACCTAGTCTCTTCAAATTATTGCTGCTTGGTCCCAGAGAGCCAGGAGACAATTCAAGTGTGATCACAGAAAGCAAAAGTGTTAAACAAAGGAAAGGGAAGGACTCTGGGAGGTGTATGGTGAAAGAGGAACTCTTGAAGTGATGCCTAACACTATGGCCTTGGAATGCAAGCAGTAGAGAAGAACTTTCTGATTTCAAGGGGAGTGAGAAACCATTGGTCTTTGTTGCCTACCTCAACCAGTACATAAAACTCCACAGCTGAAGAAATTACATGTTTTGGATACAGAACATAGAAATCTCAAACTGAAACTGAAAATGAATCTCCTCCCCACTTCTTAGCATTCACACTAGTAGAAGGTTTCATCCAAGATTTGGGAGAGAAGAATCATCAATTATCTCATATATGAATGGACCCTGTATGCTGTACTGTGACACTGACTTGTCAGGCAGGATATAGTCACTGGTACAATGTTAAGCTTATGCTTCCCAATTGGATCTGAACCCCATTACATGGGAGCAAATACATGCCTGGTGCGGTAAACCTTGTCATATGGCTAAGGTCATCAGCCTCATGAGGGAATCCACTACTGATGCTTTACTAAATGGACATGCAATTAAATTGTCTTCAAATTATTAATGTTTGTACCTATTAAATATTTTGGCAATAGGCAATGATCAAAGCCAAGATGAATGACTAGCCAAAGTCCTGAAATAAATGGCAATGTGCTCATGTCTGCATGAGGCATCTATGCCATTCATTTGTCTCTGAGAAACATCATAGAAGAGTGGTTTGAAAGACTGTAAGATGCAGAGAACCAGGGAAAATGGTATGAAATGCTTCCTTTTGCATATGGTGTGAGTGCTACTGTCAGCCATGCCAAGGAAACAGCACCAAAAAATGAGACACAACAGTAGAAAGTCAGCAGGAATGGGAAGGAGATGTGAGAAGGCAATGTGAGTGACTTTGATTATAAGGCATCCTGAACAGGTATGGGATTTTCAAAACTAAATAGAAAACATTCAAATTTCTGACACATACAGGACGAGTCACACAGAAGCACACAATTACAGAGGAAAGGGTATGCTCAATAGGTGAGTGATTTAAGTAAAAATTTATGAGAAAAACAGTTTCCCATGTGAATTAGTTGTATTTTAGGTTAAAAATAAATATCTCAATGGTTTTAAAATATGTAAAATACTCCAACCAATATATAAACTACCTGTTCTATTGCTCCTTGTTTGTTCTGTAGAATCTGTTTAAACACAGAGGTCCCCTGCCCTCTCTCCATGTAGAGCCTTTCCATATACTTTCAACTACTCAGAACTTGTCCTTCAATCTTTACATTTTTATTACAACTCAAAAGTTGATGGCTGCTCATCATACTATGACACAAGTCAAAATAAATAATATAGTACTAAGCCACTTAGGTCATGGTGCCCCTTATGGCAACCAATTATTGTCTCTAGTACATTTATACATTTTTTTTTTAAAAAAAAGCAAAAATATCTTAGGAATCAAATGATATCTTCTGTTGCATCTAGTTTCTTCTGCTTAGAAAATATCTGACTAACAGGAGATTGGAGGGAAAAACTGACTAATCACATGTTCTCACTGCAAATTATTTTATAATGGACATGAGGTAATGTCCAAGAATAGAGTTTTATTCATCCATATAGAATTAAATTATCTTTTCAGGAAAATGAATGGAATTGAAGATCATCATTTCAATAAAAATGAGTCATCCCCATACACACAAAAATGCTAGTTGTTTTCTCTGATATTATAATTTTGGGTGAAAAATATCATGAAAATCATGAGGGGAAAGCTAGGTATAAAGAGGAAGAGTGGGAGGTAGGAGAGGGCATTACAGTAGATAAATATCATCAGTGTTCATTGTATATACATAAGCAAATATCATCATGAAATCTATTGCTTTACCTGATTAATATGCTAATTAAAAATAAGGAAAATGTAAAAGGGAATAAAAGCAAAAATGTTGCCCTGAAAAATAGGATGGTCTTTCTTTCATTTTTTTTTCTGATACGTATTTTACAATCTTCTTTTTCTCAGTTTCAGTGACAAATATCAAGAAAAGAAACACTGTGCTCTTAGCCAAACACTATAGTTATCAGAGATTAATGCAAGGAAAATATGGCAAACATAATCCCAGGGAATTAAAAAATGTTCAGAAAGAAAAGTATAGTATAGAGGGGTAGATGCGATTGTGAAGGGCTATGTATGCTGGCCACTGCCATATGCTCACACATAAAGAGACACAATTGTATCATGAGACACGGTTCCACTTGATTCCAAAACAATATTTAAAAAAAAACCTCAGTACCATCCTAGTAAGAGGAAGGAGAGCTATTTCTTTGCTTCTGATCTACACAATTAGTACTCCATAATTATGAACCTCTGTGCTTTCTCCTTTCTAGAGTGGTTCAGGAGACCCAGTGGCCCACTGTGATAGTCTCTGTATTTTCTTATCTATTAAAATGAGAAGAGGGACAAACCCTGACTCTATTTCTGTATGTCTGCTTGTGTCTCTATCTCTTTGTCTCTCTCTCTGGCTCTCTCTCACACTTTCTCTCTCTCTCTCTCTCTGCATGTATGTATCTGTCTGTCTATATATAACATTTATTGTAGAAATTGGCTCCACATGGATACAAAGATAAAGAAATCCCACATACACACATATTTCTCTCTATAAATGAAAAAACTTAGAAGTCTGGTGGTATAATTCAATCTGATAGCTAAATGAGTCTAAAGAGAAAGAGTGAGACATGGATTTGGTAATTCTCAGTTTGTGTATGTGGTGAGGTATCCCCATTGGTATCATTCCTAGAGTACATTAGGAACACACACACACACACACACACACACACACACGTAGATAATCCTGTAACTAGAGGTTTTTCTCCCACCCACCAGTTCCTGAAAAACCAGTGTGAGACTAAGTATTAATTTCAAACCGTTTGGCCTATTAGCTCAAGCTTCTTATTAACTAGCTCTTAAAACTTAATTAACCAATTTATATTATTCCATATTTTACTATAAGGTTCATGGCTTGTTACCTCATGCCTTGCTTCCCCAAGAGTGGTTGGCATATCCCTGATTTTGCTTTCTTTGCCCCTGTCTCTCTGCTTGGATTTCATGCCTAGCAATATTCTTCCTGGCTATTGGCCAAATCAGCTTCTTTATTAACCAATTGTAATAAGACATATTCGGAGTATGCAGAAGGACATCAAAAGAAGCTAAAGCTTCACTTTATTCTACTTTTTCCCACTAACAGGCTGTTACAATACGAATGTGAGATGTCTTCTATAGGCTCACGTGTTTGAATACTTGGTCACCAGCTGGTGTTGCTGCTTTGGAGGATTGTGGAAACTATAGGAGGTCAAGTCTCATGAAGGATATGGATAAATGTTGATGGAGCTTGAGCTTTATAATGTGGTCTTATTCTGTCTATCATCAGTACTGACAGTAGATTTAACATGACCTCACTCTCTTACCCTTTACTTTCCCTGCCATTGTGGACTTTAGCACTTCTTAAACCAACTCAACATAAATTCTTTCATCATTAAGCTTCTTTTTTATGTATTTTGTAGCAATGAGAAGTAAATACTACACAGACTTTCAGCATGTTGGTGACAGTTACTCCCAATAGCGCAAAGGATCTCTTTTATCCAGTCTGCTGCTCAATGGAGGATTTTATTAGTTGTGCCTCCTTCAGTAAGTCAAGTAGACAAAATTGACTTTAAGTCAATTTTCATTATTTCAGAACAGTATTTTTCAAACTTCCTAATGCTGTGACCACCCTTAATACAATTCCTCATGTTGTAGTGACCATCAACAAAAAAAATTATTTTCATTAGTACTTCATAACTGTAATTTTCCTACTGTTATGAAATGTAATGTAAATATCTGATATGCAGGATTTTTTATATGCGATCCCTGTGAACAGGATCTACTACCTACAAAATGTTAATGACCCACGGGTCAAGAACCTCTGCCTTAGAGGCTACATTGTGAACTATAGGACAAGGAATGAGGAAGATGATGTGGTATGAGCATTTGAGCTCTAGGGCACAGTGACAGCAGGAGAATTTAATATGGCAGGGAAGGTATGTCCAATGCATGCACGCACACACACACACACACACACACCACTTAAAAATTAGATACTATTTTCTATTCTGTTATATAGCTTAGGCATTCCAAATTATAATATGAGCAAAGTTTCTTTTTGCAGAATGTGAGCACTGATGCAGAGATTAATGACTGTTTAAAGAATAAGAATAAGTGACTCTTTGATGCTCAGCCTTAAGTGGGGTATCTGTATCATGCTTTCCAGAGATTAGGGAGCATCATAGAAGAGATGCAAGAGGCAGAATATAAAGTAGTGTGCTTTGAGACACTCTACTGGGTAGCATGTGGCCACTGTACTCAAAGCCCAAAGCAGCCTTAAGTACCTGCACAAGACCTGCACAGGATAAAGTCCATCAGTGCTCCATCTCTGATAAAAGGAGGGGCTCAAGAGACCACACTCTTCTTCAAGGAGCTACTGGTAGTTAATAAATTCCCAGGGTGAGGAACTAAGTTTCTCACATTGAGTTAAGTTGTCCAAACTCTAGCAAATTGCACCCCCTCCATTCTCATGAAAACAACACTAATTGAACTCATTGGGTCACACATACAA
This sequence comes from Arvicola amphibius, assembly GCF_903992535.2. NCBI lineage: Eukaryota > Metazoa > Chordata > Mammalia > Rodentia > Cricetidae > Arvicola > Arvicola amphibius. Next base: position 81,182,469 of record NC_052052.2, on the reverse strand, counting down.
AAATTACATTCAAGTAGGGAGGAAAATAGAAAAATGAAAGGGGGCTTAGCAAAAATGGCATACAGCATAACAGAAATGTAAAGTGTATCTGCTAAAACCATACTACATACATATATGAAACTGTCAAAAAATTAGGGGCCGGAGATGGCTCAGAGTTTAAGAAAACACTTCATATTCTTCCAGTGTTCCTAAGTTTAGTTCTCAGTATCCACATGAGAAATCCCATAGCTGCTTATAACTTCAGTCCAAGGGGATCTGACACTTCTGGGCTCTTTGGGTACCTACACACATGCAAATACTGGCATACAAACAGATATACAGAAAGACACATAATTTAAAATTATAAATACTATTTAAATTGTCAAAAATAAATAAATACAGTACTATATTTATCCTGGACAATACAAATTGAAGAGAAAAGAATGGTGCTGTCAGCAAGCCTTACAAGAGAAGACAATGTGTTAAGGGATTATATATTTGGTTGCTATGAATTATTTTAGTAATTTTTGTTTTATTTGTATCAGTCAGTGCTTTGTTTTCATGTATCCTTGTTCTCTATGTGTCTTTCTTGTATCTACGGAGTTTGTAAAGGAGCATCAGTTCTACTGGAATTTCAGTTCCAGACAACTGTTAACTGTCATGTGCAAGCTGGGAATTGAACCAGCGCCCTTTAGAAGAGCAGTAAACCTCTGAGCCATCTCTCTGGCCCCAGTTACAAATTCTTGTCTATGCACACTGCTGAAGTCACTTCATGGTATACAGAGAAGATTGAACAACAAACAGAAGACTTTACTTGATATGTTTGTTGAAGGGAGGGGTAAAGAAATAATGAAAGTTAATCTTCAGCAAGCATAGAATTTTGGAACACTCGGGCAAGAAGGTTTTAGCCACTAAATATTTGGTGCTTTTTTTATAGGAGACATTTGGGACCCATAGAGGTAAAATAAAATTTCTAACTTTCAACAATGAGTTAACAACTAGAAATTCATTATTAATTTATTAATACTTTTGACAATTCCCTATTGATAATACTCTGATACTTTATTTCTTGTATCTCTCAGTATGAGGGTGTGTTCAACTGAGTGGAAGACCTGAGGTTTTCTGTGAGAGCAACAGCTGCTCTGTACTCCCTGAGCATTCCTACACCCCTCACCCTGGTGATTATAATAATAATCTTTGTACTTCTTTTACTACTCAAAATGTGTCAAAATGATGCCCCACCTGAATGAGATATTTACTGTTCTCACTTCACACTTGGAGAAACAATGTGTGATGATTAATTTCAATTGTCAACTTGATGAAATGAGAATTTCCTGGGATGAGATTCTGACCCCCAGGCATGTTGTAGCGGATTGTCTTAATCATACTACTTGGGGCGAGAAACTCCTTTCATTGTGAATAGTACCATTTTCTAGATGGAATTTTTGGTCTTGTTTAAAAAGGCCCTAAGCAATAGTGGAGAAGTTGCCTGAACTGGACTTCCTCTGTAATCATAGTGATGACCACCTTAAATGTCTCCATAGAACTTTCATTTAGCAACAGATGGAAGCAGATGCAGAGATCTACAGTTAACAGTGGGTCAAGCTTCCTGAGACCAGAAGAAGAGAGGGAGGAACAATAATATGAGCAAGGGATTCAAGACCATGATGGGGAAAACCCACAACAACAGCTGACCTGAGCTTGTGGGAGCTCACTGACTCTGAACTAACAGTGAAGGAGCCAACATAAGACCAAATTAGGCCCTCTGAATGTGTGTGACAGATGTGTGACTGGGGCAGTCTGTAGGCCACTGGCAGTGGGATCAGGATTTATTCCTAGTGCTTGAACTCTCTTTTTGGAGCCGATTCTTTTTGGAGGGATACCTTGTTCAGACTAAATACAGCAGGTAAGGCCTCAGTCCTGCCTCAAAGTGATGTGTCAGACTTTGTTGATTCTCCATAGGAAGCCTTAACTTCTCTGAGGAGTAGATGGGGAGGCAGGGTAAGGAAAGGTGGAGAGAGTGGGAAGAGGGGAGGGAGGAAAAAACTATATGTATGTAATATGAGAAAATATAGTTTTTAAAAATTAACTAATCAATTTTAATAAATAAATACTAAAAAGAAGAAGAAAGTGAGCTGAGAACACACTTCCATGACTCTTTGCTTCCTAACTATGGACACAATGTGACTAGATGCCCCAGCTTCTCACTGGTGTTAGTCCTCAGCCTTGATGGATCACAGTCTTGCACCATGAATCAGCCTAATCCCCTTTCTCTCAAATTGCTTTGTCAGAGTGCATCCTATCACTGTTGCAGTAAAAACAGCTAAGACATGGCTTCACCAGAGTCCTGCATGGCCAAGGAAAAGTCATTTCAGAGGTTAATGGTGCAGCTTGCTGTGTGCGACACCACAACTGCTGGTACTGTGTTATATACTCCTGGTGCCTGCTCATGGAATATTCCTTCCTTGAACTTCTGCAAGACTTGTGCAAAGGGTTGCATTATGGGAACCCCATAACATATAAGGAGATGGCAGCACAGAGGAGAGCTAGGATGAGTGAGCCCAGACCTACAGACCAGCAGAAAATTAAAAACCAAGGTTTTCCTCTCCATCTGCTGAATTTGCCATTTTCTATATTTAAAAGAAAAAAAAAAGTTCCTTCTGGAAAAGACTCAGTCAGCTCCAGACACTTTTCCAAGATATTCTCGGAGCTGAGGCTAGAATATCCAGTTTGGCATGTGAAGTGTGATTTTAATTAGGCCACTTCCCTCCAGGGGCTAGGGACTCTGCTAAGGTCTGTGTGGAGGCAGTATGCAAGGAGCACAGAGGTTAGGACCATTCAGGACGAGTCTCCCAGAGAAGGTTGGCTGTCATTTTGTGAAATTTCCTTTATTCCTTCCTTTTCTTAAAGTAATTGAAATCACTGAATCACTGGACCCAGGGAGCACTCCGGCCTCCCTTGGATAGGAAAGGGCTTTGGAGCTCTTGGGTCAGAGCCAGCTCATAAGCAGGACATTTCTTTTCCAGCCACAAGACCCCTGTATGGATCAGTCACTCAACTCAGACAGGTGTCTACCATGTGTGTTTTATGAAATCCATTCTGGAAAGAGAGAGACTTTTTGCTACTACCAAGTAAAAAGTCAGTGTTCCTCCTGCCCACACTTCTCTAGAGTGTCTCATGATTTAAGATTTTTTATTTCTACACTGCAAAACCATACGCAGATATATTACTGGCTGCTGACTGGGTCTCCTCAAGCTGGAGAAAGCCAGTCATGAAGCTACGATTGTGGGTGGGCCCACTCAGAGGAGCCTGCATAAAACATTCTACAGATGAGAAACCAAGTAGCCCTCAGAGAATCGTACATTCAAATGAGGATCCAACGAGTAGATCTCTTGCAAAATGTCTTTCCCTCATCATTCCCCCTTGAAAATTGGAATATGCTTCTTAATTTATGAAAAGGCAAGAAATCTTCTAAAATGGAAATTTAGTTACACCATGCTTCTGCTTTAAAATATGCTGATGGATATTCAGATGAAAGAGCTGTTGTTTCCCCAGCCCTTCATACAGCTTTCCAGCTTTATTTCCTACTCTTCTGCCTTCATCTCCTAGGACTCCCCAACTAAACCATGCTTTTCCCATTTTCTTCCATGACACTCTTTCTACCTGTAATATCCTCCAAGGTTTCCCTTTCTCTGTCAGTAAGCTATAATGATTCTTCATCCCCATATGACCTATGACTTCTTGGCTAAATTATGATCATTATTTACATGTCAGCTTATATGTCACTTTCTCTGGATAATTTTCCTCAAGATCTCATTGTTTTTGTTGACAAAACTGTAATACCAACAATGTTATCCAACAGTGACTAATTCAGCATCCAGCTACTGTTAACTCCTTGCATTAGTTTATATCCGCTTAAATCACTCTCCCCTAATAAAGTGTAATTTGTATGAAACTTAAGAACAGGTTTGTGCTTTAATTCATCACTCTACTCCAAGTTTAGTCAGACATATTGCAGTTGTGCAATAAATACTTGTTGAATTAACAAATGAGACCACAGCGAGCATCCCGTTAAACTTTTAATGGTCTGTCATTTCCTGGGGGTTAAACATGTCTCTTGAAAGCATGCAACATAAGAAAGACAGGTGCAACTTTTTATTAATAACCTACAAGTAGACTGTAGGCATTGCTGATAAAAAGAGTTTGGGGTGAGTTTATAGTAAGCACTGAGAACAGAGAACCTTTTGAAACAATCGAATGAAGAACAGCAAGCTCAAACATGGGCATGTTATCGTACGTATGGAGTCCCTTCTGTGTGTTTTGTTCAAAGAATACCCAGAAGCATATTATTTGTTTGGAATCATTTATGTCCATGCTACACAGCTAAAGGTGTAGAACAAATAAATACCATCCATTGGGCAGAAGCAGAAAGTCATGAAACCTAGCCAAGAAGAGCGTTTTTGCTTCTCTCTGATTTTCCAAACAAGAAAGTGATAAACTGACTCCAGCAAATAATCAGCAAAGTTAAGAACCATAGAACTGTCAAAAAATATGCCAGAAGAGAACATATTTGCAGTTGAAATGAAGCAAAAGGAATAACTGGGAGGTAGAAGATTTCTTCACAAATAAATTTCACACATAGTGTGTTTCCACTCTATGCAGCACCCTAAGTCCTATAAGACCACAGGCAGCTACGGATAGGCTAGCTCAAAACTGACTCATGGATAGGTTATCATTCACTGAGAAGGCTCACCATGTTCTTTTGAAGGTACTTATAGAATTTCAGATCTCATATAGGAATTTCTGACCATCAAAGTGCAGAAATGTTATTTCTTCTCATGTCAGAGTTCTCCAGAGAGAACTAATACAATGCCAATGGATGATAGGTAGATCCCATATATATGATAGACAGACTGAGAAAGCATAGTAGAAAACTAATAGATGACAATAGATATTAATAAATATAAAACAGATAAAAGATAGATGATAGATACGTAGATAACTAGTTGTTTGAGAAAGATAGATGGTTAAATTATATAAATGCCAGAGACTTAAAGATATATTAATAGATAAACATACGATATATAGATAAGGAAGACATTCATAGACCTGCCTGTTACCACTCAGTCCAGGCAGGTGAAAGACACCCATGGGCCAGAGTAAGTCCTAAAGTTCAGCCTGGGTGAAGTCATCCACAGGCCCACCCTAAATGTACAATGAAGAAGAACAAATGTATGGTGTAAGAATTGAAGAGAAAGAAAAACAGTCTAGTTCATGGGCCATGGAAAGAGACAGAACTGAAGAATCAAAAGCTGTGAAGAACGGGCTAATATGGGTGCCTTATTTGCCACCTGGAGCCAGGGTGTTGTGTGGGCTCTGGATGCTGCCAAGTGCCATGTCTGGGTCCATGGTCCTACCACAGCCAGGGTCTGTGTTAGCATCTGTGTTAGCTGGGGTGTGGTAGCACCCATGTTGCCACCAATGACCACAAAGATACCGGGGGTCTGGTTTGCCACCTGTGGCCATGCTGGTGTCTGAGGGATGTGCCATTGCTGGGGCTGTACTTATCTGTGTGACCTGCACTGCCACCAGGAACATGGTGACATCCATGGTGCATCTGCAGATGGCCATTTTGTGTCTATGGTCCTGCTGTAGCTGAGGTCTGTGTTGATGTCCATGGCCCATGTTGTCACAAGGGACCATAGGAACCAAGCATGTTGAAATGCGAGGTCTGGGCTGAGTCTGCCCCAGCCTTCACTGTCTCTGGCCTAATTGACCCTGCCCCTCACTGGACACTGCAGCAGGAAAGCTGAACCCATTCCCCTTTGGAGAATTGGCCCCTGTACTAGGGCAAGATGGTCTGACTCTTCACCATGACCATAGGAGAGCTGACTCTGCCCTTTGCCTGATGGGGGTGTTTCTAGCAGTCCAGAACAAGCAGCTCAACTACTACCTAGCACACTTCCTGGGCTTTGGGTTTGCCCACCCTCGCAACTACCCTATCTATGACCTACTGGAGCACATGAAAGGGATTGTTCTTGAAGGATATTAGCCTCTATGACAAAGGACAGGATTGTCCAAGAGGAGTTTGAGTGAGATCCAATGATGATGGTGTGTCAGAAGCCAGAAGCCATGAACCAGACTAATGACTCATTGCAATGGGTCATTTGCAGATGTGGCTGTTTGGACAAAAGATTATACTACATGACATATACGGCAGTTCCCAATGTCACTAGGACAAATAAAGTGATGTTTGAGAGGAAGGAAAGAGAAGACCAAGAGTTTTTTTTGTTTGATTTTATTTTAATTAATTTGAGGTCTTCATTTGTGGAGATACTGAAGGGATGAGGGGCTAATAGGGAGGGACTGGAAAGTAGGCAGTACTGGGGTGTACAATGTGAAATTCCCAAAGAATCAATAAGGAATTTTGTTATTTAAAAACATAGACTATCATAATGTTATCATGGAACCTACATACAGCAACTGATGGAAGCAGATACAGAAAACCACAGTAGAGCATTGGACTGAGCTCCCAAAGTCCAGTGGAAGAGAGGGAGGAGTGAGAACACAAAGAAGTCAAGACCATGATGGGGATACCCACTGAAACAGCTTGCTTGAGCTGATGAAAGCTTTCAAACTCTGGCCTGAAGTGAGGGAACCAGCACTAGGACCAACTAGGCCCTCTGAATGTGGGAGACAATTGTATGAGTGGAGCAGAGAGGGGCAACTGGCACTGAGACCAGGCTTTATCCCTACTGCTTGTACTGGCTTTGTGGAAACCATTCTCTCTGGAGGGATGCCTTGCTAAGCCTAGATTTGGAGGAGGGCCTTTTCCTGCCTCACAGCAATGTACTAGACTTTGTTGGCTCCCCATGGGAAGCCTTACCCTCTCTGAGGAGTGGATGGGTGTGGGATTGGGAGTGGGAAGGGGGAATAGTGAAGGGAGCAGAAGGAGAGGGAGTGGGAAATGGATTTGGCATATATGAGAAAAGATAGTTTTTAAAAAATAAATTAAAAATAGGTAGAAAGATAGATGAATAATAGATGATAAATAAAAGCAATTTACTAGGAAAATTGACTCACTATAGAAGGAGGCTGATAAGTCTCATACATTGCCAGCTACAGGTTACAAAACCATGGACTCTCCTATAATATGGTTCAGTCCCATTGCAAATGCCAAGGAATCTGAGAGTGTAGTGCTTACTCTAAGTTTCAAAGCCCAAGTGCTTAGCAGCCTACTGGTGCCAGTTTTGGGCCCCAAAGTTCTAATATGCAAGGGTAGGAGATAAGAGACTTGTGAGTTTCACACAAAGTCAACAGAAGTTTAGCCTTTACTTGTCTTTGCTTCCATCCTTAGTTCATCTTCTTGGATGGTGATTGTTTGCATTGAGGGTATGCATCCACTTGTAGACAATGATTTCAAGTGTCATATCCTTCCATAACCTTCCTTCAGACACACTTAAAGCCTCCCAACCACTCTATTTGAATGTCAAACTCTTGGATATTTCTGTTTTAGAAGAAAAACAATGGTCTTACAGCCTATTGGAAATGGGAATAGCTAATGCAGCATCAGCTCAATTAGCTCAGTCAAGTTGATGTTCAAAATTAGCAATCACAGTTCCAAGCTCAGCTGTTCACGATGGCTCAAGTAAATCTCCTCCTCTGTTTTTTTTCTTCATTAACCTTCTAACATTTTTTCTTTATGTACTTATTTATACTCTACCAACCTCCTTGTGTGTAGGATGAGTAAAAAAGTGATTGACAGGTACACATAGTTTTCCTAATATTCAGTCAGTTTGATTGAAGGAGTAAGAGCAAAAACAAGTTTACTTTTCCTTCTTAAAAGACCCTATATTGTAGACTAAGGGATGGAGAATAGCTCAGCTGTTAAGAGGACCATGCCATTGTTACAGAGGACCTGAGTTCAGTTCCCAGCATCTGGATTGTGCAGCTCCAGTTATAAGGGAATCTTAAAAATTCTTCCAAATTCCATAGAAACCTGAGCTAAATGTGCATTGGACACACACATATGTACATAATTAAAAATAAAAATAGATCTTTAAAAAGCACACAACATGACTAAAGGCTTTCAAAAAGACTGCTTTACATATTGAAAAGAATATGAGGTGAGAATGATGAAACCAGGAAGAAACTGATATAAAAACTGTGTATTAAAGGTGGTGATCAGGAGCTGGAAAGATAACTCAATGGTGAAGAACACTGGATACTCCTCCAGAGGATGGAGGTTTAGCTCCCAGCACCCACATGGAGGTTTACAATTTTCTGTAGCTCTAGTTCAACGGGATCCCACATCCTCTTCTGGCCTCCATTGACAACACACACATATGTTGTGCACAAACTTGCATTTAGGCCAAACAACCACACACAGAAAACAAACTTTCAAAAGGATGGTGACATCAAAGGCACTTAGATCAGTCACCAACTAAACAATAGGAAAAGATTATTGAAACCTGACTAGAATGTGAATAATTGCAATTAATTTAAATGTTATCTAAATTAAATATTTTTCCAGTTTCCTGGAAAAAAACTCAGCTTACAACAGAGGTCAAAATTGTGTCAGACCTTTAACTGGTGCTTGAGGGATAGGTTTATAGTTGTTTTGTAAAAGCCCTTTAACGACTTGAAAGTAAGCAATGTGGACACATTAGTTCATTCTAAACATCTGTTTTCTACATTTTTTAAAGCAGTAAACAGTAATGACAATAATAATGATAATATTTCATGGTCTTCTTATGGGAATGATGACTAAAGCTTCAGAGTGCAACCCACAGATCTAGTTTGGTCTAGCTTCTCAATAGAGGAGCTCCGGTTGTCTCTTTTCTACCTCTGTTTTCAACAAAAATATTCACATTTTGGTACAAAAAACCACTTCTGTGTTTATATCCTTTGTTGTTGTGTTGTGTATTATTTGTTTTTTTTTTTCAAGACAGGATTTCTCTGTAGCTTTGGAGGCTGTTCTGGAACTAGCTCTTGTAGAGCAGACTAGCCTTGAAGGCACAGAGATCTGCCTGCCTTTGCCTCCCGAGTTGCTGGATTAAAGGAGTGCACCAAAACACCCAACTCTGTGTTTATATCATCCAGCTCTTTGCTATACCATCTCATTTCTCACGTCTCATTTCTTAATGCTTAATTTTCAGAATTGTTTGCAGTATATTTTTAATGACTAAATAATTCCCAAAAGGAATTTCTATTCCATTATATCTGAGGAAGTAAATTGTCACAAGTGTCCTCCAAATTATAGCAAAACCATGTATAGATTTAGATCCTAGGACTGGAGAGAGATTTCTCAGGAACAGTAACATCCAAAGTATATCATATTTGGAAAGGAGCGTCTTTAAGACATAGGCTGCTATGAGCAAGAGTCACATTATTACATTTTGATGAGTCACAAATATGTATCAGCCAGTTTGAGAAGAAAAATAGCTTTAATTTATGAAAGAATTAATTTCATCAGAGAAGAGATGTAGACTAGGGTAGAATGTAGCATCTTGGAATACACAGAGACTCTACAGATATATTTTTTTTTTTTGGTTTTTCGAGACAAGGTTTTCTAGAAGCCTGTCCTGGAACTAGCTCTTGTAGACCAGGCTGGCCTCGAACTCAGAGATCCTCCTGCCTCTTCCTCCCGAGTGCTGGGATTAAAGGCGTTGCACCACCGCCACCCCCGGCTGACTCTACAGATATATTAAATAAAGAAAAATTGTACTATCATACAAAGCTAGGTCTATTGTTTTCTTTTCAGAGTGTAAGTCATTACCTAGTAAACCTTTTATTTATTGAGAGATTGGATATTCATAACCAAAATAATGAGATATGAATTGTGAATTCTGGTCTTATACAAATCAAATCAACTTCCTTCTCTCTAGTGATCTTGTAATTCAGGCTAGCAAGACAGTTGGTGGTTGACTTCTGATCTCCATCAGGGTTCTCATATCATGGGTTAATGATGGATGAATGAAACAGATAATGACTAGAGATAGGGAGGGGAAGTGTCTACTTCTAGTGTAATCATACTAAAGCTGAAATTATAGTAGTTTTCCATTTTCTGTAGTCTAAAGATTATTTAAGAGAGGTTAGAGATATTGTGAACTACAAACTTTTAATAACCAAACTCATCCTTATTAGCTAGATGAGAACTACAAGTTAGAAAATTTACTCCTTCTATAATGAAGAAGAAAATATGTCTATTTTAGAAAAGGGCTAATGCATTGAGTGTTGTTGATATTATATATTTTAAGTCTAAATATAAAGCATAAAGAAGAGAATATCTAGCTTAGGATAAGGAAATAAGCAGTGTCAACATTATCTCTTTTGATTTAAAGATTTATTATACTCTTTAACACTTTTAAAATTTCAAAACACTACACTCTATATGTCTAAAGTTCCCAGCATTTGAAACAGAAACATATCCCATCATGTTACTCTGGATTTTCACTCTGATAAAGATACCCCACTTTCCATCGTTCTTCATGACCCGAAGTATAGTTTATTTGAGGGTTTGTAACATTTTATTTTAAGTTCTTTATTTATAAAAAATATAGAGCCTTTTATGGTTCTAGTTGGACCGTCAGTGGATAAGAATCACTCAAATACTGGAGTTCAAAGTGCTTTACTCTACTGAATAAGAAACTAGTATCATTCAAAGAATGCTTGAAGAAACATCCAGATATATTTGGCCAAGCATATGGGAACACTTTGGTTCAGTTAACTGACAACATAAAATTAAACAGTATATAGTTTTTTTAATTTTACTTTCTTATTCTCTGAATCTTCTTCATTCATGTAATTCTATAGCTTATTTAATACTGTTATTAGGAATTTTATTAACATGATGATGTAGTATCTTAGTTTTATAAGGATATCATTTTTATTTACCTATTTTTAATTATTCCTTCCTTGGAGGTACCTATATAATTTCTGTATAGGTCTTACTGTTGGTCTTTCATTTTCAATTTTTGTCAGCATTTTTAATATGTATTAGAGGATTCACTCAAATGTTTTGCCATTAATTTGTGATAATCCTATATCCTGTCCATTCACAAGTAATTGTGGCAATGAATTACTATTGACAATCTCAGGTTGTATAAGTTGGATTTTGTGATTGGTTACACTCTATTGGTAATTTTATTGTGTTTAAATTTATTTATTTATTTAAAAAACTTGCTTTTCTCATTTTACATACCAACGCCAGTTCCCACTCCCTCCCTTCCTCCTACTCCTTCCACCTTGACCCCCACCCCACTCCCCAGACACTTCTCAAAGAGGGTAAGGCTTCCCATGGGAAGTCAGCAAAGACTAGTACATTGCTTTGAGGCAGGAATAAGGCCCTCCCCACTATGTCTAGACTAAGCAAGATATCCATCCAAAAAGAATGGCTTCCAAAAGCCAGTACAAACAAAAAGGAATAAATCCTGGTCTCAATGCCAATGGCCTCACAGTCTTCCCCAGCCATGCAGCTGTCACCACATTAAGAGGGACTGGTTTGGTCCTATGCTTGTTTCCCTGCTGTCAGCTGGAGTCAGTAGGCTCCCATTAGCTCAGGTCAAGCTGTCTCAGTTGGATGTCCCCTTGAGGGTCTTAACCCTTCACTCATATTCTCACTCTTCTCCTTCTTTGACTGGACTTTCGGAGCTCAGCCCAGTGCCTCGCTGTGGAAACTCTGCATCTGGCTTCATCAGTAGATGGGTGAAGGTTCTAGGATGACATTTAAGATAGTCTGACTGCAGGGAAAGGCCAGTTCAGGCAACATTTCCACAATTGCTTAGAGTCTATTAGTTTGGATCATCCTTGTGGATTCCTGGAAATTTCTCTAACCATTTTGAGTGAGGTAACCCAGACCCAGAAAGACAAATATGGTATTGTACTCACTCATAAGTGGATATTAGATGTTAAGCAAAGGATAATGAGCCATTAGTCCACAAACAGGGAAGCTAGACTAACAAGGAGACCCCTAAGAGAACAAACAATATAGATCCTCCTGGGAAGGGTAAATATACAAGATCTCCATAAAAATTGGGAGCATGAGGGTGGAAGGAAAAAAGGAGGTGGAAAAGGAGGAGGAAAGGGAGAGAAAAGGAAGGGAGAAGAACTTGAGGAAAGGGGCAACAGGATTACTCATGATAGAGGAGGACAGAGAGGGAGAAAAAAGGAAAGAGAATTCTTGATTGAAGGAGATATTATGAGTCTAGCAAAATCTGGAACTAGAGAAATTCTCAGCTGATAATTTAAACATGAGGCTCAGATCATAATGTTCAAGATATCCTGCAATACCAGAGTCAGTGAATGTTTATTCTACTTTGATACCTTAACATATATTCTTCTATTTTCATCATGTTGGATATAGAATCCCAGTTCTCACCTTGAAAGAAGTCAAATATAAAAAACGGGGGGCCTTGGGATTCTTGCTATTCAAGCTGTTGTTGTTTCCTTCTAATTATTACCCCATTTCAAATCTGTTTTATCACTATCACCTTTGCTGTGTTACATATAATTTTCACCTTACTTCTCCAAATTTCAACGTTTGCTTGGTTTGAGGTAAAATAGTACTCAGCATCCAAAGGCACAACATATTTTATGGAGAGTTTGAGAAAATCCCATCTTCTTTAAATCTTCATTCTTTTCTACCTTGTGGACATACCAGGTGAATGTCTCAAGATCTTCCAAAGTTATGAGAAATGACTTAGCCTAATTCTCTTTTGTTTTGCTCTTCTGTAGTATTTATCCTTTTTATTGATCCTGACTTATAATGTGGTGTTTATTCATCTGCTACCCATCTCCCAGGCCTAGGTTGTCATGTCTTATCTGCATATTTCCAACATCTTCTGTGGGGTACTTTGGCATTTCTAAGGCATTTATTCCAATTTAGCCATGATAATGGCATTTTAAATTCCCCAAAGCAATATGTATGCTCTCAATATTCCATGTGTAAATTGTTCTACTACTATTGAATGCACGATCACTAACGTAAGAAAGAGACACATGGCCCATGCTTTCAACTTTATTACATAAAGAGAGATAACCAGTCAGCAAAGAGATAGATACATTGAGGGGGTTTAGACAGTGATAACTGTTGGGGGAAGATAACATCAACAACAAAATGCAAGGATAACTAGGAAGAGGAATCTCTTTAGACAGAGAATCATAAGGTCTTCTTCTAAATAGGGTATCTAAACAAATATCCAATTTGGTGAACCATATCTCCTAATTGAAGGTTCAGCACACATACCACTCTATTGCAAAATGAATGTGATTTCCCCAAATAGCAAGAATGCCATTGTGGTTATAATTGTCAAGGGAAAACCCACTTGACAATTATACATGTAATAGCCATACATTGCAAAAAATGATAGAGAAAATGAATCAACAAATCCCTCAGGTTTTCTCATTGATGGCCTTCTGATTCTTTATAATAAGATTAAAATTTATTCCAAATTAAATTGAATAGTACCAAGTAGAAAAATTTTAAAAATAAATCTTGTCATCTTATAAAGACTAAATTATGTGAGGGAAAATTGTTTTTAGAGGAAAAAACATAGCTACTATTTAAATGGGCCATACAATAAAAATTCATGGCTTAAATTCAGTTTGTAATAGAAGCAGAAAGTGACAAGTTGTTTTAAACATACCACACCTGGTTCTTTTATAGTAATTAAAAGACAGAAAAAGAATAATGTTGAAGGGAGGGCATGGATAGAAGTCAAGGGATTTGTTTTTTCTTTTCTTTTTTAATGAAAAATAGATTATTCTCACATACAGTACATCCCAAACACATTTCCCCCATTCACTTCTTCCTCCCCCCTTTTCTCCTCTCTTCCTAGCTCCCTCTTCTTTAAATCTACCCCCTCCATTTCCTTATGAGAAATGAGAATGTTTCCAGAGAATACAGCCAGACAAGACCAAACAAGATAGAATAAGACAAGGTAAAAGCCCTCATATTAAGCCTGGGGAAAGCAAACCAATAGGAGGGACAAAGTCTTGATAGGTGCCAAAAAAGTAAAAGATACTCCCATTTTAAGAGTCTCACAAGAACACCAAGCTAATATACATAACATATAGACAGAGGACCTGGTACAGACCAAGTACAGAAGAATATCACTAGAAATTCTTTCTTTCTCTCTTTCTTTCCCTCTTTCTTTCTTTCTTTCTTTCTCTTTCTTTCTTCCTTTCTTTCTTTTCCTTCCTTCCTTCCTTCTCTCCTTCCTTCCTTCCTCCCTTCCTCCCTCCCTTCTTTCCTTCCTTGTAGTAATGAGCTGCGGGCCTGCTTATCCTCCCGCCAGGCTCCCACATGGTTAGCTTTACACCCGAAATAACAACACACAAACTGTATTCATTTAAACACTGCCTGGCCCATTAGTTCCAGCCTCTTACTCACATCTTGATTAACCCATTTCTAATAATCTATGTAGCACCATGAAGTGGTGTCTTACCGGGAAAGATTCAGCATGTCTGACCTGGTGGCTGGCTTCATGGCATCTGTCCCAGAGAGGAGAGGCATGACGTTTGCCTGAGCCATCTACCTCACTTCCTTCTTCCTGTTCTGTCTACTCCACCCACCTAAGGGCTGGCCTATTAAATGGGCCAAGGCAGTTTCTTTGTTAACGAATAAAATCAACACAAACAGAAGACTCTTCCACATCACTTCCTTCCTTCCTTTTTTTTCTGTCATTTTTTAACCAATCATGCTTGTTTCTACCCTAGGTCTCTGAAGTATCCAGTCTCTGGTTCATGGTCATCCAGGCCATGTTGGGTATGAGCTCTTTCTCTCATGGGATGGGCTGCATGTTAAACCAAATTTTGGTTGGCCACTCCCACATGTTCTGTACCACCATTATCCCAGCACATCTTACAGGCAGGATGGATTGTAATCAGAGGGGTTCCCTGCTTACTTGGTTTAGGTTTCTCTCTGTAGCCTATAGAGTACCTTTTCAAGCCAAAAAGACTAGAGCACAGGGAGGAAGGCTCCAAGCCCTCATGAGCTTTCTACCATTCTAAGAGATGATTGGAAGTGTTCCTCAGCAATGGAGCTCCACTGTCAGTTTTCAGATGACAACCTATGTCCTAGCATTAGCCTGGGTTATTTAGGGATCTCTATGGGACCTCCTAAGTCTACAAGCTCAACCAAAAGCAACTAAGACCCACCACTGGAAGCCTTTCCTGGCAAGAACAGATGGCAAATTCAGCCTCTATATCCTCCATTACTAGGAGTCCTCACTAGGGTCACTCACATAGATTCTAGGAAGTTTCCACTGCACTAGGTTTCATGCTACACACTACCCCCAATGCTCTCTGTCCCAGAATATTCTCCCTCTACCTCCTCAATTTTATCCCTCACTCTCTGCCCCAACTTTCCCCAATTTACTCTCAGAATCTATCTTACTTCCCATTCTCAGGGAGATTTAGTGCTTTATTTCAAAAGACAAAATTAAATAGCAAGATAAATGGTTCAATCTATAATTTAGAGAAATTTGACATAAAATTTAAGGCTTTACTACTAGGTGAAATAATATTAAATAATCTTGTAGTGAAATCTGCCACTATGGTTATAAATAAAATTGTATTAAAGCATAGATGAACTTCTGACTTTTATCTAGAGTCACTTTACATGCCATGGTAGTGTTACAGAGTTGCAATACAGAACATGCATCTTTAATGACTACAATATTTTCTAATTAGTCTTTTATAGAATATGTCTACTAACATAGGAAATAAGGGAAGAAAATAAAGATATTAAAGACAAGGATTAACACTAAGCTCTCTAATATTTAAATATCAGAAATGTGAAGGTGATTCATCAAATAAACCCAAGAAGCAATCAGTCAGAAAAGAAAAGCAAGACAAACACAGAGATGACCTAGGGGAAAAAAATCTTTAAGAGTCTTCAGCTACCACAAGTGTACCTAAGAGGCAATCTATACTAACTACAGTGATGACCATAGAGTTATCCCAAGATTAATTCCTGGAGACATAGATAGAAACAGCAATTATGGGATAGTAAAGACAAAGTCCAATCAGAGTGGATGCAAAAGAGGTAGCACTGTGAGGAAGTGCAGATTGCACACAGACAAGCTTTTGAGCTTTGCTATAAAGGCAAGCTTGGAAATTTGATAAGAGCAGTGAGAAGACAAGGGATCCAAAGAAGATAAACTGAAGAACATCATGGAAAGGTTTATCTGCTTGTAAGTCCATAATCAATTCTTGAATATAAAAAAGCAAGTTTTTAAACATAAAACCACATAGAAGAAAATATAAGGTAAATTTTTAAATATTGAGACAAATTACAATAGCAAGACAGCATAGCAAAACTCATGAGTTAATGCAACAGATGTTGTAAGAGGGGAGGCTATAAAGGAAGTGCTGCACTGAAAAAGAAGGAGAGTTCCGGATACTTTAAAATTCTCTGAATGTGGCCAACAGCGGGGGCTGACTGAGAAGCAAAGGACAATGGCGCTGGGCTCTGATTCTTCTGCATGGACGGGCTCTGTGGGAACCTTCTCAGCTTGGTTGATCACCTTCCTGGACCTGGGGGGAGTTGGGAGGACCTTGGACTTAGCATAGAGTGGGGAACCCTGATGGCTCCTTGGCCTTGAGAGGGAGGGAGGGGAGGGATGGGGGGAGGGAAGGGGAGGGAGGGGGGAGAAGGAGGGGAGGGAAGGGGGAGGAGGAGCAGAGGGAGGGGGGAGGAGGAGGGAAGGAGATGGAAATTTTTAAATATAAAAAAAAATAAACCATGAGAAAAAAAAATAAAAGGTATCAGAGACCAGGAAAAAAAAAAAGAAGATGGGAGATTGGAGTGGGCAGGAAGTGGAGAGTGGTCTGAGAAGAGTTCTGGGGAGAAAGAAAGGCAGAGTATTCAAAATATATTGTACACATGTATAAAATTTTCAAAAAGCTAATAGTAGACTTTGAAAAAATAAAGGAAATGTGTCTCTTCAGGGAAAAAAAAATTCTACCTGAAAAATCCAGAAAAAGAACAGGCTAAATAAAGAACATGCTAAGTCCAAAGTTAAGAGGAAGTAAATGAGAAATGTCATAATAAAAATAAATCAGAGGATAGGAAAACCATGGAAAAATAAGTTAAGAGGTTGTCTTTAAAAATTGAAATCAAAACCGTCTTAGCTAGACAAAGGGGAAAAACATAAATAAAATTACAGTAAAAGAAGAGATATTACAAGAGATACCCCAGATAATAAGCATGTTCATGAGGGACTACTATGAACAATTTTATACCAAGGAATGAGCAGCCTAGAGGAAATGGCCAACTTTCTTTCTTTCAATCTGTGATATTTGAATAAGAAGGAAGTAGAAGCATGGAGTGAAAAATTAGCAAATGACTAAGAAACTGATCTAAGACATTCCAGCAAAGGCAAGGTCATGATCACATGACCTGTACAGCTGAATTCTAGAAACTATTCTAGGGAGAATTAAATTCAATCTTGCTGAACTCTTCCAAAACGTAAAAGTAAAAAGAATAGTTCCAAATATACTGCTTGAGGCCAATGCCACCTTAATGCCTAAGCCAGATGAATACAAGAAAAATAAAAACTACAGGCCAAGCACTCTGATAATAATTGATGCAGAAAGCTTCAATAAAATATCAGCCAACTGAATTTGACAACAATACGAAAGATTGTACAACATAACCAAATTGAATTTCTACTTGGCATATCAGTCTATTCTAGCATATGAAGATCAATCAGCAAGATTTTTCACAGGAACAAAATGCAATATTAAGACCACATGAGCAACTCAATTGACACAGATACAAAAGCATTAAACAAGTGCAGTATTCTTCCTTGGTTAGAAGAAATTATCAATAATGCAGATATAAAAATTAGTTTCCTAAACACAATAATATCAATTTATAAAAAGTACACAGTTTACATTATAATCAATTATGAAAAACTAAAAGTGTGTATACTAAGGTCCAGTTTAAAACAAGAACCCTATCTTCAATAATACCACACTTTCCCCCACATAGTTCTGGAAGTGCTAGGCAGAATGATTGGACAAAAAATAAATGAAATCATTTATACTGGAAAGAATAATAAATTAGTAAAATTATGTCCACCTTGAAGTAACATAATTATGTAAATATTCGCACCTGGAAGGATATCCTATAAAACCTGCTATACATTCAGTACACTCTCATGAAACAAAATCAACATACAATTATCATAGACTTCAAAACTGTGGTTCTGGGGTTTAAACACTGAGCCCCACATAGACTAAACATTAATTCTGCTACTGAGTGTGCATCATCCCCAATTATTAATATGTCCATATATGAACAATTATCAACCTAAAGGGATATCAACAAATAATCCCATTAATAATTACTTCAAAAATACTAACAAAGCAAAAATAAACTTTATCCAAGAGGGTAAAAGATCTTTGTATTTAAAAATCATAAATTATTCATTGATGAAAGGTTTTGTGAAAGACACATGTAATTAGGGACATATCATTTGCCATGCAACAAAAGAAATATTTTTAAATCTTCCTAATTTTGATATTTCAAAATTTAAATTTTAATGTTTAATCAAAGTAGAACAATATTTTTTACCTCCTCCCTTTTCTTACTCCAGCCCTGCCCAATTGCCCTCTCTTGAGCAATTTCTTCGTCAATGTTTTTTAGCTGTAAAGAGACATCATGACCATAGCAATTTTTATAAAGGAAGGTATTTAGTTGGGGCTTGTTTACAGTTTCAAAGGTTTAGTCAATGAACATCATGTCAGGTAAGGCAGCACACAGGCAGACTTGGTGCTAGAGAAGGAGCTGAGAGTTCTACATTTGGTTCAACAGGAAACAGGAAGAAAGAGACACCGGGTCCGTCCCTTTGGGGCTTTTGAAACCTCAAACTCACCACTAGTGACACATTTCCTCCAACAAGTCCTCACCTACTTACTGATCCCTCCAAGTCTCTGATGACAAAGCATTCAAATCTCTGAACCTATGGTGTTCATCCTTATTCTAACCAGCGTAAAAATTCCCATGCTTCCTACTCTCAAGTTAATACCTTATATTGGTTGTTCACATACCATGGTGGTTTGAATAAGGATGAGTACCATAAGTTCATATATTTGAATGCTTGGTTCCCAGTTATTGCACTGTTTAGGAAAGATTGGGAGGTATGGTCCTTCTGGAGTATGAGGTGGGCTCTGAGGCACAGTGGCTCTTTGCTCTCTCTATGCTTGTAACTCTATGCTTGTGTACTCAAAATTACCTCTCCAGCACTATGCCTACCTGCCTGCTGTCATGCACCCTGCCAAGACGATCATAAACTAAGCCTCTGAAACTATAAGCAGCTCCCAATTAAATATCTTCTTTTATAAGTTCACTTGCCAGGGCATTTCATCATAGCAATAGTAAATTAAGACACATACATACATATACTTATATATGTATGTGACAATAATAATCCAGGAACACTTTTAAAAGTCTGGGATAACCAGAGTTATATGTTGTCCTAGTTCAATCACTATCAAAACCCCAAAGAGTGTAGTGAAGTTTGATTAATATAAACAAAACACATGTGAAGTTCCCAAAGAACTTCCAAACTATGCTTTTTTCTCAATCAGTAGACATTTTAAAGGTATATTTTAAATTTAAAAAATATAATTTTGATATTTCTTTCAGGATTTTATGCGATATATTCTGATCATATTCACGTCTCCTCATGTCCACTTCCACTTCCCTACTCTCAACTTTGTATCTTTATGGACTACCACATTGACTCCAATTGGTACTGTCCATATACTTCTGGGTGTGAGACAATCTACTAGAGCATAGTCAACCTGTCAGAAGTCACAGCCTTGGTGAAAATTGGATCACTCTTCTGAAAGCCAACAACTGCTCCTTGCTCTACTGTTAGAAGTGGAAGCTCACTAAACCCTTTCTCCTCCATGTTAAGGTGTCGACAGAATTGATCTTTTTCAGACAACCATAGTTGCTCTGAGTTCATGTGTATAGAGGCACCATAGCATCCAGAATACCCTGTTTTGTTCCAGTCCTTTTCAACCTCTGGTTCTTATAAGCTATCAGTCCCTTCTTCCATGGTGGTCCCTTGATGAAGGACTCTCATTGGTTACATCTTAGCTCAGTTCTAGTCATATTGCCTTCCAGAGTTTCTCCTACAGGGATTTTAATGCAGAGGGAAGAAGGAAGTGAGGTAGATGGCTCAGGCAATTGCCCTGCCTCTCCTCTCTGGGACAGTCGCCATGAAGCCAGCCACCAGGTCAGACATGCTGAATCTTTCCCAGTAAGCCACCCCTCACGGTGCTAGACAGATTATGAAAGATGGGTTAATCACGATGTGAGAATTAGATAATAAGAGGCTGGAACTAATGGGCCAGGCAGTGTTTAAATGAATACAGTTTGTGTGTTGTTATTTGGGGTTTTAAGCTAGCCAGGCAGGAGCCAGGCAGGAAAAAAAGCAGACCTGCTCATCCCCTCACTACAAAATGGCTCCCATATGGATAACTGAATCCACAGAAAGCTTGGGAAAGAATAGAGTAAAACATGTTTTCTTGGTAGCAGCAATTTCTCAGGTCTGGCTCTGCTTGAAAGAGGCAAGCAAGCGCTCTCATCTAAGAGAGGTTTCCTGACTCAGCCTTTGCTGCAAAACCCTGCAGTTCTTTCAAGAGGTCCTGCCATGAAACACTTAAATGGTGTTGATGAAAAGCTGAACGCATGTTTTTCGGTTTTCAGCCCATAGCAGGAAAAAAAGCTGTGCTGTTTTAAAATGCTGGCTCTGGGCTGTCCTGCCAGGACAAACTCTGACTCATTCAAGCAGGCCGTCTGACTATGGAGTTTTTGATTGTTGTTTAACACTGTTGCAGCTTGCTTGCTGGCAGGGACCTTGAACTGCCACAGAGTTGTGGTGATAAACATTGCTACAGTCGGTACCTCCGCCATGAGGCTGGAAAGCTAAGGAATAGGCTGGATCTAGCTGTCAATGTCACGGCTTTGGTTTTACCAATATTGTTTGGTAAATTAAAGACTCATGTGGTCACAAAAAGAGAGATATACAGTAAAAGAAAGATTCAAAGTGGAAGGAAACGTCAAAATGGTTTACAATGTGTTGAAAATATATGTAGGCTAAAGGTTAAAGTTCTTAAAAGTAAAAAAGATAGAAAGAGTAGTTGGGTGTGTTAGTACACACCTTTAATCCCAAAACTTGTGAGGCAGAGGTAGATTGACCTCTGTGACTTCAAGGTGTGGTAGCACACACCTTTAATCCCAATGCCTGGGAGGCAGAGACAGACAGATCTCTAAGAGATCAAGGACAGCCTGGTCTACAGGGTTATTCCAGGACAAAGATATAGAGAACTTCTCTCTAAATAAATAAATAAATAAATAATAAATAAATAAATAAATAAATGAATGAATAAAAGTAAAAATAAACAAAATAGAGGTTAAAATAAAGCTGTACAAAGATGGAAAATACACAGAGAATCTTGATACTGTATGCTATTATGCTCTCTTTGAATTGTTTGAATGCTGAGGAGGGAACAACAGCTGCTAAAAGATATTTGTTTACAAATGCTGTTGAACTAATCCAAGATAGATATTTTGAAAATACCTTGACTTCAGAATTTGGATTTAAGGATATGATACTTTGGAAAAGAGATTCTTCTTTTGTTTTTACAGCAGATGAGACCCTGTGGATTGCTTCTATCCCAATATGGTATGATAGACCATGCCCTCCTGAAAGGTTGCTGTGAACAACTTCAGAAAATTACTTCACTCAACTGCCATCTGAGATGAAGCTGGCACACAGGTTACACCATGAGAGATCTGATTAACAGCGCCCCCATTCAGCAGGAAGCAGTTTGGAGAGAAATAACTGTGCCCATGTTACCAAATATTTTTTATAAATGTTCTTTTACATTTAAACGGGGAAATGATATAGATATGAATAATTTACATTGGTATCAATTTTACTCTATTAATATAAATTTAAGGTCAATTTTGTTATATGTATATGTATTTCTGATATTGATTAAGGTATTGTGATTGTGCAGTTCATTTAAGAATGTAATATATAATTAGGAAATATAGGTTAAGAGATAATCATCTAAAATAGTCAAGTTTATAGTCATGTTAGTTAGATTTTCTAGATATATAGAGATATATTTCAGTTAGATAGGCATTCCTAATATCTTTCAAAGACTACAGAATATGGCATTTAATGTTTTAATAACTTAGGACTTTTCATGACAATGAGACATGTCTGCTCCTGGCAGTATCAAGCTACTTCAAGAGGAAGATGGGCATCGAAGAGGCTCCTTATGGAGTTTGATAGCCATTTGGGCAAGAAACTGCTCTTGCATAAACTGGACAGAAAGAACCCTCAGAGAGAGGACTGCTGAACATGCCTAAAGGTGAGATGATCTTTCGAGGTTCCTGATTCATGAAAGTTTCTGCAAGACATTCTACAAGACACAGCAGAAAGTGACTGAACTGTCTTTGAAATTTCCTGTTTCATGGAAATGTCTCTGGATACTATGGGCCTGAAGGCTGAAGATGGATGCCCCAACAGTATAAAAGAACTTTGGGTGACTGTCCAGACAGCAAGATGTCTCTGTCATTTCAAGAGTTTGGCAGTTGCTTATTTCTTGTTTACTTAGGTAATATTATATCCTTCTGGAGTCTTTGATGGAGTTGAAGAATAGATAGATAGTTATAGTTGTTTTCCTTTGTCATGATAAAAGATAAAATAGTTATAAATATTGTAACTGTAATTCTTACTTGATAACTGTTTGGTTATATGAAATTTTACTATGTTAAAGTTAAAGCCTTTCTTTTTTGTTTAAACAGAAAAAGGGGAAATGATGAAGGACTCTCATTGGTTAATAAAGAAACTTCCTTGGCTTTTTGATAGGGCAGGATTTAGATAGGTGGAGCAGACAGAATAGAATGCTGGACAGGAGGGAAGTTAGTCAGATGCCTGAAGCAGTTGCCATGACTCTCCTTTCCGAGATGGACGCAGGTTAGAATCTTCCTGATAAGCCACCCCTCGTGGTGCTACACAGATTATTAGAAATGGGTTAATCAAGATGTGAGAATTAGACAATAAGAGGCTATAACTAATGGGCCAGGCAGTGTTTAAATGAATACAGTTTGTGTGTTGTTATTTTGAGTTTTAAGCTAGCCGTGCGGAAGCCAGGCAGGACAAAAATCAGGCCTGCTCGTCCCATCACTACAGTCCCTGAGCCTTGGGGATGGGGCACTCTAGTTGTCCTACTTGTGGCTGAGCTCTTCATCATTTAATCTCTATGCTTTGAGCAGTTGTGACCGTGTACTGCAAAGAGAAAATTTCCTGATGAGGTCAAAGAGCTGCACTAATATAGAGGTAGACAGAAATAAATTTAGAAAGCAATATTATATCATAAAATTGAACAGAGATTATGGCTGACACGAAATTCAATGAAATCTTCGAATGATTTTTGTGAAACACTTTGCAGCTACAATGGCCTTTATAGATGTCCCTGGCAGAAGGGAGGATGTCAAGGCTTTGGATGCACTCATTGATCAATTATTGAATGAATGCTGCCCCAGAAGGAAGTCCCTGCAGTGAGATGGCTCAGTGTCACCAAGGTAGTCCCTGTAGCAGCCTTGTAATACTGAGCTGTCTGCCAATATCTGTTCAAGCAATAGAAAGGGTCTTTAATTCTAAAATAGGAACACAGGTATCATGTACTAGAAGTCACTTCAGAAAAAAATTTTAAAAGGGACTCCTTGCTCTCCTTTGTCATTCTTTTTAGTGTTTCTCCCAGATGGCCCTGACCCTGTGTGAAATGCTTGCCTTTACTTAGAGAGTACATGTCACTCTTCTCTTTCTGTCACCTTAACCAAAACCAGAAGGAAAGTCACAGAGATTTTGATAGTGTAGCTTGACTTCTTTTTTTTTTTATCAAAAGACAAGCTTTTACTTAAATAAAGGGATATTTTGGTACATGGGTATTTTCTAAATGCTTCTGATCCTCCTCCGTAAAAATTTAGCACAGAGATTAATACAATATGGAGCCAATGGCTAATTCTCCTGCCCTTTGGTAATGAGGCTGTATTTAAAACTGAATTAAGGAAACATAGTTTTCATAATGAACACTTTATCATCATTAAGAGCATCTATTATGCTCCTATTATCTAAGAAACATCTTTTACTTGTGGCCTTTTTAATACCAGTTGGAAATTTCAAAGTAAAGGCTAGCCAACATCTCAGCAAAGAGATACAATCTATGAACAATTTGAATAACATTGGCTGTCTCTCTTTGTATGGAAGGAGACTTAGAACCTCAACAAATAAGATCTTACATTGAACAAAACAGGTCTTGTCACCATTTCTATCCCTTATTTCTATTCTGGTTATGAACTCAAGATAGATATAAGCTTCTTCTTCAGGAGGGTTCTCAGTTCTGTTTCCCTAGCTACATGTGCTACCCCTCATCTGGGAGCTGGAGAGATTGCTCAGATGTTAAGAGTTCTTATTTCTATTGAAGAGACCCCAAATGTTTTCCAGCTCCCATGCCAGGCATCTAACAATCACCTGTAAGTCCAGCTCCAGGAGACATTAGATCTCTTCTACTGCAGGCATCTGCACTCATATGCGCAAACCCACATACTAAAGCACCCATATCCACATAATTGAAAATAAAATGTAAAACCTTTTGAAAAGATACTCTTCTGCTTGCTAAATGCATGAAGACAATTTTCTGTTCATCTCTTTTAATACTTTTAAAATATTTTTACAAGTGTTTAATCTAAGGCTCTGGAAGCTTGGGAGAATTTTCTGAGGTCTTTTCCAGTAGGCTATGGAGCCAATGTCACATCTGGCTGAATCCAGAACTTTCTCCATGGACATGCCTCATGAAGAGAATTCAAATGCTAAAACCCTTCAAATATCCACTATTCCTATTATGTTTTGAATTATGGCTGGGTGGTGGTGGCGCACGCCTTTAATCCCAGCACTCGGGAGGCAGAGGCAGGCAGATCTCTGAGTTCGAGGCCAGCCTGGTCTACAAGAGCTAGATCCAGGACAGGCTCTAGAAACTACAGGGAAACCCTGCCTCGAAAAACCAAAAAATAAAAAAAATAAAAAAATAAATGAATTATGTGCCCCCTTCTACTAAAATATGATATGGTGAAGTCCTAATCTCTAGAACCTCCGAGTGTAAATTTGTTAAGAAATGGGATTGCTTCTCAATCATAGTTAGGAACAACTCAAACTGGAAATGAATCTTTAACACAAAAAGATTAAGGTTTTCAAAGGAGCAGCAGGATTTAGACTCAGCTGAAGTGTAAGGGTATGTGAATCAGAGGGACGTTCAAATTTTATATGCTACCATAAACCAAAAAGAAAAAATTAGAGTCCACCAAGCTGGAATTGTTAAGAAAACTTTCCTGAGAGCCTTGTAATAGAATGTGACCTTTCTCAAACCTTGATACTTATAATCACCAATCTATGAAAAGATAACGTCTCTGGTAAGCCACGATCATGAAATGGCACTTTGCTGACACCACTTCACTACCTTTTATGTATATATGGAGTGAATACATTATGCCAGACACTGAGGACAGGAAGAACTTCAATGCACTCTAGTGCTTACGCTAAGGGTGCTGTTCCTCCATAGGCTTTGTATGTATTGTATTGTGAGGCTCATAATGACTCCATGAGATAGGAACAACAGTGTGCCCATTTCACAGATTAGAAATTAAGTCACAGATAAAGGAAGTGACTTTTTTAAGTTCAAGCACTGACCAGTATTAGAAGCAGAAGATAAACCAGCATACACTGGTCCCAGGGTTCACTGGCTTAATGACTGAGGTTTCCTGTCTTAAGAGGAAATAGTTCCTGCTTTAAGAGTAATACAACTTATTAAGGAAGCTAAAACATTAAAGAAAGTACTTTATATGTGAATGAGCATAATGGTGTAAATGGTTGTAAGCTATCAGAAGGAAATTAAACAACATTAGGAGAGAGCCTGAGGATCAGGTTCCCTGGAGAAGAGACACTTATACTGATACTTGATGAGGCAGTAACATTTCTTCAAGGCAAGAGAGGAGATAAGACTTTTATGGAAAGGAAATAGCATATACAAGTTCTTATAGTAGATTCAAACCAGACATTTCCCCCTTCTTTATTCTTCAAATTTAACTACCCAGTTCATTAAGCCCATTTCTAAATGTCTATAAATCTCCCTGCTTGTCTAGGGCCATTTCTAAGCAGCAGTATTGTCTCCTTGCTGCTTTCTTCAGACATAATGACAACAATACCTAAAGTTACAATTTATATGAACATTTCCCTCCATCTCTTCCTCCTTCCCTCTCCCCTCGACTACCTCCCTCCGCCCCCCCCCCCATCTATCTGTGTGTGTGCATGTCTGTTCCTCTCCATCTCATTCTCTCCCTCAATCCTCTCCCATCTGTGTATGTAACAGGAGGGGCTGCTTGTGAGGGTTTCTGTCCTGCCCGGTTCCCACAGTCGTTAGGTCCCAAAGAAAATCACACAGAGGTCTCCATAAGTTATAAACTGATTGGCCCATTAGCTCAGGCTTCTTGTTAATTCTTATAATTTACATTAACCCATTATTCTTATCTATGTTAGCCACATGGCTCGGTACCTTTTTCAGTGAGGTAGGCCACATCCTGCTTCTTCAGTGTCTGTACAGGACTGGAGAGGACCTTCCTTCTTCCCAGAATACTTCCATTCTCCTTGCCCCGCCTCTACTTCCTGTCTGGTGGTCCTGTCTATACTTCCTGCCTGGCTACTGACCAATCAGCATTTATTTAAAACTCAATTGACAGAATACAGAATTGTCCCATACCGTGTGTGTGTGTGTGTGTGTGTGTGTGTGTGTGTGTACGTGCATGTGTGTCTGCTCCCCCACCTCATTCTCTCCCAAATTTCTTCCACAGGATGTCCTGACACCCAACATGGAATCTCAAGCACTTGCAATGATACTCTGGACTTAGAGGCCTCTGACTGTCTGGCATCCTTCCTTCCGCTCTGATCATAAAAATCCATACTTCCTGCCATTGCCTTCAGAAAAGAGTTCCCTAGAAAACTTCTAGAAAAAGTGATCAAATTCTAGACTTTGCTATGCAACCCACAGGGATGAGCTTGCAACCAACTGTTAATCTTTCATAATTCTGTCTTTTTAGATCTCACTGATCACCTAAAATACTCATTTGAAAAATTGAGAGTCCATCAGAATCAACACTAGAGCTGGTCAAACACAAATTTTGGAGACCTTTTAGAGATTCTGAATCCATATGTCTTGCAGAGACTAAGAATGTGTATTCAAGACATGTGCCAACAGGAGACAACTTCCTGAACAGAACACCAACAGTGCAGGAACTAAAACAAAAGATTAATAAATTGGAATTCATGAAACCATAAAGCTTCTGTAAGGTAAAGGATACTGTCAAAAGGCCAAAACAGCCTACATAATGGGAAAAGTTCTTCACCAATCTCACATCTGACAAAGGGCTGAACTCTAAAATATATAAAGAACTCAAGAAACTGGATATCAAAAAAAACAAATAATCCAGTTAAAACTGGGTGCTAATCTAAACAGAGAATTCTCAACAGAGGAATCTCAAATGGCTAAGAAACACTTAATTAAATGTTCAACATTCTTAGCCATCAGGGAAATATAAATCAAAACTACTCAGATTCTGGCTTACTCCTGTCAGAATGGCTAAGTTCAAAAAGACAGGTGAAAGCTCATGCTGGAGAGGATACTGTTAAAAAGGAAACACTCTTCTATACTGCAAGCTTGTACAGCCACTTTAGATATCAATATTGTAGTTTCTCAGAAAATTGGGAATCAAACTACCTCAAGTTTAAGCTGTTACATTCCTGGCCATATACACAACAGAGCCTGTACCATACCCAAAGGACACTTGTTTAACTATGTTCACCATAGCTTTTTTTGTAATAACTAGAACATGGAAACAACCTAGATGTCCCTCAACCAAGGAATAGATAAAGAAAATATAGTACCCCAGAATCTGGAAACAACCTAGATGTCCCTCAATGGAGGAACAAATCAAAAAAATGTGGTACATTTACATAATAGGGTATTTCTCATCTATTAAAAACAATGACATCATGAAATTTGCCAGCAAATGGATGGAACAAAAA
This sequence comes from Arvicola amphibius, assembly GCF_903992535.2. Classification (NCBI taxonomy): domain Eukaryota; kingdom Metazoa; phylum Chordata; class Mammalia; order Rodentia; family Cricetidae; genus Arvicola; species Arvicola amphibius. The sequence continues at coordinate 81,154,321 of NC_052052.2, read as the reverse complement.
GAGATCATCCTGAGTGAGGCAATCTAGACTCAGAAAGACAAACATGGTATTTCCTCACTTATAGGTGGATATTAGCCATAAAGTAAGTGATAACCATGTTTCAGACCCAAAGAAGCTAATTAACAAGGAAGGCTCAAGGGGGAATACATGAATTTCGCTGTGAAGGAGAAATAGAATAGAAATCCCAGGTGGATGGGTATAGGGGTCTATTGAAAGGTCATGGGAAGAGGGGGATCAGGTTAGGGGAGGACAGAGGGAGAGAGTCCTGGGAAGGACAATTGGAATCAGGGACATCTCTGGGGATGAACTGGAAACTCAGTGTAATGAAAACTCCCACAATTCTATGAGGGTGACCCTAGTTAAGACTCACAGAAATAGAATATATTGAGCCTGAACCAGCAATCTCTTATACTAGACAATACTTCCAGTAGAGGAATATGGACGGACCCAAACCAATCACATAACTTTTGACCTACAATATGCTCTGACTAAAGATACATATGCTAGAATAAAAGTGGCATAAAAACTATGGGAGTGGTCAACCAATGACTGGTCCAGCTTGAGACACATGCCATGAGAGGGACCCCAACCCTGACATTATACTGAGGGTCAGACCCAGAGAATAGACTGCACAGAGACCTAGGAAAGAACCAAACATGACTGGCAAAATATGTCAATGAAACAAATCCTAGTGATATTCTGCTATACTCATTGATCATTGCCTAGCCCAACTGCCATCAGAGAAGCTACATTCATCAGCTGAAGAAATCAGATGCAGAGACCCATAGCCAAACATTAGGCAGACCTTGGAATAATCTTGTGAAAGATAGGGAGCAAGGATTATTGGAGCTATAGGGGTCAGGTCATGGACACTACAAGAAAATCCCAAGAATCAACTAATCTGGGCTGATAGGGGCTCACAGAGCCTGGACCACCAACCAGAGAGCTTGCATGGGACTGACCTAGGCCCTCTGTACATATGTTACAGTTGCTTAGTTTAGTCTTTTTGTGGGATTCCTACAGAGGGAGCAAGGCCTGTCTGTTACCTCCTACTGGGTTGCTGTGTCGAGCCTTAATAAGAAATGAGGTGCCTTGTCTTACAGCAACCCAGTATACCATGACTGGGTAATATATATTGGAGGTCTACCCTCTGCTGAAGAGAAAGGAGGAGGAGTGAATGTGTTAAGGGATAGAAAAAAGATTGGAAAGATGGACTGAGAGGAGAGGAGGGAAGGAATATAAGATGTGATATTGCTGGAAAAAATAAATTCATTAATTGAAACAATAATGTGGCAAAATGACAATGGCACTAACATCGAAAATCAAGTATAGGCCAGATTCGGACATGGGGGTTTATATATTCCCAATAGAAAGCAAAAAAAGTCTTTCCATCATTTGTAATCTATAGTTAAAGAGATGTGTGGAACTACAGCCCAAACTTCTCAACCTCTGGCAACTTAGTAAAGAGTCTGTTCAAGGAAGGATACAACGTGAAAAAACAAAGGGGAAAATAGAAATAAACAAGGAGACATTGGGAAGCATGATTTGAGTACCTGGATCCAATGATATCCAAAGCTAGCATTACTGTTTTAAAAATACTAACAATTGCCAAACTTGGTACTCATTATTACCCTTACCAACTTTACAATGCACATTTTCTTATTCAAATGAGATTTAAGCATTTTTTGCATTCATGATAATAAATATATGGCCTTTAACACCTTGTTAGATCAACTCTGTGTCTGTTCCTCTCTGTTCTTTTTTTCATTTTATATAATATATATTTTCTTTTTTTATTATTAAAACTTTCTGCCTCCTCCCACCTCCCATTTACCTCCCCCCCTCCACTCTCCCTCTCCCTCCTGTCCGAAGAGCAGTAAGGGTTCCTTGCCCTGTGAGAAGTCCAAGGGCCTCCCCCCTCCATCCAGCTCTAAGAAGGTGAGCATCCAAACAGGCTTGCCCCCCCCCCCCCCCCCCCCCGCCAAAGCCAGTATATGTAGTAGGATCAAAATCCAGTGCCATTGTCCTTGGCTTCTCAGCAGCCCTCATTGTCCGCCATGCTCAGGGAGTCCGGTTTTATCCCGTGCTTTTTCAGTCACAGTTCAGCCGGCCTTGGTGAGCTCCCAATAGATCAGCCCCACCATCTTGGTGGGTGGGTAAACCCCTCGCGGTACTGACTTCCTTGCTCATGATCTCCCTCCTCTTGTTCCTCATTTGGACCTTGGGAGCTCAGTCTGGTGCTCCAGTGTGTTCCTCTCTGTTCTATTGGAGTTCGCAGGCTTGGGAAAGATTGAAAAGAACCGGCAATCACTACTGGGGCTTGCACCTCTCCCTGGGCATTTTCCCCTCTGTGTGCTCATCCTCAAAGCCTCCCACCCTTCCAATACTTCGTACATCTCTAGCTCTCAATATTGCTTAGCTTACATTTATATGTTTAAGAATATTGTAATTATCAAAAAAGCATGATAAATTTGACCTATATTATATAATCATGATCTCACAAATATATAAGGAGTTATTTAATGTATATCTTTTCTATCAAAATGTCAATTGTTCCAGTATGGATATTAAATCTTATTTTAAACTTAATTATAAAAAATAAGTGAGTTGAATTTCACCAAATCAAAACTTTGACATATGAAACATCTACTGTCAACCATAAAAAGGCAATACAAAATGGGAGGAAATATGTGCAAACAATGTACTTCAGTAGTACTAGATGTGCTACTCTGGGATTAGTAGTTAATATACATAAAGAGCTTCTACAACTCTAAATAGAACAGCAATGAAGCTAGGACACTGTTCACTGTTCACAACTATTGGGATATAAAACCAAAACCTCAGTGAAATATTTAGTATCAATTACATGGCTATTTCAAAATGGGAAAGTAGTAAACAGAATGTGAAGATAATGGAAGACTTGTGCACTGTTGGCAAGAATACAAAATGGCAGAACTGCTGTAAAAATAATAGACAGTTCTAAAAAATCTTGAATATAGGATTGCTTTATGAACCAGCAACTCAACTTTATACTTAAAAGAACCAAGGTCAGACACTGGAAGAGACATAAATTTACCTATGTAGGTAAACTCAAGACAGCCAAAGAATGGAAGCAATTACCTTACACAGCATTAGTGGACAATCAGAAACTCTTACACAGAATAAATGGAATGCAATGTCATTAAAAGAGAAGTAACTTCTGAGTCATAGAACAAGTGGATATACCAGAAGGCATTATGCTAAGTAATGTAGCCCCAAAGGGAAGATCTTGTATATTTCTACTTATATGAAATACCTGAAATAGTTGAACTTAAAGAGATGAATAGTAGAATAGTACTTTATAGGCCACAGAGAGGAAGTAATATAATTTAAAGGCTGCAGAAAGTTCTTTGGGAAAGCTGAAATCTATCCAGAGATGGTCAGTGGCAGACAGTTACATAAAAATTGAAATTTATTTAATATCACCTAATTGTACAATTAAAATTATTATAATACATTTTTATGCCATATGTATGTCACTACCAAAAGAATAGTCAATCACACACTCCTCTATAATAGTTTCCCTGTTGCTGCTCAATAAATACTATTAAATAAATAGTGAATAAATAAAAAATCAATCAACAAAATTATTTTTAAAAGATGATAATCAGAACTTGAATATTGACTCAGAAGGAAAGTCACTCCAAATTTTAAAACTTCCAAATAAGTTATAAAGTCATACACAACACAGACAGAGATAGAGGTAGACAGACAAAAGAGAGAGGGGTGAATATGTAACCAAACATACCACCAGAAAAGAAGCTTGTGGCTTCAGTCCATTAATTGTGGTTATTTCTGGGGTAGAATTATGGTTGATGGACTTTGAGTTTCTCTTTTATATACTTTGGTTCTAGCAGAATGTCTTAAAATGAGCATACATTACTTCTTATATTAATAAGCAATCGATAGCTATATTTTCATTTTGGAGAAAGCAGATATGGAGCCTAAAATGTAGTGTGCAACTTTTGATGTGGTCTGGCTAACGCAGATTAGAGATGGATATCATTTACGAAGCCTAGAATATCGAGCTTCTAATTTAAGGTGAATGCATCATATGCCAATCTCCCGACTAGGCATTTTTGAGCAGTGGGTTAATTATGGAAAGGTAATTACTCCCACTACCTGACAACCCACTATGTTTATTCTGTGGGGAGAGAGGAATAGAGCATGATTTTCGATACAAAATAAAGAATTAGAAGGGTGGAGCTTTAAAAGACTAAGCTTAGAAGTAACCTTTTGTGGTTTGACTATTTTAACTGTCCCTCATCCATCCCACATATTGCTCACAAGTTTGTCTAACAAGGAAACCCGACCCAGGAAAATCAGGCCTCAGATGGAAAGTGAGAGGTGACATTCAGCTAGAAGGAAGCATGTTATTGCTAGTGAATCATATCCAGTGGAAGCTAAGGGAAACTTGTGTCATCTTTTGCTTTTTCTTTGTCACTATGGGGCATGAAGTTCACCTGGAAGTCAAGGATGAGACTCTAAAGCCCATTGTGGGGGAAAATATTGGGCAAACACAGCAGTTTCTTCAGTTGTGCCATGAGTCTTAATGAATGGAAAGAGACTAGTCTATGAAAACAGGCTTGTCTGTAGTTTGCTTGGGAAAAGGGTATGGGGAGGGAAGGTTATCACCAGGAAGTCAAGTACACAGTTCTAGTTTCCCATCTCTGTAGACTGGCTATGTAGCTTTAGTAAAATTAGTTCAAACACTTGCTTCCTCTGTGAACTGAGTAGACTTTTCTCAAGATTTCTCATGCTCATTAGTTCAGAGACAACTACTAAATTATTCTTCATCTTCCGTATAAGAATTGGCCATACTAGCCTATAGTCACACAACACACATACATGAAAGAGAGAGGGGGGGGAGGGAGGGAGGGAGGGAGAGAGAGAGGGAGGGAGGAAGGGAGGGAGAGAGAGAGAGAGAGAGAGAGAGAGAGAGAGAGAGAGAGAGAGAGAGAGAGAGAGCATGGGGGTAATTTAGCATGAGCAAAAACTGCTTTCCCACCCCCTTGGCATATGCGTTACGCCAGTCCTTTGTGAAAAGTGTTTGTAATTCCTGATGCTCTGAGGTACCCTAGCATAGGGCTTTCCTTTCAGAAGCACCTGCCTGAGCCACAGCACATACTTGATGTGCATTTCTGAAAATGTGGGAGTTTTCAAAGTATTCTCAAGCACTTGTCTAAGGGAAAAAGCAAGAGGAAATGAGCAAGTCCTGCTGGTTAATATTTGAACATACACAATTATTAGGAAGACCTGCTGGGAATGTGGGTTGGGAGAATTTGTTTACCTCAAACAATGTGTTTCTAAGTCATGGGGATTTGCCTTCCTCCATATTTCCTGTGTACACTTCTATTCAATACCCTGCTGTTTTCACCAAAGACCTCCACCAGTCCCATCACAACACCTTCATAAGAGGTTTCTCCCTCATTCATCAGTCCAATATTTGTTGCTACTGATGCCTTGTTTTGCTTTTGAATCATCCATGACTTCTTACTTCCTACTATTTGATCTTGTCATACAGTCCTTCTCATCTTGTTTCAAGTCACAGACTGCTTAATATCCAAATGATTTTTGATTTTAATTGTTTTCTCTTTTGTCATATTCTTTAACAAGTTGTGGGTAATATCATCTCCATGAAATGTTCCTGTAAGAGTATCAACTGCTGTTGAGTTCATCTTCTAGTCATTTGAATCCTAGTCCACTTGGCTGTTTCTCTTCATGGAGACATTCTGTCTCTCACCTGCTAGAGACAGCAGCGTGCTATGCCCAGACTGGAAAAGTTGATATAGGACCCAGAAATGTTTATGTTTCTCATCCTACAGGAAGATCTATTTAACATGTTTTTAGTGAGTGCCAAGAACTGTGTTACTTGGGGTTCTCATTAAAAGCAAAATTCTAAGTCCTCCTCTTCCTTCATCTTATTCAACCACATCAGCCACATTACTGTTCCATGAACATATGGGGGCATGTTCCCTCCTTGTTTTGTGTTTTCTCTTCCTATCTCAAATAGTCTTTCTCTTAATCCCAGCCTGCCGCGTCCTTTACCTCATTTGGAGGTTTGCTTTAATCCTGCTTCTAATGCCGGAACACTTCTGAGAACATAAGACACAGTTACAACCTCATACCCCTACTAATCTGTTCTATCCTGTTTTATTTTTCTTATTCCATGTTTTTATTTATTTTATGATTCTTCCACAAGAATGTTAGCTGTGCTGTTGGTTACTGTACCCTTATACCTAGGAAACATGTAACTACAAGGAACTTCTGCTAATTGGGACTTAACTAGATGACAATTAAGAAGGATATGACAATTAAGAATATGACAATTAAGTAACTAGATACAGTGCTATGGTCTTTCCTATTTTGTTTCCTTTGGACCACTGAGGATATGGCAGGCTGCATGCCCCATAGAAGTGAGCTAGAAGAGCAACAGAGGCAACTCACTCATACCAGCAGTGCTAGGGACGATGTGTTGGAGGAGTGAGAATATGAGCAAAGTGATCAAGACCATGATGGGGACACACACTGTAACAATCTACCTGAGCTAATAGGAACTCACCAACTCCAGCAGGACTGGAAAAAATAAGCATAGGATCAAACTAGTTCCTCTAAATGTGGTTGATAGTTGCATGATTGGGGCAGTCTGAGGGGTCACTGGAATTGGCAAGAGGATTTATCCCTACTGTTTGGACTGGCTTTGGGGGATTCTATTCTCATTAGATGGATACGTAGTTCAGCCTACATATAGTGGGGGGGGGGGGGGTAGACCTTCTCCAAAGCAAAGTGCTTACCCTTTCTGAGAAATGGATGGGGGGTGGGATTAGGGATAAGTGGAGGGGATGGGAGGAGAGGAGGGAGTGGGAACTTGGATTGGGTATGTATAATGAAAGAAAAAGATTGCTTGTTTTCCTTTTTAATAAAATAAAAAGTAAAAAAGAAAAGAAATCATCAAAGATTGTCTGAAGACACAAGTGGCATGATTTTGTAATTCTGATTTGTGCACCTCTTATTTTTACCATTCACATATTAAATCCTTGAAGACTGGGTACACAGCCCATTTGCCATTTTGTTGCCACTACCTTCTGGCCTACCATTTCTGATACAGGATCTGAAGGAAAGCAGTTGGGAGAAAATGCTTGGTGGGTGAATGAATAGGTGCTGAAGCAATATATAAGCCCATAGTTCCTTCCCACAATAAGTGTTACAAATGCCAGTGATGATTTGGCTGCTAGATAATTGTGTTTTCTTGTTATCCATTTGGCTGGCACTGTAGGAGGGATTTCAAGGTCATTCACTTCTTGATGTATGTGTGATAAAAGCAGGCGTCTGCCCATGAGAAGCAGTTCTCCATAAAGCTATTCTGAGAAAAACAGGTCCAGTAAGCTGAGCTCACTCCCATTACTGGAGATGTCTCCAAATTTATTACTGGAAGTGGTATTAAAAGGAGTGTTGATAAAACCTGGTTTTGGTTTGTTAGTGGTGATTTGGAAGCATGATGCCATCTAAGACAGTGAAACCATGTTGTTCCAATCTGCCTAGTGGGAGACTCAATTCATGCTGCATTTCAAGAGACTCCATACAGATGATAATTTTTCAGAGAAATAAATAAGGAAACCAAATTCTAGAAAGGAAATTGATTTAAGTCACACAGCTTCATCCAGATGGAAGCCTAAACTAAAACCTACACCTGTATTTTGTGTTTCTGTTACTTAAAGCTTCCATTTCAAAGTGTGCTCACATTTGTAACAAAGGAAGTTAGAGGACAGAGGTCTATGTATTTTGCGTGTCAGTCTCATATAACATAAAATGCAGTCTTTTTTTCCAGTGAATGGATTCTAATTACATGATACTTGGAGTAAATTTCTCCCTACTGCTAAATATAGTATGCATCTCAGTCAAAGGGCAGAAGGCCACCATTTTCTATATGGTGCATGCATACAAGCACACACACACACATGTAAACACACACTCTCACACACACACACCACATACATTTTTAAATCCCACAAGAAAAGGAAATCTGAATACCAAAAGAGTTCAGAATGTCAGAATCCTGTCCTCACAAAGGACAAATATCAAGGTCCTTAATTCTAGATTACCATTTGATGAAAACTGATTGTTTTTTGCTTACTAGCAATTTTAAGACTTAGAGTCCCTTCAAGTTTCTGGGTTTTATGCTAATGTATACTGATAAAGCAATTTCAATGTAACTAATAAAGCAATTCCTTCAGAGTTAGGTAAAGACATGGTTCCTAACAAGAGGTTAGAATAAAGGCAATGAAAGTTCAGGAAAACAAACAAATTCAGAGAAAGATTTAGTGGCCCTGTGATACACCTATCACTTTGTGTTTCCATCTATTCAGCAAGCATTAGATACTAACCTGAAATTCGCATCAAGGCCTAGGAATTCAAAGTTGAAAAAGACCAACACAAAGCCTTGGCTCTATCTGTATGGTGCTTTGGACATGTGGTTTAGAAGTTACACAATTAGAAAAAAAAAGTTTGACTCATGTCTACAAGGACTATGGAATTATGAGAAGTGACAGGATTGTGATTCAGGGTAGTACGGATGCTCAAAGGTCATGACTGAGTCCTCAGATTTCCAGTCTGGACACATCATTTTAAATGGCCCCAAAGTGTGTTTGAGGTTACTTGTCTAGTCAAGGTCAGAAGTGAGAATGTAAGTTCCCCTAAAGCATGGATTGTTCTGATTCATTTATGTCTCATCAAGAATGAGCTGGACTTGACAATGAATGGACACATAACACATACATGCTTCACTTCTGGAAAATCCAAGTTAGAAATCACACAGGACAGGAGAAAATTAGTAGATGCTTGTTGGGTTTTTGTTTGATTGCTTCTTTTATAACTTGGATACTTCTCCACAAACCAGCTTGAGCTTCTTAGGCAGTATAGAGTCAGTATTCTACAATGGTAAGTCATCATGCATAAACACTGTGTTTCTTATGATGTGATCACACATGCTAGTTGTCATTGGCAAAATCAATTCACAGTCTGTCCACATCCAAAATCAAAGGCTATAGATTTGAAATTTGAGCTATAAATGGAAGATGTCACATTATAATCAGTGACCATACTGTATGTCATATTTGCATTTTCTCTTGTGTGATAAAACATCTTGATTTAAGCAACATAAGGAAAAATAGTTTATTTTGTTCACAATTTCAGGTTTCAGTCCATCATTGTACAGAAGTCCAGGGGGATAAAAAGTTTAAGCAGCTAATCATATTATCTTCCCCATAGAGACAAGAGTGACAATGAATCATATATTATCATGCTCAGTTCGCTTACTTCACTCATAAAGAATACACTGCACAGTGAATTGTGTCATCAATAATCAGTTGATGTTCCCGCCACAGTTATCATAATTTTGATAATTTCCCATGCATGTGACCATAGGCCAATCTGATCTAGAAATCCTTCTCTAAAACTCTCTTTACAAATGAGACTAGTTTATGTCAAGTTGACAATTAAACTAGCCATTAGGGCACATGTTTTACACTGTTGTTAGGAATTATGCTGGTTTAGTAAAGTAGTGGTTGTGGATTCTCCTCCAGCAACCTTGACTCACTAGCAAGCTAGATTCCCAGTACCAGACATGGTTTCCTTCTTGTTGATTAGATATTCCATTCAATTAGAGATCTTTTGATTACTGATAAATTATTAGTGTTCAAATATGAGCTGAACAACTATGGCAGCAATGAATATTCTAAACTCTATGGAGAAAAACCTGAGAGGCCTTAACCCAACTAAAAGAACTACAGACACATAAACAAAGCTGGAAACAGAATTGCTGGTCTTCCTACCAATTGGGAAGCACCAATTGTTTGTCCAAGGGGAAACAGCTCTGAAAACATACATATAAGTAGATTTATACAGACTTAATAAGGTTATATTTTAGATTAGATATATAGATATAAATATATTCTGGAATTTAAGTATATGTGAGGTTTTATATATTTAGGAATATTGATTGATTGATCTATCTAGCTAAGGTCAGAACTGAGAATATAATTTCCCTTAAAATATGGATTGTCCTGATTTATTTCTGTCTTATCAGAAATTAGCTAGCCTTGACACTTGATGGACACATACATCCTGCACTGTTGGAAATGCAAAGTTACAAAGCACACAAAGCAGCAGAATATGCGGCTATATAGTAGCGTCAGAATACCAAGGCAAGCACAACTAATCCCATAGTAAGGCACATCTGTGTGACCCCCTCAAGCATCTGTTGTCTTCATAACTGTGGCAGCAATAAATGATCTGCACTAATCTCACAAATTGATGGGAACTAGACTGATATTTTGGATATAAAAATGCCTTGGAAATCGGCAGATGAGAAGTATTACCACCAATCAAATTCTAGGACAAACTAGGCCATCCCCACATGTTTTTCTTGCTGTTCTTACCCACAATAATCTCTTGAGTCTGTATTTCACCAGAACGTGGAGGCTAAACCACATATCTTAATACTTGCTGCTCTGTGTACATTTTCAGTTGACATATTCAACAGTGATTAAACCTGAGAGTGAGAGTGCCCAAGTTGCTGCAGGTCTGAGTAAACCCAAAAGAGACCATCAAAATAAATACACTTCCCCCAACATGGCTGGCCAATAAAAATTACGAATGATTGAATAAAACAGTGTCCTTAGGCTTAAGGTTTTAGAGGGTTTTTAAAACTACTTTTGGACTTTTTATTAGAAGATATTATTAAATCATTAAGCAATATAGGGTGTTCACATTAAATATTTAGGTATAAACACATTGGATTCGGTGTCATTCATATGAATGAAAAAAGGATAAAAGCCTACTTAAATCCTTTGTGTATAAATACAAGGAAAAGTGTACAATTTTTAAATGAAACTGAGTTATTTAAAACTAGTATTCATTTCTCTTCATTGCTAGAACAAGAAGGAGCAGGAATCTAGGAAAGCACCCTCCCTCATCTCTGATGCTCACAAATCCCCATAGTGAGTTACTTATGTAGGCCCTGCGTGATCGGGATAATCCGCATCGAATGAAGCTCTCAGTCCACAATCTCTGATCATCTACAGTTCTCTAGATGTAAGTTCAGTGCTGCAATTGGGTGGGAGTACCACCTCAACTCTGCCTTTTATTTCATGCACACTTGCTAAGGCATGGTGAGCATAAATAAAGCATGACCTTACAAGGTAACCTAAACCTAGTCAAAGAGAGGTAAGTGTGGCTTTAAAAGAAGTTGCCATACCGTTTCATGTTCACTGAGATATTTTGGAAAGCAAAATTACCATTAATAAGATTAAATGAAAGATGCAATATTTAAAATAAATGTTTACCATTTGACAGACTGCTGTTTATCACATTGATAGGCCTATACAATCATTCTATGTCATAGCCTAGTTATAAAATTAAAGTGTTTTAAATGGTTTAAGTTGATATATATATGTACATATATACACACATATATACGTATATATGAAAATAGTTTAAATATATTATTTTTAAAAGAGGCAATAATTTTTATCAATAACTTGAATCTAGCTATTAAAATGGCTTTCTCAGCCATTGTTTTGTGTCATTTGTTGTAGTTGTTGCTGTTCTCAATATGGTGGTGTTGGTTTTCATTAGATTATTCTCAACCTTTCTTAAAATTCTATGGTATCATCCAGGAATTAAAAACCATTAACAGCCGGGCGGTGGTGTCGCACGCCTTTAATCCCAGCACTCGGGAGGCAGAGACAGACGGATCTCTGTGAGTTCGAGACCAGCCTGGTCTACAAGAGCTAGTTCCAGGACAGGCTCCAAAAGCCACAGAGAAACCCTGTCTCGAAAAACCAAAAAAAAAAAAAACCAAAAAAACAAAAAAAAACAAAAAAAACTGTTAACACCTTCAGCTGCCTTTATATGGTAGACTGCAGTGTGAGAAAATGTTTGCTGCACGTGTTTCAGTACCTATGAAGCTCAGAGTGAACTCATGCCAAGTACACCAAACATCAACCTTATTTTTTAAACATTAAATTCTTAAAATATTTGGATCCAAATATTTTTTATAACTACCATTGTCCTTCAATTAAACCAAGTGGCTTTTCCAACACTATTTTATATAACAAAAGGTCAAGTACAGATTATAAATTTATCCTGCCTATAATTACTATATTATATAATTACTATATAATTACTATAATTACTATTACTATACTATAAATACTATAAATACTATTACTAGTAATTATATTGTTACTGTTCTCTCATGTCCAGATGCTCTAGAATGACATAAAATATAATTCTCTTTAGCACTCCCATCTAGACATCTTCACTCAACTGTTTTCACAATATTTCCTTCAAATATAATTTGTATTCATTACTTTTCTCCTCTTGTGATAAGATGCCTACCCCAACAGCTTAAGAGAGAGAGGATATATTTTGGCTCATGGTGTCATCAGGTTACAGTCCATCATGGTGGAAAAGGCTAAGTAGCAGAAGAGCATGGCTTCCTCAGGTGGTGGCAACCCAGAGAGCACAGAACAACATCAAAGGTAAGTACAACATTCAAGGCCCACTCTGGCTGTTTGAGTCACCTACCAAAGTTCCAAAATAGTGCCACCAGCTGGAGACTAAATGCTCAAGCAAGTGAGCAGACAAATAACACTGCACATTTGAACTGATGCTATAAGATCCAATCCAATTCGTAAGTTCTATTTACTTACAAAATCCTAAAGAATTTTCCTGATATAGGAGGATTAATTAACAAACTAAATTTCTTGTCAAATAATTATATAATGCAGTCACAAACTGACATCAAATCACCGTAGCAAAGGCATTTATAACACCCTGTGGAAAGACTGTCAGACATTTATTTCCTAATCACACTTAGTGCATAGCTATTTATCACTGACCTACTGGCCACTCTCTCCTCTTCTGGGTGGTGACATTTCTGTGGAATGTTTCTGTAGTACACCATTTAGACAATGAAGGTGACATGGTTTGATTTTTTTTATAATACCTCAAGACACAGAAAAGAATAGGCATTTCCTAACCATTTTTGTCAATAAATTGACTCCAAAGGTAATGCTGTGGTTATATGTGTTTTATATGCAGAGAGGGTGCAGAGGATAATTACCATTCATTTTGACTTCTACAATAAAGAAGATGGCAGGTGCATATATCTTGTACTCACCATGAGGTCACAGTGAAATCTATCAGGCAATCGTGAGCCTTCTACCCTGTCACAGCTAATTTAAACTCAGGTAGACAGTAGATTGGATGGACCAGAAAAACAATTTGTCCAAAGCAAAATGAGCTATGTGATCATGTAATTTTCAGATGTTTCCTTCTTGTCAATCATAGCCAAATACATACATGATTTCTGACTCAAAGAGTCTACTTGAAAACATTTTACTTGATCAGCTTTCCATAGGTAAAGGGAAAATTAATATTAGTACAAGTATCAGGAACTATAAAATTGTTGCATGCAAATCCAAAGGCAAACCACCATTTTCATATTTTATAATCATGAAGATGTTTTCAGATGAGAAGAGGATCTTCCCTCAATTCCTTGTACAAGCACATAGTCAAGGCATCCAAGAATGCAGATCTTCGGCTTCTTCCAGTGTTAATGTGATGTTTGTTGTGTTTGGGCGGTGTTGCTTTCAATGATGTTTAAAATCCTTCAATGGCTGCCTTTGTGTATTAGTGACAATGTCCTTTGCTTTACAGAAGCTGCTCAGCTTCAGGAGGTCCCATTTATTCAATGTTGCCCTTAATGTCTGTGCAGCTGGGGTTAGGCGTAGGAAATGGTTCCCTGTGCCCATTTGTTGTAGAGTACTTCCCACTTTCTCCTCTATCAAGCTCAATGTGTTCAGATTAATATTGAGGTCTTTAATCCATTTGGACTTGAGTTTTGTGCATGGTGATAGATATGGATCTACTTTCATTCTTCTACAGGTTGATATCCAGTTATGCCAGCACCATTTGTTGAAGATGCCCTATTTCTTCCATTATGTACTTTTGGCTCCTTTATCAAAAATCAGGTGTTCATAGGTTTGTGGTTTAAGATCAGGGTCTTCTATACGATTCCATTGATCAACTTCTCTGTTTTTATGCCAATACCAAGCTGTTTTCAATACTGTAGCTCTGTAATAGAGTTTGAAGTCAGAGATGGTAATGCCTCCAGAAGTACCTTTATTGTATAAGATTTTTTTGGCTATCCTGGGTTTCTTGTTTTTCCATATAAAGTTGATTATTGTCCTCTCAATCTCTGTGAAGAATTTTAATGGGACCTTGATTGGAATTTCATTGAATCTATAGATTGCTTTTGGTAGAATTGCCATTTTTACTATGTTGATCCTCCCAATCCACGAGCAGGGGAGATCCTTCCATTTTCTGGAATCCTCTTCAATTTCTTTCTTCAAAGACTTAAAGTTCCTGATGAGGAGCAGAAGGAGAGAGAACATGAGAAAGAAAGTCAGGAACATGAGGGGTGCGTTCACTCATGGAGACAGTGGGACAGAACTAATGGGAGATCACCAACTCCAGTTGGAATGGGACTGATGGATCATGCGACCAAACCCGTCTCTCTGAATGTGGCCAACAGCGGGGGCTGACTGAGAAGCAAAGGACAATGGTGCTGGGCTCTGATTCTTCTGCATGGACGGGCTCTGTGGGAGCCTTCTAAGCTTGGTCGATCACCTTCCTGGACCTGGGGGGAGTTGGGAGGACCTTGGTCTTAACATAGAGTAGGGAACCCTGATGGCTCCTTGGCCTGGAGAGGGAGGGAGGGGAGGTATGGGCGGAGGGGAGGGGAGGGAAGGGGGAGGAGGAGGGGAGGGAAGGGGGAGGAGGAAGGGAGGGAAGTGGGAGGAGGAGGGGAGGGAAGGGGGAGGAGGAGGGGAGGAGATGGAAATTTTTAAATATTAAAAAATAAACCATGAAAAAAAATAAAATCCTTCAATGGATGACCCACTGTCCTGAGACTGAGATTCAAGATTGTCATCTTTTTACTCACTGCCCAGCATGACCTAACGCACACCTATTACAGCACCTTAATCATCCTCGGGCTTCTGATTTATGTGACCCGATTCATCTGTTCTTCATTGATTAAAGATATTTAACAGAATTACTCTAAACCCATATGGCTTTACATATGTTGTTTTCTCTTCTTAAAACATCTTAGTCATGCCTTTTACTCATTCAACAAATATAATTTCGCTATCTGTGAAGTTTCAGAGTTTGATCACATCATATTAAGGGACCTCTGCATCATCAAGTGTAGAACAGGACTCAAAACGTAATGATTTTATGATTTTATGATTTGAGGTTTAAAATGAGAGAACGGGGGACTCTTGCCTCTCTGAAGAATAATCATGGAGTGCAGGGAACAGCATCTCATGTAGGGAAAGGTGGTCTCAGGGTGTCTTCCCTTCTCCTTCTACTCTTTGCAACTGCCGTTTCTGTCTTAAGAACAGGAGTACAAACAAGAGAAGGCAAAAGAGATTCTGACTTTAGACCATTTGATTGGCTCCACATTCCTGATAACCATCTCAGTAAGATATCAAGATGTTTCAACAGAAAATTTCAAAGACACAGCACAGCCATAAATGTCAAGATTAATGGCAGAAATCTTATCTATTTTCAAAAATGAATCCTTTTGGAAGACTTCCTTCATAACCAAGCTCACTCCAGGAAGTTGAGCCCACCTGCCCACCTGCCCACCTTTTTGTTTACTATAGTTTTGGATTTGGCTTGTTTTGAGTAGGCTGGCTTACCTAATACTCACTGATAGTCTGAGCAGACCTCAAAACTCACAACAGTCCTCTGCCTCACCCTCCTTAGTGCCAGGATGACCAGCATACAAAACCATGGTTTGCCTTTGTATCTGTGTGATTTATAGCATTCATATTCACCATTCCATTAGTGTGGGTTTATCTCTATTCTGGATATAAAGTCAGTCATTCGTGACTCCTTCTGATATTCTTATATACTACAGCATACTATTACACATTTGAAACAAAATACGGGGACTGGTTCACTTTGGAAGCAGTGAGTAACTTTTTAAGTGTCTGTTGATTTAATACCAAATTTTAATTTTTTATTTGTGTGTTTTAGCTTCATAGTTTTCATGTAATTGCTTACAAATACAGAGTTCTTTCTTCTATGTGGACGCCACTGGCTAGCATTTTCCCGTCAGCTTTTAGTGACACCAGTCAAAAAAATATCTGTTTTATTTAGTACTTTTCCTCCAAATTTCCTGGAATAGCAGCCTTTTCTCAGGATATAACACACACACACACACACACACACACACACACACACACAGACACACACACACCACCACCACCACCACCATCAATAGCACGCATTTCTCAGAGGCATATGAGTCTAGGACCTCCTTATGTAGGTATCAATATCTCTAGTTCATACTATATACCTTGATTTTTAAACCCTTCCTTTGCATTTAATTCTTAATAACTATGTGTAGATTTGTTTACCTACTGGTGTAGGAGGCCCTTCTGTATTTGTGTTGCTTTCATTGGTTATTAAAGAAACTGCCTTGGCCTAGTTGATAAAGCAGAACTTAGATAGGTGGGAAGACAGAACAGAATTCTGGGAGGAAGAATGCAGAGACAGGCAGACGCCATGGTTCTCCTGCCAGAGACAGAAGCTCCTTAGACTCATGCTGGTAAACCACAGTCAAGTGGCGATACACATTAATGGAAATGGGTTAAATTAATATGTGAGAGTTAGCCAATAAGAGACTAGAACTAATGGGCCAGGCAGTAATTTAATTAATATAATTTATGTGTGGTTATTTCGTGGCTAAGCTAGCCAGGTGGTGGGACACAGCCTGCTCACCTCATACTATAACCTACTTTCATGTCATCTGTTCCACCATCTCTAGGCTTCCTAGTGGCATGCAAGGTTATATTAATTGCCATTATTGCTTGGTGCTTATCATTGCATTAGACATCCATTTGGTGTTCCACATATACTAATAGAATATATGAACTCCCATGTGTTTTATAAAACCCACGACTTCTTTGAAGCCCTTTTACAATCATTCAAGTCCTAGATGGGGAGAGGCCTTTCCTATACTGCCCACAAAACTCTGAGTCATAAATAAGGAATTAACACTTTGTGGTAAAACTCTGGGAATTCTCTGCTAATATTCTGATGTGTTATTCATTATCTACCCCAGGTCAGACCCCTGTGCCACATCCACTTTGCTTTCAGTGTGGGAGCAAAGTTAACAGGCGTCCTTAGCATGACTTTGAGCAAGGACTTCTCAGGAGACACTCAGAGGGGATCTCAAATGCCCACTTGGGCAAGCCACCTTCCATCAGAGCAGGCATGAAGTGCGGGCTCTGAAAGGGGAAACCTGCCCTTTGTCACAGCTGAAAGCACTGCTCTGGGTATTTAAAGCAAGCCCTCTTTAAAAAATTAATGACCTGAAAGGGGAGAGAGAAGCTGCCGATGTAATGTGGAAAGAGGAGCTGGAATACCACAGCCCTGGTCCCTCTCCAGTCGATGTCATCATCAGTGTAGATAATTCATGTCCTAACATAGTTAAAAGGGCTGGAGCACAATTTCAGTATAAGTCAAAAAAGTTTGTGGTCACAGCACTTAGAGGAAGGATTTTTTATTATATTTATTTCTCTGCTGTGTGTGCTTCTGTCTGTCTGTCTGTCTGTCTGTGATTACCACAGGACACTTGTTGAGGTCAAATGACATCTGCAAGAGTTAGTTCTTTTCCTCCACTGTTGGGGCCCCAGGAATTAAACATGAGTTATCAGAATTGGAGGCCAAGACCTCCTTCTAACCACTGAGCATCTTTTTGTATTACATTAATGCACAAACTAAAGTTATCTGAAAGAAGAGACCCTTATTGAAAAAACACCTTCATAAGATCTGCCTGTATAGAATTTCCTTAACTAATGATTGATTGGAGAGAGCTAAGCACACTGTGAGTATTCTTGGGTTTTGTAAGAAAGCAGGCTGAGCAAGCCAGGAGAAGTCAGCCAGGAAGCAGCACCCTCCATGGCATCTACACCAGCTCCTGCCTCCAGGTTCCTGCCTTGATTGAGTTCCTCCCTTGATTTCCTGGGAGCATAAGCTGAAATAAACTCTTTCCTTCCCAAGTTGTCTTGGTCATGGTATTTCAGTGCAGCAATAGTAACCCTAAACACTGGCTCAAGGATGTTTTTTTTAAACCAATTATATTTGTTTTGAGCTAAGTTTGCATATATACGTAATGCAAACTGATCATTTCGCCTTTTCTACTCCTGGATCACCCTTGTGCACCCACCCCCTAATTCATAAATCTCTCTCTCTCAGTTTCATGTGTATTCATTTTGTTGTGTGGGTCACTGAGCTCATCAAGGGTTGTGTGTTCATGGTTTTGAAGCTCTCTGTTGGAGCCTGGTGGCATCCATGAAAATTACACAACCAGTTATAGCTCCTCCCCACCTGCAATCTATTAATAGCCAATAGTTCAACAGGAAAGGGCAGGGCCAATAGACTCCAGCCTCCTTTCATAACTAATTGTTGGCAGGTGGTCCTGTCAACATTTTTTTCCCGGTGGCCCAGTCCAGTTCTGTGGCTTGCTGACCGCATTTGTTATATGGAGTGTAGGGGATCAGTTTCCAGCTGTTCACCCTATCTTCTGTTTCTTATCTACCCACTATCTCTTTCCCAATGTTGTCTAAGCCTTAGAGGTGGAGGTAGGCAATGTCTCACCTAGGGATGGACTCAGAATTACCACATATTCCCAGTATCTTGTGCAATCATTTGTCTCTGAATTTACCATTGTTTCCTGAAGATTTCCTGAAAAGACATTCTTCTCTGAGTAAAGCTGAGAATGGCTTTTGTCTATATGCATAAGCATAGATATTTAGAAAAAGCTTGGCATTGTGTTAATTTATTTAAATAACCATAATAAGTGCTACACATAGGCCTCTCACCTCCCCAGGACTAGGTTGTTGGTAGTTTTTTGTTTGTTTGCCTTTGTTTTCTTTCCCACTCATGGGTCTTCCCTAAATCTGTGGAATGGACATGAAAGCCACTCAGAGGGAAGCTGGATATGTCAACAACAATTAAATCACTGTTGGACAGGTAGATACATTATGCCTGGCAGCTCAGCCTCTACTCAATATGATTAACATCTGGAAAAGAAGGTGATGGCTTTTCTCTCACAACAGCCTCTACACTCTCCCTGCTTAGCCTATCCAGCATTCTTTATGGTTGATGTCCCAGGAAGGCTTGCTCTTTTCTGAGGGGAGGTGGAGGAGGGTGGGAGGAGAGCCTGGGGCAAGAGAGAGAGATGAAGCTGTTGTTGGGATGTAATATGTGCAAGAAGAATAACAATTCAAGGTTACTAAAAGAAGGAGTGAATGGAGGTACCGTGTTATTAGAATTAATGGGATGGTACTGTTAACCCCAAAGCACTCTTGTCTTAATTAGGGTTTCTATTGCTGTAATAAAACATCATCCCCAACAGCCACTGGGAGATGAAATGATTTACTTCAGTTTATAGCTTGTAGTTCATCAGCCAGAGAAGTCAGGGCAGGAACTCAAAGTAGAAACCTGGAGGTAGAAACCGATACAAAGGCCATGGAGGAGTGCTGCTTACTGCCTTGCTCACCATAGCTTGCATGACTTTCTTTCTTATATACCACCAGGATTTCTTACACAGGGATAGCATCACACACAACAGCAGGAGCCCTTCCATGCCAAAGCATTAAGAAAATGTCCTGTATGCTTGCTCATAGGCTAATTTGGTGGGACATTTTCTCAACTGATGTTCTTGCTTCATAAATGATACTTGCTTGTGTCAAGTTGGCATAAAACTAGCCAACACTGCATACCATCCTTCTTCAAGTATTCTTTGCTTACTTCAAGTATGCTCTAAGGCTTTCTTAGCCCCAAAATAGCAAATGACATGTGTATAAGTCTATGAATCAGTTATCTTAACTGAATGCTATCAAATGCTGTGGTCCAAAACAGTAAATGCCATTCTTTTCTAGCATATCTTTGCCTCAGGTATCTCCACTCATCTCCTATTATCCTACAGAATCCTTCTAATGATTTTATTTTCTTATTAGCATATTTATTATACTCTGAAACATTCTCCATAACCAGTTTGGTTGGGGAAAGCCCACAAGGTCACAAATCCACACACACACACACACACACACACACACACACACACACACACACACCAAAACCAAACAAAACCCTGTAGGGAGCTGAATAAATCAGGAAAAATAAGAGAGGTTGTTCCCTTCAGGAAATAAAACACCAATGGATTGTTCAGTGTCTATTGATCAGCCCTTAAGACATACATACAAGTAACATTATATGGAATCAACAGGTTGTATTTAGGAATATATATATCTATAAACAAATGCATATATGCATGCAATAAAAATTAATGATAAAGAAGCCCATGATTTGGAGGGACAAGGAAAATTGGGGAAATAATGTAATTAAATTACAATCTCAGAACTAGTCAACAACAGCAACAATAACAAACTATTAAGTGATTTGTGTGTGTGTGTGTGTGCTTTTCTTGCCTAGACACCAAACCAATTGCCATTACTTGTTGAAGAAAGGTCCTGAATAGACTAACAAGTCTTATATGGAACAACAATGACATGCCTTTCCTATTTTCCTTATAAACATCTGAGGTTTCTATTTTCTTCAGCCTCACTCTTTAGATTTTTCCAGAACAAAACAGTACCCTTTCTGTCTCTGAGCTCTTACACTTACCATTTCTCCCATGTGAAATTCCCATATCTTTATTCAAAAGTGGTTAATTCTAATTTAAATTTAGTTCTCAATTTAAGAGTTACAATACCAGTGAAATCTTCTCTGAACCCATGCTCTCATTAGGTATTTGCCTGAACAAAGATGCAAGCACACATACACATCCTTTTATGTAATACTCCTGAACCTCACTTGCACATAGTAGACCATTTCTCAGTTATTAACAAGCAATAACTTGGGTTATAGCTAACAGGTTAATCAGATGTGGGGGCTGCATTGGAAGTAGTGGTATTCTTGTGGGCATTGCTTATTCCTAGAGATTTGGAGAAAAGACATGCTCAGAAAATACTTATTATATGAATGAAATAAAATTAATCTCAGCTTTAATGAGTCTGGAAAGCAAAGGAATGAGTTCAGTATTGGGGAAATTCAGTACAACACCTGTAATACCCATAATGTGATAATACTATTGAGGATAATGTTAATGATGAGCCTTACTATGTATTAGGCACTGAGATGAGATGTTTCTGTTCTCCTCTCAAAAACAATAGGGAAATTGAGTATCAGAATGGTTACATTTTGTGTTTTTCTCGCAACCAGGAAATGCCGGGACTTGAATTTCAAACAATAACCACTCAATTCCATAAGCTTTTGGTTTTACAGTTGACCAGAGTGTCTCTGGGATTAAATCAACAGCATGAGGAGTAACATCCCCAAATCATGATTGAGATGACAGAAAGAGCCATGGAAGAGGACATTTTCAGAAGAGGACTAATGACCTGGAGCCAATATTCTCACTTCCTGATGGAGCAAACTGATATTGTTTAACTTTCCTTGCATCTGGGATAAGGTGGGGGGGGGGATATGATCAAAATATATTTTATACATTTTTAAACAAAACATTTTGAAAAGTAACTTACAAACTAAAAGGTTTCCTTATGGCATTTTCATATTTTTTTATTTCCTGTCTTTTCTAGCCGTCACTCCTCCCATTTTCAGGTCTTCCCTTTCCCTCTGGAGCTTCCCCTCATGTTCCCTCTTCCAATACCGCCTGTGTTCTATTCTCTCCACCTCTCATCTTAGAGTTTCTTTCTTTAAGTTTCATGGGCTAGAGTTGGGTTGTCTGGCTTTTAACTACTTATTTAAAATTTAGTAGTTAAAATCTACATGAAAGAGAGAATATGTTGTTGTTTTTTCTGAGTCTAGTTGCCTTGATTATATAATGTTTTTTTCAGTTCATCCATTTTCTTGCATATTTCATAGCTTAATTTTCTCATGGCTGAATAATTTCCATTATGTATATAAGCTGTTTTTCCATTCATCAGTTGTTGGACATCTAAGCTAAATCCATTTCCTCGCCATTGCAAATAGAGCATATATGAATAACTATTTCTGTAGGGAGATATATGTATATATAGAGATATCTATATAGATATATATGTGTGTGTATATACATATATATGTGTGTGTATAGATATATGTGCACATATATGTATATATATGTGTATATATAGATATCTATATATATGTATAAACATACATATATATACATAAAGGATATATCCAGGGGTGGCATAGCTTGATCATATGATTGTCCAAGTTGTAGCTCTTTGAGGAAGTCCTACACTGGCTTCCATGATGGCTCTACAGGCTTCATTCTCACTGTGAGTGGATAACAGTTTTTATTTTCCCATGTCCTGGCCATTTTGCAAGTTATTTATTTATTTGTTTGTTTGTTTATTAGTGATAGTCATTCTGATTGGGTTGAGATGGAATCTCAACATTGTTTTAATTTGCCTTTCTCTTACGGCTATGAGTGGCAAACACTTAACTAAATGTTTCCTTGACAGTAAAAACTGAGTTATGATGGTGCACCAATGAATAAAAATACTAAAGCACAGGTTGTAAGTTGTAAGAAAGACACAGTTGTCTTTTCAGGCTCTTGTCAAACAATGAGCAGAGAAAAGTTGAAAAGACGTGAAACTTTGATGGAATTTTGTGCCATTCCCAACAGTTTCCCTGAACTCCCTCACTCAGCCTTGGTAATGTTTTTCTGTAGAACTAAAGCCTTTAAGAAATAAAGTGTTTTGTTTTCCTTGTTTTCCTTGTTAGCTATCTGAAAGGGAGCTTGACGTGTGCATGTTCTCAATTGTCACTGAAAATCAAACAGAGTTCTGTGAGGACATTTAATGAATGAAGTTTAGGACAGCACGGTTCTAAAGAAAGGATTTGCTTAGCAAATAAATAGCATTGATATCACTGGAAAGAATGTTCAAACACTGTAAGAGAACAAGCTATTCTCAAGCACTTTCCATCCCAACCACTGATAAACTTGTTACAAATCACTCCTTTTTATTTACTCAGAGACTTCCCTAGAGACCTACTTGGCAAGTACAGTTTGAATTAATACATTTTCTTTAAAAGATAATCTGCATTTGTTTCTGAATGTTGCGTAACTCGGGGCATTATGGATTTATGTAATAGATCTACATTAGTCAAAATTAGGAAGGCTTCGAGTGTTTACATAACATTTTCCATTTGGAAGTTTAACAAAGCCCACAAAATCAGAAGGCTCCTTTCCTTCGACTCTCTTTTCTACTAAGTGGCCCCACTCACTGTAGATAAACGTTTGGCTCCACATCGAAACATGGCCAGGGAAAAAGGAATAAAAACAATGAAAAGAAACACACTGCACATTAGGTCATACATATCTCCATTTCTAAATAACTGAGACTGACTGTGGTACTTTTGAAAGGATCAGGACACAGCAATGCGCAAAGGCATGGTGCTATTCCACATCTTTGGCTTTGTCAGCACTGTAAACACAGGGAGGGAATAAGAAGCGCAACTCCATACTGCTAAAATACTTATACCTCTGAGAGAAACAATATGTGGATATGGATATAAATATTGATTAATAAAGATATTAGCTCTGGTGCATTAGACAATGTCTTAAGGGCACATTTTGTTTTCAGAACACAGGACAAATCTCACAATCATCTGGAGGTAGAAAACAGCAATATTGTTCAACCTATAGTGGCCAGCTTGCCTCTAAATCAAAGGATTATCCTAAACTGTGGTTAGTGATTATGTTGAGAAATGGTTGCAGATGTTATATCAAATCACTAGAATAAGTGGTCCTTAGGTAAAGACCCCTTGTGGTCCTACATTTCTGAACTATTGGATCCCAGCATATAGCTTTGCATGTTTTAGCAGTAATTACATGTTTGGTTGCTGTATGACTAAGTAGAAAATAATTGAAGCATAAAAACAGGCCTACTTATCAGTGTTCATTATTTAAAAATGTAGTTGTGGGTGCCAGAGGTATTTTTCTCTAAAGGTTAATTTTAAAACCACTAATAAACTGTCTCCATGAGAACCATAATAACCTTCAATTGAGATATCACTTTTATGTGGCACTCTCTGTAACATTCCACCTCATGTAGAAAAGCACCAGGTACAGAGGATACCCTGTTATCCCTCTGAAAATATTAAAATGTATCCAACCAACTTTATTAAAAAATATTAGTTTTACAAGATCACCTTTTACAAAGAAAGTCTGTTGGATCGTGATCTAAACAATAATCCTTATCTTTTAAGAGAAAACTCAAGGAATAATCTCAAAATATAGAAAGGAAAGTACTAGGAAATTGACTTAGTCAGTAAAATGCTTGCCCTGCAATCAGGAGGACCTGAGTTCGATCTCCAGAACCTACATAAAAATGCGGGCATGGTGCCATATGCCTATAATAGATAAATTACATAGATCTCCATAGCTCGCTTGCCAACCAGCCTCACTTGAGTAGTGAGTTTCAGGCCAGAAAGAGATACTGTATCAAAGGAAATGGATGTCCTTCCTGAGGATAACAGGATAACATGCTGGTGTGCACAAACCCCGGCTCACTTGAACATACACACATGTGCATCAAGTGGCAGAAATGAATATTAGTCTCCCTGCTAGCTTTGGGTTTCCAAGACTTTTGCTTGTGTATGGTTTTAATTTTGGTTTATGAAATGCTGAACTTCCTTAGGAATACACTGTGTCCACAGAAACAGTCTGGAGTGTGAATCTGAGCTCGAGAGCTAGAATTTCACATTCTGCTGAGGACATACCTATAGCTTTTATAACAAAGCTGTTCATTTCACTGTTGATAGAAAGGTCATTGATACAAAAACTTTCAGCAATACAGTAGTCATATTTTGTGTCTTCTCACTTCAGAAAATGTAAAACAGTGATTGATTTTATATATGTGGTGCTCTCAATTGCAGAAGGCCATGTTGCTAACCTTCTGATAACCTTGCCCTGCTGTTTTATGGTGGTTTCAGGGCAACTCCTTTTCCTCCAGCCTGCTGCTCTCTCCAGGGTCTGGAAACCACCATTCTACTCTCTACTTCTGTGAAGTCAAATATTTTACATTGTGGGTTTGGTCACGTGGTATTTGTTTGTGTGCCCAGCTTATTTAATAGTGGCATTTCAACTCTACAGTTCCATCCACGTTTTCACAAATTAGAGGCTTTCATCCCCTCCATGCCCAAATAAAATTCCATTCTGCGTCTGTACCATATTCTTTTTCTTTCTCAGCTTGATGGGGAACTGAAGTTGTTTATATTTATTGGATACTATGAATATTGCTACAGTAATATAGGAATAGAGATGTATCATTGACATCATAACTTCATTTTTTTCTGGATGCTACCAGATTGCTGGATCATATGGCAGTCATATATATATATATATATATATATATATATATATATATATATATATATATGTTACTTCATATTATCTTCTCTGCTAGGAAACCTAGTTTACAAATCCACCAACAGAGTATGAAAGTTCCCTTTTCTCACATCTTTACCAACAGTTGTTTTTAATTGTACTACTTCATAAAGCTACCAAAACCATTATGGCAAATTAGGATCTGAAAGTCAGTGACATAACTTGGCTACTTTACAAGTGTCTCTTCACCCAAAGTGAACTCGTTCCTAATTCTACTCTGCTTAATTCTGAGCACGGTCAACCAGCAGAGGGAAATCCTATTTAACTTGGCTACAGGTTGGCATGGATGCCACCTTTATTGAATAGATACCTGTTGAGATGGTGGGAGGAAAAACATAAAAAGGCTATTGAGTTATCAATCACAACTTCAAGAGGGCTCATCAGGATTTTAATACAGTGAAACAAATATTTCTATTCTCAGAGAGCAAACTTTTAATAAAAGTAAAGTTTTAAATGTAGAAGGAGCTATAGGCCACTTCCCGCCAACCAGCTCCTAGCTGCCGGCTAGCTTTACCCAAAATAATGACACGGAAACTGTATTCATTTAAACGCTGCCTGGTCCTGTTGCTCTAGCCTCTTACTGGCTAACTCTCACATCATGATTAACCCATTTCTATTAATGTGTGTAGCACCAAGATGTACGGCCATCTTGGGCCAGAGCTTCATGGCGACTGCCTCACTGCCTTCTTCCTCCTAGCATTCTGTTCTGTCTACTCTGCCCACCTAATTTTCTGCCCTATCAAAGGACCAAGGCAGTCTCTTTATTAACCAGTGAAAATAACAAATAGACAGAAGGCCCACCCACATCATTTAAACTTTAAGTAGGTTTTAAACATTGGTTTATTTCATGTTTTTAGTTTTTTTTAAAGTGTTTGGTAGTCTTGCTTAGCACATTTTGTAGCACAAACAAAGAAGAAAAAGTATAAGTCCACAGATTAGGCGTAACGTGTTCAAATTAGCGCAGTAATCTGACAACCAGAACTAGAATGACATGCCATTGATCTCTAGTAACTAAATAGGATATATATATATATATATATATATATATATATATATGCACAAATAAACACTAGGAAGCAGTTAAATCTTGTGTGCCCAAAGCTGATTATGTAGCCACGTCCTAAATAGAAAAATGACATCACCTCTGGGACATCCGGGCCTAGTAGGTAGCATCTAAGACCCTAGCCAAAGATACCTCTGATCTGCTAGGGCATATGCTTGTTTAGACATTTATTGGCTGAGATAAACCTGACTCACAGTTTCAGAAATGGTAAGATACAGCAAGGAAGATAACAGAAATATACCCAGTACTGGTCAAATTGCCAGTATCTCCCACAAGTCCCTTTTACTGAATGGGAAATTGCTGGAGGGGAGCTCCATCTTGTAGACCAGCAACAAAAATGCTTCCAAGGGAGACCTCACCTACCAGAGAGGTGAGGTGAAATCACTTCTGTCAATATAGTATCCCCTACCTATTTTTAGTAAAATTAGTAAATAGATTTATTGGTTGACCTCTCGGTGTACACACACACACACACACACACACACACACACACACACACACACTCACACAAATCACATAAACAACAGTTCTGAAAGGATAACCCCAAATAGGTAGTTATTAGATATGCTAGTGAGAGAGGCAGCTATACAAAGGGGTGGGGGTAAGGAGCACAGTACAATTGATTAAGTGACAGAGTGGAAGGTAGGCAGAAGACTACATGAGCAGAGACAAGGAACAGCTGATGCCACCCTGGGCAATCAGGGAAGAGCAATCTGGGGCAGAAAACAAGTAGCCTGTAATGATTTTTCCTAGTTAAGAGAGATACGGGATAACAAAGGAACATTTATGCACAGAAAAGAGACTCACCTTTTTTTCTCCAGAGGACTGAAAGTTCCAAGAGAGAGAAAGTCTTAGAAAACCCCCAAAGATGCCATTCTGTCTATGCCTGAGAAGAGTTTATGGAGCTTGTTCTACTCCAGATATGACAACTGTGGTGGGGGCTGTGTGGGTTTAAAAGGTACTTTACCACTGAGTCACTGCTCCAAAACAACCAAGCAGAACCCTGGGCAGCAGTAAATGGGGCTTCCCTACCCTCAGCCAAAGTGAAGGCTTGCTCAGAATTATGCTTTATGTGAGAGAAGTGAAGACTTGGTGAGTCTGATGCTGATGTAATCTACCTCACCTCTGTTGAGCTCATCAGTACTATAGGATATAGACTTAGGAGGGTGTGGGGCACCAGTGCAGCTGTTAGAATACACAAAGGCAGAATTTCAGAATTAAGGAAGCTATAAACTAATCTTTTGTCTGGGATTTTTAAATCTAGTTTCTTATCTGTGCCACCACTGTCTCGTCTAGAGAAAAATCTCTGGGCTATTCCTTATCCCACAAAAATTGACAACTGGATGATATCTCCACTATGCATTTCTTCAAGCTGAAATTCTACTTGTGTTTAGATACAATGCAATTTAATGAAGCCATGTATAATTGGACCATTTATTGGGAGACCCAACCGTCATGCCCATGCCATGATGGGCCTATCTGTTGAG
Organism: Arvicola amphibius; assembly: GCF_903992535.2. NCBI lineage: Eukaryota > Metazoa > Chordata > Mammalia > Rodentia > Cricetidae > Arvicola > Arvicola amphibius. The sequence goes on along the minus strand of NC_052052.2, from coordinate 81,126,186 downwards.
AAGACACAGCTCACCACTTTGTAGATACTAGCATTCTTGCAATACAATGTGCTATTTATTTGTAATTTTTCACACCTCACTAGACAGACCAGTCTTTTCTTGGTGCTGAATGCTGATTGTCCTTTCTGGATGCAATGACTTGGATCAAATTTTATATTTATTCAAGCCAATGGGACAAGGGTGAAGTAACTATAAGCCTGCTGTTTATTGAAGCCTTTTGAGATATAACAAATTTGTACTTGCATTTTGGAGCGTCTTCTCTCTGCCCAGAAAACAGTATATTCTATGAAGTCATAGGTTTTTCAGCTTGGGTCTCAGAATTCATACATTCAGAATAGGTCTGAGCCAATCCCTAAACCTAGAGGCCAGTTTAGACCCCATTAAACCCAGCTGAGCTCCATCACATGGTAATATACAGATAAATGTACGTATGGCACCTGATACACAAAAACCTGTAAGCTTGAATTTTGTGGTCATAACAAGTCAAAGAGACTTGAACATTGTTTGTCTTATACCAGCATTATCTCAGCCAAAAGTTACTTAATGTAGTAATCATCTTGGATTAGAGCTCGTGCATTGTCCCATGAAGCTATAGTTAGCCTTCTGTTACTCTATAACAAATTACTGCAAGATGAATAGCTTAAATGACACAGATTTGTTATGTGTCTGGAGAGAAATAAATTTGAAATCAGTATCCATGTTATAAAATCAAGGTGTTGACAGGGTGGTACTCTTTCACAAGGCTCTGGGACAATAAGTTTTCATATGTTTTCCAGTTCTTAGAGGCTGCTTACATTCCTTGGCTCTTGGAAACATTTCTGCATCAAAAGCAGTCATACACTTTTCATGATATTCTCCTTCTGAGTCTCCTTTCTTGGCTCTGCCTTCCAGTTCTATGGATACTTATAATTATATTAGGTTCTTCTAGATAGTATAATGTAATCTTCCAGACCAAGGTCAACTGATCAGTAACCATAACTAAGTCTGTCACATTGATTCCTCTTAGACATATAAATCAGCTGCTTTTCTTATTTCCACTGCCAAGTACCTACAAAGAAGCACCTTCATGGCAAAAGGCTTATTTTAACTCACAACTTGAAGATAAACATCCATCATGACAGAGAAGGCATGGCAGCAGGAACATGTGGGAGCTTGTCACACTTATTTAAAGTCACAAAAAACAGAGAAAGATAGGTGTGGTGCTCAATTTGCCTTCTCCTTTTTATGCAGTGCAGAACCCCAGTGGTTTTGCTGACATTTAGAGTAGGTCCTTCCACCTCAATTAATTTTAGAAAACCTTTCAGAAATGTGCCCAGAGGTTTGTCTCCTGAAGCTGACAAGCAGTATTAACTATCATAGTCTATAGATAGCACATTCTTAGGTGCCAAGAATCAGGCAAAGGAGGCAGTGTGATTCTGCCAATCACAAAACATCTACCTCTTCTCTAGAGGAGGCAAGGACCAAAGAAGCATTTGATACTAGTGTTAGTTAATGATGCAGATTCTAAACTTTAAACTATATCAAAGACTGGGTTTAACAAATATTTGTGGTAACCCTTATTGTATACTCTTGGTCCACCTTTTTCTCTTCACAACTTGGACTGAATAGCTAAAAGATTAACTCAAAATGCACTCATGTGTATTGTATTTCTTTAATGTTTCCTTTCTACTACCTGAAACCTCAGCTTCCTGGGGTACAGCCTTTGTGTAGTAGAAGCTGATACATCTATGCCCCAGCCTTTAATGTGGGAATGGATAGAAGAATATCTTCCAGTTTTTCTAGAGTGCCCTTGTGCACGATCTTCAACTCTATAGCTTACAATGAATTTCCTTACTTTATAACTTTCCCTCTCCACTGTACACCTATTTTCTACAGTTACTATCAAGAAAACTATCTGACACCCACTCCTTAGCTTAGCCTTTGGAATAAGCTGAAGTTTGTTCTGTAGAGAAAAGACTTATTTTGCTTGACTAGACCTATTTCCAGGTGTCCTTTTCGTGTCTATTATTGCCCTTGAACTACTTCAATGATCAAATTCTAGTGTAGGTTTAAACAGATACAGACTGATGGCTTTTAACTCCCGTTTCTGCTTCTTTCTTCCCTTACTCTAAAGTCAGCCCTCTGACAACTGTGAAAAAAGATGAGATGGCAACTGTGGATGGTCATTATGCCTGATTTCTATTAGGCAAGGTCTGATTGTTTGACAATGAGGACACACATATAAAAATCATACCACAGAAACATCCAAGAAAGCACAGCATACAGAGATTCTTGTCATAAGCCAGACCTAAACTTTGAAAATGGTACCCTTAGAGTCCCATGAATACCTTGACTGCCCTCAGCATCACTATCCTTTTCCAGTATCTTAAGTTCTCTAGTACTTCTTATAATCATTTCAAAATGAGTTTCTCTTTTCAGATCACCAGCAAAGAAAAGTTTGATTGATTCTTCTACAGGTGTTAGGTCAATGCTCCTCTCTTTACTCCTTAAAGAATTAGAAGTGTTTTAGAACATGCATTTATTCTATCACTCTTCTTTGTATTTTTTATTTTGTTGCATTTTATTTGCTATGGGTATATGTACATGCATGCATGTGTGTGACTATGGACATGCCATAATACACATGTGGAAATCAAAGGACAGCACTGGGGGATCGCTTCTCTCCTTCTGCTATGTCTGTGCTACTGACTGAACTCAGTTCTCCAGGCTTGGCAACAAGCACTTACACACGGTGAGCTATTGCCCAGGCTTGATATCTATCTCTCTTTCTCCCTCTCCGTCTTCCTCAGCCTGTCCGACTTAGTTTTGTATCTAGAACAGGGAGAAAATGATCATCTACAACAGAATCCTTTGTGTTTGTGGGAATTTATTTATATTGTAGAGAGCAATGCTATTGTCTATGGGTTGTGTGCACACTGCTAGACAGATGCAACTGATGTAGAAACTTCTATCAACCAAGTTACAGTCACAGACTTCTGCTCAATGTGGAGCTCTTGCTCACTGATCAGAGACTGTATATGAGACAGGATCTTTATTAAGGAATAAAAGAAAAGCGGGTGAGCAGCTATTGAAAACATGAGGTGCAAATTTCCATGCCAGTAAAAACATTCTCACTGAACCCTAACAACAACTAAGTGAGGGCTAATGCAAACAACATTATCTCTATTTTATAGCCAATGACTCCAAGAAAGCTGAGGCAGAGGGACTTCCCCATAATCAATCTGTAGAGAACTATCAGCTTTTCATTTTCTCTGGTTCACTGTTCTCACTTATATGAACTTTAAGATGAGTAGATGGAGAAACAATAGTTGTTTTCCAAGAGCATTTTGCTTAGAGAAAGAATTTCTTAAGAATGTAGACCAGGAAGACGATTCCCTATGAGTAGGTGTTTACCCTGAGAGTCTGCCTGACAACCTTAGTTCAATTTCAGGAATCCACATAACAATTTTTTAAAGTAAAAAGGGGCGAAGCTGGGTGTGAGGATGCACATCTAAAATCTTAGCAGCCCTACTCTAGAGATAGGATGTTCTGACAGCAAAATGCAGAGATCACAGCCAGGTAGCCTTGGGGACACAGAACACAGAAACCAGAGAGCCAGTGCCTAACAATGTGAGAACAGCAAACCTACCATAGAAAGTTGTTTTCTGATCTCTGCACACATCTCATGGCAATCACACACGCAGAGACTCACTTAAAAAACACAGGTGCACACACACACAGAGATACATAGACACACACATTATTTTTCTACACTTGAATGTTCTTCACTTTTCCCATCTGAGGTCTTAAGTCATATGGGAGGTATAGAATTTTTAATTGCACCATTGAGAATGGTCTAAAAAAGAATGTTTCTCAGTCTAAGAATATCATCTCTATTATTCTTTCTTGTTCCCTGAATGAAAGGTCTACCTAAGTTGGAACCAAAAAGAAGGGGAATGAGGAAGAAATTTCAATTTATACTAGGAAAATATGACCTTCCCCTCTGTTGAATCATTTTCAGGAAGTAGGACATTTTGTCCTGCAAAGTCATGTTTCAACAGCAAAATACGGGAGCACTGACATCTCTGTGAACTGCAATAAAATACTGAATTATTTTGGCGCCTTGCCTCTCAGTTCCAACCAGGAGCCTTGATACTGGGCCAAGTCATATTTTATTCTAAGGCAGATAGCCACTGTGTACTTTAGGGTCTCTACTCATCCTCCTAGAAAAGGGTGGAAGGGTCTGTCTTTAGCCACCCTATTACATACAATGCATTCCATTTGGCAATGTATAATGTCCAAATGTGCTCTTCATCCCTTCTTTACATAAGTGAGATAAAGAGAACAGATGGAACCATGGAATAGAAGTGAAGTAGCAAGAGAAGAATAAAGTAAGGAAGACTGAAGAGGAAGGAGAGAGGAGGAAAAGAAGGGAGGAAAGAAACAAGGATGGCTTCAACAGCCTAAGGTTCTGTTCAATTTTTCTTCAGATCATAGTCATTTAGAAAGACATCCATTGTGCATAGAACTAAGCATGAATGAAGTTATGGGTTTACTCCTTCAGGAGGCCAACTAATCCTCCTTTAACATCTGGTACCAGGATTTGCTGCACTCACAACAGTTTGAGCTCTGAAGAACGCTCACAGGTTTAACTGAACTATACTGGACACATCAAATTAAATCTGTAGGCAGTTTATTCTCTAAGTCTCCATGAAACACTAATGCATGTGTGTTTGCTGGTGACTGGTTTCAGGCCACTGTAGAGCCTGCAATCTGTGGCTCTCGCTACACTCCAAGGTGAGTCAATCTCTGACCTTAGTACATTCCACATTATCTAATTAGCTAAACAGTGGCAGCCTTTTCAGAAAGAAGAACTGCATTCTTCTCTTACCCTTCCCACCTCCTTAGTATCTTGAAATTTTTCTTCGAATCAGATGCTCAAATGCAATGGGAAAAAGAAAGAGACGTGAGGGATAAGTCTCCACTGAAGAGAGTGTAAGTGTCCAATATGGGACTGGTCATGAACTCTTGGGTCACAGGGTAGCTCACAGAAATCCTAATTTAAGTTCCAGGGCATCTGATGCCTTCTGAGCTCTACAGGTACCAGGTGTGCATGTTAGACTCACACATAAAGGCAGGCAAAACACTCACACACATAAAGTTAAATAAATGCAAACAAATAAATAAAATGCAAGGGTATTCAACACATGGTAATTGTCAGCCCCTCCATTTCTCTTGCTACTCCCTTCCCTCTCCTAAATCAGTGTACCTGGTTCACATTTAACCTATCTTCTATAAAACATTTCTTTCCCACCTATCCCTGCAATGGACTTCTTTTTATGTATTCTTGAGGTATAGTGTGTTCTAATTCTATCAGAAATCATCCCAACTAGCTCATAAATAGCTAACTTTGACTCCTTCTAATGCACTGGGTGCTTTTCCAAGTGCTTTGTAGGCACTGCTTACTTAACCTTTGTAATAATCTTAGGACAGGAACTACCATTCTGCTAGCTTGCACAAGGGAATTCAGAAGTACAGAATGGTACAACTTACTTAAGAACAGGAGCAGAGATGGTGAAGCTAGGATTAGATACAGGACATGGTCTAATTCAGTCACAACTAATGATATTACACATTACATGTGTGCAAGGACTGAACTGTTCACACACATGCTTTCATTCTGTATTAGGTTTCACCTCCCGTGTAATAGGGATTTTGCAGGAGCCAACATTACTATTACTACAGAGTGATTTGTAAGGATATGTTAAGTGACTCATCCTGGGTCTAGGATTCAAATTCAGATCTCTGTATTTCTGAAGCTCAGGATCTCCCTTGTCAAGCTAAAATTCACAACCATGTAGCTGTGTAGTTTATTTTCTCTGAGCTTTCCTTGCCTATGAAAGCAATGCCATCCTATTCCTGTGCTGGGTCCTCTACAGACAGGCTTTTATGTATTCACTTGAACGGAGCATCTTTTTTTTTATTAAAGATTTCCATCTCCTCCCCTCCTCCTCCCCCTTCCCTCCCCTCCCTTCCACCCATATCCCCACTCCACCCCTCTCCAAAGACAAAGAGCCATCAGGGTTCCCTTCACTATGTTAAGTCCAAGGTCCTCCCAGCTCCCCCTAAGTCCAGGAAGGTGAGCAACCAAATTGACAAGGCTCACAGTGAGCCCGTCCAAGCTGTAGAGTTCATGTTCAAGTCCAGTTGGAATGGGACTGATGGAACAGAGGACCAAACCGGACTCTCTGAATGTGGCTGACGGTGGAGAAGGACTGAGAAACCAAGGACAACGGCAATGAACATGAACGGAGCATCTTTGAAAGCTTAACACTATAAGTTTGTTTCATCAAAGGAAAAAGAACTTCAAATGATTTCTCTTACCTGTCTGTGTATTTGCTTTTTTCTGTTTTTCTGAAAATGAAGGCGTGTATAGATACCTCTACTTCTTTCTATTCCTATAACACTGTATAAAAGTAGAGTATGGTATAGCATTTCAATAATACAAGACTGTATTACATCACAGAAATCTCTGTACAGAGTAGGTCTCATCATGATCATGTTAAAGTTTCTATCAACAATTTAAAAAAATTTAGGATCGTTAAAATAAACTTCATTTTTATTGATTTTTTATTGAGCTCTACATTTTTTCTGCTCCCTTCCTTACCTCTCCACTGCTCTCTTCAACCCTCCCCAAAGGTCCCCGTGCTCCCACTTTTCTCAGGAGATCTTGTCTTTTTCTACTACCACTGTGGATTAGATCTATGTAAGTCTCTCTTAGTATCCTCATTGTTGTCCAGGTTCTCTGGGATTGTGGTTTGTCGGCTGATTTTCTTTGCTTTATGTTTAAAAACCACCTATGAGTAAGTACATGTGATAATTGTTTTTCTGTGTCTGCAATATCTCACTCAAAATAATGTTTTCTAGCTCCATCCATTTTCCTGCAAAATTCAAGTTGTTATTTTTTTCTGCTCTGTAGTACTCTGTTGTGTAAATGAACCACAGTTTCCTTATCCATTCTTCAGTAGAGGGGCTCTCTCTCTCTCTTTTTTTCTCTCTCTCTCCTTCTCCCCCCCCACACACACACCATCATCATCATCACAACCACCACACTACAGTAGCAATGCTCATGATTACACATAGCTAAGTATTCTCTCTTCTACTTTGCATTTAAACACTTTGCTGGTTAAAAGTACCCAGGTCTATGTAATATGATACTGTATCTAAAGAATATTTTATTGGTGAGCAGAATATTTTATTTATTGTGAGCAGTAAGAAATTGTTTTAATAGTACCCCATAGTCCTTTGTATATGCTGAGCATTCAACTTAGTAGGCCCAAAAGGCTAATGTATTTAATCTTCACTGTACACATGACAGAAGCAACAGAAGTATGTGTGTGTGTGTTTATATAACATAATGGCAATAAATTAGTATAAAATAAAAATAATAAAGTATTTGTATTTGACATTATATTTTATATGTAAGGAAACTAAAGGTTAGATAGGCTAAGCAGTTTGTTCATGGTCGTGCAGTTAGTAGTAGCATGAGCAAGATTCTAAGTGATACAGTTTAACTACACAGCCTTTCCCTTCGCCAGTCCAGTGTGCTGAACCTTTTTCTGTGTAATCCTGGATTGAGCCTCTTGTTTTTAAGATGGGTGACAAACAGGAACAAGCACTTGGAAGGTCAGAATTGCCCAGCTGTAAACAACATTGGAACTTGGCTTGGCAACATGGAAATCTGTTTGTAAGCTTTTATGAGTTGTGTTGTTGAGTTTCTTCACTGACTGTTTTCTGTGTATTCCTTACAGATGATCCTAAGTAAGTTTCAGGTTCTGGGAAGCAACTGGATGGTTAATGTAACTCTCTCTGTACTGTCTGGCACAGATGCCCAGGGTTCTGAACCTGACCCACATAAAATCCAGTGCCTACCAAATGGACTTGACACAGGGCTCTAGGATTCTGCCCTCATTGTTGCTGCTCCATTCCACCAGTGCTATTAGTGATCTTCTAAGCTCTCTTTAAAAATCATATAAAACTTGTTTATGAATAAAGCATTCCTCTGATATACATTAGAAATTTAACTTGCCTTGACGCCTTGCTGGGTTGTTTTGCCTACAGTTCCCAACAGTGGCTTTTTCTGTGTGGGTATAGTGTTGGAAAGATGAGCTTCAAGGTTGTCAGAGCCTACAGTATAGAAAACACTCCAGCATGCGTTGCCTCATATGTCTTTCCATTTTCCAGAAAAGCAGAATTCTGACTTTTAAATAGTTCCATGTTCAGAAGGCAGTCCGGTTGGAATAAGGAACCACATTCCAAAGTGGCCCTGTAACTTCTCAAAGACATTCATACTTGCTCAACACAAAATGTGGCTCAACAAGGAACTGAAAGGGCTGGCTGAAGGAAAGTTCCAATGCAAAGACAGTCATACACATGGCTCTGTACATATAATTAGTTGGTTAATATAATAAATGTATGTTTCTGAGATCTAGGCCACATTTAGGCAATGATTTGGGCAGCTAGTCTATCAATGACTCACTGTCTAGAGATATATAAATAAAATATGGCAAGAGAAAGAAAAGCAGCCATAGTCTGGGATTCAGGAGATGAGTTATGTCGACCATAATCCTTGCTGTTTCTTTCCTAAACTCTACTATAACACTCAGTATACTAGTCAGTTTAGGGTTCCATGACAAAATACAATTAAATACAGAGCTCCAACAGCAGATATTTATTTCTAAGTTATTTATTTCATCAAGTTCAAGGTCAAGATGCTTTAGATTCAGTATCTTGTGAGAGGTTATTTGTTTTGTGCGCAGTGCTTGCTGTATCCCCACATAGTACAGGGAAAGACACTTCAGTCTTTATTATTAGGGATACTAATTCAACAATAAAAGCCTCACCCTTAGAATTTACCTATACCCAGTGAACTCTCCAAAGACGTCACATTAATACTGAGTTTCCACACAAAAATGTTGACAGACACAATTCAGTCCATAGCATTCATCAAAGTCTGCTTTATTTCTGAGACTCAGCTTCTTTGACAACTGTAACCAATAGATAGCATGGATCTGATAAGCTCCCTCCTCTGTGTGTGCTTGTTTGAGAATGTGTGTGCCCCTCTCACAGCACCTCTTAGTGAAATGAAGTGTTCATGATAATTCAGAATGGGGAAGAAAGGCATTCTGTCCCGTTATATTCTTGGGAAGGATAACTACACCTACTTACTGGCCCAAGGGTGGCCCAGGGTTCCCAGAAGTCTACTGCTAACTGATCTCAAATATGAACCTTTGAAAATTAACAGGCAGTTTTCCAATGAAATCTGCCTGACATTCAGAAAGATGGTTGAGATTTAGGAGCTGCTGAGCTGTCAGGGCTGCAGAATAGCCAGAGTTAATTCCTACCGCCATGTTCTGGATTCTGAACAAGTTCTAGTAATAAAATAGAAAGTGCTGGCAGTATTGCAGAACAAAGGCAAGAGTAATCCAATCTGGATGGGTGGAATGCATTCCAGCCTATTTCCAAATCAGCAACAGGCAGGCAGGGTTCAAATATGATATATTTTTAACATCTTATGAAAAGCTGCTGCATTTGGTGGTTATGCTGTTCTTTAAAGGGGAGACACACACTAAAAAGCAATGGCAAAAATAGTTTGTGGGACCTTTCTAACATTGGTCTACCAAACAGGGATGTTCTTTTGCACTTTGTAACTGTCATTCAAGGTTAGAACTTAATGTTTAGACGTCCCAAACCTCACAAGGTATAATCCAAAATTCCAAGATCATACCAACAACTTTCAGTAGTTGTCTTAGTTTGTCTACTGTGCTGAAACACCAAACAAAGCCAGACTGGGGAGGAACGGGTTTATTCTGTTTACATTTCCCCATCACAGCACCTTATCAAGGGAAGTAATTGAAAGAACTCAAGCAGGAGCCTAGAGAAGAGAACTGAAGCAAAGGCTACCAATGAACCTTCATGTGGCTTGTGAAGTTTGTTTTCCTATGTAGCCGAAGACCACCACCCCCTTAAAAGGGATGGGTCCTCATATATCAACTAATGAAGAAAATGCCCTATAGACTTGCCTACAAAACTTCTGATGGGGACAGCTTTTTGACTCATATTCCCTTTCCCAGTTGGTCCTGGCCTGCTTACAGCCTCTTCACATAGTAAACTGTCAGAAAGGCTAGGAGGAGTCATTTGTAGCTTCTTTTATGGCAGAGAAACTGAGACTCTGAGTAAGTAATTTGCCTGACAACCTGTAGCTGCTATGTGAGGGATTTACTTGGTGTCTTTGTCTGATTCTGAAACTCTAGTTAATTGAGGAACTCTGTGCGAAGCACTCACAATCAGGATAGAACTCACTGTCGATGACTATGATTATGAACTTGATACCTTTTAATCCATATGCTATCTTCTATGAAGCTCAGTCTTGTGCTTTCTTTTATAAACTTAAAACACAGCAAATAAATAATATTTTATAGTTATGCAATAATGTGTATTATTATTAAAACTGTGAGACATTAGGATGCCACAAAGAAGAAATTAAAGTTACCCTTTATTCTGCAATATTTAAAGCAGTGTGTCGAACATTTTCTGTACTGCAAAATAGTTAGATGCTCAAATGCTGGAGTTAGGCAGGCTTAGGTTTAAATCCTAGCTCAGGAAGTTTGTAGCTGAATAAATCTGCAAGCAATGATACATATTTGTTTGTTTACAGTTTTCATAATGTTTAATACATGACATATTTTACTTTAAAAAGTGATAGTCAACACTTCCATGTTACTTTTTCCTGCTAGGTTCTCTCTTTCTTCCTCCCTCTACCTGTCCTTCCCCTTCTTTGTGAGTTCATGTGTGCACACATGTATGAAACATGTGTGAGGAAGGGTGTGCATATTCCAGATTGCTGGCCCATGAGCTTCTGGAGACTCTGCCATCTCTCAGAAAGAACACTGGCTTTGCTGTCATGTACTATCATACACAGCCATATGTGGGCTCTGGAGTTTCAGACTCAGGAGTTCACACTCACACAGCAAGCACTTTAGACACAGAGCCATTTCATATATGTAAACACTCTTAGGATGGAAGGAGGGAGGGAGAGAAAGAGGGAGCATGAGCTTGGGAAAAAATGTCTTCCCTACTTTACCAACAAGAAAATTGAAATAAGAGGTGATTTTCAAACTCATATAGCAAAAAAAAAAGTTGTGGAACTAGAATTAAAGTCTGGAACTTCGAATTCTAAAGTGTGTGTTCTCAACCATTAGTGAATTACTTCTGGTTTTATTTAATATTACTGTGGTTTCCTTCATAATTTTTATTTCCTCAAATTGGAAACACACTGAACATATTGTTTTGTTATCTTCCTTCTTCATTTAACAATATGCCTTGAACATCTTTCCAGTCATTAAATACTTTTAGGGAGCACAAAGTTTTTGATGTCTGCATGGTATTCAGTTGAATGTCTGATGTGTAATTAGCTTAGCCCAATCTCTATTGTTGAACATTTCAGATGTTTCTAATATTTCACTATAATAAACAATGCTGAGAGGAACAGCTCTGTACATGCATTCTCTGGTTATTTCATTTGGATAACTTCCTGGGAATAAAATTGCTCAGTCAAAGGAGTATGACGTGTTTTATGTGAATCTTGGTGTTTTGGTTTGATTTTTGAGAAACTGTGGATCTTTCTGTAACGTTACCACATCAGGCACGCTACTGTGACAAGGGAACTATTAAAAAGTCACAAACTAGGCTTGGGACACATACGAATTACACATAATTCAATACGTATTGTATAGAAAACCGATGGTTGATCAGGCCAAACTTCTCTCTAATTCCCATTTGGAACATGTAATAAAGATTTAAGCTTCTAGTTGGAACAACTGGAGCACAGAGTGTGGAGACAATCTGGATGAAAGTCTGGTGATGAGAATAAAGCCTTGTTGTGCAATTACAGTGTGCCAGATACTAAATTAGGTTCTATAATGGCCTTATATTTGGCTTTGGAAAATATACTTCCCAGGCAGGAAACTGAGAGGTTCCATGACTTTCCTAATATCAGAGAGCTATAACACCAGAGTCATGCTCAAGTCTTCCTGTCACCAGATTGTTCCTACCACATACCACCGTACCCCTTCAAATAGTTCATTTGCTAGAGGTGAATGCTACTCTTGTCTGTGCCCCTGTATCTAGATTGATATTCTAGATTTCAGTCTGGCCTTCTGAAAACTGATCCAACCTAAAAGGCTGATGACTCTGACCTTTCCATATTGTCACTTACTGTAAACCTCAAGAGGAGGATGAATGTAAGGTGACCAACATACCCCATTCTCCCTACAATGTTCTGTTTTAAGACTGAAGCTTTCTCAGAATCTGTAGTGCTAGGTAAACTTGGATGTTCACCTAAAAGCATAACCAAATAATAACACCTTACTCAGTCATTAACAGTGTTTCCATATGATTTTTTCACATTTACTTATTCACTTCTTTATTCATTCCTGGTTGCTGAGCATCCACGTCATACTCAACTGAGCAACAGCTGAGATTTATGTAAAATTTGAACCTTAATTCTCTTCCATTGATTAATGATGTCCCAGAAGAAAATGGCAGGAAACAAATCCCACTGTAAGATAAATGTTATATCACAAATATGAGCCAGGTGGCAGTTGAGTCCTTGAAAGCATCACCATTTTGGAAGACAAAAGAAGAGGATAAAATAAACATGCTGTGTACCTCAGGTCCTAGAACATCTGTCCAGTGGGAATGATAATGTGGCCACCAAGAGGACAAAGTGACCCAGGAACAGTGACAAAGAAAGGTGAGGTGTATTTGAGAAAATATAAGGAATGGAGCATTGTTGGAACATAGGACAATTAACCACTGTAATGTCTCTAGTCAGAGACAGGATGGGAAAAGAATAAAAGTACTTGATGATCAAGCTGTTGTTCCTTATAAGAAAGGCTAAAATCAGAAGACAGAGTAGAATGGAGGACTATATTGGGTATAATGTCAAAACAAGCAAATAAACAAACTTGGGTTTGATATAGAGTTTTATCTACCAGATGACAATTATTTGCCAAATTGTTCTCTCCTTTTCTCATTAAGTATAGATTTGTAAAATAGGTGCTGTGTGTCAATAATTATTCTAGATCAGAAAATTCAAGAATAAGAATAAGGTCGTGATGGCACATGCCTTTAATCCCAGTACTTGGGAGGCAGAGGTAGGTGAATCTCTGTGAATTCAAAGCCAGTGTGTTCTACAAGAGCTAGTTCCAGGACAGCTAGGGCTGCTACACAGAGAAACCCTGTATCAACAAAACAAAAATAAGGAAAAAAAGAAATAAAGAGAAGAAAATGCAAGAATTAATAAGAAAGAGAGAAAAAGACAAAGGAAAAAAACAGTTCTACTAGAACTAATATCTGAAGAGGAGTTTAATGAAGAACAGACAAAATATGTAAATAGAAGAGGTAATTTGGAGAGGAATAGATAGGACTCAAAGCATAAAAAGAAGGTTCAGTGCCACCCTCTCTACCTGGATGGCAAAGTATAGAAATGTTACTAGACTAGGAAATAAAAAATGAGAGAAGTTGGGTGTGCTAAGACAGGAGCCAGTTGTGTCAGGCATGCAGAAGAACAGAGGCAAGTGCAACACCAACATAGTTGAAGAATAGAGACTAAAACCCCAAAACTGATACTTGTAAAATGGGAGATGAAAAGGAGAGGGTGCAGATGAAGTGGGACCCGTCAGTTCAGCTAAGCAGCACAGTCACTGAGAGAAACAATTAATAAATGGAACCTCCTGAAACTGAAAAGCTTCTATAAAGCAAAGAACATTGTCAACAAGACAAAACAACAGCCTATAGAATGGGAAAACGTCTCCACTAACCACACATCAAACAGAGGTCTGATCTCCAAAATATACGAAGAACTCAAGAAATTGGTCATCAAAAGAACACATAATCCAATTAAAAAATGGAGTAAAGGCCTAAACAGAGAACTCTCAAGAGAGGAATCTAAAATGGCTGAATGACACTTAAGGAAATGTTCAACATCCTTAGCCAGCAGAGAAATGCAAACCAAAACAACTCTGAGATTCCATCTAACATCTGTAAGAATGGCCAAGATCAAAAACAGTGATGACAACTTATGCTGGAGAGGTTGTGGGGAAAAGAGAACACGTCTGCATTGCCAGTGGGAATGCAAGCTTTGTATGTCAGTGTGGCAATTTCTCAGAAAATTAGGAAACAACCTTCCTCAAGATACAGTAATACCACTTTTGGGTATATATTCAAAGGATGCTCAGTCATGCCACAAGGACATGTGTTCAACTATGTTCATAGCAGCTTTGTTTGTCATAGTCATAACCTGGAAACAAGCCTTGACCAAAGAATGGATAAGGAAATTGTGGTTCATTTACACAACAGAGTACTACACAGCAGAAAAAAATAATGACATCTTTAATTTTGTAAGAAAATGGATAGAGCTAGAAAACATTGTTTTGAGTGAGGTAACATAGAGACAGAAAGACAATTATCACATGTACTCATTCATAGGTGGATTTTAAACATAAAGCAAAGAAAATCAGCCTACAAACCACAATCCAAGGGAACCTAGACAACAATGAGGATACTAAGAGAGACTTACATAGATCTAATCTACATGGGAAGTAGAAAGTAGAAAAAGACAAGATCTCCTGAGTAAATTGGGAGCATGAGGGACTTGGGAGAGGGTTAAAGGGAGAGGAGAGAGCCAGTGAGGGGAACAGAAAAAAAATGTGGAGTTCAATAAAAATCATTTAAAAAGGGAGAAAGAGTTTGAAAAAATAAAACTTTTTGAGAGTAGACTATGCCTTCCATAGTGACTCAGACTTATGGGCATGATATTTCTTGTGTTAGAAAGATGCTATGATGGTGAACTATGATAAAAATGATGAGCCTAAAATCCAATTTAATACTCAGAACATAGAAAATGACCAATAATGCACTTTTTTATTTCATTACAAAGCCATAATTCAGAGTCAGCTCAAATATTTCCTTCTTTTAGTCATGTTGTCTATGTTATCTCAAGATAAATTTCCCATGATCTATCCCCTTTTTAGTGAAATGACCTATCCATATTTTGGTACTGCCAACACTCCCTTCATATTCTAAGGGCTAAGCTGAGTATAATAAATAATAATAAATTAAAATAGTTTATCATTTTCTTAAAGAATCCATTACCATCTTAAAAATGCAATAAGGAAGAACAAATGTTCAATAAAACTGATATCTTATGCATTAGAGGCCAAAAGTTTGGAAAAACTAACAGATTGAGTTTAGAAGTTGAGGCTGGGGCAGATGGTCAGTGGCCAAATTCCTTGTATAAATTGATTTTACTCACTGGTTCTACCACAAATTAATGACCAGGAAAGTTTACTTATGACCAGCATAGTGTACAAATCAAAGTCTGTTATTCTGGAAGGATGTGTCTCTCATATTCTCTCTTGTGGTAGCTCTCAGATGTTCAAGATAGATTTCAGAAATTTTCCTAACTAGAATATGGTTACCTTTACTATAGAGGTTCTCAGATTTTAAAATCTAAGATAATCAAAAACCAGTTTCAAATCTTGCTTTGTGGCAATTATTTCCTGCCAAGAAGTGATTCCCAAGGCCATGTAAACTTAGTCCACCCTAACATCATTCTATTTCCAGTTAACATGGCTTCCATTTTTTTCTGACCTTTGTTTAAATCCCAACAACCTCTTCAGTGAGGTTCAAGAAGCCATGAAAGTCTGCGTCTGCCTCCCTTTCGCACTTTACTTCCTCTAAAGTCTTCCTCAGACATCTCTTTCTTTAAAGTTGCCTCACTCATTGTAGTCTTTGAATATTCCACAAAGAAAAAATGCAATATAGTGAATACAAAACATACCCAATTATAGTTCCCAATTGATTTGATATTTGTTCTTCAGTAAGTCAGTTTCCTGCTCTGACATTCAGGTTTAGCTGACTGTGCCATGACTGAGTAGGATTAAGTCATCTCTGCTTTGCCGTATGTCTTTAATAGCCTATAATTCTAGAGCTGTGCACAATACAAATTGGAAAAATCAAGAAATGTGATAAGATTTCTTCTTGGCCAAAGCGACAAAACATCTTCCTTCTGTTTACTTAATCTTATTTACCCTGAGTGATGGGAATGAGGTCAGCAGAGGTGCCTCAACATCAAATGCCTACTATTTATCATCTTTCATTTTCTAGAAGAGACCAAAATCATTACCAAAGAGCAGGCCAGTAACAGTCATCAGCTCCCACAACCCTACATCAATACAGAGATACATGAACTGTTATTTCCATGTTGTATGAGAATAAATAGTCAGGGAACTCGAATGAGATTGGAGAATGAAGTCATGGAACCAGCATTCAAAAGAGGGCTGAGTCCAACCAATGCAGCAACACAGAGCTCAACCTGTGTCCTGTTTCTGGTTCTTTGTCTGGGTTTCTGTGCAGATGTGCCTGCCTACAAGACCACAGAAAAGATCTGCCAGCAAACGCTCACACTGACAGGTTTCATTCTCCACGGGGGGGGGGGGGGGGGGGGAGGTTAGCTCTGTATGTGATATAGGGAAACCACAACAAAAATCCTTGGAACTATAAAATCAAATGAAATCATGAGTTTTGGCTAAGGATTTAAACATCGTAGGCACTCTAATTTCTCTAGAGAGGCTGGGAGACTAAGCCCAGTCCTGTTATCCTCTTTTCCCAGTTGTAATGGGTTTGCCTCAGGTTTTCAATCTGGTTTAAGTTGGCTGTTTAGGGAAAACAGAGTTTCTTGGCTTGAAGAAATGAGAGCTTTGTATGCTCTAGGATAACTCATGTCTGCATTTCTCTTTTGCTAAGCATGCTGGGAAAGCTGGAGTATGGTGGGCTCCTTGTATCAGAAAGGAGGAAGGCTTTGATTTTCCTGAGATTGGGCTACTGCAAATTTTCTGACAGTTGTGTATACCTGTTAACACCTATAGCCAAGTCATCACTCTATCAGCAGATGTTATTTTCATTCGCATATTAAGAAAAAGGGATTAAAAAGCAGAGAAATAAAGTAGCTAGCAAAAACTATCCTACTAGCAAAGATGAAGCCATGGTTTCAAGCATTCAAGGGATATAAATTATGGTCTGCTAGCTTGATCAGCAAGTGCTTTAACCTTTGAGCCATATGCCCAACCTATTAGTATTATTTTAACAGCTCTCTGATATGTTCTTCTTGTATCATACAATATACACACTTAAAATGTAAAATTAGTATATCTAATTCAGTGTTGTTCAACATTTAATTTTAGAATATTCTATTAGGCTGCACCTATTAACAGCTACTCTTAATTAAGCAAACTCTAATATATATTCTACCTTTACAGGCTGACAAATTATAGGCATTTCATATAAATGGAATCTTAGAACTTGTGGGATTTGGGCTTCTTTCATTTAGTATAATATTTTTCTGACTGATCCATGAAGCAGTGTATTATTGCTTTATTCCTTTTAATGACTGTATAGTTTTCTAATATGCAGGTAAAACATTTTATTTATACATATCAGTTGGTGAATGTTTGGGTTCTCTTCATTTTTATGGTTACTTCAAATAATGCTGCTATGAACATTTGTGTAGAAGTGTTTTATTGTCAAATATTTTCACTTTTTTATTTCTAGGAAGGGTGTTACTAGGCCATATAGTAATTTTGAATATAATCGGTACAGACAGTAAAAATTACATGCTTCCCAGAGTTAAGTAAGTAGCACATGTTTTTCTCCATAAGATTATGGCAGCTCTAGTTTGTACACACCCTCAGTTATGCTCATCATAATCCATCTTATTCTAACCATCTCATGGGGAGATGGTTACTAACTATTATTTGATAAACATTTCCTAATGGTTAATGATTTTGAAGGTCTATTTGCATGTTTATTCATTTTCATGTATACTTTTTTGATATTTTGGTGAAATGACTTTCTAGATTATTTTCATTGTATTGGGTATATTTTCACTTTCTTAGTGGTTTTGAAACATAGATTCTTTTTTGCTAAAATGTAGTTTGCTACAATTTTTGGAATCATAACTAAGATTTTATCCAACTCAAGTCATGAATATTTTCTCCTATATTGTCTCCTAATATTTTTGTAGCCTTAACTCTGCCATCTACATCTATACTCTATAGTTAACATGATGATATCTTTTATAGATTGTCAACTTGACAGGTTCTAGAATTAATCTGGAGGCAAATTTTGTGAGCATGTCTGTGATGGATTTTCTGCTTTAAGTTAATTAAGATGGGAAGCCCCACTCTAAATGTGGGCCACTCTATTGCATAAGCTACGGCCCTGGAGCCAAAGAGAGAAACCAAGTTGAGAATAAGTGTTCGCCTAACTCTTCTTCATGACTGTGGATTCAGTGTATTTAGCTCCTGATGCCACATCTTCCCAGTGATGATGGGCCCTAGTCCTTGGAACTGTAGCTAAAAAGGAAATCTTCATTCTTTAAGTTGCTTCTGTTTAGGAATTTGACACAGCAATTAGAAACATAAGTAATAAATACTGTTCTGTTTTTAATATGATAGGAGAGAAGGGTTCAACCTTGGTGTTTTCTCTGGAGATACTCAAATATTCCAAAACTGTGTGCTAATACCATGGTACCAATTCCTGTGACTCTGGAGTCGAGAGTGTCATGCATCCAGCTATGCCCTCCCTCATAAGAATTGATTTAGGTGTCTTCAGTTTCTTCAGTTCCTACCAGAATTTTACATTGGTTTGTCACTTTTTGTATTTAAAAGGAGGAAGTAGAGCTTGGTCATTAAGAACACTGACTTCTCTTTCAGAGAACGGGGTTTCAATCCCGAGCACTGACATGGCAGCTTACAGTTGTCTGTTATTCCAGTTCTGGTGTACCATATGCCCTCACACAGACACAAATGTTAGCAAAACAGTAAAAGGGGCATGATGAGAATTGAAGAGATGTATGGTGAATATGAGTCTCTAGATCACTTGCAGATTGGGGAATATATATTTATATTATAAATAATATATGATATAAATATTAACATATTTTTATATATAATATATTCATATAAGCATTGTAAGTGTGATATATATATATATATATATATATATATATATAGTGTGTGTGTTATTTTCTTTTGTTTTCTATTTTGAGACAGAGTTTCTCTGAATAGCCCTGGTTGTCCTGGAACTTGCTTTGTAGACCAGTCTAAACTTGAACACGAGTTTTGCTTGCCTCTGCTTCTCAAGTGCTGGGATTGAGGCATGCACCCACCCACCTTGCTAAGTTTTAATATATTTTTAATTATTTTTGTTTTGTGTTTTTGAGATAATTTCACTCTGCAGCTCGGGCTGGTCTCAAACTCAGTCTTCTTGTCTCAGTGTAAATGTCCTTGGTGTTGGGATAGCAAGCATGCAACACAACTTAAATTCATAATACTTTGATCTACTAACTCATGATGTCATTCAATAGTATGGTAAAGTTATCTTTGTTTCTTCAGCAATGTTCAGTTTTCAACATACAGATTTTTTTGTTTTGTTTTGTTTTGCCTATTTTATTGATTTTTATTGAGCTCCACATAGATTTTTTTCTTTCACTAAATGTATCATAAAATATATTATATTCGTTTTTGGTGATAATTGTAGCTGTACTAATTTTTTCCACTTTTGTTTGTTGTTTTATTATTATATGTCTTTTTATTTAATTACTTCTTTTATTGTGTAAAATTTAATTTTTTCTCCAATAATATTCTTTCCTTTGACTCCCTAAGATACTTTCCACCTCCTGTCTTCCTGATTTCTCTGTCTTTCTCTCTCTCACACTCTTTTCCTCTTCTCTCTCTCTCTCTCTCTCTCTCTCTCTCTCTCTCTCTCTCTCTCTCTGTCTGTCTCTCTCATGCACACATGCTGTCTTTTTCTGTGTTCTGCCTAGGAGATGTTGACCAACACACTAAAGCCTCTGTTTTTTGTGGGTTTTTGTTTTCATTTTGCTTTGGCTTGAGTATTATTTTAGTCAACTATACTTCTTTTAATTATTTCTAAAAGTACTAATAAATGTAAAGATAAATGTATGTGTGTGCACACATACATATGTAACATTGAGACTGATCATTGAAATTGTCACCACTGTTTCTCACCTTTGTCACCACTATACAGTTCTTGACATTCAAAAACCACAATTTGAGATGACCTGTCTTACAGGAAACTTGTATTTAGAAACTTCTATTTTTGAGTCAACACATTTGATTCTTGACAGTTTGGTTGCATTTTAGTCATAAAAAGTTGGTGAGATGTGGATCTTCATCAGCCTTGAATTTCTTTGCTAATTCACAAAGCCACATAAATTTTCCAAATATTTAGTACCAGGAAATAGGAAGTTTGGACCCCAAATTGCTATGACCACCTCCAAATTCAATTTGTCTTTGTGGAAGAATATTCCAATATTCTTCAATATCACCCAATATGAATTTCTGGAATGGATAAAATTATCTCCATCTTTTGCATCATAAGGCTTGTTTTAATTTTGGGTTTTTCTTTTACAATATTGCCAATTGCTACTTGTTTGACTTGGTATCAATAACATGTTTTTTTCTGTGAGGCAAAAATTCACATTCTTAAGCCTGAGATTATGAAGAATAAAAAGATACACATACACAGAACAAACTTTATAGTGTGAGGTGTATCAGAAACAGAAAACCAGAATCTGAGGTTAATATAAAGCACATCAGGGAGAAATTTGTAGTAAATGTATTTTTTTCTTTCAAGGCCACCAAATAGATAGTCACTGATATTAAAGTTAACACATTAGATCACTTGTTTCAGGAGTTGAAGAACTAAGTCAAGAGTGACAGCAATTATGTGATAAATACAGAATTCAAACACTTTTCTCTGAATGGGAAGTTAACACTGTGCTGTATAGGCTTGGAGCAATGAACAGCATTTTTTGCATGTAGCCAGGGAATGGAAACCTCTTGTAACTGAAGTGGTGATATAGACAGATTAAACAGTATGTACCATCTATACAAATTACTAAAGTATCTCCAATGTGATTATTATCTTAAAATATCATCTTGTCATTCTCTCATAAACAACAATTTTCTCTTTTTTTAAAAGTTAAGCTGGCTCTGCGATTTGATTTGGCCATTAGACTAGGGCAAGATTGCTGTTGTCCAATTTTCAGGAATAATTATATGATATTTTTAGTTTCAATCTTTATAATTTGAAATATGTCTTCTAGTAAATTAATCTCTATTCTGAAATAAAGATTAGGTGACTATATGTGTGACCCACATTGAGGAGAACTTTCTGACTTGGCTGATAGCCTCAGATGAACTTTCTGACAAAAGCCAGTGCCAATTGAAAGACAGGTGAATGAATGGACACGACTGGAGCCAAACCCAGCTGACACCAAGTATAACAGAAGAATCATTCAGACAATCTAAACTCAAAATCTTCCCCTTCGTACAAGGCTGATATTTATTCACAATTTAATGTAGCTTAACAAATCCAGCCACTACTTTTATCTGATAGAAACACAACGTTATTAGTCTTTCCCCCTAAGTAGATTTTAAAAGTATTCTTATTGCTTAATCACACATCTGGTGTCTGTATATGCACGCATAATACATCTCTCCATCCATCTATCTATCTATCCAACAAATACTTAGCCAGTATCTGCTATGGTTCAAAAATCTCTTATAAATAATGGATACAAAAATAAATAATGAAATGTATATGGTTGCTAGTGTATGTCATTATCATTTTGGGAGAATTAATTGAGTCAATTTATATGTTACATATGACTTGAGAGCTGTAGAATACAAAAAATTCCTGCAGATTATGAGCTTTCAAGATGCAGGCCCAGGTCTAATAAAGTATAACATTCTCCACATCTGTTATCTCAGTGCTTAGAGCACACGCAAGGATTCAACAAATATTTGCAGGAAAGAATAAATGAAAATTTCAGCACTAAATAATTTAATTAATAATGATAACGATTACAATAAATGAACATAATTGTAATTTACATTATTGATTTCAAATTATGCATAACTAACTCTTGAGTCCAAATTCATTAACTATTCAGGACAGTTACATGAGGACAATCTATATCATAGTAAAATGTCAAGAGAAAAATTGCCTGGTTCAAAGACTAGGGCAGGAGATATGTGAGATGAAGCTCCAATATTCTGGAGTTGCAAGGAAGTATTCAAACATCAGTAAAATAAAATTATAATGTGAGGTTATAAGTATGTTTAAAGGGATACAGGTACCATATGAAAGTGTTTTCAGTTGTCAAAGCTATAATAACATGAACAATAAAATTAAGTTTTAGTAAACTATAACCTGAAGTGTAAAGCAAATAACAAAGACTACATGTATGTGTGCATGGGTGTAGGGACTCACACTGGAGTGTGAGAAGCATAGCATCAGTGTCCACATTTTAAAAAAAATCCTCGTTGGGTGGTGGTAGCACAGCCTTTAATACCAGCATTCTGGGAGGTAGAGGCAGGCAGACCTCTGTGAGTTTGAGGCCAGCCTTGCCTACTGAGTGAATTCTGGGACAGTCAGACATATACAAAGAAACCTTGATGTGGGAGTCCCCTCAGTGTGCTGTGATTACCATTAATGAATAAAGAAACTGCTTTGGACCTATAGCAGGCAGAACTTAGCTAGGCAGAGAAAACTAAGCTGAATACTGGGAGGAAGAAGGGCAGAGTCAGAGAGACACCATGGAGCTGCTGGACTTTTCCCAGTAAGCCACAGCAACATGGCAATACAAAAATTAATAGAAATCGGTTAAATAATATGTAAGAGTTAGTTAATAAGAAGCTAGAGCTAAGGGACCAAACAGTGATTTAATAATTCAGTTTCTGTGTGATTATTTCAGAGCTGGGAAGCCAGGAACCAATGAGCAGCCCCTCCCTCAACAAAACCTATCTATTGCCAATAACTTCTCAGTAAGGAGTGGGTTCCAGAAACTGTTTATCTTATGAAGCCCATAATTTTTGGCCTGGTTTAATCTTGGGAAGAGAACCATTGACTGCTGTGGAGTCATTATTGCAATGATTTTGATAGCTATGTCACATCCCAAAGGCAGAATTTCAGAGCATACCTCTTCATCCTTCTCCTCTTACATCCTTTCTGACTCTTCTTCTGGTATGTTTCCTGAATGTTGGTGGGAAAATGCAAACATCCTACTTAGGATGGAAACTAGTGAGGTGGAATAATGGGGTTAGAAAGGCTTAAAGAGTGAGGAAGATGCGAGTATCATGGAATTCAGAGGTTGAAGGTAGTGAACAATCCAAATGAGGGTATGACAAGCCACATGGAAGCCTGCCATCTCACAACTCAACATAAAACCATACATAGAGGAATTGCAAAACACACATAGTACATAGTAGCAGCTTAAACGTGAAATGTCACCGACAGGCTGTAGTTTCTGAACATTTGTTCCCAGGTGGTGGTACTATTAGGGGAGATTTAGGGGAACTTTACAGTTTCAAGTAAGTACATGTTGCACTATGGTAAGACCATGACTTTATGAAAAGTAGCAAGTGGATATAATGGGTTGAATGAGGAATATGCTCATGGGCTCATGTATTTGAACACTTGGTCATTAGCATTGCTGTTTGCGGAGGTTTATGTGAAATAGCCCTGTTGGAGGATGTACATGACTGGGGGCAGTTTTTGAGTTTATATAACCTTAGCATACTTCTAATTCACACTCTCTGCTTCATTTTTCTTTTATTTAAAATAGATTCTTTTCATATAATGTATCTTAATTATGGTTTTCCCTACATCTCTTCCTCCAAGTTCCCTCTCACTTCTCTTTCATTCTTATCCACCCACTTTCTCTACCTAGTTAGAAAACAAAGAGGCTCCTAAGAGAAAAGAATAAAATACAACATAGTAACATAAAACAAAATTAACACATAAGATTAGAACAAAACAAACCAAGGGAAAAGAATCCACAAGAATGAACAAGAAATACTATAGATGCAGAGACCCACTTGTTCAAACATTGAGTAATCCCATTTAAAAAATCAAAAAATTGGAATGTATATACACAAAGGACCTATGAGATAAACAAATAAGAAATAAAATGAAATACAAATGAAAAATAAAAATGAAATTTTTTAACAAGAAAGAAAGAAAGAAAGAAAGAAAGAAAGAAAGAAAGAAAGAAGGAAGGAAGGAAGGAAAGAAAGAAGAAAGAAAGAAAGAAAGAAAGAAAGAAAGAAAGAAAGAAAGAAAGAAAGAAAGAAAGAAAAGTCCTGGCACAACATTTTACGATGCAGAGCCTTCTAGGATGCCACTGAGTTAGTTTTCTTCTGGCCATCTAGTGCTGGACAAGTAGCTTACACCCAAGGGTCATTTGTTTCTCCAGTGAGACTCTTTTGAGGAAAACTAAATTTTCATTTGCAAGTAGTTATCAATGGGCATTGCTTTGGGTTAGGGATGGGGTACATAGCTACTCTCCTGTCAGCTCTAGGACGCTACCGGTTGAAGACCTTGAGGCCCTGTGCATGCTGTCTCAGTCTCTAGAAGTTCATATACACATTGTTACTGCTGTGTTCAGAATCACTTTGGCTCTTACACTTTTTCTGCATCTCCTTCTGTGCTGTTTCCTAAGCTTTGGGGGAAGGAATTTGATGGTGAAATCCCATTTTGTGCTGAGTGTTCTAAGGTTTCTGGTCAAGAACACTAGTTATAGCGGTGAAGGCTCTAGCTCTACTTCTCCATGTTCAGGAAGTTGTGTCTGTGTTTTCTTCAGTAATTAGGCCTTGATGTCAGTTTGTGGAAAGAAAAATATAGACTTGAAAACAGCCTAATCTGTTTGGGAATTTCCATGAGATACCTTTGACCAACAGCTCAATAAGATGCGATCTATGCCTGCTACTGGAAACTTCATTTGTTGACAAGAGATGTATAGTTGGGGTGTTCTATCTCTCCACTTTTTAGTGATTCATTAAGACCATCGTAAATTTGATACTTTTGATAGATAGAGAGATAGATAAAATAGATAGATGATAGATATATTAACTGCTATGATATATGATTTTTTGTTGCTTTGATAATAAGGAAAGAAGAATTACTTCTGTTCTATAGTTATATAGGGCTGAGTACACCATGAGAGGGAGGCATGACAGAAGACAAACATGGTGACTGGAGCAGGAAACAGATCAAATTTTAAATTCAAAATGAGCTGATGAGACTTTAACCTTGTACAGCAATGATAGAAATCAGTGTACTGGTTCCTCACTACTGTTTGAGGTAGCTTCTGCCATATTATGTTTCTGTCCTGCTCCTCAGTGGCCACTAATGTTATCTTTCTTTCCCCACATTCCTTTCCTCACTCCCCCTTTTCGCCTGCCTGCTCAATCCTCCTATTTCCGTTTCTGGTCACCCTGATCAATCCATAATTGTTTATTCTATTTGTCTACCCTAGGACAATCTCTTTGTTACCCCCTGGTGCTTTAATCTACACCTAACCTCTGTGCTCTTATGGATTGTAGTTTTCATATAATAGACTTAAAAACTAATATCCACAGATGAGCAAATTATTCCATATTTGTCTTTCTGGTTCTAAGGTACCTCACTCAGAATGATTATTTTCTAGCTCCATCCATAATTTGAATTTCATGATCACATTTTCTAAATAGCTGAGTACCATTCTGATGTGTAAATGTGCCATATTTTTTATACATTAATCTTTTAGAGACACCTAATTTTTTCCAGTTTCTGGCTATTATGAATACAGCATCAATGAACATAGTTGGGCAAGTGTCTCTTTGGTAGCATAAAGCATCCAGTGGGTATATGCCTAAGAGTAGTATAGCTGGACCTTGAAGTAGAATGTTTCCCTTCTTCCTGAGGAACCACCACACAATTTCCATACAAAGTTGGAATCTATACGAGGTTGGTTTTATACAAGGTTGATGTCCCATCAGATCACTTTGCTCTTGAAAATGTGAGTTCTCAGTTTCCTGCTCCAGGCACCAGGATTGCCTCCCACCCACGATGGACTCTTAGCCCTCTGCTTTCTGTATGTTGCCTTGACCATGACATTTTACAACAGAAAGAATAAACCCATCTATGAAATGGAAGACGTGTTGAGAAGAATGAGGGATAAGAGATTAAGCGGAAATGGAGGTAGGAAAATAATATAAAAGGGAGCAGTGGGTGGGTTACTAAAATGGTGGATATACAGAAAACCCTTTGGAAACCCACTATTTAGACAGCTAATTACAAAATACATATTAAAATAGTTTAAGACTTCAAAATGAATCACACTTTACCCATGCACAAAAAAAGAATGTGCTATTGAATGAAAATTGCAGTTCAAGACATGGGATAACTCTCTATGAGGTACTGGTTAAGGCGTCTCCAGAGGTCTCCAAAATACCACAGAATATTGTCCTTTCCCTTGGTTTCCCACCATAATACATGGTAAGACCTGAAGGCACCACACACTTTGGCTGCACAACTAATGGAAATCAATCTCAAACTGACTGAGAAACTTTCTCCCTGCTGCCTAGATTTTGCAGTGCCAAATGGTGCTGTGCAGGTTTTTGCAATAGAAAAGACATCTAGTGTCAAATCAGGATTGCTGCTTAATCAGGCTCCCAGACAAAATGGGCAATAGTGTCATATCTTTTATGGGGTAGATAATCACTTTCTATTTGTATTTGATGCCTTCTCTAAAGAAAGAACATTATGCCCAGTACTCTAAATAGGTCAAAGGCCTCAGTCTGTGGAGGTAGAAGGTATTATTGTTAGTTTGCTGATTACTGTCAAATTGCCTCTGAAATGTTTATGCATGTATACATACTGTTAGCAGATCTCAATTCTGATCAGATAAGCTTCTTCTTTCCACAGACTTCAGTCAATAAAAAACATATAACTAGTTGAAGTATTAAGAAAAAGAGGCTGTCTGAATATTTTTACCTTTAGGGCTTGTGCAAAAGATTGCTTGTTGTCTGGAGCAAAAGCAGTTTCAATCTATGTAAATATCAGGAAATTAAATTCCTTATGTTACATGCCAGATGCCTTCAGCTGCTGCAGCTGTGCACAGTGAACTGACAGTTTGTGTTTGTCAAGCAGAAGAAGTGTCACTCCAAGCAAAATGGAAGGCTGTAGCTGCCACTTGGAGGGCAAAGGGCAACTAGTATGAGTAACTTGATTCCAAAAGTCTGACAAATTAAATCCCTTAGCAGTTGGGAATTCCAGGTGAGGCTTAAAGCTAGAAGCTGCTGAGGTTCTCCTGAAGTAGAGATTGCCTTTGATACCTAGCTATTTTTTAAATTATGTTAAAATATATGTGCATATGATGAGCAGAGGGATGGGATGGAGGTTTCTACTGTTATTGACTATGAGGGGGTCCTTACAGAGGAAAATGACTAGAATGAGGAGACATTGGGAAGGAGAGAGAGACTTGAGATAGTGCCTCATGTATCCTAGGATGGTCTCAAATTCTTGATATAACCAAAGATGTTTCTGAACTTCTTACCTTTCTGCCTCTACTTCTTGACGTCTCCTGAGAACTGCAACTTAAGGCCTGTCTCACCACACTCAATTTGTATAGTTCTGTGGATCTAACTCAGTGACTCCTATGCGCAAGGCAACTGAGTTAAGCATCTTCTTCAAAGTTTGCTAATTTGATTCAAAGGGTTCTTGTATTTGAAAACAGAATGAAATCTATAATAAGGCATGGATATTTGAGTATTAGACATGAGAGTTGAAATACAGTAGACATAGTTCTTAATTATATGGGAGAGAGGAAGCTTGGGATTACATAAAAGGGGACAGGTTGTCATAAATATATTCAATTTAAAGAGGCTTGAATTAATGCTTTGCATTCTTTCCCTAAATTACAAAAGCAACTGTTTTTCTGTAGCTCTTTCTCTAAAACCACTTATATAATTCCTTGTAAATAAATGTTTTAATCCCAGGTTTGCATATTGTTATTTCATGACTTAACACCTATCTGGACAGTAACTTCATGTATTTCGGCCTCAGTTTCTTTATCTGTAAAATGAGGAACATGTGTCACTCATGATTAATGGCATATGAAATTCAATTAAAGGATGTGTTAAAAGGAGATCACATAAGTGATTGGTACTTACCTAGTAAACACTCCCTGTTGCCCTTCTCTTGAACTGAAAAAAAAAAAAACATTCAAAATGCCATTTATAGACTTGAGTGCTAATAGAAAACAAATAAAGAAGAGGAAAGAGTTGGTGGGTCTTTAACTAAGCTTCTAACAAACCTAATGGTACAAGGCTGAGACGGTCTTGTGCATTTGGATGTGGAACTGTGTAAAGAGAATCGCAAGGCAAAGTGTATTTGCAAAGTCAGTTTTCCATGTTAGAATCAGGTACAAACTCACTTGCAAGTCAACACAATCTTAGAACATTGGCTTTAATTAAATTAAGTAATGAACATGTTAATTTATTTTTTCAGGCATACAGATTGACTTATAATGCATAATGTTGTGTAATGTTTTACAATCTTAGGAAAAATGCATGTTCTCCCTTATATGTGGTTCCTAACCTATAACATATATGCACACAGGTAAACTTTATGAGGGTACAACATGTACACAGGAGAATAAGGAAAGGTAAATATTGGGAGATGAGGATAGACTGGATACTGGTGATGGACACTCAAGTCATGAAATAGGATATAAAGCTTATATAAATGTATAAAAATAAATTTGATAATGAAAGTACAAAAATTCACTAAGTACAGAAAGTATAAATCTAGACTTCTTTTCCATCTTCTTCTCAGAGAGGCAGCTTCGCTTCTGCCTCTCTCCCCACTTCTCTGCTTTCCCCCCTCTCTCTCTCTTCTCTCTCTTTCTTCTCGCCCCCCTTTAGCCCCTTTACCCCACTGTGGAACACCCCCTTCCCTAATAAACAACCTTTCCATGCAAAAAAAAATCTAGAAATTAAAAAAAACTTTCATAACTTCAGACTGGCTGACCTAACTGTCTTGAAGTTCATTGAGATGTATAGACTCTGGATCTGATTAATTTCTCTGAGTATGCTTTATTACAAATCCTTTATAATAAAGTTTCAATTCAAAACAATTATGAATATCTTATTTCAAAAGGGTGATTGGGGGTCATCTTGATATCTGAAAGATTCTGAGGATTCCAAAAACTACATTTCATGGGATCATTTCTGGAGAAGTTTGGAACCAAGGAAAGAAATGGCTCATGTGGTACAAGACAGCCCTGTCCAATAGCCTGGAATGTGCCTCTGTAGGTAACTATGGGAACATCCCAAGGGCACTGTAAGCAATGGATTTTCAGTTAACACAGATCATTCAGCATATTTAATTTCTCTTTTTTTCTATGCTCTGTAATTTACAGAATGTCACTTCTTGTTCAATTTCAGCTGGCTCTCATGCTGGGAACTTCACTGAGAATATGGAGTCAGACAGGAATCTGATTTCACCACGCCACGCTGGCACATCTGCTCCTTCCTACAGCCTACATTCACCCTCCCATACATGCCTATGGTGGATAGAAAATGGCTTCTGTTTTTACTTTAAAGAACTAACTATACTCAGGGCTTTTAGCCAAGATCACTACTTCCAAATAGCTATGTTTTTATGTCCACACACTCAAAAGTACCTCTCAGTCATTTATCCCTTCGTTAGGAAAATTACCACTATTCTTCCCATTAACAAAGCTTGATAAGTAGATGGGTGACTATAATTAAAATATTTTGTGTGTGTGTGACCTCTTCATGAGGCAGATGTTCAATTTCTAGGAATTGGAACCCTGTCTTAAGTGAAACAATGCAAGAGATGGGTTGAATGCATAGGGACAGATGGACAGAGAGGAAGACTGAGGTCATATGTGACTAATATTGCAGTGAATTTACAAGGTTATGACCTGCTGCAGCAATGGAATACCCAGATTAACATTTCTAAGTCCCATAAATAGCAGTTGTTTTTGTGTGTGTGTGTGTGTGTGTGTGTGTGTGTGTGTGTGTGTGTGTGTGTGTGTGTGTCAAGGTTCCGTTTATTGCAAGCAGGGTTCCGTTTCTTTTTTTTTTTTGGTTTATTTTTTTATATTTAAAAATTTCCATCTCCTCCCCTCTTCCTCCCCCTTCCCTCCCCTCCCCTCCACCCATACCCCCACTCCCTCCCTCTTCAGGCCAAGGAGACATCGGGGTTCCCTACTCTATGTTAAGACCAAGGTCCTCCCAACTTCCCCCAGGTCCAGGAAGGTGATCAACCAAGCTGAGAAGGCTCCCACAGAGCCTGTCCATGCAGAAGAGTCAAAGCTCAGCTCCTTTGTCCTTGGCTTCTCAGTCAGCCTCCACCGTCCGCCACATTCAGAGAGTCTGGTTTGGTCTCATGTTCCATCAGTCCCATTCCAACTGGAGTTGGTGATCTGCCATTAGTTCTGTCCCACCGTCTCCATGGGAGAATGCACCCCTCACGGTCCTGACTTTCTTTCTCATGTTCTCTCTCCTTCTGCTCCTCATCAGGACCTTGGGAGCTCAGTCCGGTGCTCCAATGTGGGGCTCAGTCATTTTCTTCATCTATCGCCAGGTGGAGGTTCTATGGTGATATGCAAGAAATTCATCAGTATGGCTATAGGAACTGGCCTTTTCAGGCTCCTTCTCCTCAGCTGCCCAAGGAACTAGCTGGGGGCATCTCCCTGGAAACCTGGGAACCCCTCTAGGGTCAAGTCTCTTGACAACCCTCAGATGGCTCCCTTAATTAATATATATGCTTCTCTGCTCCCATATCCACCCTTCCTATATCCCAAGTATAACTTTTTACAGCAGACAATGAATATTTTAATTATTACTGGTGAGACATATCCTCCACAGTGACTGGGAATGACTGGACCATGCTTGACTTGGGGGCCTGTGAGAGGTCCCCAAGGAGTTTTTCAATGGCATTGGGTTGCCTTGTCTGTCTTTTGTTGATCTACATTTATTGGTCTGTGTCTGCCTTTGCCACATTTTCCACATAATCTATATTATTGAGATTTTTCATTTTTGCTATTCTAAGAGGAAACATTATTTCTAGAAATTCCTTGTCTACAATCCCCTCTCAGATGTCCTATTATACCACAATTAAAACATTTAACATTTTGGTGTATACTCATACCATTGGAAATTGCTTCTCCTACCCAATTCTCAGTATTATAGTAACATGTCTCAACATTCTTTCTATGCAGAATTTATTCATCCATTTGTTCTGATCTAACATTTAGAAGTCCAAGTATCTTTTTGCATTCTAAGTTAGCATTTTCAAAAGCCAGAGGTTCAATAAGTACTTATCTAGCTTCAAGGTCTGTTACTCCTATTTGTACAGCCTTAGTTAATCTTTGTAAAAAGTTACTAAAGGTTACTCTTTGACCCTGTTTAATCCTAGTGTATGATTCAATTCATTTTTCCTAGTTCTTGAATCCTGTCCCAAGCATTTAAAGCTGCTGTGTGGGCATAGGGACAAGATGTTTTCATTGTAAAAGACTTGATCCCCTTGCCAATAATTTGATCTGGGGAAGCCTCAAAACCTTTTGCTTTTCCATATTCTAAAATTCTTGTCTCTTCTCACTAGTAATATTTTGATAGCACTTGAGATCCATTTTCAAAGACCACTAAGACTAATTGAAGTCAATCATGTAGGTAAATCTTAATGCTTGAAGTCCACATTTTCACCATTTCCCTAACAAATGGTAGATGCAAGCCATAAGATACTACTGTTTGCTTTATTTCTTTTAGATCACTCATATCTTTAGGTTTCCATCTACATTCTTTGAAGCCTTTTGGGCATTTAGAACTTGATGACTTGTCAAAGGTGATTACAGAGTAAGAAGCTAAAACCCTGGGTAAGTCATCTCTGACTCTGACAGGTACTGGCAATGTTAAATCCTGTCTTTGTACCTTCTTTCCCTGTTCATGAGTTCAGATAATTTCCTCAATCATTTTAAATATTTTTACTACTATCTTTTGTAAGGCCTATATCTCTTGACCTGTGTATAATTCTAGTTATCTCACTGACTCACATAATTTCTGGTCCTCATTCTGAGCATATGATTCCAAGGTATGACATTTATCCACTAAGGATAAATTCTTATCTTTGTATATTATTTGGATGGAGTAAAAATTGCTTTCCTGGAGAGATACCTTATCTATTAATCTATTATAACTTTTTAACAGATTTTATTTTCAATTCAACAATATGAAATCTTTAAGATAATTTCTTAGTACTCCTTGACATGGACTGAATTTTTCTTTCAAATTAATGTTATCCTTTTCAATAATATTAATTTTTCATCTAACTTTTGATTTTGATTGTATTAATCCTGTAACTAGCTGTTCATTATTAGTCTGTAAAGACTATATCATTTCTAAAAGTGCCTCTTTCTTGGCTCTGTTATCAAACCATTTTTTAAAGATACAATATGAAAAACAAAGCCAAGTCCCAATATCCAATATGGATATATCAGAAAAAAATCATAGAAGCCTTGCAGAATACCATCCATAGTATAAGGAAAAAAATTAAATTCCTGAATAATAGTATTATCTGCTATTGTATAACTGTCAAATTTATTAATTTACTTACATCTTTTAGGAGATTTCAGTAAATTATTGTAGATGCATTAATATTTATTGGCCAACAGTGTTGCAATTGCAGCTGTGTGGCAGAGATATGCAATCAGTGGTAGCATGAACAGTCTTGCTTTGATTCCATGTCTTGGTGTCTGCTTAAATACTGACAAATATGCTCTGCTTGACAAATTTGGAACAATTAAATCTAATCTGTAGATGGAGAAAGCTTGCTTGGTGGCCAGAATATCAAAGAGCCCAGAGTTTGTTAGCCAAGAATATAAACTGGAAACTTTACAAGTCACCACAAGACAGGGAAAGCAGCGGGGGGGAAGGGGAGCATGCATGACCTTGCGAAATTGCCAAGTCACCACATGGTAAAGTTTTAGCAAAAAAAAAAAAAAAAAAACGCTGAGTAGAGTAGGTAAAATCAGAATAGACAGGTAAGAGACCTACATAGGTGCCAAATGAAGATGTACACTATAAAATAACTCCACACTAAATCAGAATTTAGTATAATAAAGGGTTCTTTATTTAAGGGTAGACTCACAGATGATAGTCCTCTACATGAATGGGGAAAAGGAACTTAATCCAGAAGCTGAAAGGGACAGAATGCACAAGCTTTATGGCTGTATTTATAGTATAAGAGACCATGCCAAAGATGGCTGATATCTTAAAGGCTGATGACTGAAGGAGTTTCCACAGCATCCCTTTATCTCTCATATGTGGTAGTTATTCACTAAATACCTAGTGAATGAATTGTGAGAAGAATGGGTAGGCAAGTGTAATTTAGGAAGAAAATAGTAAGACTTTTCCAGCAAGCAGACATATGCTAGGTAGGGATGCTAAAGATAGGTGTCCTACAATATATATAATTTTTCCATTTTTAATTATATTATCAAAAGATTATTGGGGATTTGTATGTAACTCTGATATTTACATTTGAAATATGAGAATTTTACCTGCAGCTATCTTCAAGATCACACAGAACAGCTGAGGAACCCAAGTTTCATGATGTGAGCTGAAAGTTCTGAATCATCCAGAAAAAGAATTTCTTCCACAACCTCTTTTTATCTTCCATGAATGTAAAACAACATTTGGAAAACATTGGCTTCTAAAACTGTGATCAAAGCACATTATTAAAAGGAAGGGTATTTGGTGAGCAATGATAGGGAAAGCTATAATGCCAAGTGGTTTTGAACTGTGCCTCACAGGAATGATGGGAGTTTTGTTGGAAACAAGTTTTGAGCCCTTTGCATCTTGAATTTTAAAAAGAGCCAGAAAAATGCACTAATGTAAAATAGTAATGTAAAAAAATAGCATAGCTTGCCAAGACTTAAGAATTTCATATTGATCCTGAGGTTGATACATTTTTATACACATGCACATGCACACTCACACAAAGAGACACACACATAGACACTCACATACACACACATACACAAGCAGCACAAATGTCCAAGTTATTTACATATCATTCTGAACTATTCTGGTTACTGCTCTGTCTTCCTGTTCTGCTGTCAAGCCCATAAAAGAACACGTAAGTATGTGTATGTGATTTTTTTGAATTTGAAGTGTGTTGTCAGTGGAAGCTACTGTTTTAAATTCCCTGAAAACATGTCTCATAGATGCTATATTTAAATGCATTTCAGAGTCATGACGTGGCTGAATTTCTCCACCAATGTTTCACCTTGGTTTGAATAAGTCACATACACACCCCTTCATCTTTCCATCTCTCTCCATGCAAATGCACCACAACCCATATCACTCTGATGCACAACATTGTGATGATGTCAGAGCCTATGTGGTCTCTATTTTTTTTTATTTTCTTGAGAGAGAGAGAGAGTGGGGGGAGAGAATTTTCCACTAGGATTGAATAACAACAAGTAAGAGGAAAGGCAATCCTGCCAAACAAGTCACCCAGTTCCTAGCCTGGACAGTGTAGGTTGAGATGTGGTTCTTAAATTATCACTGGAGGTTTAGTGAGGTCTGAAACTCAGGCTTGGTGGCTTGACCTTGGAGGCAAGACCCAGGATGTGACTATCGCTGATGTCTAGCATGTTGTATTTAACCTGGGAACTGAAGATGTGTTTTTCTTTTCTTTTCAAAGCATATAACAAATATCCTTTGACCATAAAGAGTGGAATGACCACAGAAGAACTAAGCCTGTCCCAGCCCTTGTCAGGGTTCAGCCAGCAGAAGACTATAGACGTGCATGTTGACCTTCATGCAGTCTCAGGGAACAAGTGCTTTTGGGAGCCAGACCTCATATCATTTTTTGCCATTATAGGAGATAGTGAGCATGTTATTCACCAGTTTGGAGTTTTTAAAGCTCTATTTACAGATCAGCTGCCAAATCAGGATCATTTTAGACCCTTAGGAGAAGGGTCACCTTAGGTGAAGCTACTACAGAGAATATCCTAGCTTTTTCCTGGAGCTAATGACTACTTGAAAGAGTGACGTCAAGTGCTCTGTCTAGCTTTTCTCACATGTAAAATAACTGAGGCATTCCTTTTGTGATCATGATTTTCTTTCTAGGTAATTACTGTGCTATAGGAAAACTGAAAATTTTATTCAGTTTTAAAAGGTATGAGCCCTGTACAAACATATGAAAAAATAAACAAATTGTCTTTAGAAATAATGAAATAATTATAAAAAGGAAACCAATTAAAAAATAATCAAATGTGCCTCTTCTTAAATTTCAGTTACATGAAATGGAATTAAAAGGAATAGTTGTCTCTCACTGTCTTTTATACACATCTATGCCCCACTCCATGGTTATGTGTCAGTATGGAAAGAGCTATTTCCATCTCTTTCTTGTCACCAGCCAGGTGATAGGGCATGATTTAGCTGCAGCTTGTTTTTCAGATATGGAAAAGTAGGTAAAAGAATAGTTATTTTTCACTGTCTTTACACACATCTAAACCCCAGTCCATGGTTAACTATGTTATGCTGGAAAGAGCTATTTCTGTTTGTTTTATATCACCAGCCTGGTGACAGGGCATGATTTGCTTGCCATATATAAGAAATATATAGCTCATCCATAAAATGGAATTATGTTTATCTTATGATTTCTTGATTATTTTAAGATGAAGCTTTATATCACACTGGAAATTTACAGTGATCTTATATGTTCATATATGTGAGTATACATATATATGTATATATATGCCTTTCTGTTTTAATTATTTATTTTTATTTTATGTGCTTTTTATTTTATTTTTATTTTATGTGTTTTACCTGCATGTGTGTCTACCGTGTGCGTGTTTCAGATCCCCTGGAACTGGAGTTACAGAAAATTGTGAGTTGCCATGTGAGTGCTGGGATTTGAAACTGGTTCCTACAGAAGAGTAACCATTCTCTTAACCACTGCACCATTTCTTTAGCCCTACTTATACTTCCCTAAAGCATCTTTTGTCAATGTTAGTTTCTTTTTGATACACACCTCTTTAACCTCTTTGGTAAATTTATTCCAAAGGATTTCTTTCTTTACAGTGCATGAATCATTTTAATTTGCTTTTCAGATAAGCAATTATTAGTATATAGAAACACAACTGATCTTAAGATTTTTATACCCAACAACTTTATTGAATACATTTAAAGTTCTAAGAGAGTTTATCTACCTATGTATCTATCAATATACCTATCTTTTTGTCTGGCTGTCTGTCTATTTATCTACTTTATGTTAACTGTTTTATAGAGGCAAAATCATGTCATTTGCAAACTCAGGCAGTTTGCTTTGTAATTCTATCATGTTTCTGTTCAGTGAGGTAATAGGCATGGCATATTGTGTACATTATCAGAAAACCAATGACTTTTTTCATTATTTGTGTTATATAAAAAGAAGCCTGGACAATTTCAAATGTTATATCTTTAATCTTATCAATTTTGTACTTGTATCAATTGAATCTGATTGAAGTCTTTCACTTAGCAATTGCAGTATTCACCTCCAAAGTTTGTGTTTTGTTGTTTATTATGACCTCCATACTATTAAGGATTTCTAAATCTATGTATGGTCATTATTTCTTTGATTTTATTTAATTCCATACACTTGTTTTCCTATAGCCTAATGAGTTCTGACAATAGAGTTAAACTGAAGGTTTTGACAAGTAGTTCATGGATTGCTATCTTTTTAGGGTTGTTATGTGACTTTATTAATCTGCCTTGTTGGTACCATGTATTTTCTAGTCCTGGTGATTTTTGAAGACTCTCTTTGTATTTGTAGAAGCAGCTATAATAGCTTCTTGTAGCTTTCAGATGACTATGAACTGGTATCCCCTGCCATGTTCGTAGATAGACACCAGTACCCAAGGATCTATTACAGAAGGGCTGTAACTAGATCAAAAGACTGAGCCAGGCTCCACAAAAGACCTGAGGCATGGGTTGCCCTGTATTCTCCCACTCCATGAGTGGATGATGTTGCCTCCAGAATCATGTTCAAATGGGTTAGAATGAGCTCATGGAGATACTTTTAGTTTTATAGGTAGTGTTTCAGGGAAAAAAAAACCTATCTTTTAAAAAAAGATTTTCCTCAAGTTTACCTTCATCATGGTATTGCAATATTCTATCTAAATCTCAAAGATCTTACAGATGCTTTTCTTTCTATTATTTTTGAGATTATTGTATAATTAAATCATTTATTCTCTCCATTCCCTCCCTTCATACCTTACAAAATTTAAGGCCTCTTTTTCATTAACTGTTTTTAGATGCACAGATTTTTATGTAAATACATTACCTGATATAACTTGCACAGTCTGTATGTTACTTGTATGTATTTCTTTAGCGCTGACTTTGGAGAGCTACCATACTGGTGTCTTGGTGGGTGGTTGGGGAGACCATCTATCTGCCTATTTGCTTACTGACATCACCCTATGTCATGCTTCTTTTTTACTGTTGCTCATCAAATAGCCTATATTTTTATGTAAACAGATTGTATTTTCATTTCCTAGTCACATACCAATAATCACACAGAAACTATATTAATTACAATACTGTTTGGTCAATGATTCAGGAATATTCCTAGTTAGCTTTACATCTTAAATTAACCCAATTAACCCATTTCTATTAATCTAGGCTGCGGCTTACTGGTAATGTTATGGCATCTTCTCCTTTGGCAGGTACATGACATCTCCTTGACTCTGCCTTCTCTCTCTCTCTCTCTCTCTCTCTCTCTCTCTCTCTCTCTCTCTCTCTCTCTCTCTGTTTGTGTTTCCCACCTGGCTTTACTCTGCTAAGTACAGACAAGCTTTTTTCATTGATCAATAAAAGCAACAAATACAGAGAAGGACATCCCACATTTTTTTTCTTACTAATTCATCTTTTATTAGCTTAAATTGTTTTTTTTTTCTCATTTTTTTATTCAAGATTTCCATCTCCTCCCCTTCTCCTCCCCCTTCCCTCCCCTCCCTTCCACCCATACCCCCACTCCACCCCTCTCCAAAGACAAAGAGCCATCAGGGTTCCCTTCACAATGTTTAGTCCAAGGTCCTCCCAGCTCCCCCTAAGTCCAGGAAGGTGAGCAACCAAACTGAAAAGGCTCACAGTGAGCCCGTCCATGCTGTAGAGTTCATGTTCATTGCCATTGTCCTTGGTTTCTCAGTCCTCCTCCACCGTCAGCCACTTTCAGAGAGTCCGGTTTAGTCCCCTGTTCCATCAGTCCCATTCCGACTGGACTTGGGGGTCTCCCGTTAGATCTGTCCCACCTTCTCAATGGGTAAAAGCACTCCTCGCGGTCCTGGCTTCCTTGCTCATGATCTCCCTCCTTTTGCTCCTCATCAGGACCTTGAGAGCTCAGTCTGGTGCTCCTGTGTGGGGCTCTGTCATTTTCTCCATCCAATGCCAGGTGAAGGTTCTATGGTGATATGCAAGATATTCATGAGTATGACAATAGGATCTGGACATTTCTGGCACCCTCTCCTCAGCTGCCCTAGGAACTAGCTGGGGGCGTCTTCCTGGACACCTGGGAACCCCTCTAGAGTCAAGTCTCTGCCAACCCTAGAATGACTCCCTTAACTAAGATATATAATTCCTTGTTCCCATATCTACCCTTCCTATATCCCAACCATCCTATTCCCCCAAGCTCTTCCCATCCTCCACTTCACACTTTTCTCTCCCCATCCCCCATCCCTCCATCCCCCCCACCCCCATATTCCCATTTTTTGTCCGGCAATCTTGTCTACTTCCAATATCCAGGAGGATAACTATATGTTTTTCTTTGGGTTCACCTTCTTATATAGCTTCTCTAGGATTTTTTATGAATTATAGGCTCGATGTCCTTTATTTATGGCTAGAAACCAATTATGAGTGAGTACATCCCATGTTCATCTTTTTTTGTTTGTTTGTTTGTTTGTTTTTTGTTTTTTCGAGACAGGGTTTCTCTGTGGCTTTGGAGCCTGTCCTGGAACTAGCTCTTGTAGACCAGGCTGGTCTCGAACTCACAGAGATCCGCCAGCCTCTGCCTCCCGAGTGCTGGGATTAAAGGCGTGCGCCACCACCGCCTGGCCCCATGTTCATCTTTTTGGGCCTGGGTTACCTCGCTCAGGATGGTATTTTCTATTTCCATCCATTTGCATGCAAAATTCAAGATGTCATTGTTTTTTTACCACTGAGTAGTACTCTAATATGTATATATTCCACAGTTTCTTCATCCATTCTTCCACTGAAGGGCATCTAGGTTGTTTCCAGGTTCTGGCTATTACAAATAATGCTGCTATAAACATAGTTGAACAAATGCTTTTGTAATATGATTGGGCATCTCTTGGGTAAATTCCCAACAGTGGGATTGCTGGGTCCTGGGGTAGGTTGATCCCAAATTTCCGGAGAAACCTCCACACTGCTTTCCAAAGTGGTTGCACAAGTTTGCATTCCCACCAGCAATGGATGAGTGTACCCCTTACTCCACATCCTCTCCAGCAAAGGCTATCATTGGTGTTTTTGATTTTAGCCATTCTGACAGGTGTAAGATGGTATCTCAGCGTTGTTTTGATT
Source organism: Arvicola amphibius (assembly GCF_903992535.2). NCBI lineage: Eukaryota > Metazoa > Chordata > Mammalia > Rodentia > Cricetidae > Arvicola > Arvicola amphibius. The sequence continues at coordinate 81,086,620 of NC_052052.2, read as the reverse complement.
TGCATTTCCCTGATTGCTAAGGAGGTTGAGCATGACCTTAAGTGTCTTTTGGCCATTTGAACTTCTTCTGTTGAGAATTCTCTGTTCAGTACAGTGCCCCATTTTTTAACTGGGTTAATTAACATTTTAAAGTCTAGTCTCTTGAGTTCCTTATATATTTTGGAGATCAGGCCTTTGTCTGTTGCAGGGTTGGTGAAGATCTTTTCCCAGTCAGTAGGCTGCCTTTTTGTCTTAGTGACAGTGTCCTTTGCTTTACAGAAGCTGCTCAGCTTCAGGAGGTCCCATTTATTCAATGTTGCCCTTAATGTCTGTGCTGCTGCGGCTATACGTAGGAAGCGGTCTCCTGTGCCCAGATGTTGTAGAGTACTTTCCACTTTCTCCGCTAACAGGTTCAGTGTGTTCAGATTGATATTGAGGTCTTTAATCCATTTGGACTTGAGTTTTGTGCATGGTGATAGACACGGATCTACTTTCATTCTTCTACAGGTTGACATCCAGTTATGCCAGCACCATTTGTTGAAGATGCTTTCTTTCTTCCATTGTGTGCTTTTAGCTCCTTTATCAAAAATCAGGTGTTCATAGATTTGTGGGTTAAGAACTGGGTCTTCTATTCGATTCCATTGGTCGACTTCTCTATTTTTATGCCAATACCAAGCTGTTTTCAATACTGTAGCTCTGTAATAGAGTTTGAAGTCAGGGATGGTAATGCCTTCAGAAGTTCCTTTATTGTATAAGATTGTTTTGGCTATCCTGGGTTTCTTGTTCTTCCATATAAAGTTGATTATTGTCCTCTCAAGATCTGTGAAGAATTTTGATGGGATCTTTAAGGGGATTGTATTAAATCTATAGATCGCCTTTGGTAGTATTGCCATTTTTACTATGTTGATCCTCCCAGTCCAAGAGCAAGGGAGATCCTTCCATTTTCTGGTGTCCTGTTCAATTTCTTTCTTCAAAGACTTAAAGTTCTTGTCAAATAGGTCTTTCACTTCCTTGGTTAGAGTTACCCCAAGATATTTTATGCTATTTGTGGCTATCGTGAATGGTGACGTTTCTCTGATTTCTTTCTCTGCTTCCTTATCCTTTGTATATAGGAGGGCGACTGATTTTTTGGAGTTGATTTTGTATCCTGCCACACTACTAAAGGAGTTTATCAGCTGTAGGAGTTCTTTGGTGGAGTTTTTCGGGTTGCTTATGTACACTATCATATCATCAGCAAATAATGAAAGTTTAACTTCTTCCTTTCCAATTCGAAATACCTTGATCCCCTTGTTTTGTCTTATTGCTATTGCTAGAACTTCAAGTACTATATTGAAGAGATAAGGAGAGAGTGGACAGCCTTGTCGCGTTCCTGAATTTAGTGGGATGGCCTTGAGTTTCTCTCCATTTAATTTGATGTTAGCTGTCGGCTTGCTGTAAATAGCCTTTATTATTTTTAGGAATGACCCCTGTATCCCTAATCTCTCCAAAACCTTTATCATAAAGGGGTGCTGAATTTTGTCAAATGCTTTTTCTGCATCTAATGAGATGAGCATATGTTTTTTATCCTTCAGTTTATTTATATGATGGATTACATTGATACATTTTCGTATGTTGAACCAGCCCTGCATCTCTGGGATGAAGCCTACTTGATCATAGTGGATAAATTTTCTAATGTGTTCTTGAATTCTGTTTGCCACTATTTTATTGAGAATTTTTGCATCGATGTTCATGAGTGAGATTGGCCTGTAATTCTCTTTCTTGGTTGAGTCTTTGTGTGGTTTAGGTATCAGGGTAATTGTAGCTTCAGAAAAGGAATTTGGCAATGACTGTTCTGTTTCTATATTATGAAACACCTTAAGGAGTATAGGTATTAGGTCTTCTTGGAAGTTCTGGTAGAATTCTGCATTGAACCCATCAGGTCCTGGGCTCTTTTTGGTAGGGAGGTTTCTGATAACAGTTTCTAATTCTTCGCCACTAACAGGACTATTTAGAGCATTTACCTGGTCCTGGTTTAACTTTGGTATATGGTATTTATCTAAAAAATTGTTCATTTCTTTTACATTTTCCAATTTTGTGGCATACAGGCTTTTGTAGTAAGATCTAATGATTCTCTGAATTTCCTCTGTGTCTGTGGTTATGTCCCCTTTTTCATTTCTGATCTTATTAATTTGTTTGTTCTCTCTCTGCCGTTTGATTAGTTTGGCTAGAGGTTTGTCAATCTTGCTGATTTTCTCCAAGAACCAGCTTTTTGTTTCATTGATTCTTTTGATTGTTTTCTGTGTTTCTATTTTGTTGATTTCTGCCCTTAGTTTGATAATTTCCAGTCTTCTACTCCTCCTAGGTGAGTCTGCTTCTTTCTTTTCTAAAGCTTTCAGGTGTGCTGTTAAGTCTCCAGTGTGTGCTTTCTCCGTTTTTTTTTTTTAAGTGGGCACTTAGTGCTATGAATTTTCCTCTTAGCACTGCTTTCATAGTGTCCCATAAGTTTGAGTATGTTGTGTCTTTATTTTCATTAAATTCAAGAAAAACTTTAATTTCTTTCTTTATTTCTTCCTTGACCCAGCTGTGGTTCAGTAGTTGACTGTTCAGTTTCCATCAGTTTGTAGGCTTTCTGGGGGTAGCATTGTTGTTGAATTCTAATTTTAATCCATGGTGATCCGATAAGATGCAGGTAGTTACTAAAATGTTTTGTAGCTGTGGAAGTTTGCTTTGTTACTGAGTATGTGGTCAATTTTTGAAAAGGTTCCACGAGCCGCAGAGAAGAAGGTATATTCTTTCCTGTTTGGGTGGAACGTTCTATAGATGTCTGTTAAGTACATTTGGTTCATTACCTCTATTAAGTCTCTTAATTCTCTGTTAGGTTTCTGTCGAATTGACCTGTCCATTGGTGAAAGAGGAGTGTTGAAGTCTCCCACTACCAGTGTGTTTGGTTTGATGGCTGTCTTGAGTTCTAGTAATGTTTCTTTTATATAAGTGGGTGCTTTTGTATTAGGGGCATAGATATTCAGGATTGAGACTTCATTCTGATAGATTTTTCCTGTAATGAGTATAAAGTGTCCCTTTCCATCTCTTCTGATTGATTTTAGTTTGAAGTCAACTTTGTTAGAAATTAGTATGGCCACACCCGCTTGTTTCTTAGGTCCATTTGCTTGATAGACCTTTTCCCAACCCTTTACTCTGAGTAGATGTCTGTCTTTGTGGTTGAGGTGTGTTTCTTGTAAACAGCAGAATGTTGGATCCTGTTTTGGTATCCAATCTCCTAGCCTGTGCCTTTTTATAGGTGAATTGAGTCCATTGATATTAAGTGATATTAATGACCAGTGGATGTTAACTCCGGTTGTCATTTTTTATTTGGTAGTAGAGATTGTGTGTTTCCTTTCTTTGAGATGTGCTGGTGAAGGGTCACTAGATGTCTGAGTTATTTTGGGCAATGTTGGACTCCTTTGATTGTGAATTTCCTTCTATTACTTTCTGTAAGGCTGGATTTGTGGCTATGTATTGTTTAAATTTGTTTTTATCCTGGAATATTTTGTTTTCTCCATTTATAGTGAATGAAAGCTTGGCTGGGTATAGTAATCTAGGCTTGCATCCATGATCTCTTAGTTTCTGCAAAACATCTATCCAGGACCTTCTGGCTTTCATGGTTTCCATAGAGAAGTCAGGTGTTAGTCTGATAGGTTTTCCTTTATATGTTACTTGACCTTTTTCTTTTGCAGCTCTTAATATTCTTTCTTTATTCTGTATGTTTTGTGTTTTGATTATAATATGGTGGGGGGATGGTTTTTTTTTTTTGATCCAGTCTATTTGGTGTTCTGTAAGCTTCTTGAACCTTAATAGGAATATCTTTCTTTAGGTTTGGGAAGTTTTCTTCTATAATTTTATTAAATATATTTTCTGGGCCATTGAGCTGTAATTCTTCTCCTTCTTCTATGCCTATTATTCTTAGGTTTGGTCTTTTTATTGTGTCCCAGATTTCCTGAATGTTTTGTGATGAGAATTTGTTGGATTTGCTGTTTTCTTTGATCATTGCGTTTATTTTCTCTATAATATCTTCAGAATCTGAGATTCTTTCTTCTATCTCTTGTATTCTGTTGGTTATGCTTGTTTCTGTAGTCTCTGTTCGTTTACATATATTTTCCATTTACAGCTGGCCCTCGGGTTGTGTTTTCTTCCTTGCCTCCATTTCAGTTTTCAAGTCTTGCACTGTTTCCCTTATCTGTTTGATTGTATTTTCTTGGTTTCCTAGGATATCATTTACAGATTTATTCAATTCTTCAAACTTTTTGTTATTCTTCTCGTCCATTTCCTTAAGGGAGTTTTTCACCTCCTGTTTAAGGGACTCTATTACTTTCATAAAGTCAATTTTTTCTACTTCTTCTTGATTAGTGTGTTCAAGTCCTCCTGTTATAACTTCGTTGGGTTCTGGTGCTTTCATGTTGTTTTTCAAATTGTTGGAGGAATTCTTGCATTGGCGCCTGCCCATTTCTTCCTCTGAATAATCCCCTTTGGGTCTTCTTTTAGAAGTTCAATTCCCCCCAATGAATTCAGTTCACTCACCCCAATGAATGATGGATCCTCTGGCAGACTGTCAGGTCTCCTTGCAGGCCAAGCAGCTTGCTGACAAAGGGCCTGCCTTGCTGGGGGCAGGCTAATGAAGGAGGGGACCTCCCACCAGCCTGGGTGCACTCAATTCCAGGACCCCGGTGCCCAAACAGGCTGAGCTGTGGGATTTTGTGGCCCCAAAGACGGGAGGATGAGGCGGGGTAGGAGGATCTGGGTGCAAGCTGGGAAGGGACAGGAAGAGAGAGGCAGTATCCGGGGAGAATAACCCCTGCAGGAAGAGCAGGAAGTGTGCGGGTGGGGGGGAGAGTTGGGGAGTGTCGGTGGTCCCTCTCCGGGCAGCTGCCCGGTTCAGGCACTCACTCCTCACTCACCCCCCACATTTTTTAATCATTGTGACCAAAAGCAAGTTTTTAATATTTGAGCACTTATTTTTAATTATTTTATCCAAATGGAATGTTTATAATTCAAATGAATTCTTTTTTAACCAAAAGTGATTTCAGAAGATTTTAAATCAATAAGGCACATATATGCATAAGACAGAGGAATTAACCAAAATTTCTGAGTTGTCTTAGAAAAAAAGAAGTTGTTGTTACAGACTGTGAAGTGTTCCAGAAACACAGCAAATTACACTCTGCCCCCTCACCAATCCCACATGGTGCCAACATAAACTGCTAGACAAACTAGTAAACTGTGGGGATTTATTGGCAAAAAGACACCCAAGATGTGGGCACAGAGCTTGCTAGTGAGAGAGATTATTTCCATCTGAATGCCATTTACAATATGACAACTGCATATTGCCCTTGGTGGCAGGAAATAAACATAGCTGGGCCCAAGGTACAAGCCTCCTGATTAGTGTTTTGATTGACACACAATTGTGACATAATGACATTGTGGTAAGAATTCTAAGAAACGGGTACTAAAGAGCTGGGGGAAGAGTATTTTCCTAGTATATGCAAGGTCCCTTGCTCAATTCCCAAGTTCAGTAAAAAAACTAATAAGAAATATACTCAGGGAAACATAGCACGTAGATCTATCCACCAGTATTTTGACATGTACTTGGCTGATACAGTTTGATTACAAGCATAGTATTGAATTAATCATTTCATTAACTAATTGAACTGAATTAACAATTCATAGTATGAGTTGATTTTATCAATGTATAATATATATATGCTCTCTCTCTCTCTCTCTCTCTCTCTCTCTCTCTCTCTCTCTCTCTCTCCATAGTCAGGAGTTGATTGCCCATTCCTGGCTATCCATACCCAAAATAATCACACAGAAACTATACTAATTGCAATACTGTTTGGCCAATAGTTTAAGTGTGTTTCTAGCTAGCTCTTCAATCTTAAATTAATCCATTTCTATTTTTTTTTATTTTACCATGAGACTCATGGTTTACCAGCAACAGTGTGTGGGTGTCCATCTCCTTAAGCAGCTAAATGGCATCTCCCTGAATATATGACTTCTCTCTCTCTCTCTCTCTCTCTCTCTCTCTCTCTCTCTCTCTCTCTCTCTCTCTCTCTCACTGAAAGCTTGTTATAATACTGAGGGGACCAAGAGTTTACTACAATACTGAGGAGACTAAGAGAAAGCACAAAGAGAGTGAACCAGGAGAAAAAACTAAGAGAACAGGCTGATAGAGGCATCAGAGGCTTTCTGAGACAGACACTGAAAGTACAGTGTACATGAAGAAAATCTCCAAAATACTCAGACAGCCACTGCAGACCAAAACACAAAGACACTAGAGGCTTCATATGAAGGAAGAGATTGGGAAATCACCAATGCAAGAAGTGACAATGCAAGAATTCCTCCAACAACCTAAAAAGCAATGATATTACCAGAACCCAGTGCTCACACAACAGAAAGACTTAATCATCCTAACTCAGAAGAAGCAGAAGAAAATGACTTTACATGTAACTTTATAAAAATGGTGGAGACCTTTAAAAAGAAAATGAAAATACCTCCTAAAGAAATGGAGAAAAATACAAATAAAAATTGGAAGAAATTAATAAATCTTTCAAAGAAATCCAACAAAACCAAGAAAAAACAATCAAACAATTAAAAAACAAAGACTGAAATAGAGGCAATTTAAAAAAAATCACAAACCAAGGGTGTTCTGAATATAGAAAATCTGGATAAATGAACAGGAACTATAGAGACAAGTATAACCAACAGAATACGAGAGATAGAAGAAAGAATCTCAGGTGCTGAAGATACTATAGAGGAAATAGATTCATTGGTCAAAGAAAACATTAAATCCAATAAATTCTTAACACAAACCATCCAGAAAATCTGGGACACCATAAAAAGACCAAACCTAAGACTAATAAAAGGAGAAGAAGATGAAGAACTCCAGCTCAAAAGCACAGAAAATTTATTCAACAAAATTATAGAAGAAAACTTTCCCAACCTAAAGAAGGATATCCCTATGAAGGTACAAGAAGCTTACAGAATATCAAATAGACTGGATCAAAAACAAACATCTCCTTACCATATAATAATCAAATTGCAAAACATACATAATAAAGAAAGGATAATAAGAGCTGCAAAGGAAAAATGTCAAGTAATATATAAAGGTAAACCTATTAGAATTACATCTGACTTCTCAATGGAAACCATGAAAGCCAGAAGGTTGTGGGTAGATGTGCAGCAGACACCAAGAGACCACAAATGCAAGCCCAGACTCCTATACCCACCAAACCTTTCAATCACCATCAATGGAGAAAACAAGATATTCCATGACAAAAAAAAGATTTACACAATACCTATGTACAAACCTAGCCTTGCACAAAGTACTAGAAGAAAATCCTAACCCAAGGAAGCTACCTGCATCCACAAAAACACAGGCAACTGATAACTCCCACCAGCATAACCCAAAGAAGGGAAACACACAACACTAATACAAAAAATAACCAGAATTAACAACCATTGGTCACTAATATCTCCTAATATCAATGGACTCAACTCATCTATAAAAAGACACAAGCTAAGAGAATGGATATAAAAGCAGGATCTACCCTTCTGCTGTATACAAGAAACACACACCTAAACCTCAAAGACAGATACTACCTCAGAGTAAGGGGTTGGGAAAAGGTATTCCAATCAAATGAACCTAAGAAACAAGTGGGTTTAATTATTCTAATATCTAATAAAATAGATTCCAAGCTAAAATCAATCAGAAGAGATGGATAAGGACATTTTATACTCATAACATGAACAATCCATTAAGATGTAGTCTCAATCCTGAACATCCATGCCACTTATGTAAAAGAAAAATTACTAAAACTTAAATTACACATCAAACCACACAGAGTAATTACTCCACTCTCCCCAATAAACAGGTCAACCAGACAGAAACTTAGCAGAAAAATAAGAGAACTAACAGCTTTCATAACACAAATGAAATTTACAGACATCTATAGAACATTCCACCCAAACACAAAAAGAATATACCTTCTTCTCAACACCTCATGGAACCTTCTCTAAAATTTATCACATTCTTGGTAACAAATTAAACCTTTACAGATACAAAAAAATTGACGTAACCCCCTGTGTCTTATCAGACCACATGGATTAAAGTTAGAATGTAACAACAATACTACTCTCAGAAAGTCTACAAATTCATAGAAATTGAACAAGGAACTACAGAACCGCCCCCTAGGTCAAGAAAGAAATAAAGAAAGAAATTAAAGACTTCCTTGAATTCAACAAAAATGAAGGCACGATGTATCCAAACCTATGGAACACTAAAAGCAGCGTTAAAAGGAAAGTTCATAGCACTAACTACCCACATAAAGAAAACAGAGAAAGCTCACATTAGTGATTTAACAGCATACCTGAAATCTCTAGAACATAAAGAGGCAGACTCACCCAGGAAGAGTAGAAGACAATAAATAATCAAATTGAGGGCTAAAATTAGTAAAGTAGAAACTAAGAAAATAATATGAAGAATCAATGAAACAAAGAGCTGGTTCTTTAAGAAAATCAACAAGATAGACAAATCCATATCCAAACTAATCAAAAGACACAGAGAGAACATCCAAATTAACAAAACAGAAATGAAAAGGGGGACATAACAACAGACACTGAAGAAATTCAGAGAATTATTAGGTCATACTAAAAAACCTTTACCCCACGAATTGGAAAATGTAAAAGAAATGGACAATTTTCTAGATAGATACCATATGCCAAAATTAAATCAAGATCAGGTGAGAAATTTAAATAGACCTATAAACTGTAAAGAAATAGAAGCTGTTATCAAAACCCTCCCAACCAAGTAAAGCCCAGGGCCAGATGGTTTTAGTGCAGAATTCTACCACAACATCCAAGAAGATCTAATACCTATACTCCTAAAATTGTTCCACATAATAGAAACACACCTATGCACACCTGATTTTTGACCAAAAGAACTAAAATTTATACAACAGATAAAAGAAGTCATCTTCAACAAATGATGCTGGCATAACTGGAAATCAGCATGTAAAAGAATGCAAATAGATACATATCTATCTCCATGGACAAAACACAAATCCAAGTCAATTAAAAACCTCAATATAAATCTGAACACACTGAACCAGATAAAAGAGATGTAGCCTTCAATGCATAGGCACAGGAGACCACTTCATAAATATAACCCCAGTAGCACAGACACTAAGAGCAACAATAAATAAATGGGACATCCTGAAACTGAGAAGATTCTGTAAAACAAAGGACATGGTCAATAAGACAAAAAGGCAGCCTACTGAATGGGAAAAGATCACCAACCCCACATCAGACAGAGGACTGATCTCCAAAATATATAAAGAACTCAAGAAATTAGACATCAAAATATCAAATAATCCAATTGAAAATCGGGTACAGATATAAACAGAGAATTCTCAACAGAAGAATTTCAAATGTCTGGAATACAATAAGGACATGTTCAACATCCTTAGCCATCAAAAATATAAATCAAAATGACTCTGAGATACCATCTTACATCTGACAGAAATGCTAAGATCAAAAACACCAAAGAGAGCTTATATTGGAGAGTATATGGAGTAAGGAAAACACTTCTCAAATGATGGGGGGGAATGTAAACTTGGACAACTACTTTGGAAATCAGTATGATGGTTTCTCAGAAAATTGGGAATTAACATACCACAAGACCCAACAATATCACTCTTGGGCATATGCCCAAAATATGATAATCATACTACAATACATCTTTAGAGATAAATATGGTCCTCACTCATAAGTGGATACTACCTATAAACAAAGGACATTGAGCCTATAGTTCATGATCCTAGAGAAGCTAAGCAGTAAGGTGAACCCTAAGAAAAACATGTATAGATGCACCTGGAAATTGGAAACAGACAAGATTGCCTGACAAAATTGGGAGCATGGAGGTGGGGGGAGAAGAGAGAGTGGAAGGGAAAGTGGAGGTGAGAAGGGAAGGGGTGAGAAGAACTTGAGGGAAGGGGATAGTCGAGATAGAGGAAGCACAGAGTTGAGAGCAAGGGAAGAGATATCTTGATTGAGGAAGCAATTTAGGGTTAGCCAAAGCCTGGCTCTAGAGAAATTACCAGGAATTCACAAGGAATTCCCTAGCTGAGACCCTAAGCAATAGAAAAGAGGGGGCCTGATCTTGACTTGCCCTGTAGTGAGACTAATAAATATTTTAAATATCACCATATAAACTTAATTTATATATAATTGACAGAATACAGACCATTGTCCCACATCACTCTTTTTTAAAAAAAATAATAACTCTGGATCAAATATCCTTTGTTTAGCTTTTCTCCTCACCATTACCCATAACAACTTATAACCAACATTCTAATAAAAGAAAATATCCATAGTCCATTTTTTGGAATGTGGGCATAGTTTTCCAGGCTACTTCCTGTTGGTTGGGGTGCTGATAATCTTATGGGGACCTAAAGAAATTTTAGAATTATGATCAAGTCCTGGCTGGAGTATCCTGGGAGTCTTGATCATCTCAAGCAGCAGTCTTGAATCTTTCTGGATATAGAACTCAGACATATGGGCCATATGTTCCTACTGGAGATCTCTCAGGTAGTCTTCCTTGATCAAACCTGATTTTTCTTAACTTAGAATAAATCCAAAAGCCTCTCATTTTCTGTGGAAACAAAAGCAAAACCTCTTCTCCAAAGTAACATATCTTTTTACTTCAATTTTGAAGTCAAGGTATTTTCAAAATACCTATCTTGGATTAATTCAGCAGCATTCATATGCAAATATATATCATCAGCTGTTGCTCCTTCTGCAGCACTCAAAAAATTTAAAGAGAGCTCCTGCTCCGACACTGAGGAGATCCACCCAGACTCAGTCACAGCACAAATTGGACCAAGACACCAAGTTTCTGCTAGCTCCATTTCAAGGAAGAGATGGGCAGATGCCAATGCAAGAACTCCTCCAACAACCCGAAAGGCAACATGACATCACCAGAATCCAGGCATCAGGAAACAACAAGAATTGAACACCCTACTCCAGAAAAATAGAAGAAATCAACCTTAAACAGTACTTTATGAAAATAATAGAGGACCTTAAACAGGAGGTAAAAAACTGCCATAAAGAAATGGAGATGACAAACAAAAAGGTAGAAGAAATAAATAAATCTCTCAAAGATACCCAAGAAAAGCAAGAAAAACAAGAAAAAGCAATCAAGCAGGTAAGGGAAACAGTACAAGACCTGAAAAATGAAATGGAGGTAATGAAGAAAACACAATCCAAGGGAAGACTGGAAATGGAAATTCTGAGTAAATGAAGAGAAAATACAAAGACAAGTATTACTAACAGAATACAAGAGATGGAAGAAAGAATCTCGGACTCTGAAGATACTGTAGAGGAAATAAACTCACAGCATAAAGAAAAAAACAAATCCAACAAATTCTTAACACAAAACACCCAGGAAGTCTGGGACACCATGAAAAGACCAAACCTAAATAATTGGGGTAGAAGACAGAGAAAAATTACAACTCAAAGGCCCAGAAAATATATTCAACAAAATTATAGAAGAAAACTTCCCCAACCTAAAGAAGGATATTCCTATGAAGCTACAAGAAGCCTACAGAACACCAAATAGACTGGATCAAAAGAAAGCATCCCCATGCCATATAATAATCAAAACACAAAACATACAGAACAGACATTGAGAGCTGTAAAGGAAAAAGGTCAAGTAACATATAAAGCGAACCTATAAGAATTACAACTGACTTCTCACTGGAAACCATGAAAGGCAGAAGGTCTTGGAGAGATGTGCTACAGACACTAAGGGAACATTGATGCAAGCCCAGACTACTATATTGGGCAAAGCTAGCATTCACGATTGATGGAGAAAACAAGATATTCCAGGACAAAAACAGATTTAAACAATATGTAGCCACAAATCCAGCCTTGCAGAAAGTAATAGAAGAAAAATCACAAACCAAGGAGTCCAACAATGCCCACAATAACTCAGACATCTAGCGACCCTTCACCAGCACAACTAGAAGAACAGAAACACACAAACTCTATTACAAAAAAAGACTGGAGTTAACAACCACTGGTCATTAATATCACTTAATATCAATGGACTCAATTCACCTATAAAAAGGCACAGAATAAGAGATTGGAAACGAACACTGGATCCAACATTCTGCTGTTTACAAGAAATACGCCTCAACCACAAAGACAGACACCTACTGTAAAGGGTTGGGAAAAGGTTTATCAAGCAAATGGACCTAAGAAACAAGCCGGTTTGGCCATACTAATTTCCAACAAAGTTGACTTCAAACTAAAATCAATCAGAAGAGTTGGAAAGGGACACTTTATATTCATAACAGGAAAAATCCTTCAGAATGAATTCTCAATCCTGAATATCTATGCCCCTAATTTAAAAGCTCCCACTTATGTAAAAGAAACATTTCTAGAACTCAAGGCAGCCAACAAACCACACACACTAATAGTAGGAGACTTCAACACTCCTCTCACACCAAAGGACAGGTCAATCAGACAGAAACCTAAGAGAGAATTGAAAGACTTAATGGAGGTAATGAACCAAATGGACTTAACAGACATCTATAGAACATTCCATCCAAATAGGAAAGAATATACCTTCTTCTCTGCAGCTCATGGAACCTTTTCGAAAATTGACCACATACTCGGTAACAAAGCAAGCTTCCACAGTTACAAAAAAATATTAGTAACCGAATGTGTCTTATCGGATCACCATGGATTAAAATTAGAATTTAAAAACAATGCTACCCCCAGAAAGCCCACAAACTAATGGAAACTGAGTGTCAACTACTGAAACACACCTGGGTCAAGGAAGAAATAAAGAAAGAAATTAAAGTCTTTCTTGAATTTAATGAAAACAAAGACGCAACATACTCAAACCTATGGGACACAATGAGAGCAGTACTAAGAGGAAAGTTCATAGCACTAAGTGCCCACGTAAAGAAAACAGAGAAAGCACTCATTGGCGACTTAACAGCACACCTGAAAGCTCTAGGGAAAAGAAGCAGACTCACCAAGGAGTAGTAGAAGACTGCAAATAATCAAACTGAGGGCAGAAATCAACAAAATAGAAACACAGAAAATAATCCAAAGAATCAATAAAACAAAAAGCTGGTTCTTGGAGAAACTCAACAAGATTGACAAACACCTAGCCAAACTAATCAAATGGCAAAGAGAGAACACACAAATTAATACGATCAGAAATGAAAAGGGGGACATAACCACAGACACAGAGGAAATTCATAGAATCATTAGATCTTACTGCAAAAGCCTGTATGCCACAAAATTGGAAAATGTAAAAGAAATGGACATTTTTTTAGATAAGCACCATATACCAAAGTTAAACCAGGACCAGGTGAACGATCTAAACAGTCCTGTTAGTAGCAAAGAATTAGAAATTGTGATCAAAAACCTCCCTACCAAACAGAGCCCAGGACCAGATGGTTTCAATGCAGAATTCTACCAGAACTTCAAAGAAGACCTAATACCTATACTCCTTAATGTATTTCACAATATAGAAACAGAAGAGTCATTGCCAAATTCCTTTATGAAGCTACAGTTACCCTGATACTTAAACCACACAAAGACTCAACCAAGAAAGAGAATTACAGGCCAAACTCACTTATGAACATCGATGCAAAAATTCTCAATAAAATATGGCAAACCAAATCCAAGAACACATTAGAAAAATTATCCACTACGATCAAGTAGGCTTCATCACAGAGATGCAGGGCTGGTTCAACATATGAAAATCTATCCATGTAATCCATCATATAAATAAACTGAAGGAAAAAAACTATATGATCATCTCATTAGATGCTGAAAAAGCATTTGACAAAATTCAACATCCCTTTATGATAAAGGTCTTGGAGAGATTAGGGATACAGGGGTCATTCCTAAATATAATAAAGGCTATTTACTACAAGCCGACAGCTAACATCAAATTAAACAGAGAGAAACTCAAGGCCATCCTACTAAATTCAGGAACATGACAAGGCTGTCCACTCTCTCCTTATCTCTTCAATATAGTGCTTGAAGTTCCAGCAATAGCAATAAGACAACATAAGGGAATCAAGGGATTCAATTTGGAAAGGAAGAAGTTAAACTTTCGTTCTTTGCAGATGATATGATAGTGTTCATAAGCGACCCCAAAAAGTCCACCAAAGAACTCCTAAAGCTGATAAACTGCTTCAATAATGTGGCAGGATACAAGATCAACTCGAAATAATCAGTTGCCCTCCTATACACGAAGGATAAGGAAGCAGAGAGAGAAATCAGAGAAGTATCACCTTTCACAAAAGCCACAAATAGCATAAAATATATTGGAGTAACTCTAACCAAGGAAGTGAAGGATTTATTTGACAAGAACTTTAAGTCTTTGAAGAAAGAAATTGAGGAGGATAACAGAAAATGGAAGGTTCTCCTTGCTCGTGAATTAGGAGGATCAACATAGTAAAAATGGCAATTCTACCAAAAGCAATCTATAGATTCAATGCAATACCCATCAAGGTCCCAACAAAATTCTTCACAGATCTTGAGAGGACAATAATCAACTTTATATGGAAAAACAAGAAACCCAGGATAGCCAAAACAATCTTATACAATAAAGGTACTTCTGGAGTCATTACCATCCCTTACTTCAAACTCTATTACAGAGCTACAGTATTGAAAACAGCTTGGTATTGGCATAAAAACAGAGAATTAGACCAATGGAATCAAATAGAAGACCCGGATCTTAACCCACAAACCTATGAACACCTGATTTTTGATATTTTAGCCAAAAGTATGAAATGGAAGAAAGAGGGCATCTTCAACAAATGGCATAACTGGATATTTACCTGTAGAAGAAAGAAAGTAGATCCATATCTATCACCATGCACAAAACTCAAGTCCAAATGGATTAAAGACCTCAATATCAATCTGAACACACTGAACCCGTTAGAGGAGAAAGTGGAAAGTACTCTACAACATTTGGGCACAGGAGACTGCTTCCTATGTATAGCCCCAGCAGCACAGACATTAAGGGCAACACTGAATAAATGGGACCTCCTGAAGCTGAGCAGCTTCTGTAAAGCAAAGGACATTGTCACTAAGACACAAAGGCAGCCTACTGACTAGGAAAAGATCTTCACCAACCCTGCAACAGACAAAGGTCTGATCTCTAAAATATATAAGGAACTCAAAAGACTAGACGTCAAAATGCTAATTAACCCATTTAAAAAATGGGGCTCTGATCTGAACAGAGAATTCTCAACAGAAGTTCAAATGGCCAAAAGACACTTAAGGTCATGCTCAACCTCCTTAGCTATCAGGGAAATGCAAATCAAAACAACTCTGAGATACCATCTTACACCTGTCAGATTGGCTAAAATCCATAACACCAATGATAGCTTTGCTGGAGAGATTGTGGGGTAAGGGGTACACTCATCCCTTGCTGGTGGGAATGCACATTTGTGCAACCACTTTGGAAAGTAGTGTGGTGGTTTTTCAGGAAATTCGGGATCAACCTACCCCAGGACCCAGCAATTCCACTCTTGGGAATTTACCTAAGAGATGCCCAATCATACCACAAAAGCATCTGCTCAACTATGTTCATAGCAGCATTATTTGTAATAGACCAGAAACTGGAGACAACCTAGATGCCCTTTAGTGGAAGAATGGATGAAGAAACTGTGGAATATATACATGTTAGAATACTACTCAGCGGTAAAAAAACAATGACATCTTGAATTTTGCATGCAAATGGATGGAAATAGAAAACACTATTCTGAGTGAGGTAACTCAGATCCAAAAAGATGAACATGGGATGTACTCACTCATAATCGGTTTCTAGCCATAATTAAAGGATATCGAGCCTATAATTTGGGATCCTTGAGAAGATAATATTAAGTTTAACCCAAAGAAAAACATATAGTAATCCTCCTGGATATTGGAAGTAGATAAGATCGCCGGGCAAAAACTGGGATCTTGGGGGTGGGGTGGGATGGGACCAAGGGGAGGTGGGGAGAGAAGTGTGAAGGGGAGAATGGGGAGAGCTTGGGGAATGGGATGTTTGGGATATAGGAAGGGTGGATATGGGAGCAGAGAAGCATATATATTAATTAAGGGAGCCATCTGAGGGTTGTTAAGAGACTTGACTCTAGAGGGGTTCCCGGGTATCGAGGTTGATGCCTCCATCTAGTTCCTTGGGCAGCTGAGGAGAGGGAGCCTGAAAAGGCCAGATCCTATAGCCATACTGATGAATTTCTTGCATATCACCATAGAACCTTTACCTGGCAATGGATGGAGAAAATGACAGAGCCCCACATTGGAGCACTGGACTGAGATCCCAAGGTCCTGATGAGGAGCAGAAGGAGAGAGAACATGAGAAAGAAAGTCAGTACCGTGAGGGGTACATTCACCCATGGAGACGGTGGGACAGAACTAATGGCAGATCACCAACTCCAGTTGGAATGGGACTGATGGAACATGAGACCAAACCAGACTCTCTGAATGTGACCGATGGTGGAGGCTGACTGAGAAGCCAAGGATAATGGCGATGGGCTTGGATTCTACTGCATTGACGGGCTCTGTGTGGACCTTGTCAGCTTGGTTGCTCACTTTCCTGGACCTGGGGATTTGGGAGGACCTTGGACTTAACATAGAGTAGGGAACCCTGATGGCTCTTTGGCCTGGAGAAGAAGGGAGTGGGGGTATGGGTGGAGGGGAGGGGAGGGAAGGGGGAGGAAGAGGAGAGGAGATGGAAATTTTTATTAAAAAATAAGAAAAAAAAATTTAAAGAGAACATAATAACATACAGTATTCAGACTCTCTGTGTATTTTTCATCTTTATACAGCTTTATTTTATTTTTACTTTTAATATTAGGGTCTTTGAGACAGGTTTTCTGTGTATCTTTGGCTGTCCTGGAACTCCCTCTGTAGACCAGGTTGTCCTTGAACTCAAAGAGATAAGCCTCTCCCAAGTATTGGGATTAAATGTGTGTGCCACCACACCTTGAACTCACAGAGGTCTTCCCGCCTCTGTCCTCCAAGTGTTGGGATTAAAGGTATGTGCCACCATACCCAACTACTCTCTTTTTATAATTTTAAGGTTTTTAACCTTTTTCTTTTCTCTCCCAAGCCTGCATATATTTTTAACACATTGTAAAACATTTAGAGTTTTTCTTTATCTTTGAATCTTTCTTTACTGTATATCTCTCATTTTCTGTCCATGTGAATCTTTAATTTGCTAAGCAATATCAGAGGATTAAACCTGTGGCTTTGGTGACTGGATTGAGACCATTTCTTAACTTTCTGAGATTCCAGTCTCATGGCAGAGGTACCAGCTGGACCCATGTTTATTGCTACAAGTCTACAGCATTTCAAGGCCCCTGCCAGCAAGCAAGCTGCAGCAGTGTGCTCACAAACCACATTTAAATGCTCTGTAATCGGACCTCCTGCCTGAAAGAGACAGAGTTTGCCCTGGCAGGATGGTCCAGAAAGCCAGCATTTTAAAACAGTGTGGCTTTTTTCCTGCTATGGCTGAAAACCACAAACAAAGCATGCAATTGGCTTTTCATCAACACCATTTAAGTGTTTCATGTCAGGACCTCTTAAAAGAGCTGCAAGGTTATAGCTAAAGCAGAGTCAGGAAGCCTCTCTTAAATGAGAGCACTTGCCTCTAGCAAGAAGAGCCCACCTGAGAAAATGCTGCTATCAATAAGTTGTGCTTAATTTCCCAGACTCTTTCAGGCTTTTAAGTAGATTTGGTCAGCCCCACGTTGACTGAGTTTTTCCTGGGATAGGAGTGCAGAAGAAGATTACCTTTTCAGTGAGGCAGTTACATCTTGCTTGTTCTGTGACTGGGTCACAACTGTAGAGCAGAATTTTCTTCTTTGCCTATACTTCCTGCCTGGCTACTGGCCAATCAGAGTTTATTTAAAATATAATTGACAGAATACAGACCATTGTCCCACAGCAAGAGTGTGTGCAGGGAATGGGAGGAGCAGAGCTAGTGGAAACTTGGAGTGATATTTTTTAAAAATCTAATAAATTATAAAAGGAAGAAAGAACAAAGAAAGGAAGAAGGAAGGAAGGAAGGAAGGAAGGAAGGAAAAAGAAAGAAAGAAGAAAAGAGAAAAGAAGAGAAGAGAAGAGAAGAGAAGAGAAGAGAAGAGAAGAGAAGAGAAGAGAAGAGAAGAGAAGAGAAGAGAAGAGAAGAGAAGAGAAAGAGTGGCTTCCTGGTTCTGTGCTAGTTGCATGAACAGCTCTGGCTATTTCAGGAGACTGATCACTTGCATGGGATTTGTGAGCAGAGTGCTACAACTTGCTTAATGGCATCACAGACCTGTTGTGTGCCTGCAAATGGGGCTCTAAGCATGGCTCACAGAGTTGGCATTGAGTGGACCTCAGTCATGTTGGTCTGGGCAGAGCCAAAGGGCAAAATAGCCTTAGTCCTTACCATGTTGCTTATCATTATAAGAAGCACTTATGGACAGAAAAGAATTACAGACCCACATCATTTTTATAACATGCTTTGATCACTTCTCTTTCTTTCTTTCATCCTTCCTTTCTTTCTTTCTTTCTTTCTTTCTTTCTTTCTTTCTTTCTTTCTTTCTGTCTTTGGTTTTTTTTTTTTTGAGACAGGGTTTCTCTGTAACTTTGGAGCCTGTCCTAGAACTCACTCTGTAGACCATGCTGGACTTGAACTCACAGAGATCTGCCTGTCTCTGCCTCTTGAGTGCTGTGATTAAAGGTGTACACCACCACTGCGCCACTTGATTATAGTTTTGGAAACTAATATTTTCTAAAATGTATTTTTAATTCATGAAAAAGGAAAAGGGGTTGTGCAAGAGGGATGATTTTTCTGAATGATTTTGACCCTTCAGCTCACATGATGAAACTTGGGCCCCTTGGCTGTTCTGTGTGACCTTGAAGCTAGTTGTAGATAAAATTATCATGCTTCAAATATGAAATGTCCTACATGCTTACATATTTGGACCCCTGGCCCAAAGTTGGTTATGTTGCTTTGAGAGTTTGTGACAGCTAAATTGTGATTACTCACTGGTAAAAATGGACCAGTGAAAGACAGGCCTCTAAAGGAAAGGATTAACCTGGGTTCTGATTTTGCTCTGTCTGTCTCTTGTTGGCCCCATGGTCCCACTGATTCATACTAAGCTATTCCAAAACCAGTTCTTTCTCAAAGAATAGTGTGATTTTAAAAAAAAATGGAACAAACAACACAAAACTGTAAGCCAAAATATAATCTAATCCCATGAGTCCCTACTTGTTCTCCTCTAACCTTGGAAGAACATTCTATCAGAGTTTGCCCTTTGTGTTTTCCCTTGTAACATACTTAGCTATGTGAATTCTTGATTTCTGGGTTAAACTTTCAGAAATCACTCCTCTTTTTCAATCTAGCTTCATGTTACATTTTATTTCTATATTATTTTAAAGAGCATTCGAGATGAAATGGGAAGTATAGATGATGCCTCTAAAATAAAAATCTGAGTTCAAGAGGCAACTTAGGAATTCTGAAAGCAGGAGAAATAGTCTTCCCTAAGGAACAATGCACCAATTAGTTATCTAATAACAAATGGTAAGCCCTGAAAACAGACATACAAGTAACATCATAAAGACTAAGCAGGTTATATTTAGACATATACATATATGCATGTAACAATAATGAGAAAAAGGGCCATAAATTTGAAAGTGAGTAAGAAGGGGTATATGGGAAGATTTAGAGGAAAGAAAGATTAAAGAACAAATGATGAAAAATATTATTGTAATAATATCAGAAATTAAAAAGGGGAGAAAATCAGAATTCTTGTCAAAGAAATCTCTATTTTCTATATTTTCTGTTATATTTTCTCTAGAAAGTTGAGCCTCAGTGTGTTTAATCATCCTTTAATATGCAAAGTTTATTTATTGATTATTTTATTAATCTTGGCATTGCCCTCATTGTGACTCTTCTATCTTTAATAATTTTCCTTTCAGAAATAATATATATATGTATATACAATAAACATCATTTTTACCTAGAGACAATAAATCACTATAAACCATTAATATTGTTCTAGGATAGACTATCCATATATTATCAGTAGGCTTAGTGACACAAATGTAAATAAATACTTTAACCTCTATGGCATTTGGGGGACAATGAAAATGGTTGGATACTCCAGTATAACCAAGTGATGCTTATGTATGGCTGTAGACAACTTCTTGCAATATTCACATATTCAACTACAAAAGTTCTCTTTTAATCCAAATTAAGTACAGTGACCCACTGTCATTTTTTAAGTCTTACATTCCTCACTTCTTTTGCACCAGCTTCATGACCATTTATTCTAACTGGTAGACACTTGTGACTTGAATTTCCATTATTATCTCTCATTTAGCATGAGTGAAACTGAGTTTATTTTTCTTGATCTCTATGTCCCTATCTCATGGGAACATTGTGTGACTATCCACAAACCACTCAAACAGAAACAAGAGTCTTTCCTGTCTTTACATCTCCTTGTAACCTTTCTTCATCATTCAAAGAATTTTAGTGAGGACACCTTGTCAATCTGAGTCCTCCCTGATACTGGCATACTAGGCATCCTGGCTTAGCCTGCTCTCTACAGTGTAATGATCAGTTAACAGGTCAGAGTATTTGTAATTTTTCCTTTCCAATGCCAGAGATCATCCAGAGTGAAAATCTTAAATCACAAAATGGTATCTGTCACTCCATAGTTTTAAACTAGCTAATGGGCATTGTAATCATTGTCCCCACATTAATTTCAAACAATTCCTTTTAAAAGTTGTTAGTATGTTTTACACTAAAGAATGGATTTTTATTATGACATCATCGTGTGTGTGTGTGTGTGTGTTTGAAAAAGTTTATTCTTGCTATATGCTTGGGATATAGGACCAGAAACCATCTTTCTACTTCAATGTCAAAATATAAAACTAGCCAGGTGGTGGTGGCGCACGCCTTTAATCCCAGCACTCGGGAGACAGAGGCAGGCAGATCTCTGTGAGTTTGAGGCCAGCCTGGGCTACAAGAGCTAGTTCCAAGACATGCTCTAGAAACTACATGGAAACCCTGTCTCAAAACAACCATATATATATATATATATATATATATATATATATATATATATATAATCAGTATAAGAACTCAAATAACAACATGACTATTGAGGAACAGTGCTGCTATGGTAGAAAAGAAATTTATCTTCAGCAAATAAACCAAAGAAGTACAGAAATAAAACTGGGCATCAGTGGTTTTATAAATTTGAGTAAAAGTTGTTCTTATGTGTTAAAGTGATGAGTGTGAACATCTCATATAGAGAGGTTTAGAAAGAATATCCAGTCAGTTCTGCATTGTCATAGAAAGATGCCTGACACTATCTATGAAGCAAAAAGATTTATTTAGCAACCTCACTGGAAGTTTGAAATCAAGACTTGGCAGCCACATTTGGTGATGTTGAAATTGTGGCATCACTTCATTTCAGGAAGGCCTGAAGGAGTTAACTTTAGGATGGAAAGAAAATCAGAGCTCAAGTTGATGCCATACATATTAGTTTTCTTGAGAACTTTTTCGTAGAGAAAGGTGTTGCTTTTCTCAGAGCAGTGCCCCCAATGACCTAAGGATCCTGTACCATCTCCATCTCTTAAATATTCACATCACCTCCCAGTACCACCACACATGGAAACAAATTCTCAACTCTCAAACACTTGAATGAACAGAGAATGTCTGATATATGACATGTGGGAAAAGACAATAATTTGAATTTTATCTATATTGATTCTCATCAAATGTTTCAATGTCCATAAAGCATGAAAAATGCACTCTCATAGTCTTTTTAAATATATTCTGTCAGAAATTCTTATCAAATTTTAGAAGTGTTAATTGTAAAAAGCAAGTGAAGTCATTCTAACATTTCTACATGTGAGTAAATTCTTTTGATGACATCTATCACCCCCATTCTCCTTCTGTCTCCCCTGCCTTTCTTTTGCCTCTCTTCTTACCTCATCTTTTATAATTGTATATTTGCTTTCACATGATATTGCCCTCCCAAGTTTTACAGTGACAGAAAATATACAATGTCTGTCTTTGTAGGACTGATTTGTTTCATTTGACATGATGCTTTTCTGTTTCAGCCACTTTATTGAAAATGAAATATTTTCCTTCTTTTTATGGATAAATAAAACTCATTCTGCATACATAATGTATAATTTTCTTTATCCACTAGTCATCTCCTGGTGTATATCTAGGCTAGTTCTGTAATTTAGCTATTGAAATAAGGCATTGTTAAACAGGCATGTTCAGGAATCTCTATGACAAGCTGACTTTGATTCTTTTGAATAGGTACCTTAATATGGAATAGATAGATTAGATGGAAGTTATATTTTAAATTTTTTGAATGAATCCCTACTGAGTTCCATAGTGATTGCATTAGTTTATATTCCCAGAAAAGTATCTGAGAGTTCATTTTTCTTTATTTCTAGTGGCATTTGTTTGATTTCTTGGTCATACCTATTCTGACTGGGACAAGTAAAACTTCTGAATTCTATTTCTTTAATGGGTAAGAATAGATATTTTTCATGTATTTGTTAGTTGCTCATTATTTCATTAACAACGACTGTTCAGTTCAATTGCACTTTTATTGGTTGAGGTATTTGGTCACTTTGTTTAGCTTGCAAAGTTCTTTATATATTATATAAAGTAGTCCTTTCTTAGATGAACAGATACTAAAGATTTTCATCCATTCTGCACTATGCCTCTTCATCATGGTAATTGCTTCTTTTGATATGCAGTTGTGTTTTAATGGAACAAATATCTCATATGCTGTTCCTCTTCTTATCCCTTAATCTGCTAGATTCTTATTCAGAAAACACTTATATATGACTTATCCCAAAGATTTTACACCTGTTTTCCCATAGTAATAGAAGAATGATGGGTTTACAACCAAGTGAGTTATGTTTAAACACTGCTTTAGTTCTGTGTTAATCTTCAGAATGCACTCACTTCAATTTACTCTGTGTATGCATGTGTGCACATATGTATGTGTGTGTTCATTTGTATAGAGGGCAGAGTTTGATGCTAGATGTTTTTCCTCAAAATTTATCATTCTTTCCTTTCTAAAACATGTTATCTCACTAACTCTGCAGCTCAACAAGTAGCAAGATAGCTGGTCAGCATGTCTCTGTGCTCCCCTTGTCTTTGCCACTTTCACACTGACATTTTAATGTGGATGCTGAGAAATCAAACCCAAGTCTTCAGGCTTGAGTAGCAGAAATTTTACCATTGAAGTCATCCTCCCTTCAATATACATTTCTTTCATTTTTCACGAACATATATATACCTTAGGTTTTAAGACTATCTGTACAATAATATTAACTTAATTATATGTGACTTTTGAGCACTGAGATTGACACATAATAGGTATATGAAAAACCGCTGTCTCCTGAGCTTTGTAATGTTCCCTCTTTTACAAAATATTTGTGAAACTTTTCCCTTTCAAGGCATTTTTATTTTCATTATTTAGGTTATAGCTATAAAGTTTGCCATCTTGCTTATTAAATCTCACTAACACCTCTCTAGAGATGCATAATCGAGTGGTTTTGGTATGTGAAATAAAATACTGCAAATGTTATTGCTATGATTATCCAGTTTCCAAGATGTTTTAAAACAGTACTCAGATGCTGTTTATATAGGAAACTCTGGGTAAATAAAACTCAATTCTGCAATCCTATAAATGGTCCCTTTACCATTATTCTGTAGAGGAAGGAAAGAAAATCTTAACCTGTAGTCCACTCAAAAGAATTACTTTAAAACAGTCTGTCAGATTTTATAATCAAGCACTCAGAAAGTATTTGTTTTTGTTTTATAGTTTACTATTTTATAATATATGTATATATATATATGCATTATAGGAGTGTGTATTTTACAGTCCCTATACAGAGTCAGAGAGAAAATAGAAAAATCAAAACACCAAAATATTTATTGTCTTTCACCAGTCCATAACCCTACTATATGCTGTGTTGTAAAGACATTAATTCACTGTTTGTTCTTTAGCATACTGTCACTAACAACCTGTATGACTCCTTTGTTTTCCTGTATGGTCTGTTTATTTATATGCATAGAATGGGCATATCTATATCCAGGAGGTAGATTGGTGTTGTTCTTTTTTATTGTTTTTATTTAGCTATAAATTTTTCTCCACTCAACTCCCTTCCTCACCTCTCCCCTTTTACCCTTTCCTGTGACCCCTATGCTTCCAATTACTCAGGAGACTTTTCTTTACCTCTTTCCTATGTAGATCTATGTATGTTTTTTAGGGTTCAT
Organism: Arvicola amphibius; assembly: GCF_903992535.2. Taxonomy (NCBI): domain Eukaryota; kingdom Metazoa; phylum Chordata; class Mammalia; order Rodentia; family Cricetidae; genus Arvicola; species Arvicola amphibius. The sequence continues at coordinate 81,062,268 of NC_052052.2, read as the reverse complement.
GTATGTTTTTTAGGGTCCTTTGTTGTCTAGGTTCTCTGGGATTGTGGCCTGTAGGCTGATTTTTCTTTGCTTTATGTCTAAAAACCACTTATGAATAAGTACATACTATATTTTTCTTTCTGGGTCTGGGTTATCTCACTCAACATGGCTTTTTTGGAAATCAGTGTGGAGATTTTTGTAAAAAAATGTAACAATCTACCTCAATACTCAACAATACCACTGTTGTATATATACCCAAAACATGTTCAATCATACCATAAAGACATGTGCTCAACTATGTTCATAGTACCATTATTTGTAATAGTCAGAACCTGGAAACAACCTAGATGATCCTCAACCAAAGAATAGATAAAAAAAAAAAAGTGGTACCTTTACACAATGGAGTACTACTTAGCAGTAAAAAAAATGACATTTTGAAATTTTCAGGCAAATGAATGGATCTAGAAGCAAACTGTATGATTCTTTACTGCCAGTAGTCATTTGAGAATTTGAATAACAATACTTTTATGAAACAGGCTGATATTTTACATCAAGTACTTTAATAAAGTACCCTTTAGCTTAAAAATATTCTGTGTGTGCAGGGTGTGGAAGAAAAGGAAAGAGGGGAAGTTATTAGATGGGCATGCAATATTTTCACAACACAACATACACATAACACATAAAGTCAAAGTCTTCAAAATAGAAGGACAGGACTTGTGGAATCCCTGATCCTGTGCCCTGGAGTTCCATCTGGACTGGCTTGTCTTTGTTTCTCACGTCCCTGCCACTCCCGAGCCTTCCCTAGTGTTTTCAGGTATCCTGCTCCTGTACTAAGGCCATCCACCCAAAGGGGTCAGACTCTGGCCTCCAGGCAGGTCTGAGAATTCCTGCAAGGGAGTGCAGGCTTCTTCAGATTGTGACGCAATGAATAGGACCTCCTCTGGCACTGGGGAGATCCAACCAGATTCAGTCACAGCAAAGATTGGTCTAAGACACCAAGAGCCTCCAGGCTCCTTTTGAAGGAAGAGATGGGCAGGAGCTCCTCCAACAACATGAAAGGCAACATGACATCACCAGAATCCAGATCCCGAAACAACAAGAATTGAACACCCTACTCCAGAAAATATAGAAGAAACCGACATTAAACAGTACTTTATGAAAACAATAGAGGACCTTAAACAGGAGGTAAAAAACTGTCATAAAGAAATGGAGATGACAAACAAAAAAGTAGACGAAATAAATCTCTCAAAGATACCCAAGAAAAACAAGAAAAACAAGAAAAAGCAATCAAACAGGTAAGGGAAACAGTACAAGACATGATAAATGAAATGAAGGTAATGAAGAAAACACAATTTGAGGGAAGACTGGATATGGAAACTCTGAGTAAATGAACAGAAACTTCAGAGACAAGTATCTCCAACCGAATACAAGAAATGGAAGAAAGAATCTCGGACTCCGAAGATACTATAGAGGAAATAAATTTACAGATTAAAGAACTAAACAAATCTAACAAATTCTTAACACAAAACATCCAGGAAATCTGGGACACCATAAAAAGACCAAACCTAAGAATAATTGGGGTAGAAGAAGGAGAAGAATTACAACTCAAAGGCCCAGAAAACATATTCAACAAAATTATAGAAGAAAACTTCCCCAACCTAAAGAAGGATGTTCCTATGAAGGTACAAGAAGCCTACAGAACACCAAATAGACTGGATTAAAAGAAAGCATCCCCATGCCATATAATAATCAAAACACAAAACATACAGAATAAAGAACAGATATTAAGAGCTGCAAAGGAAAAAGGTCAAGTAACATATAAAGGGAAACCTATCAGAATTACACCTGATTTCTCAATGGAAACCATGAAAGCCAGAAGAGCTTGGATAGATGTGCTACAGACACTAAGGGAACATGGATGCAAGCCTAGACTACTATACCCAGCAAAGCTTGCATTCACCATTAATGGAGAAAACAAGATATTCCAGGACAAAAACAGATTTAAACAATATGTAGCCACAAATCCAGCCTTGCAGAAAGTAACAGAAGGAAAATCACAAACCAAGGAGTCCAACAACGCCCACAATAACTCAGACATCTAGCAACCCTTCACCAGCACAACTAAAAGAACAGAAACACACAAACTCTACTACAAAAAAATGTCCGGAGTTAACAACCACTGGTCATTAATATCACTTAATATCAATGGACTCAATTCACCTATAAAAAGGCACAGGCTAAGAGATTGGATATGAAAACAGGATCCAACATTCTGCTGTTTACAAGAAACACACCTCAACCACAAAGACAGACACCAACTCAGAGTAAAGGGTTGGGAAAAGGTTTATCAAGCAAATGGACCTAAGAAACAAGCCGGTTTGGCCATACTAATTTCCAATAAAGTTGACTTCAAACTAAAATCAATCAGAAGAGATGGAAAGGGACACTTTATACTCATAACAGGAAAAATCCTTCAGACTGAAGTCTCAATCCTGAATATCTATGCCCCTAATATAAAAGCTCCCACTTATGTAAAAGAAACACTTCTAGAACTCAAGGCAGCCATCAAACAACACACACTAATAGTTGGAGACTTCAACACTCCTCTCTCACCAATGGACAGGTCAATCAGACAGAAACCTAACAGAGAATTGAAAGACTTAATGGAGGTAATGAACCAAATGGACTTAACAGACATCTATAGAACATTCCATCCAAATAGGAAAGAATATACCTTCTTCTCTGTGGCTCATGGAACCTTTTCAAAAATTGACCATATACTTGGTAACAAAGCAAACTTCCACAGTTACAAAAAAATATTAGTAGCCACCTGTGTCTTATTGGATCACCATGGATTAAAATTAGAAATCAACAACAATGCTACCCCCAGAAAGCCCACAAACTCATGGAAACTGAACAGTCAACTACTGAACCACACCTGGGTCAAGGAAGAAATAAAGAAAGAAATTAAAGTCTTTCTTGAATTTAATGAAAACAAAGACACAACATACTCAAACCTATGGGACACAGTGAAAGCAGTGATAAGAGGAAAATTCATAGCACTAAGTGCCCACTTAAAGAAAACGGAGAAAGCACTCATTGGTGACTTAACAGCACACCTGAAAGCTCTGGAAAAAAAGAAGCAGACTCACCTAGGAGAAGTAGAAGACTGGAAATAATCAAACTGAGGGCAGAAATCAACAAAATAGAAACACAGAAAACAATCCAAAGAATCAATGAAACACAAAGCTGGTTCTTGGAGAAAATCAACAAGATTGACAAACCCCTACCCAAACTAATAAAAAGGCAGAGAGAGAACACACAAATTAATAAGATCAGAAGTGAAAAAGGGGACATAACCACAAACACTGAGGAAATTAAGAGAATCATTAGATCTTAGCTCAAAAGCCTGTATGCCACAAAATTGGAAAATGTAAAAGAAACGGACACTTTTTTAGATAAGTACCATATACCAAGTTAATCCAGGACGAGGTAAATGCTCTAAATAGTCCTGTTAGTCATGAAGAGTTAGAAACTGTTATCAGAAACCTCCCTACCAAAAAGAGCCCAGGACCTGATGGGTTCAATGCAGAATTCTACCAGAACTTCCAAGAAGTCCTAATACCTATATTCCTTAAGGTATTTCATAATATAGAAACAAAACAGTCATTGCCAAATTCCTTTTCTGAAGCTACAATTACCCTGAAACCTAAACCACACAAAGACTCAACCAAGAAAGAGAATTACAGGCCAATCTCACTCATGAACATCGATGCAAAAATTCTCAATAAAATACTGGCAAACAGAATCCAAGACCACATTAGAAAAATTATCCACTATGATCAAGTAGGCTTCATCCCAGAGATGCAGGGCTGATTCAACATACGAAAATCTATCAATGTAATCCATCATATAAATAAACTGAAGGATAAAAACCATATGATCATCTCATTAGATGCTGAAAAAGCATTTGACAAAATTCAGCACCCCTTTATGATAAAGGTCTTGGAGAGATTAGGGATACAGGGGTCATTCCTAAAAATAATAAAGGCTATTTACAGCAAGCCGACAGCTAACATCAAATAAAATGGAGAGAAACTCAAGGCCATCCCACTAAATTCAGGAACACGACAAGGCTGTCCACTCTCTCCTTATCTCTTCAATATAGTGCTTGAAGTTCTAGCAATAGCAATAAGACAATATAAAGGAATCAAGGGGATTCGATTTAAAACGGAAGAAGTTAAACTTTCGTTCTTTGCAGATGATATGATAGTGTACATAAGCGACCCCAAAAAATCCAACAAAGAATTCCTACAGCTGATAAATTCCTTCAGTAACGTGGCAGGCTACAAGATCAAGTCCAAAAAATCACTCGCCCTCATTTACACAAAGGATAAGGAAGCAGAAAGGGAAATCAGAGAAGTATCACTTTTCACAATAGCCACAAATAGCATAAAATATCTGGGAGTAAATCTAACCAAGGAAGTGAAGGATTTATTTGACAAGAACTTTTAGTCTTTGAAGAAAGAAATTGAAGAGGATACCAGAAAATTGAAGGATCTCCCCTGCTCGTGGATTGGGAGAATCAACATAGTAAAAATGGCAATTCTACCAAAAGCAATCTATAGATTCAATGCAATCCCCATCAAGGTCCCATCAAAATTCTTCACAGATATTGAGAGGACAATAATCAACTTTATATGGAAAAACAAGAAACCCAGGATAGCCAAAAAAATCTTATACAATAAAGGTACTTCTGGAGGCATTACCATCCCTGACTTCAAACTCTATTACAGAGCTACAGTATTGAAAACAGCTTGGTATTGGTATAGAAACAGAGAAGTTGACCAATGTTTTTTTTTTTTTATTTTTTTTCATGATTTATTTTTTTTTCTCATGGTTTATTTTTTTATATTTAAAAATTTCCATCTCCTCCCCTCCTCCTTCCCCTTCCCTCCCCTCCTCCTCCCCCTTCCCTCCCCTCCTCCTCTCCCTTCCCTTCCCTCCTTCTCCCTCTTCCCTCCCCTCACCTCCACCCCTACCTCCCCTTCTTCCCTCTCAAGGCCAAGGAGCCATCAGGGTTCCCTACTCTATGCTAAGACCAAGGTCCTCCCAACTCCCCCCAGGTCCAGGATGTTGATCGACCAAGCTGAGAAGGCTCTCCACAGAGCCCGTCCATTCAGAAGAATCAGAGCCCAGCACGATTGTCCTTTGCTTCTCAGTCAGCCCCTGCTGTTGGCCACATTAGAGAGTCCGGTTTGGTCGCATGATCCATCAGTCCCATTCCAACTGGAGTTGGTGATCTCCCATTAGTTCTGTCCCACCGCCTCCATGAGTGAAAGCACCCCTCACGTTCCTGACTTTCTTTCTCATGTTCTCTCTCCTTCTGCTCCTCATCAGGACCTTGGGAGCTCAGTCCAGTGCTCCAATGTGGGGCTCAGTCATTTTCTTCATCTATCGCCAGGTGGAGGTTCTCTGGTGATATGCAAGAAATTCATCAGTATGGCTATAGGAACTGGCCTTTTCAAGCTCCCTCTCCTCAGCTGCCCCAGGAACTAACCGGGGGCGTCTCCCTGGAAACCTGGGAATCCCTCTAGGGTCAAGTCTCTTGACAACCCTCAGGTGGCTCCTTAAATTAAGATATATGCTTCCCTGCTCCCATATCCACCCTTCCTATATCCCAAGCATCCCATTCCTTCGAGCTCCCCCCATTCTCCCCTTCACACTTTTCTCTCCCCATCTTCACTTGGCCCAGTCTCGACCAACCCTCAAGTTCCCAATTTTGCCTGGCGATCGTGTCTACTTCCAATATCCAGGAGGATTACTATATCTTTCTTTTTTTGGGGGGGGGGAGGGAGTTCACCTTCTTATTATCTTCTCAAGGATCCCAAATTTATAGGCTCGATGTCCTTTAATTTATGGCTAGAAACCGATTATGAGTGAGTACATCCCATGTTCATCTTTTTGGGTCTGGGTTACCTCACTCAGAATAGTGTTTTCTATTTCCATCCATTTGCATGCAAAATTCAAGATGTCATTGTATTTTACGGCTGAGTAGTATTCTAGCAGGTATATATTCCACAGTTTCTTCATCCATTCTTCCACTGAAGGGCATCTAGGTTGTTTCCAGGATCTGGCTATTACAAATAATGCTGCTATGAACATAGATGAGCAAATGCTTTTGTAGTATGATTGGGCATCTCTTGGGTAGATTCCCAAGAGTGGAATTGCTGGGTCCTGGGGTAGGATGATCCCGAATTTCCTGAGAAACTGCCACAATGCTTTCCAAAGTGGTTGCACAAGTGTGCATTCCCACCAGCAATGGATGAGTGTACCCCTTACCCCACTACCTCTCCAGCAAAGGTTATTATTGGTGTTTTGGATTTTAGCCAATCTGACAGGTGTAAGATGATATCTCAAAGTTGTTTTGATTTGCATTTCCCTGATAGCTAGGGAGGTTGAGCATGACCTTAAGTGTCTTTTGGCCATTTGAACTACTTCTGTTGAAAATTCAATGTTCAGTTCAGCGCCACATTTTTTAATTGGGTTAATTGGCATTTTACAGTCTAGTCTCTTGAGTTCCTTATATATTTTAGAGATCAGATCTTTGTCAGTTGCAGGGTTGGTGAAGATCTTTTCCCAGTCAGTAGGCTGCCTTTGTGTCTTAGTGACAACGTCCTTTGCTTTACAGAAGCTGCTCAGCTTCAGGAGGTACCATTTATTCAATGTTGCCCTTAATGTCTGTGCAGCTGGGGTTAGGTGTAGGAAATGGTTCCCTGAGCCCATTTGTAGTAGAGTACTTCCCACTTTCTCCTCTATCAAGATCAAGGTGTTCAGATTAATATTGAGGTCTTTAATCCATTTGGACTTGAGTTTTGTGCATGGTGATAGATATGGATCTACTTTCATTCTTCTACAGGTTGACATCCAGTTATGCCAGCACCATTTGTTGAAGATGCCCTCTTTCTTCCATTGTGTACTTATGGCTCCTTTATCAAAAATCAGGTGTTCATAGGTTTGTGGTTTAAGATCCGGGTCTTCTATACGATTCCATTGGTCAACTTCTCTGTTTTTATGCCAATAATAAGCTGTTTTCAATACTGTAGCTCTGTAATAGAGTTTGAAGTCAGGGATGGTAATGCCTCCAGAAGTACTTTTATTGTATAAGATTTTTTTGGCTATCCTGGGTTTCTTGTTTTTCCATATAAAGTTGATTATTGTCCTCTCAATATCTGTGAAGAATTTTGATGGGACCTTGATGGGGATTGCATTGAATCTATAGATTGCTTTTGGTAGAATTGCCATTTTTACTATGTTGATCCTCCCAATCCACGAGCAGGGGAGATCCTTCAATTTTCTGGTATCCTCTTCAATTTCTTTCTTCAAAGACTTAAAGTTCTTGTCAAATAAATCCTTCACTTCCTTGGTTAGAGTTACTCCCAGATATCTTATGCTATTTGTGGCTATTGTGAAAGGTGATACTTCTCTGATTTCCCTCTCTGCTTCCTTACCTTCGTGTATAGGAGGGTGACTGTTTTTTTGGAGTTGATCTTGTAGCCTGCCACATTACTGAAGGAGTTTATCAGCTGTAGGAATTCTTTGTTGGATTTTTTGGGGTCGCTTATGTACACTATCATATCATCTGCAAAGAACGAAAGTTTAACTTCTTCCTTTCCAAATCGAATCCCCTTGATTCCTTTATGTTGTCTTATTGCTATTGCTAGAACTTCAAGCACTATATTGAAGAGATAAGGAGAGAGTGGACAGCCTTGTCGTGTTCCTGAATTTAGTAGGATATCCTTGAGTTTCTCTCCATTTAATTTGATGTTAGCTGTCGGCTTGCTGTAAATAGCTTTTATTATATTTAGGAATGACTATTGTATCCCTAATCTCTCCAAGACCTTTATCATAAAAGGGTGCTGAATTTTGTCAAATGCTTTTTCAGCATCTAATGAGATGACCATATGGTTTTTATCCTTCAGTAAATTTATATGATGGATTACATTGATAGATTTTCGTATGTTGAACCAGCACTGCATCTCTGGGATGAAGCCTACTTGACCGTAGTGGATAATTTTTCTAATGTGTTCTTGGATTCTGTTTGCCAGTATTTTATTGAGAATTTTTGCGTAAATGTTCATGAGTGAGATTGGCTTGTAATTCTCTTTCTTGGTTGAGTCTTTGTGTGGTTTAGGTATCATGGTAAATGTAGTTTCCTAGAAGGAATTTGGCAGTGACTCTTGTGTTTCAATATTATGAAAAACCTTAAGGAGTATAGGTATTACGTCTTCTTGGAAGTTCTGGTAGAATTCCGCTTTGAAACCATCTGGTCCTGGGCTCTTTTTGGTAGGGAGGTTTCTGATAACAGTTTCTAATTCTTCATGACTAACAGGACTATTTAGAGCATTTACCTGGTCCTGGTTTAACTTTTGTATATGGTATTTATCTAAAAAAGTGTCTGTTTCTTTTATATTTTCCAATTTTGTGACATACAGGCTTTTGTAGTAAGATCTAATGATTCTCTGAATTTCCTCTGTGTCTGTGGTTATGTCCCCCTTTTCATTTCTGATCGTATTAATTTGCCTGTTCTCTCTCTGCTATTTGATTAGTTTGGCTAAGGGTTTGTCAATTTTGTTGACTTTCTCCAAGAACCAGCTTTTTGTTTCATTGATTCTTTGGATTGTTTTCTGTGTTTCTATTTTGTTGATTTCTGCCCTCAGTTTGATTATTTCCAGTCTTCTACTACTCCTAGGTCAGTCTGCTTCTTTTTTTCCAGAGCTTTCAGGTGTGCTGTTAAGTCACCAATGAATGCTTTCTCCGTTTTCTTTAAGTGGGCACATAGTGCTATGAACTTTCCTCTTATCACTGCTTTCATTGTGTCCCATAGGTTTGGGTATGTTGTGTCTTTGTTTTCGTTAAATTCAAGAAAGACTTTAATTTCTTTCTTTATTTCTTCCTTGACCCAGGTGTGGTTCAGTAGTTGACTGTTCAGTTTCCATGAGTTTGTGGGCTTTCTGGGGGTAGCATTGTTGTTGATTTCTAATTTTAATCCATGGTGATCCAATAAGACACAGGTGGCTACTAATATTTTTTTGTAACTGTGGAAGTTTGCTTTGTTACCAAGTATATGGTCAATTTTTGAAAAGGGTCCATGAGCCACAGAGAAGAAAGTATATTCTTTTTATTTGGGTGGAGTGTTCTATAGATGTCTGTTAAGTCCATTTAGTTCATTACCTCCATTAAGTCTTTCAATTCTCTGTTAGGTTTCTGTCTGATTGACCTGTCCATTGGTGAGAGAGGAGTGTTGAAGTCTCCAACTATTAGTGTGTGTTGTTTGATGGCTGCCTTGAGTTCTAGAAGTGTTTCTTTTACATAAGTGGGAGCTTTTATATTAGGGGCATAGATATTCAGGATTGAGACTTCAGTCTGAAGGATTTTTCCTGTTATGAGTATAAAGTGTCCCTTTCCATCTCTTCTGATTGATTTTAGTTTGAAGTCAACTTTATTGGAAATTAGTATGGCCAAACCGGCTTGTTTCTTAGGTCCATTTGCTTGATAAACCTTTTCCCAACCCTTTACTCTGAGTAGGTGTCTGTCTTTGTGGTTGAGGTGTGTTTCTTGTAAACAGCAGAATGTTGGATCCTGTTTTTGTATCCAATCTCTTAGCCTGTGCCTTTTTATAGGTGAATTGAGTCCATTGATATTAAGTGATATTAATGACCAGTGATTGTTAACTCCGGTCATTTTTATGTAGTAGAGTTTGTGTGTTTCCCTTCTTCTAGTTGTGCCAGTGAAGGGTCGCTAAATGCCTGAGTTATTGTGGGCGTTGTTGGACTCCTTGGTTTGTGATTTTCCTTCTATTACTTTCTGCAAGGCTGGATTTGTGGCTACGTATTATTTAAATCTGTTTTTGTCCTGGAATATCTTGTTTTCTCCATTAATGGTGAATGCAAGCTTTGCTGGGTATAGTAGTCTAGGCTTGCATCCATGTTCCCTTAGTGCCTGTAGCACATCTATCCAAGCTCTTCTGGCTTTCATGGTTTCCATTGAGAAATCAGGTGTAATTCTGATAGGTTTCCCTTTGTATGTTACTTGACCTTTTTCCTTTGCAGCTCTTAATATCTGTTCTTTATTCTGTATATTTTGTGTTTTGATTATTATATGGCATGGGGATGCTTTCTTTTGATCCAGTCTATTTGGTGTTCTGTAGGCTTCTTTTACTTTCATAGGAACATCCTTCTTTAGGTTGGGGAAGTTTTCTTCTATAATTTTGTTGAATATGTTTTCTGGGCCTTTGAGTTGTAATTCTTCTCCTTCTTCTACCCCAATTATTCTTAGGTTTGGTCTTTTCATGGTGTCCCAGATTTCCTGGATGTTTTGTGTTAAGAATTTGTTAGATTTGTTTAGTTCTTTAATCTGTGAATTTATTTCCTCTATAGTATCTTCAGAGTCCGAGATTCTTTCTTCCATCTCTTGTATTCGGTTGGAAATACTTGTCTCTGAAGTTTCTGTTCATTTACTCAGAGTTTCCACTTCCAGTCTTCCCTCAGATTGTGTTTTCTTCATTACCTCCATTTCATTTATCATGTCTTGTACTGTTTCCCTTACCTGTTTGATTGCTTTTTCTTGTTTTTCTTGTTTTTCTTGGGTATCTTTGAGAGATTTATTTATTTCATCTACCTTTTTGTTTTTCATCTCCATTTCTTTATGGCAGTTTTTTACCTCCTGTTTAAGGTCCTCTATTATTTTCATAAAGTACTGTTTAATGTCAATTTCTTCTATATCTTCTGGAGTAGGGTGTTCAATTCTTGTTGTTTCAGGATGTCTGGGTTGTGGTGATGTCATGTTGCCTTTCATGTTGTTGGAGGAGCTCCTGCCCATCTCTTCCTTCAAAAGGAGCCTGGAGGCGCTTGGTGTCCTAGACCAATCTTTGCTGTGACTGAATCTGGTTGGATCTCCCCAGTGCCAGAAGAGGACCTATTCATTGCATCACAATCTAAAGAAGCCCACACTCCCTTGCAGGAATTCTCAGACCTGCCTGGAGTCCAGAGTCTGACCTCTTTGGGTGGATGGCCTTAGTACAGGAGCAGGATACCTGAAAACACTAGGGAAGGCTTAGGAGAGGCAGGGACATGAAAAACAAAGACAAGCCTGCAGAGGGAGCTGGGAGGAGGGGGTCTGTGCTCTCTTCCAGGGCAGGTTACCCCAAGGTCTGCAATCACTCACCAGTCCAGAAGGAAGTTCAGGTGACAGGATCAGGGATTCCAGGCAGCCCATGGACGCCGCCTGGACAAAAGGGCCAAGGTGGGGGCAGGGCAGGATGGAATATCACACAGCGAACCTGGCAGCACAATCTGAAGGAGCCCACACTCCCTTGCAGGAATCCTCAGACCTGCCTGGAGGCCAGAGTCTGACCCCTTTGGGTGGATGGCCTTAGTACAAGAGCAGGACACCTGAAAACACGAGGGAAGGCTTGGGAGAGGCAGGGACATGAGAAACAAAGACAAGCCTGCCGAGTGAGCTGGGAGGAGGGGGTCTGTGCTCTCTTCCAGGGCAGGTTGCCCCAGGGTCCGTCGAAGTTGACCAACGGAATCGTATAGAAGACCCGGATCTTAAACGACAAACGTACGAACACCTGATTTTTGATAAAGGAGCCATAAGTACACAATGGAAGAAAGAGGGCATCTTCAACAAATGGGGCTGGCATAACTGGATGTCAACCTGTAGAAGAATGAAAGTAGATCCATATCTATCACCATGCACAAAACTCAAGTCCAAATGGATTAAAGACCTCAATATTAATCAGAACACACTGAGCCTGATAGAGGAGAAAGTGGGAAGTACTCTACAACAAATGGGCACAGGAGACCGTTTCCTACGCATAACCCCAGCTGTACAGACATTAAGGGCAACATTGAATAAATGGGACCTCCTGAAGCTGAGCAGCTTCTGTAAAGCAAAGGACATTGTCACTAAGACACAAAGGCAGCCTACTGACTGGGAAAAGATCTTCACCAACCCTGCAACTGACAAAGATCTGATCTCTAAAATATATAAGGAACTCAAGAGACTAGACTGTAAAATGCCAATTAACCCAATTAAAAAATGGGGCGCTGAACTGAACAGAGAATTTTCAAAAGAAGAAGTTCAAATGGCCAAAAGACACTTAAGGTCATGCTCAACCTCCTTAGCTATTAGGGAATTGCAAATCAAAACAACTTTGAGATATCATCTTACACCTGTAAAATTGGCTAAAATCCAAAACACCAACGATAACCTTTGCTGGAGAGGTTGTGGGGTAAGGGGTACACTCATCCATTGCTGGTAGGAATGCACACTTGTGCAACCACTTTGGAAAGCATTGTGGCGGTTTCTCAGGAAATTCGGGATCAACCTACCCCAGGACCCAGCAATTCCACTCTTGGGAATCTACCCAAGAGATGCCCAATCATACTACAAAAGCATTTGCTCATCTATGTTCATAGCAGCATTATTTGTAATAGCCAGATCCTGGAAACAACCTAGATGCCCTTCAGTGGAAGAGTGGATGAAGAAACTGTGGAATATATACATGCTAGTATAGTACTCGGCGGTAAAAAAAAAAAAAAAATGGCATCTTGAAATTTGCATGCAAATGGATGGAAATAGAAAACACTATTCTGAGTGAGGTAACCCAGACCCAAAAAGATGAACATGGGATGTACTCACTCATAATCGGTTTCTAGCCATAATTAAAGGACATCGAGCCTATAATTTGGGATCCCTGAGATGATAATAAGAAGGTGAACTCCCCCCCCAAAAAAAGATATAGTAATCCTCCTGGATATTAAGTAGACACGTCACCAGACAAAAATTGGGAACTTGAGGGTGCGGCAAGACGCGGCCAAGGGAAGATGCAGAGAGAAAAGCATGAAGGGGAGAATGGGGGGAGCTCGGAGGAATGGGATGCTTGGGATACAGGAAGGGTGGATATGGGAGCAGGGAAGCATACATCTTAATTTAGGGAGCCATCTGAAGGTTGTCAAGAGACTTGACCCTAGAGGGGTTCCCAGGTTTCCAGGGAGACGCTCCCAGTTAGTTCCTTGGGCAACTGAGGAGAGGGAGCCTGAAAAGGCCAGTTCCTATAGCCATACTGATGAATTTCTTGCATATCACCATAGAACCTCCACCTGGCGATAGATGAAGAAAATGACTGAGCCCCACATTGGAGCACTGGACTGAGATCCCAAGGTCCTGATGAGGAGCAGAAGGAGAGAGAACATGAGAAAGAAAGTCAGGACCGTGAGGGGTGCGTTCACCCATGGAGACGGTGGGACAGAACTAATGGGAGATCACCAACTCCAGTTGGAATGGGACTGATGGAACATGCGACCAAACTGGACTCTCTGAATATGGCCGACAGTGGGGGCTGACTGAGAATCAAAGGACAATGGCGCTGGGCTCTGATTCTTCTGCATGGAGCTTCTCAGCTTGGTCGATCACCTTGGTCTTAACATAGAGTAGGGAACCCTGATGGCTCCTTGGCTTCGAGAGGGAGGGAGGGAGGGTATGGGTGGAGGGGAGGGGAGGGGAGGGGGAGGAGGAGAGGAGGAGATGGAAATTTTTAAATATAATAAAATAAACCATAAAAAAGAAGGACAGGTCTTAGATCCAATATGATGATTAATAATACAGAAGGATTACCTGGAAAGCAGACATGAAAAAATATTTCACATTTAATAGAGGAAAAACATTACATGATAAAACAGTTTTTAAGTAGTGAGATTTTGATATATTATTTTCTTTTCTTTGATTATATTTACCAAGATTGTTACCACCAAGAAAACAGAAAAATCAAATGTTGGCAAGGATTTAGAGAGAAGAGAATAATCACACACTGTGGGGGGATGTAAACGAATGGATGCACTAAGAATATCAGGATGGAGGGACCTCAAATAATTAAAAGTAGAATGACACTGTGAATCAACCTAAGGAATCAAAGATATAATTTTAGAGAAATACATACATTTGCATATTATTATAGAGTTGAGAATACCAAAGGACAGAGTAGCCTAAGTTCATTGAAAGATCAATGAGGAAAATCTCTCTCTTACCCCCTTCTCTCTCTTTCACATGCACACACACACACACACACACGAGAGAGAGAGAGAGAGAGAGAGACAGAGAGAGAGAGAGAGAGAGAGAGAGAGAGAGAGAGAGAGAACATGGTTTATTAAAAACAAAACCACACTATTTTTAGGAAAACAGGGAGAGCTGGAAATCACTGTGCTAAATTAAATAAGTCAGGCTGAGAATGAAGAGTGCCACATAGCTCTTTTCATAAGTATAAGATATAAAACAATAAATAAACTGAGTTAAACATAAAAAGTAAAAAAAGGAGACTTTTAGGGAATATGAGAAATAGTAGCAGTGTAGGTGGCGTGAGTAATTATGCCAACAGCCATAATGAAAATGCTTTGCATCTTCATAGAAAAGTATCACAATTAAGCCTACTATTATAATATACAGTAAAAATCCTTAGTTAGGATATTGACTAGGGAAGGTGTGTGTGTGCATGTGTGTGTGTACATGGCCTATGTGTGTATGCACATATATATGTGCACAATTGTGTGTACAGGCATACATGCCTGTGTGTTGGCAGGCCAAAGGAAGAAACCATACTTCTTCCTCTATCACCCCTTGCCCTTACTCCCTAGAGATAGAGTTTGCCACTGAATCCTGATATTGCCATTTGGGGACTTGACAGGAAGCCACCACCTTCCATCACTGGTGTTATGAACTTTTGTGCTTACAGTCATATTTTTATGTACATGTTAGACATCTGAACTCAGGCCCTTATAATTGAACACCAGGTACTCTTACACTGAGCCAGCCTCACAACTCTAGGAAAAGCTTTATCTGTTCAACTTTTCACAGATGATCTTGTGATTGACAATGGCACCTTCACAAATTTTTCATTGGCAGACACCTCATTAGAATATTACACTTATTCAAGGATCTTCATGATTTCTGAATGTTTAACTTTTAAAACTTTTTATTCTGTCTTTAAATGTTTGGATATATTTGAGAAATTGCCATTTACTGTTTTGTCTAAATAGTAAAATTATAGTTCTTGCTTTCTTCCCTCCTCAAATAGAATTGTCCTTTAGAAAGTGTTGATACAAAAATCCACAGTGCTCCTAAGAAACTATTCTAATAGAGAATCTATGTGTGATGTAGTCAGCAGAGCAAGAGAAATAACTTACTTCATTTGGTGCTAGATGATTCCACACACGCTCCAGATGACAGACATGGAACTGCAGGGTTTGTGTCTGTGTCCTTCTAACTTTCATCATTGCTTTGCTTGTTTTACACATATTTCTTCTTTTTAAAATGGGAGTGAGGTCTCCAAAATAAGGAAGACTAAGATCTGCCAGCAGAAAAAGGGCCAACCGTGCTGATGCCTTGCACACTTTCCTTTCCTTTACTCCTTTGCCTCCTCCACAAACTCTACATATTTCTTACATCTTCTTGCCCAATAGCTTGCTCTTTATTACTGTATATCAGGATAAGTGCTTTAAGCAGTAGGCATGCTACAGTCTAAATTCTCTCCTGCCTTGAAATATCTTCTGTCAGACAAATTAGTCCATTTTCTTTAAATTTGTCTTAATTCAAGTTTTTTATTACCTGGGCAAAATAAAGTCAAATTCTTGGTCAATCATAAAAGTCATCCTTACCCTAATTCCTAATGGAATCCTTGTTTACTTCTTTCTTAGGGTTTCTCAGTTAAACACCATGATCCTCTCATAAAGGAATGCATTTAATTGAGTAGAGACTTACAGTTTCAGAGTTCAGTCCATTATCATCATGGTGAGACAGGGTAGCATGCAGGCAGACATGTTGCTAGAGAGGTAGCTGATAGTTCTACATCTTGCAGGTACCCAGAAACGAACTGTTTCAGTGGCCATTATTTGAGCATATGTGAAGTCCTCCTCCACAGTTACACACTTCTTTCAACAAAGCCACAACTTCCATTAGTGCCAACTCCATGGGGGGCCATTTTCTTTCATACCACCACAGACTCCAAAACCTCATAAACTAGGACTCTACTGTCCACATTTCTCTCAGCATTCTTGTCTTCCAAATTCCCACAAGAATGCCTCATTAAACACTGGTTCTGGTATATTCCAACATTTCTAGCCACAAGGATGAAACTCTTCTGTGTTGCAGTCACAAATGAATTCCAACGGCCTGAGAATCACATGGTCAGGTTTATCACAGTGACCCTACTTCATGCTAATGATTTGTCTTCCTTACTTACTTCTCCTGTTGTGATAAACCTGCCATTCTCCTCACCATCACAGCTACAAAGTACTTCTTTATGTTGTAACATAACTTTTAATACATGTGAGCAAAGCTCCAGGTGATTCTTCTTAGAGCACAGTTGTATTAGGCTAAGATGAGCTTTGTTACCAGTGGTAGGACACTTTGTTGGGTTTTTTTTTTTTTTTGAATTCTTATTTAAAACTAGCCAGCTACTTCCCAAGATGCTGAAAATACTTCTGCTTGACAGCCTTAGGCTTAATCGATCATCTCTAAGTAGCAGATGGTAACCAAGAAAAGACCCTTTTGTTTTTATTCTTGTATCTATCAAATAACATTTCTATATACACTTATAAAGGAGGAGTGAAGACACCCAAGGCCTCCATGAAATGAAATAGTGTTTTAAGTCACAAGACTCAGCAACTTTTATTCATTAAAAGTTTTCCTTCTCGACAATCTCTTTGTGAGTCCTTCCCAACATAAACTCATGGCAATACAATTTAGCATAGAAATTCTATGCAAATAATAGAAACAAGTGCTTCCAATAATTTTTAGGTCAATTCCCCTCCCTTCACCATTCCTGATAGATACCTTGATCTCTCTCATACACACTCTTTTCTAGAAGCATACTAAACCCCATAAAGGACCTAGAGCTATTTGGAGCATGGTTTGCAAAGTAAGAATGTCATAACATTCTTTCATTCTCCCAAACAAGGACAAAACTCTGCAGGAAGAAGTGGTGTCACGATAGGTTAGTGCTGAAGCACAGACTACCACTTAGGTTCCTCATTTGTCATTGGAACTTTGTTTTTCTTTTGTTCATCCCTTATTAGGCCATTTCTAGGCACAATTAAACAAAGCCTGTTATATCATTCAGATAGCTCAGAGACAAATCTTACATAAATGTAAAGTATTACTAAAATAAAAAGGTCAATTTAGCCCTTAATGAAAGTTGCAATTATGTCTATGTTTCTTATTTTTGCACATCATCCACTAGAGCTACCAATTTAAAACTAAAGAACCAGGGGGAGAAATCAGATACAGTTTTAAGCTATCATTTTAAGTTATGTCAAAAATGCTTCTATCTAAGAAGCGCAATAGAATTAGCCCCACATTTTATAATAGTGCCTGTTCTATCAGAATATGTAGAGATTGCAGAAAGATGCATAGGGAAAAAATGAGACTGAGGATATAGTAAAAAAAAATTGGTGTCAAGGAAGATATGGTGTGTTTTTTAAATTGTGGTAGAAGTGAAAATCAGGCTTTTGCTGTCAAATGCCATTTGAGATTTCAATTTATTAACATATATTTCAGCAACTAGCATGCTTAAGATTACCTGTGCAATCAGAAGACGTTGTCACAACTGAATCTACTTCCATTCCTCTGCCATATGTGCCCTAAATCTAGAAACAAAACAATTACTTTTTTAAGTTAGCAGAAATGAAAGATCTACACTAAAGACCAGGGATCACATAAATGAGGCGGGAGGGATTTTTCCTTGTGATAAAATGTATGCTTTATGTATTAATAATATACTACACATAATCGTGCAAAAGCACCCTTTATGAAGGGAAGCTGAGTTAAGGAATGCGTGAGGCAGGAACAAGCATATGACATAAACAGAGTGAACCTGAGTTCAAGTCTTCCTCAACAGAAGAGCAACCGCCATTATCTCCCTTCTCTCCCTCATGTTATATCATTTGATGAGGAAGCTTCTACTGTACAAAGAACTTTAATGTTTTTAAGCTAAGGCTGAGAGGGATGATAGATGATGCCCCCATCCATTAGAGAACACAGTTCCAGTGTCACTGTCATACTGATTTAATTATTAAAAGTTCATCTCTCACTGCCAATTGTGTCCCAATTTAGATGATATCTTTCAGCCTATTTATAGGGGGCATTGAAAGAGGGTAATGAGGCTGGTAATCTCAGATTCAGTGGGAAAAGAATGAGGTTGTAGAATCATATATTCAAGAAAACAACTTGCAGGAAAGTAGACATAGCATTTCTTAGGGTCTATAGTGATGGAGGAGGGTCATCTCTCTATGTGTTACTTTCATTGGTTAATAAAGAAACTGCCTTGGCCCTTTAATAGTACAGAAAATTATGTAGGCGAAGGAGACAAAACAAAATTGTGAGAAAAAGAAGACAGAGTCAGACAGATGTCTCAGCGAGACGCCATGCCTCTCCTCTCCGAGACAGACACAGGTAAAGATATCTCCTGATAAGCTACCCCTCGTGGTGCTACACAGATTACTAAATATGGGTTAAAACAAGATGTAAAAATTAGCCAATAAGAGGCTAAAACTAATAGGCCAGACAGTATTTAAAAGAATACAGTTTCCACGTAATTATTCTGGAAATAAAATAGCCGGTGGCCGGAGCTGGGCAGCTGGAGGAGGCAGAAAGCGGCCCGCCGCCATACTACACTATACATCAGCTAATAAATATTCTGAACCAAGCAATGTACAGAGAGGAAAGAAACAATAAGCAAAACTGAAGAAGAAAAAGAAAAGAGGGGAAGGAAAGTGGGAATGTGAGGGAATGTTAAAAATTGTCTCAGGCTTCATAACAGAAAAGAGAACACACCTTCACACACACACATACACACACACACAAACACACACATTGTAATTGCAGTCTCTCCCAAGTGCATTTTAGCTACCCAGATGAGTCCCATGAAGTTTGCAGAGATGCAAGCAAAAGCAACCTGCAGTTAATGGTCAAATGATTCATTGAGCAGGCAAGGTCAGTGTTAGACCTGATTGCATGAAGCAACTCAGTCCCTTTATTTTTCTTTTCAGCCTTGTTTCTATCACTTTCTAGTTCAGTACAGTTCAATAATATGATTTTAAGGGAGTGAAAATGACTTCATTGCAGAGAGCTAGGAGTTATACTAGGTTTTTGGGGGGGTTTGGTTGGGGTTTTTAGTGAAGAGACTCGTCAATTTTCATGAATTCTTTTTGAAACACAATTTGGACTCATATATCCTTTATATTTAAATTTTCCTTAACACGTGGACAGAATTCAATGAGCTGTACAAACTCACTTTTTCCCAAAATCTGGGATCTACTAAAACTGAGAATATTGGCATTAATGTGGGATAGTTTTTTTCTGCAAGGAGCCCAGGTCCTGAGGAGAAAATGAAAGTACAAAGGCTCCAGTATCTTAAACAGCTGGAACTGCTGAAAAATACAGCAAGAGTCTATAAAGAGATATCTTAGAAGCCCACCATGGGGAGGAAAACATGTTCTGTAAAAATATAACTGTTGTAAAAAGAATCAAAATGTGGGTCCCAAGACCCACCATTCAGAAAGGTAGGCTATAACTAACTTAGCAATGAGCACAGAGTCTAAGAATGGCTTCAGCCCTGGCTCCGTTCCTCACTGTAGTAGGAGACTGGATCTAGTGTCAACTCCAGAAGACTTGTTGCTGAAATTAAACTGAGTGTCTTTCTGTCCAACACCTCAAAACAGATGCATCCATACCAAACAAATAACCATAAGGAAACTTTCCAAAATGCCTTTTCTTCCACACTTAATAGTAATGATATGGAATTCACACTACATTGCAATAAAATGTTTTTAAAGAATAATAATTTTTTAAAAATTCTCCTGGATTGGATTCCAGCTTGGTCCCTGTTGGGCCATCGATTTTAGGTGTGCCCATTAAACCCTATCTGCCTCTATGGACACACCTAGAAAAGGGAAGCTGTGATTTGATCCACAGCTTGCCTCTGACAAGATTTTGGTAAGTTGTGGTTTGTAGGTCTACTCTGAAAGCTGTGAAATAGCTGTCAGATCATGTGACTAGCATAGAACACAACTGTTTACTTTATCCAAAGAAAGCAGTCAGTGTAGTTTGTACTGAAGATCTGTTAATTGTTGTTAATGGGGATCATATCCTTGACAGCTTGTCAATAGTAAATCAAGCTGGCAGTAACCTCAAGGAGCACCCAATCACAGCCAGTCCTGACAGTGAGGCATTTTCACCTTCTCAGTCTCATTTCTCATTACTTGATAAAATGT
Organism: Arvicola amphibius; assembly: GCF_903992535.2. Lineage (NCBI taxonomy): Eukaryota > Metazoa > Chordata > Mammalia > Rodentia > Cricetidae > Arvicola > Arvicola amphibius. The sequence continues at coordinate 81,041,959 of NC_052052.2, read as the reverse complement.
TTATTTTTTATCTGTTTTTGTTTCTCTGCTTTGTATTTACCCTTTATATCTGTATTTATATATATTTATATATTTATATGTATTTACCCTTTATAACTGATCAAAGTGGTGATAATGTGTCACTATGGTTCAGCAGACATCAGAAAAGAAGAAGGAGAAGGAAGAGAAAGAGAAGGAGTATAAGTAAACGGAGGAGGAGAAGAAGGAGAAGGAGGAGGAGAAGAAGGAGGAGGAGGAGGAGAAGAAGGAGAAGGAGAAGGAGAAGGAGAAGAAGAAGAAGAAGAAGAAGAAGAAGAAGAAGAAGAAGAAGAAGAAGAAGAAGAAGAAGAAGAAGAAGAAGAAGAGAACAAGAACAAGAAGAACAAGAACAAGAACAAAAACAGGAACAAGAAGAGAGACAGGGAGGAAGGAAGTATAGTGAAAAGCTGTCTTCTGGGAATGATAGGACAGTTACATTCATGAATTCAAATCAACTATGGTTAACTGCATAAGACTTCCACATTACTGGACCTATTAATATTATATTATAGATGAGATAGACACTTGTAAGGATCTCAACTCTTCCATAAGGAGTTATAGGAAATTAATGGTACTTGGGTGAAAAGGAATTATATTTTTCAGTATTGTCAACAATGTTGAGACTGTTAAATTGTCCTTGCTCAAGTAAATATCCCCCCATCTGTAACAGCACTAAATAAATGCAGCAATCCCCCTAAAAAGCCATGGAAGTAATAGAGCGACTGGTGGGAGAGATAGATGAGAGAGAAGCTGTCAAAAGATAATACAAAAGTGTATTCAAATCAGGATGGGCACTACCTTTAGAGTAAGTGTTACTATAAGATACAGAAGACAAAACTCAGAGACACAGAAGGTGACACTGATTTCTTATCTTATCCCACTAACAAAACAATTTAGAGAAGGAAGAGATTTATTTGGCTTATGCTTCCACATCCTGGCAGGGCATCATGGCAGCAAGATGTCCACTTTGCATCTGTACACTTAGAAAGCAGAGAGAGGTCAAGGTCAGTGCTCTACTTGTTTTCAAATTTTCTCCAGTCCCAGAAGCTAACCTATGGAATGATATACCCACATTAAGGTAGGTCTTATATCCTCACTTAATCCAGTCCAGAAATTCAATAACATAAATGCCCAGAGCTGTGTCATCTAGGTGATTCTAGATTTTGTCAGGTCAGTAATCAATATGAACCATTACAAATGACATGGGGATTCAAGGACAGAGAGAAGTACAATGTATCTATCAGCTAAAGAATATGGTAGATTCCTTCAGACATCTCAAATAAGTGGCATGTATTGACTACTTCCCACTTTCTCTTCTATCTGATTCAGTGTGGTCAGATTAATATTGAGGTCTTTAATCCATTTGGACTTGAGTTTTGTGCATGGTGATAGAAATGGATCTACTTTCATTCTTCTACAGGTTGACATCCAGTTATGCCAGCACCATTTGTTAAAGATGCTTTCTTCTTCCATTGTATACTTTTAGCTCCTTTGTCAAAAATTAGGTGTTCATAGGTTTGTGAGTTAATATCTGGGTCTTCGATTCTATTCCATTGGTCAACATCCCTGTTTTTGTGCCAATACCAAGCTGTTTTCATTACTGTGGCTCTGTAATAGAGTTTGAAGTCAGGGATAGTAATGCCTCCAGAAGTACTTTTATTGTATAGGATTGTTTGGGCTATCCTGGGTTTTTTTCATATAAAGTTGATTACTGTTCTCTCAAGGTTTGTGAAGAATTTTGTTGGGATTTTGATGGGGATTGCATTGAATCTATAGATTGCTTTTAGTAGCATTGCCATTTTTACTATAGTGATCCTGACAATTTATGAACACGGGATTTTCTTCCATTTTCTGGTATCCTCTTCAATTTCTTTCTTCAAAGACTTAAAGTTCTTGTCAAATAGATCTTTCACTTCCTTGATTAGAGTTACCCCAAGATACTTTATACTATTTGTGGCTATTGTGAAAGGTGATGTTTCTCTGAATTCCCTCTCTGCTTCTTTATCCTTTGTGTATAGGAGGGCAACTGATTTTTTGGAGTTAATCTTGTATCCTGCCACATTGCTAAAGGTGTTTATCAGCTGTAGGAGTTCTTTGATAGAGTTTTGGGGGTCGCTTATGTACACTATCATATCATCTGCAAATAACAAAAGTTTGACTTCTTCCTTTCCAATTTGAATCCCCTTGATCTCTTTATGCTGTCTTATTGCTATTGCTAGAACTTCAAGTACTATATTGAAGAGGTAAGGAGAGAGTGGACAGCCTTGTCGTGTTCCTGATTTTAGTGGGATGGCTTTGAGTTTCTCTCCATTTAATTTAATGTTAGCTGTCGGCTTGCTGTATATTGCTTTTATTATATTTAGGAATGACCCTTGTATCCCTAATCTCTCCAAGACCTTTATCATAAAGGGATGCTAAATTTTGTCAAATGCTTTTTCAGCATCTAATGAAATGATCATATAGTTTTTTTCCTTCAGTTTGTTTATATGATGGATTACATTGATAGATTTTCGTATGTTGAACCAGCCCTGCGTCTCTGGAATGAAGCCTACTTGATCATAATGTATGATTTTTTGGATGTGTTCTTGGATTTGGTTTGCCAGTACTTTATTGAGAATTTTTGCATCGATTTTCATGAGTGAGATTGGTCTGTAATTCTCTTTCTTGGTTAAGTATTTGTGTGGTTTTGGTATCAAGGTGACTGTAGCTTTATAAAAGGAATTTGGCAATGACTCATCAGTTTCTATTTTGTGAAGCACATTAAGGAGTATAGGTATTAGCTCCCCTTGGAAGTTCTGGTAGAATTCTGCATTGAAACCATCTGGTCCAGGGCTTTTTTTGGTAGGGAGGTTTCTGATGACAGCTTCTAATTCCCCACAGCTTACAGGTCTATTTAAACTGTTCACTTGATCTTGATTTAATTTTGGTATATTGTACTTATCTTAAAAAGTGTCCATTTATTTCACATTTTCCAAGCAAGCAATCTCTGTGAGAGCAATCTACCATACAAACAAACTGAAAAGTAAAAACCACATGATTGTCTCATTAGATATCAAAAAAGCTTTCAACAAAATACAACATTCCTTCCTGATAATGGTCTTGGAGTGAGCAGGGATACAAGTAATCTAAACATAATTAAGGCAATATACAGCAAGCCAACAGCCATATAAAACTAAATAGGGAGAAATTCACAGCAATCCCACTAAAATCAGGAACATGACAAGGTTATCTACTCTCTCCATATCTATTTAATATAGTTTTTGAGGTCCTAGCTAGAGCAATAAGATTCCAAAAGGAGATCAAGGGGATACAAATCAGAAAACAAGAATTAAAACTCTCACTACTTGCTAATGATAAGATAGTTTACATAAGTGACCCCAAAAGTTCTACCAAGAACTTCTACAACCTATAAACACTTTCAGTAATGTAGCAGGATACAAGATTAACTCAAAAAAATCAGTAGCCCCCCTGTACTCAGGTGGTAAATGAGCTGAGAAAGAAATCAGAGAAGCATCACCCTTCATAATAGCCACAAATAGCATAAAATACATCGGAGTAACTCTAACCAAACAAGTGGAAGACTTGTATGACAAGAACTTAAAATCTGCGAAGAAAGAAATTGAAGAATAATGTAGGAGGGTCTTCTATCAATCTGTTGCTTTCATTGGTTAATTAATAAAGAAAACTGCTTGGCCTGATAGGTCAGAACATAGGTAGGTGGAGAAGACAGAACAGAATTCTAGGAGAAAGAAGCATAGTCAGGCAGACACCATGACTCTCCTCTTTGAGATGGACGCTGGTTAGAATCTTTCCACTAAGCCACTACCTCATGGTGCTACACAGATTATTAGAAATGGGTTAACCAAGATGTGAGAATTAGCCAATAAGAGGCTAGAACTAATGGGCCAGGCAGTGCTTAAATGAATACAGTTTCCGTGTAATTATTTTGGGTGTAAAGTTAGCCAGGCGGCGGGAAGCATCCCGCCATTCCTCCTTCTACAGAAGGAGACACCAGAAAGTTGAAAGATCTTCCATGCTCTTGGGTAGGTAGAAATAACATAGTAAAAATGGCAGTCTTGTCAAAACAATCTACAGATCCAATGCAATTCCCATCAAAATCCCAGCAAAATTCTTCATAGACCTTGAAAGAACAATACTAAACTTCATATGAAAAAGGAAAATACCCAGGATAGTCAAAACAATCCTGCACAATAAAGGAACTTCTGAAGGCATTACAATCCCTGACTTCAAACTCTGTTACAGAGCGTCAGTACTGAAAACAGCCTGGTATTGGCATAAAAACAAACAGGAGGCCCAATGGAACCGAATCGAGGACCCAAATATTAATCCACACACCTTCTAACACCTGATTTTTACAAGAAAGCAAAAAATATAAAATGGAAAAAGAAAACATATTTATCAAATTGTGCTGGCACAACTGGTTATCAACATGTATAAAAATGAAAATAGACCCCCATCTATCACCATGCACAAAACTCAAGTCCAAATGGATCAAGGGCCTCAACATAAGCCAGCCACACTGAACCTTATATAAGAGAAAGTGAGAAGTAGACTTGAACACATTGGCACAGGGGACCACTTCCTAAATATAACCCCAGCAGCACTGACACTGAGAAAAACAATTAATAAATGGGACCTCTTGAAACTGAAAAGCTTCTGTAAAGCAAAGGATATGATCAATGAGAGGAAATGACAGCCTACAGAATGGGGAAAAAATCTTCACTAACCCCTTATCAGACAGAGATATGATCTCCAAAATATACAAAGAACTCAAGAAATTGATCATCAAAAGAACAAATAATCCAATAAAAATGGAGTATAGACCTAAACAGAGAACTCTCAAGAGAGGAATCTAAAGTGGCTGAAAGACACTTAAGGAAATGTTCAACATCCTTAATCATCAGAGAAATGCAAATCAAAACAACTCTGAGATTCCATCTTACACCCATAAGAATGGTAAAGTACAAAACACTGATGACAACTTATGATGGAGAAGTTATGGGGTAAAGGTAACACTCCTACATTGCTGGTGGTAATGCAAGCTGGTACAGCCCCTTTGGATGTCAGTGTGGCAATTTCTCAGAAAATTAGAAAACTACCTTCATCAAGACCCAGTAATACCACTTTTGGGTATATATACAAAAGATGCTCAATCATGCCACAAGGGCATGTACCCAACAATGTTCATACCTGCTTTGTTTGTCATAGCTAGAACATGAAAACAACCAAAATGCCCCTCGACAAAAGAATGAATAACTATAATGTGGTACACAGTAGAGTACTACAAAGTAGAAAAAAATAACATCTTGAATTTTGTAGGCAAATGGATGGAACTAGAAACATCATTTTGAGTGAGATAACCTAGACTCAGAAAGACAATTATCACATGTACTCACTCATAAGTGGTTTTTAAACATAAAGCAAAAAAAAAAACAGCCCCAAATCACAATCCCAGAGAAACTAGACAACATGGAAGACCCTAAGACACACACACACACACACACACACACACACACACACACACACACATATATATATATATATATATATATATATATATATATATATATATATATATAATCTACATGGGAAATAAAAAAATACAAGATCTCCTGAGTAAAGTGGGAGCATGGGGACCTTGGAACAGAGAAAAAGCCATACTGATGAATTTCTTGCATATCACCATAGAACCTCCACCTGACGATAGATGAAGAAAATGACAGAGCCCCACATTGAAGCACCGAACTGAGCTCCCAAGGTCCTGATGAGGAGCAGAAGGAGAGAGAACATGAGAAAGAAAGTCAGGACCCCGTGAGGGAACCTCCAGCTGGCGACAGATGGGGAAGGTGACTGAGCCCCACATTGGAGCACTGGACTGAGCTCCCAAGGTCCTGATGAGGAGCAGAAGGAGCGAGAACATGAGGGAGAAAGTCAGGAACGAGAGGGGTGCGTTCACTCATGGAGACGGTGGGACAGAACTAATGGGAGATCACCAACTCCAGTTGGAATGGGACTGATGGATCATGCGACCAAACCCGTCTCTCTGAATGTGGCCAACAGCGGGGGCTGACTGAGAAGCAAAGGACAATGGCTCTGGGCTCTGATTCTTCTGCATGGACGGGCTCTGTGGGAGCCTTCTCAGCTTGGTCGATCACCTTCCTGGACCTGGGGGGAGTTGGGAGGACCTTGGTCTTAGCATAGAGTGGGGAACCCTGATGGCTCCTTGGCCTTGAGAGGGAGGGAGGGGAGGTTTGGGTGGAGGGGAGGGGAGGGAAGGGGGAGAAGGAGGGGAGGGAAGGGGGAGGAGGAGGGGAGGGAGTGGGGAGGAAGAGGGAAGGAGATGGAAATTTTTAAATATAAAAAAAAATAAACCATGAGGAAAAAAAATGAAAAATAAGTGGAAATTAGATGAAAGTAAAAGATAATCATGCTATGGTCCACAGATCCTGAGAGGCTTAATAACAAGGAGGACTTAAGAGGCATGCAAGGATATCCCTGGGATGGGGGAAGAAAATAGATTTTGTGTGTGCACTGGGGGTGGGTGGGGTAGGGAATAGGAGGGATCACATTGGATGGAGTAAATACTTGGAGGAATAATAGAACTGGTGGACATTTCAGGGCAAGATAGAAACATAGTTCAAGGGAAAGGCCATGAAACATCCCAGAGTAATCCTAGCAAAGATTCCTAGTAATGGGGGTCATGGAACCTGAACCAGCCATCTTCTGTAAGTAGGCAAGGCCTCAAGAGGCCTCAAGTGGAGGGATTGTAACACCCATCCCAGTCACACCACCCTCAACCTATAGCTTTTACTGCCTGTAAAGTGTTCTGAAGCGAGAACCTAACAGACTAGCCCTCACAGAGATCAGAGAGACTTTATCCATAACAGAGTCTCACAGCCAAACATTAGGCAGTGCTGCGGCCCTCATCCAGAGGGAGTAGAGGATGGATTGGAAGAGCTAGCAGGGTCAGGGAAAACATGAAAACGTGGCCTACAGAGTAAATTAACCATCATTTATGGGGACTCTCGGAGGTCAGATAGCTGTGGGAGTGGTCTGATGAAAGGGAGGGAAATCTGCAGTCAAGATACAACAGATGATAGAAAAAAACAAACAAACTTTTAATGTAAAAAAATGAAATAGTTTATATTCAAAATGGGGACTAGTATTGCAAATTTTAGTAGCTAAACTCTTGGTGGGCAACTGAAACTATTCTAGGATAAGAGAGAAATGTTTCTTGTGGTTCAAACTGATGAAACCAACTTTCTCTGAGATCCACAGCAACTAGATTTTGGAGGAGGAGTCTCTAGGTACAAGTCACCCATCTATTCTGTGGTCCACACCAATTTAAGGAACCCTTTAAGCTGAAATACAAGTATTCTACAAAGTGCCATGGTAGGGCCCTAAGTGAGTGCTTCTTGAGTTGGATGAGTTAGCTGATTATTTAAAATTATCGTAAATGCCAAGGTGAAGTTCTAGGATAGCAGACAACAGAAAGAAGATAATTGCAACAAAAATGCAAAAATGTGGTCCTGAGGGGAGCAGAAAGGGAGAAGCAGGACTCCAATGAAGCTTCTCAGTATTTGTAACTTCTGAAAGCAGAAAATATCATTCACATACTTTCATGAATATGAAAGTTTGAACAGCACCTAAGATGACGGTTGTGGGTGATTAGATGGAGAAAAGGGAGGGATTTCTCATGACTTACTTAGCTTGCCATGTGGGATGTTCTGGCAGCTTTCACTGATCCAGTTCCAGCTGTTGGATTCCTGGGAGCCTTCTGAATACGTCATTTTCATTAGTCAAACCCAATCTCCTCTGTCTGCTAATGTCAAACCAACTATCCGACCACAGGCTATCCTGACTCAACAGCAACTGTGTTCCCCTAAACCATTAGTGAGGTCACCTTTTCTTTTTTCATTTCCAGGGGAGAAAACCAAATCTGAATTGGTTTACCAAAGGAAGGTATTTTATTTTGTTTGTTGTAAATGAGGACAAAGAGGTTAATTTTGCCTTGTTTTTAGAACCAGAGGAAAAAGTGTGTGTGTGAAGGCGGAGGTTGGCGGTGCTCTTTTCCAATCCAACAGGGAAAAAAACACCTCAATCATGAATCCTAGTTGAATGAATATTGTTGCTCATTCATTGACTCACTCATTTGCTGGGTTGGATTCTGATTTTGATATAAATTGTCTTGGTGCACTCAACTTGAATGGAGTACTTGCATTCAGTAAGCTTTTTAGACATCTATTCCAGAGTGATTGCATTTCAGAAAAACATGGGAGGTGGGTCAGAACAGGATGGATAAATGGCTTTTCAAATAGAGGAGAGCTCTCACCACTATTGACTAGCCTTCATGGTGCTGGAAGGTACGGTACAAACTCCTGGTAGAAAAAAGTCATCATCAATGTCACCTAGCTATGAACCCCACAACCTACAATAGTGATTAACCTCTAAAATAAATGGACGCAATTGTGTCACAAATTGTGCCAAGTAATAAACCACTTTTTAATTAGAGTGAAGGCCCACTCCATGAGATGAAAGCTATACCTGCTAAAGTGTTGAATAATCTAAGACTAGAGAAATCATGGAACATGGGAAAAAGCCTACTACCATTATTCTGCTAAATATATGTAGCAATAAAATCATTCTTATGATATATTGCTGTACCCATAGCTCTGGAAACAATAGAATTAATGCATATATGAGTTTATAGAGACCATGACAACATGTGCAAAACTTGTGAAAGTTCTAGAAAGACAGTTGGCACAAAGACCCATCCCAAGCCAAGAAGTTGTTTCCAGTTGATCCCTGCTGAGAGAGGGAAATCCAGTTTTCTCCTTTGGAGTGTCAATGAATATGTCAGCCACACTCCATGACAGAGTCCATGCTCAGACCAAAACAAAGTGGATTCCATGTTTGTTTGTTTGTTCGTTTTTTGATGCCTTCTTTATTTAGTGTGGTTTGAGTATTTCTTGTCTTTTTGCTACTATTTGTTTATTTTGATTTTTGTTCACATTCTTAATGAAAGGGAGAAAGAACAGGAAACTGTATGGGTAGGGAGGTTGAGAAGATATAGGAGGAGTTGAGAAGGGGAAGAATGCAACCAAAGTATATTTTATGAAAAATAGCAATAAAAGGAAGAAAATAATAATTTTTTTAAAATGGGAAGCTCAACATAGAAAATGGAATAGCTGCTGTGAGCTGGGAAAACATCTCAATCTGAATACCTATGTTTTCTTTTTCTTCTACCCACAGTGATTTTTCCACTAATATAGCTTGTATTTCATAGAGTGCATACTCTGCTTCCCATAAGAAAGGTCTACATTGAAGTCAAGCATAAGTAGATCTAGGAATCAGGAAAGAAAAACTACACAGGATGCACAAAACAGAGATCAGAAGCCCATGCACAGTTTAATAACTCAGATCTTCTCAGGTCTCCAAACATAGCCTACTGCTAAGAAACAGAAACCTCATCTATAAAACATAATGAGCATAAATAGCATATTTTGTAACCCACAATCAAAGAAGAGAACACAGCCAGTACTGTTGGTGAATGTAAGCGTGGACATTCCTTGGGCATAGACATTGACAGTGAAAAAGAAAGGGATGTCTCCATGAGAGCACAAACATATGGTAGACTTATGAACAGATAACTTCAGAGCAATCAGGTAAAGAGTGCGTATCACTGTGGGACTAGAAGGCTTCCCCTCTTCTCACAAGATTGACACTCAGTTACTTGCTTCCAAAAGGAAACTATGAAGTACTTTTTTTGTCTGAGTGTAGGATTAGCAGTGGTTCTGAAAGCACCTCCTCCTACATGGCAAGTGACTAAACCCAAGGGATGCCCTCTCTGTAGGGCAACATAAAGTCAGACCAGACCAGAATTTTGGTGGCAGGTAGGTGTGTGTTAATATTTTTAGCTGTGAGACTCCACGCCATCAAAAGAGCCAAACAGCCAAGCCTTTCAGTTTCTAGAAGACACGTCAGTGGACAGGTCTAAGTGAAGGGTATGTTCCCTTGGCCACCAGTCCAGGCCCCTCTGTGCTTCTGGAAGAGGTGGGTACATGTGGGAGGACATGGATGATTGTGGCAAACCTCAGTTCCCATCGTGTCTGGCTCTGGCAACCAGCAAAGGTTAAAATAATTTCCATATAGTCTGAATGAGTAGCTCAAAGTCTCAGAGTTCTTCCTAGGTCAATGGTGTTTAAAATAAAAATGTGGCATTAATACAGTTTTCTAGAACCATTTGCCATAATGGTTCATGTGAAGACTACTCATCTATGAAAAATCAGGATAGCACTATAATGAATGTTTATAGTAAGCATGATGACAATCACAATGTTCCAAGCACTATGTTGAGTACTCATCTCTTATCACTCTCCAAACAACTGTCCTGTTTTATAGATGAGCAGATTGAGATTTTAGAAAATTAAATCAGTTTTTCACCATGACTTAGAAAGTAATGGTAGGGACTGGAATCAAATTCAAGTTCTTTCCATCTTCAATTTTTTCATCATCTAGTAAGATAGGATGATGTGAAATTAATGACAACAGCATGACTAGTGAATATTGTTTCTTGAAAACATTTAAGTGCTGTAAAAATGAGAAGAGGCAGCTAGGCTAGTCACAGCAAACAGATTTCTGATTTCTTAGCATGACAATTTAGTGATGGTTTTGAAATGAATGGGACTTGTCATTTGGACTAAAAAGAATAGAATAATCAAGGCATAAAGAATCAAGAATGATGTGTTCAGGGGAGTTCTGCGTAGTACAGCAAGCTTGGATGTGCATCAGGCATTAAAATGTCAGGAAAGGAGGGGTTTGAAGAGAGATCACTCCAGCAGCACTGTGAATCCTTGGTTGGCAGCAGTACACGTGGGAATCTGAGATGCCAGATAGGGTCTGAGTAGATATGTAAGCTCTGTCTCCTCTGGCAAGTGTGGGAACATTGCCTGTTTGGATGTTCATGGCCATCACGCAGCTTACAACATTCTTGTTATTGATGTGCTTTTTTGCACCTTGAAGGTTCAAGGAATCCTGTGTGCTCTTGCAAAACTATTCAGGCATGATAACTGAAAAAAAAAAAAGAAAGGACAAAAACAAATAAACAAAAAATAGCCCTGAATTGTGTGTGTGTGTGTGTGGTGTGTGTGTGTGTGTGTGTGTGTGTGTGTGTGTGTGTGTGTGTGTGCGTGCTCACAACTGATTAAAACCGCATTTGACAATGTGGAATGAAGAAAATGGCCCAATCCTTGAGAGCAATGTGTCAAAAGGAACATGACGGATAAAGTGTCTTTATCCGCATTATGATACACTGAGCTGATTCAGAGCCTTGCCTGCTGGAGTTTGTCCTGACTCTGGGAATATAAAGAGAAGATTATTGTGAGCCATGGGAAGAACTACCCAAATCCTCTCCAACTCTGAGGAACTCTTTAGAACATCATACCTTCTTCCTTCTTCCCCAAATCCTCTAAAGGCAGAAAATATTTAGATCCTTGTTTTTTTCTCTAAAATGGAAAGGGACACACCGGGTCACTCCAAGAAGAAAGGAGGGCAGACATGATTGGCTGAGGGTGAAAGAAAGATTAAACGAACTGTGTAATTTGTAACTGGAAAAAGACTTAAAGATAACAGTAAGAAAGACTGACAATCTGGAGAAATCTTGGGAAACATCCAGGAAGGAAACGGAAAGAGTAGGAGACAGAATTCAAGAGCAAAGGAAGAGGATATCTAGCAGATACTTCCTCCCTTTGGAGGAGTAGCTGTGTCTACACTGGCTTCCTATTTTATCAAATAGCACTTTTAGTTATTACTAAGGCTCTAGGTAAGAGAAACTGATACCAGGAAGAGCTGAACAATTAGTCACAAATATTCAATAGCGTGGGTAAACTTAAAATTTAGACTCCCAAATATATTTGGGAAAAACTATTCTTGAATGTACCAAATACACACACTAACTTATTTTTAGAGCCAACTAATAAAGTGTAAACCATATAATAGGATATGTCTGGTTTTAGTATTTTAATACTATTCTGACTGGGGGAGCAGGATCTTAGTTCTTATTCTATAGCTCAACTGAATAAAATACTTATGTTATTGTGAAATATATAAATCTTCCTTCTCTTTGAAGATTCTGACAAAATAGTAAAAATCAGTCTAGGAATGGGTGTTGTCTTGAAAGAGAAATTTAATTTGTTGTAAATTTGCTACCTTGTTCATTTGCAAACTATTCAATTTTTACCATGTTGTATTTTGTTCTTTCTTAGCTATTGTGTTTATACGATGATAGTAGTGTTTCTTATCTCACAAATGAGTCCTTAGAGGTATATGGAAAAACCTCGAAAAAATAAGACAGAGGGGGTAATTAGAGAAGAAGAAAGGGGAGTGGGGGAGAGAAGGAATAAGGAAGGGAAAAGGAAGAGAGAAAAGACAGGGAAGGAAATTCTTAACACAGATCTGGTTATAAAACAAAGACTCAACCAATGCCTGATGACTTCATCCATTGATTGGATTAAATAATTATATATCATTATTAATTTCTATCATCACTATTTGAATAGCTACTGTGATAGCTTCAAGTGTTGCCTCCAGTATAGAAATCCTCTTGATTATTCCTAATGAAAATTGGATAGTGAACTCTTTCTTTGACTTTTTCCATTTTCCAGACACACACACAGAGAGAGAGACAGTGACAGAGACAGAGACAGAGACAGAGACAGAGAGGCACACATGTACACAGACACACAAAGACACACAGACATGCACATAAACTCACACAGACACTCATTGAGACACACACAGACATAAACAGAGACACACACAGACACACAAACACCTTTAACAGTCAAAACTGGTAAAACAAATTTGCCAAAAATCCATAATTTTATTCCAGAGGAAACCATGTGACTTTATTCTTTTCTGCTATGATGGATGTGTACTGTCAAAGAAAAAAATGATCTTCTTTTTGTGACAAATGATACAAGGTTCACTCTTGGGTGTGGTGGGAAATTTCAGGCCCAAATCCTTGTTTGCATATTCTGGCAATATTTTTTTAAATCTGTGTGGTATTGTGTTCCTTAGCCACAAATATTTATTTAATAAATATTTATTTATTAAATAATATTTATTTAGCACCTATTTTGTGCTAGGAATGGGTCTAGTCAGAAGCAATGTGACTTTGAGCAAGTGTATATCTGTACTTCACTTCACAAAGTTTAAAGTCAAAAGTTAAAAGGAAGGAAGATGAAGATGAACTAAACACATATTGAAACTTGTGATTGAAAAGTAGTTGAATGGGAAGGAAAAGAAGAAAATGTTCCAATCACTGAAAAGTAATTCTCTATTCTGTTCTCTTATGATAGTGTGTGTGTGTGTGTGTGTGTGTGTGTGAGAGAGAGAGAGAGAGAGAGAGAGAGAGAGAGAGGGAGAGAGAGGGAGGGAGGGAAGGGGGAGAGAGAGGGAGAGAGAGAGAGAGAGAGAGAGAGAGAGAGAGAGAGAGAGGGAGAGAGAGATCCTATGTAATAAAAGAATGATAAAGTAAGTCAAGAAGAGAAGAAGAGTCATATAGCTTTTGAAAAATCACAGAGATTTGACTTTTGACTAGGTACCCAGTCTCAATGTGGCTGCTTGTGGCCCATCTCAGTCTCTCAGAACCATAGTTCTATTTCTCTTAAATAGAATTATCTCACTTAAGGTCCAAAACAAATGATACATCAATATGTCTGTCTTAGCTTTCATGTATCTCCTTCTGTGGTGTCAATGATCACTGATGTTCTTGTGGGTTTCACTCTACATGCTTCATTCTCAAGAGTGTTTCTCTGACTGGATACCTCTGTTAGATGCTGGGACAGGACCAGAATATGCACTGCAAGAACTTACTCCAACAAAAGGACAGATTCAGGGTGGCTGCAGGAGGCCGTGGATGCCAGGCCCTGAAGAGAGAAGTCCCACCATCAGTGACAGTGAACATGGGGGATGAGGCCCGCCTCATCTGCAAGCACAATGGCAACAAACCTAATATCACGTGGTGGTACGGTTTTCTGTACAATTCCAACAACTCCATCCCCTCAGTGTTTATGGGTTCTGGTCAGGGGCTCGGAGGTGATGAGCTGGTCATCCCTAATGTAAACAAGAGTCATAGGGGCCTCTACAGATGCCACGTGGAAGAAAACGGCAAGAGAAATTTCTCCTGCGGCACCTACCTCCGAGTGCGTAAGCCAGTCCCTAGACCCTTCCTGGACATGGGGGAAGGCACCAAGAACCATATCATCCCAGCCGAGGGCATCATCCTGCTGTTCTGTGCAGTAGTGCCAGGGACATTGCTACTATTCAGGAAGCGGTGGCAGAACGAGAAGTTTAGTGTGGACATTCCAGATGACTATGAAGATGAAAATCTTTATGAGGGCCTGAATCTTGATGACTGCCTTATGTATGAGGACATCTCCAGGGGACTCCAGGGCACCTACCAGGATGTGGGCAGTCTCCACATTGAATATGTCCAGCTGGAAAAGCCATGATTGACATCCCCCATCCTGCTGTGCTCTGTCACCACCTGCCATATCCCTGCCTCACTTCTCTTCCCCTGGAGTTTCCCTTCCCAGTCTTTGTCACACCCTTGCCTCCAGACTACCCCACCCTACTCTCCCACCCAATCCTGTCCTTCCCCAAGTCTGTCCCGGGTTCCCTCTCCAGTGGGTAATGAGCCCTTAATCGCGCCTCTAGGGGAGCTGATTACAGCAGCCTCGTTAGTGTCACCCCCTCCTCCCAGATCTGTCATGGCCACTTAAGTGCTAATAAATCCTTCCTAAAGAAAAAAAAAACTTACTCCACTTCTAAAGAATTTTGTTTTCATGCATACAATTGCTTTTTCCACAATGCATCCTTATGAAGGTGAATACCTTCCCTGGACCCTGATATCCACAAATATGTTTAGTGAGAACATTGACTAAGAATATTAACATTTGCCTGGTACAGAATAAGCTTTTAGGTAATGGACTTTCTTTGTATTACATTATTTTATATTTTATATATTTTATATTTTATACATTATTTTATATATATTTTATATGAGTATAATTTTGGATAATTAAATCTCTGTAAATCAAAATGAAGATTTAGCCATGCCTTATGTTGCTGATGACAGCTAACTCATCTCTTGATGTTGCCCACTTCTCTACCTTGTCACTTTCTTAGATACAGTTGCTATTTGAACTTCTACCATTTTGACAATGTTATCCTGGTTCTGCTTGTTGATTACTCATACTCCACTCTGTGCAGATCCTGAGATCCCTGGAATCAAAAACTACTCCATTTGTTCCAGTACTCAGTGTTTGCCCCAGCAAATGTGTGAAATTAGAGTCTCAGTTATCCAAACACACCTACAATTGCAAACGCCTGTACACCTCACTTGCCTGTCATTTTCTAGCTTCAGACACCTCTATATGAGGATAAACTGTCACCACTGGGGAAAATGAAGCACTCCTATCACAGCACACAGAAATTTCTTTAAGTCATGGATCCCAGTCACAAATGCCCCTGCGGATCAGGCAAATAACTCAACAGAATACAGTATGCTGGCAGGAGATTGGAGGATTCACATGCAAAGAGGAGTGTTGCCCATCAATTACTGGCAGGCCAAGGGGCTGGAAACTTTTTTCGTTTTTTTGTTTGTTTGTTTGTTTGTTTTTTTCGAGACAGGGTTTCTCTGTGGCTTTGGAGCCTGTCCTGGAACTAGCTCTTGTAGACCAGGCTGGTCTCGAACTCACAGAGATCTGCCTGCCTCTGCCTCCCGAGTGCTGGGATTAAAGGCGTGCGCCACCACCGCCCGGCTACTGGAAACTTTTTTCTTTTCAGGAAAATAAGAAATCTGGACTTTTATATGATTGTCACTGTTTTCCAATGTTGGCATCTGACTGAAATTCTTTTAAAGCAAGTTATAGTCAAAACCAAACACAGCCACAGGTCAAACTCAGCAAGTGGACCAGCAGTTTTTAAACTATGACATCAATTTTAGAGTCTTCAAAAATAGTTGCACTGCTCTTCCCAGAGGGTAGAATTTCAAATCCCAATGGCTGCTGAACCTCATAGATATCACTTGGATGTAGCCCAGTGATTAACAAAAAAGAATATAGAAGACATTTTTCTGCTCTGACTTGTCCAAATGAGCCATATGTTGGATTATCCTCCTGATTTTCTTAAATTGTATCAATCTATGAAATTAATAATTTGGAAACCTATGTCCTAAACCCAAGGTTCAGGACGGTGTTCCTCATTTTATGGAAGAGAAGGCAATGAGCCAAATACATAAAACAGAATTTCAAAATTTCAAGTTCAACAGCACTGACCAATGAGGACAGTTCTTGGCTTAATTCAGACTATTCTGCTCTTGGCTCTCTGGTTCTTCCTTAGCTCTTGTCACTTAGGATGACTGGAACATATTCTTTCAGTCCTTAACCAGGGTACTTCTCCACTCCTCTGTGGATAGGCTGCTGAATGCTCAGTATCAATGCAAACCTGCATCTTCCACCAAGCTTTCCTAACACCACTGGAAAGCTATCTCAGTTCTTCTATTAAAACTCCAGACTTGTGGTGAAATTTCCTTTGATTTATCTGTTTCACCAGAAAGATCATTGGGATGGGTAAAGATCCATGTTATCATGGCTTTGCATCACTCTAAAGAAGCTGAGCCCTGAATCTTGACTGAAAAAAAATATTCTTAAAATAAGCATTAAAAGCGTCTTTCTTTTTATTGATTTTATTGAGCTGTACATTTTTCTCTGGTCCTCTCCTTTCCTCTCCCCTCTGCTTCTACCCTCTCCCATTATCCCCATGCTCCCAGTTTACTCAGGAGATCTTGTCTTTTTCTTCTTTCCAAGTAGATTAGATTTATATATGTCTCTCTTAGGGTCCTCATTGTTGTCTAGGTCCTGTGAGATTGTGAATTGTAGGCTTGTTTTCTCTACTTTATGTTTAAAAGCCACTTATAAGTGAATGCAAGACCCAGCAATACTACTTTTGGGTATAGAACCAAATATGCTCAATCATACCACAAGAACATGTGCTCAACTATGTTCAAAGCAGCATTGTTTGTCATAACCAGAATCTGGAAACAACCTAAATACCCTTGACTGAAGAATGGATACGGAAAATGTGATACTTTTACATAATGGATACTACACAGCAGAAAAAAATAATGACATCTTGAAAATTTCAGGCAAATGGATGGAGCTAAAAACCATTATATTGAGTGATGTAACACATATTCAGAAAGCATCTTCCTTTTTATGCCCTGAGCACATAGCAGATGATTAATAAATGTGTTTTGCTGTTGTTGTATGGTTTGAACATGAAATTCTCCCCACAGGTTTGATGTTTTGATTATTTTTATCCTCAGTTGATGGTGTTGTTGGAGGAGGTTATGGGCCAAGGTAAAGGAAGTCTGTCACTAGGGTCACTGGCCATTGATGGGATGGCACAGCTTTCTTTCTCCCCCAGTCTCTCTTGCTTTCCTGACTGTTACCATGATGTAAACAACAGCTCATTCACCTTCCAGAGAGCAACTCCTATCATCGTGCCTTACTCATGATAATGGAGTGCGTGCCTTTCCAGCCTACAGTTTTTCTATCAGTTTCTATTATTCTATCACAATAATAAGCAAAAATAGAATACATGTGTAATATCTTAGTGTGGTGGGCACGAAACATCATCTTTCTAGCGAATAGATAGGAAAAGGGCCTATCAGTTTAAACACGGATTCCTGGTTCTGAGTGATGAGCAGGAATTTTCAGAGATTGGAAGCCAACTCCAAAGAGTTCTATGTAGAAGGAACAGTGGGCTGCATTCTGCCTGGCTCCAGCATGGCAAGCTTTATACCCGAAATAACAACACACAAATTGTATTCATTTAAACACTGCCTGGCCCATTAGTTTCAGCCTCTTATTGGATAATTATCACATCTTGCTTAACCCATTTCTATTAATGTGTATAGCACCATGAGATGGTCACTTACCGGGAAGATCCTAACCTGCGTCTGTCTCAAAGAGGAGAGTCATGGTGACTGCCTGAGGCATATGCTTGACTCTGTTTTCTTCTCCCACAATTCTGTTCTGTCTACTCTGCCTACCTAATGTTCTGTCTTATTAAAGGGCCAAGGCAGTTTCTTTATTAAGCAATGAAAGTAACACATAGACAGATGACCTTCCTCCATCACTTCTATTGTGTTGTCCCAGTGGGGCTTTTTGGCCAGGTGGGATCTTTCAAGTATTGTCTGAGTCTGAGCTTGGACATACCAAGATCATGCTTGACCCATGCTACCTCGGAATGAAAATGTCACCTATAACACCAGTTCACTCCTAGAGATGTATTATCTATTGGCTTCTGTCTTAGTTTGCTAAAACTAGAATTAAAATATGCCACTAACTGGGTGGCTGGAACAACTGACATTTATTTTTCCTCAAGCTAGACGTTAGAAGGTTACAAGCCGAAAGGCTGGAAGTCCAAGATCATGGAAAATGTCTCTCATTGGAGAGCTCTGTCCTTTGCGGCAATCTCTTCATGTTCTCATATTGGCAACCTTAGTCTATGTATTGTACAGACCCTAATCTTACATGAGAACCCAGCTGTGTATGTTGAGAGTCACAACTGTCTGACCTCAGTCTGCTTTAAACATCCTTTTAAAGAGAAAGAAAACAAGCTGGAGCTGTGAACATGGATTTTATAGGGAAGTTGAGGCAGTAGGATTGCAAGTCCAGTGGCTGTCTAGGTTCCAGAGTGAGGCCAACTAGGGTGATTGAATAAGATCCTGTTTGAAAATAAAATGTAAAAAGAAGACTGGGCATATTTGAGTGTCAGCATACTCGTCTAACAAATATGAAAAACCCATGAACAACAAAAGAAAGAAAGGAAAGAAAGAAGGAAGACAAGGGGGAGAGGGAGGGAACAAAGAAGGAAAGAAAAGAAATATGAATATAGACATATTCAGATAAACTGGGGATCAAGGAATACAACTTCAGCATATAGATTTGGAGGTAGGGGCAAATCCACATAGATGACAGTCCCTAGCACCTGTTTTGATCTCTTCAAGATGTTTTCTACATTTCAGGTCATTTCATGTTTAATAAAATCATTAGTAGTGTACATAACTTTTATTCAAATTAACAGTATTTTTTTCTACAAAAGATAACAGAGCCCTCTTTCTGCCAAGCATCCTTGTGCCATGTCAGCACCTTCTCATTCCCTAATGGCACACCAGGCAAGGAAGATTCAATTTGTACTGTACATCTCTGCTTACAAAACATGATTTTTGATTTTATTATTTGTGATGGGAACAGACAACGGAAAAGGGAGAAAGGCCCAGAATCATTTATGTCACCCATAAAGTGCAGTTATGATGTGGGAAGGTCTTCTGTTTTAATAAAGAAACTGCCTTGGCCAGCCCTTAGGTAGGTGGAGTAGACAGAACAGGAAAAAGGAAGTGAGGTAGATGGCTCAGACAGTTGCCCCGCCTCTCCTCTCTGGGCAGACTGCCGTGCCTCCTCTCAGGGAGAGATGTGATGAAGCCAGCCACCAGGTCACATGTGCTGAATCTTTCCCGGTAAGACACCATTCGTGGTGTTACATAGATTATTCGATATGGGTTAGTCAAGATGTGAGTAAGAGGCTGAAACTAATGGCCAGGCAGTGTTTAAAAGAATACAGTTTCCATGTAATTATTTTGGATAAAGCTAGCCGGTGGCTGGGAGCTGGGCGGCGGAAAGCTAGCCCACAGCTCCACACTACACAGTTACACAGAGTATCTAGGTTGAAGTGCCCATAAGTTCCCATGAAAATAATTTAAATGATAACAACTCCAGTAATAACTAACTGAGGGAAGACCAGAAATGATATTCACTGGTAGAGGCTGTCTATGGATTCTGGTGGGTGATAAAGCACCTTTAACTTCAATCTCCATGCAAACTATACTTTAAAACATTTTTAAGTACAATAACAAAACTGGGAATGTTATGAGAGTAAGCACTCTAGTAGTACAGAGTATTCCAGAAGCATGATGGCAAGCTTCCTCAGGACAAGCATTGCTACTTACAGTGTTGCAGTTGTTTTTGAAGTCACTCTTGTTTGGTTGTTTTGTTTTTTTTTGTTTTTGTTTTTGTTTTTGTTTTGTTTTGTTTTGTTTTGTTTTGCATGGAGTCCCTGCCTCAGTCATGGTGGGCCAATCGCGCACGCACACACATACACTCTGTGAATTAGGAGGACAATCTAGGCAGCCTGTGGAAAACAAATAATAAAAAACAGAAGAGAGCAGCTGGTTGGAGAAGGTTCTATTGTGGAGATGATCAGAACCACTCAATTCATCCACCTGCAGAGTTAAGCTTCTAGATGAGAACATCGCCATGCAAGCCCTTGGAAAGAAGCAGTTATTATATCATCCTGCAATGTCATTTTTTGCCTTTTTCAAATCTTTAAGTCAATAAGCTATAGTTTTGATCAATCTTTTAAAATAACTTTGTTTTGATAATTTTTCTTCAGTTGTGTCTAAACTACTGTTTAATATTTCCTGACCAAAAATTTTGGGTTGTAAATTGAGTTTTCAAACTATATATTCTTATTTTGATCACTTCTGCCTTTATTGTGGCCTTTTTCATTATTATTTCCCATTTCTAGCTCTTTGAACACATAGGTCTAAATATGTATATAAATGTGTTTACATGGAAAAACATGTGCATTTTATAGTAACTGACAGACAACACATGCTATGTTTACATATACAAAAAAATGACATGTTAAATGTAGTATATATTTAAATTATATTACATATAATAAATTGTTTGCATGTAATATGGTGTATATTATGTGTGTAAAGAAACACATAATACAAAATATATTATTTTGCATACTTGAAATCACTTCTGTTCCTTGCTCTTTTTTGTTGGCTGTGTCACATATTTCACATGGGAAACAAAGGTTCCTAGGATCCTGACTGATTTTGTTTTTTATGGAGGCTGGGGTTTGCATCTAGGCAACTGAATCCTTCTAAAATTTCACAATGCTTCTCCTGTTCTGAGTGGGGACTGCATAGAAACCATAGCTAACACACTGAACTAGAATTGGAGTTCCAGAAGTCAAAAAGATTGCGTTCAACAACACATGAGATACCAACCCTCGGTGGTGAAAAGCTGCATACAGTTTCCTAAACTGATCCATTGCTTTCCTCCTTTAGGCATTTGACACATACACCTTGCCCAGCTTTTCAGTCTGATGTGGTTAACTGCATCTGTTCATTCAGTGCTCTGAACATTACTTCACCCAGACCCTAGTTTTTCTACTATCTCCAAGAGCAAATGATACATCTTCTTTTTATGACCTAATGGAGTCCAGTGGTTTTCTCAATGATGGTGTTATTGCATTCACTGATACTTTCTCTCTCATTCATTATTCTGTGAAATTCTTCAGAACAAAGTTATTATTTGAGGGTGAGTTATATCATTGTATAAGAAATAGCCCAAGTAAAACGAATCAAAGACCTGGATATCAATCCACACACCTACAAACCCCTGAGTTTTGACAAAGAATCAAAAATATAAAGTGGAAAAAAGAAAGATTATTCAACAAATGGTGCTAGCATAACTAGATATCAACATGTAGAAGAATAAATTGGATCCATATTTATAGCCATGTACAAAAGTCAAGTCCAAATGGTTCAAAGACTTCAACATAAAACCAAACACACTGAACCATAGATGAGAAAGTAGGAAGGACACTTGAATGCATTGGCACAGGAAAGCACTTCCTAAATATAACCCCAGTAACACAGACACCGAAAGAAACAATTAATAAATGGGACCTCTTGAAACTGAAAAACTTCTGTAAAGCAAAGGACATGTTCAACAAGACAAAATGGCAGCCTACAGAATGTGAAAGATCTTCACCAACCCCACATTGGACAGAGGACTGATCTCCAAAATACACAAAGAACTCAAGGAACTTGTTATCAAAAGAACAAATAATGGAATAAATAATAGGGTACAGACCTAAAGAGAGACCTCTCAAAAAAAGAATCCAAAATGGCTGAAAGACACTTAAGGAAATGCTTAACATCCTTAGCCATCAGAAAAATGCAAATCAAAACAACTCTGAGATTCCATCTTACACCTGTAAGAATGGCCAAGGCCAAAAGCACTAATGACAACTTACGCTGGAGAGGTTGTAGGGTAAAGGGAACACTCCTGCATTCCTGGTGGGAATGCAAGTTGGTACAGCCCCTTTAGATGTCAGTGTGTCAATTTCTTGGAAAATTAGGAAACAACTTCAAGACCCAGAAGCACCACTTTTGGGTATAGGTACCCAAAGATGCTCAATCATACCATAAGGGCATGTGCTCAACTATGTTCATAGCAGCATTGTTTGTCATAGTCAGAACCTGGAAAAAACCTAAATGCCCCTCAACTGAAGAACGGATAAGGAAAATGTGGTACATTTACATAATGGAATGCTACATAGCAGAAAAAAATAATGACATCTTGAAATTTGCTGGCAAACATCATATTGAGTAGAGTAACCCAGACCAAGAAAGACAAATATAATATGCACTTGCTCATAAGTGGTTTTTAGACATAAATCAAAGAAAAACCAGCCTACAATTTACAATCCCAGAAAACCTAGACAGCAAAGAGGATCTAAGAGAGACATACATGGATCTAATCTACATGGAAAGTAGAAAAAAGCAAACTCTCCTGAGTAAATTTGGAGAGTGGAGGAGGATAGAAAGTGAGGGTAGAGGAAGGGAAGGGAGTGGAGAACAATATATAGCTCAATAAAAACAATAAAAATACAATAAAACAGAAAAAAGAAATAGTCCAAGTGTTGAGTATTCATTTTATACCATGAAATGTCAGTAAACTTTCAAATACATTGTAGTCTGTGTTGCAAAACAAACTAATGAAATTGGATATTTTTATCTCAGTATTAGAGATGCTAAAATGTGCCTCAATGGTAAAGACACCTAGGGTGACTGAGCAAAGCTGGAATCTAAATCAAGATCTGTTTCTGAGTGTTCTCAATAACGTCCTCTATTGGTATATGTGTATGCTCTGTAAATGTACGTGCTCACACACACACACACACACATGCACATACACACACACACACACACATTCACACACATATTTGTGAAATTTGGGCATATAGTCAATTTATTGGCAGAGTCTGTGTGAACTTCTAGATGTTGAAATGAAACTTCTGAAGTAGACAGGCGAGCAGGAGAAGCACAGCCTTCTGGTAAGGCATTATCACACTTGAAAATACCCAAAGCTTTAACAGCAGCTCTTTTGTTAGAGAACAAGATATTTTTATTAAAAAAATGGATTCTTCTCTCATCCAATACATCCTGACCGCAGTTTCTCCTCCCTGCCCTTCTTCTAGCTCCCCTCCTAACCTTCCTTCTTCCACTATAAATACTCCCCCTCTGCTTCCCTTCCAAAATGAACAGGCCTCCAAGAAGTAACAAACAAACATAACAAAATAAAATAAGCCTCCTATGGAGGCTGAACTCGTCAGCATTATAGTAGGAAAAGAGTCCTGAAGGTATACAGAAGAGTCAGAGACACGCCCATTCACACTGTTTGGAGTCCCACAAAAGCACCAAGCTAAGAGCCATAGCATACACACAGAGGCCCTGCTCTTTCCTCTTCCATCTCTGTGAACCCATATGAGCCCTGCTTAGTTTATTCAGTGTGCCATGTTCTTCTCCTGGTGTCCTCCATGCCCCTTGACCCATACAATTTTCCTTTCCCCTGTTCAAAGATCCCCATGTTCCAAGAGGAGGGACATTGTGGAAACCTCTAATTCAGACTGTATCTGTCTTCATGGTGTCTGGTTGTGCATCTCTGCTCCCACTTCCATCTGCCACTGGAGGAAATCTCTTTGAAAATGACTGGGCCAGGCACCAATCTATGAATATGACAGAATATCATCAGGAATTATTTCATTGATTTCTTTCCAGCTGTGTTTGTTTCTATCCTAGGCCTCTGGGCTATCTAGCCTCTGGTTCCTGACCATCCAGGCAGTGTGGGGCAAGAGCTCACTCTTGGCTCAGAAATTTGAGCTAAGCTGAGCTGGGCCATTGTATTCCACTATCCTGGAACACTTTGATATTATTCAGATGATGTCTAGTCTGGTCTGGAAGTCTTCTTTGTGGGGAATTTTGAGGGATTTTTCTCAGGCTAGCCTCTTTCTTTTTGTGCACTTCAAAGTACCTCTACATATATGTCTTTGGCAGCATAGTTAAATTTCTTAAATACCAAATAAGTACCCAAAACAGCAAATTCAAACTCATCTATCACCAAGGATCAGCATGAGAGGAACTCAGTAGCAAGTCACTCCAGATGAAGAAGGAAAACTGCATCTCAGAAGGAGAGGTGTCTACAGATATGTGCTTATAGATATTTCAGCTCATAAAATGAATTCAGTGACAAAACCTAAGTAGTGAAAAGTAAAGAACAAAGAAGGTCCATTGGATTTCAGGAGGCAGCATATTGTCTGCTGTGTTGTTATGACAGTCTACTCTGTCCTTCCATGACTCTCACACCACATGTGTGCAGCATGTCATCTGCTGTGTTGTCATGGCAGTTGAATCTGTCCTTCCAGGATTCTCACAACCACGTGTGTTCTGGATGATTTTATGTCAGGTGGACACAAGGCAGAGTTTTGAATGGAGAGATCTTCAGTTGAGAAAATGCCTCCAGAAGGTCTAGGTGTAGAACATTTGCTTAATTAGTGATTTGTCAGGAAGAGCCAGCCCACTGTGGATGGTGGCATCCCTGAGCTGTGTTCCTCCAATGATAAACAGTGCTTTGGAAGCAGAAGCCAAATAAATTCTTTGCTTTCCAAGTCACTTTGGTCATGGTGTTTCAACACAACAATAATAACTCTAAGTAAGACAAAGTGCAATAACACATTTTGAGTTAGATTGCTTAATAAAAATCTATCTCTGCTTCAGACTGTTATCTGCAAGAGAACAGAGGACATTTCTGTTCTATATACAAATATACACTTAGCTTGCAATCAATGGGCTGAGCCCATTTTAATATGTGCAAACAAGGAAGAATGAGCACTTTTTAGATTTCCTGGTGCAGGTGACTGTTACTAAATGAACCCCTTGTCAAGCAAAATGGTCATTATGATCCCTTCAATCTGGCATCTGGTAACTGACCAGTTTCGGCATATAAGGTGACTGAGGATAAGGTAAGAGCCAATGGTGTGATTTGTCTGCCAAAAAAGCTAAGTGAGGTTCAAGATCTTATGAATAAGGTTTTATTCCAGGGCCGCGTTCAGCACAGTGTCCTAATCTATAACTGGAAATCACCTCTGATTCTGAGCACTTCACTTCTCCAAAGAGAGCAACATGCTATAAACTTTCCAAGTATCACCAAACTAGTGGGTAGATAACAAATGCCCTAGGGAAGTTGAAGAACCTGGAGCATTTTGTTAGAGAAAAGAAGTTCTTAATGTTCACCACAGATGTATTTAACATTCAATTTGTAGCAAAGAAATTACAGTTTTTTCTGGTTAGATTTTGGACATAATTATGATTGACATATAAAAATAATATGATATGAAATTTCTGTCTAGGAAGAAAGAGATTTAAATAGGGAGAATGTTACAAGGCTTGGAAGAAGTGTGACTATTCAAACACCACTAGGATTCAATAAAAGAGTGTCAGTGCCTCAATATGGTTGATTTTGTCATATGCTTTGACGCAAGTAATTATAAATCAGATGATTCTCTATTTTACCCACTATCCACTGCAAATGAAGCTTTTCTGACTAAAGTTGATAGCAACATGTATCTATGGATACAAGCCTAAATATTTGGAAGGTAGTCTGACAACATAACTCTTTAGCAAGATAACCATATGATCTCTGCTTTTCCCTACAACCTCCCCCTCCCCAATGAAGGGTTTGTTGATGTATACAGTACCAGGTGTGAGTTTTCTCCTTTGTATCTAGACTTGAATTCAATCATGAAAGTATTTAGTTACCCCCATAAAAGTCTTTTCTCTGCTGCACCAGTGGAGTCATCTGCCCTGGTTGGTTGGTTTTATAGTATGAAGGGTGTAGTAATGGCTAAGACCAATGAACACTTTTCTCTGCCTAGCACCTTTTAGGCCTGTGAAAGCTAGCCAACAGGGAGAATGTTTCCTGGTTCACTCAAGATGGATTTCTTTTTTTCCTGTAAACAAAGTGTATGGCATCTTCAACAATAAGACTTTCTCATCTGCCTACGGTAAACAATCAAGAGCTATGACAATAGTTCGGATCATTTCGGTAGTTTTGGGACTTCCCTGACCTTCAGAGGCTTACCTCCCTTCTAAATAGGCAATTTGTGCCTTGTCAAGTTACTGAACAGCTCTTAATCTCAGTTATCTCATTTGAAAGGTAAACGATAAACTGAAGTAATTGATTAAGAATAAATGAGATAACACAGAAGGAAAAAACCTGCTCACCATGTTTCCTTTCCATCTTGGCACACATGTAGTCTTCATTTCCGATACTGATAGGGTAAGGGTGCCTAAATGTGGAGAAAAGAAGGAGACAACTGTGAAGCTATCAATGTTCTTTTAAAGACTTCAGAGCCTTCTCTGAATTGGTTCTCTCCTCCTATTAAGGATTCAAGCTGTAAAATGGGTGTCCAATGGAAGACAGAACCTACAGAGAGGGAAAGAAGGCCAGAAAGACCAAACAGTGACAAATACACAGATGTGCCTGATCACCCTTCATTTATAAGCTGACACACTTCATATGCTCACAACATAGAGCACTCCATGTTTCTGAATCCCTCTTTTCCTCCCCATGTCTAAATGCCGCACAATGTCAGGATAAAATCATTTTAAATAATGATAGCATTAAAATTCATGAAAGAATAACAAATTACTTCTCTCAAAATTTAAACTTCATACAACTAACATGTAACCACTGCTTTCATCTGAAGTTAGGGAAACTCAGGATACTCAACACAAGAGGAAACATCTCATATGAACATATTGTCTCTGGGAGTGATTGTCAAGTAAGTCCTTCACTCAAAATATCTCCTGTTAATGATGTTTAAAAATTCATATAAGAACACTATTACTCACAGTATAGCTGAACTTTGCATAACAACAGAGGCAGAAACTTTAAGTCACTGTATCTCCAAATTTGTGTTCTTTGTACCTATAGGTAATCTGATTTCTTCAGTGTTGCATAGTCTACCTGTCAAAGACTTCAAGGAGGAGCCTGGTAATGTTGCCTTTTAGCCCATTCTGTCTGCATAAAAAAATGATATTTCTTATTGTAAGTGACTTCCAGTCATGTAGAATACAAAAACTTTTCTCCAGTTGTAGCTCTTTCTCAGCCACAGTGTAATAGCTTTTTAGTGAATCAACCAGATTTCACATCTTCAAAATCCACTGCCAAAAAAAAAATCCCCTATTAAATAAAAAATGCAAAAAGAAATACCACTCAGACTTTGGACCTAAAATGAGTCAATACATCACCACAAGAGGAAACACGGTTGCCAGTTGTCACTGAGTGATACTACAGCAGATGGAGGTCAGCATGAGGCACGAAACTCCGTGGGTGTTTCCTGGTGGGGAAAGCTGAATCGTGAGGATGTTTAATAGCAATAAAAACAAACTACTTTACTCAAACATAATTCATCTTCCCTAAAATATTCTTCCCTCCTTGGTGTTTTTATTCTCCCTGATGTTTGAGGAATCTCTTCTTAGGTTGACTCACCAAACATTTATTTAGAAGCTTTTAATGTTTTAAGTTTAGATGCAGTTATGTCCCTACCCACTGAGAACTTAGTCACCCTTTCTCGGGGTCACTCAGTATTTCCACCCATCCTCAAAGTCTAGATTTCCAGTCCTTGCATTCTTATTTGTAGCTTCAATTACTGCTAACACAGGTGACAACTGATGTTTGAGATCTGGCTTGTCCATTAAGCCTTCTTTCAGTGTTTGTGGTACCTCTCTTCCAGCTCTATTAACTCCATGGATTTCTAGGAATATCCTTCTGTCTTCCCTCTTTGCTACTATTCTGATTTTTTTCTTTTTACCTAAAATATTCTTTTTTCTGAGGTAGTACCTACTTTCAACACTTAATTACCTGAAGCTTTACAATTGCATTTGTTTCTGGCGTAAGAAAAATGAGGACATTTTTGGACATCTCAGAGCTAGAAAACGAGAAACCATTTCTTTGGGACACTTGTGAACCGTGTTCTTTATTCATGTCTGCCTACAACATGCTAGTAATGGTGATTCATTTTATTTAACACTTACCCAACATGATATTCAAAGAACTCGAGTAGCCTTTTGTCTGGGCTGCGACCCTGGGCTGCCTGGAATCCCTGATCCTGTGCCCTGACATTCCATCTGAACTGGTGAGTGAATGCGGACCCGGGGGCAACCTGCCCTGGAAGAGAGCACAGACCCCGTACCCCCACTTCCCTTTGCAGGCTTGTGTCTCCCAAGCTTTCTCTAGTGTTCTCAGGTGTCCTGCTCCTGTTCTAAGGCCATCCACCCAAAGGGGTCAGACTCTGGCCTCCAGGCAGGTCTGAGGATTCCTGCGGAGGGGTGCTGGCTCCTTCAGATTGTGCTGCCAGGTTCGCTGTGTGGTATTCCATCCCGCCCTGCCCCCACCTTGGCCCTTTTGTCTGGGCTGCGACCCTGGGCTGCCTGGAATCCCTGATCCTGTGCCCTGACATTCCATCTGAACTGGTGAGTGAATGCGGACCCTGGGGCAACCTGCCCTGGAAGAGAGCACAGACCACCTACTCCCACTTCCCTCTGCAGGCTTGTGTCTCCCAAGCTTTCCCTAGTGTTCTCAGGTGTCCTGCTCCTGTTCTAAGGCCATCCACCCAAAGGAGTCAGACTCTGGCCTCCAGGCAGGTCTGAGGATTCCTGCAAGGGAGTGCGGGCTTCTTCAGATTGTGACGCAAGGAATAGGTCCTCCTCTCCCACTGGGGAGATCCAACCAGTTTCAGTCACAGCAAAGATTGGTCTAGGACACCAAACGCCTCCGGGCTCCTTTTGAAGGAAGAGATGGGCAGGCGCCAATGCAGGAGCTCCTCCAACAACATGAAAGGCAACATGACATCACCACAAGCCAGACATCCCGAAACAACAAGAATTGAACACCCTACCCCAGAAGATATAGAAGAAACCGACCTTAAACAGTACTTTATGAAAATAATAGAGGACCTTAAACAGGAGGTAAAAAACTGCCATAAAGAAATGGAGATGACAAACAAAAAGGTAGAGGAAATAAATAAATCTCTCAAAGATACCCAAGAAAAACAAGAAAAACAAGAAAAAGCAATCAAGCAGGTAAGGGAAACAGTACAAGACCTGATAAATGAAATGGAGGTATTGAAGAAAACACAATCTGAGGGACGACTGGAAATGGAAACTCTGAGTAAACGAACAGAAACTTCAGAGACAAGTATTTCCAACCGAATACAAGAGATGGAAGAAAGAATCTCGGACTCTGAAGATACAATAGAGGAAATAAACTCACAGATTAAAGAACTAAACAAATCTAACAAATTCTTAACACAAAATATTCAGGAAATCTGGGACACCATGAAAAGACCAAACCTAAGAATAATTGGGGTAGAAGAAGGAGAAGAATTACAACTCAAAGGCCCAGAAAACATATTCAACAAAATTATAGAAGAAAACTTCCCCAACCTAAAGAAGGATGTTCCTATGAAGGTACAAGAAGCCTACAGAACACCAAATAGACTGGATCAAAAGAAAGCATCCCCACGCCATATAATAATCAAAACACAAAACATACAGAATAAAGAACAGATATTAAGAGCTGCAAAGGAAAAAGGTCAAGTAACATATAAAGGGAAACCTATCAGAATTACACCCGATTTCTCAATGGAAAACATGAAAGCCAGAAGAGCTTGGATAGATGTGCTACAGACACTAAGGGAACATGGATGCAAGCCTAGACTATTATACCCAGCAAAGCTTGCTTTCACCATTGATGGAGAAAACAAGATATTCCAGGACAAAAACAGATTTAAACAATACGCAGCCACAAATCCAGCCTTGCAGAAAGTAATAGAAGGAAAATCACAAACCAAGGAGTCCAACAACGCCCACAATAATGCAGGCATCTAGCGACCCTTCGCCAGCACAACTAGAAGAAGGGAAACACACAAACTCTACTACTAAAAATGACTGAAGTTAACAACCACTGGTCATTAATATCACTTAATATCAATGGACTCAATTCACCTATAAAAAGGCACAGGCTAAGAGACTGGATACGAAAACAGAATCCAACATTTTGCTGTTTACAAGAAACACACCTCAACCACAAAGACAGACACCTACTCAGAGTAAAGGGTTGGGAAAAGGTTTATCAAGCAAATGGCCCTAAGAAACAAGCGGGTGTGGCCATACTAATTTCCAACAAAGTTGACTTCAAACTAAAATCAATCAGAAGAGATGGAAAGGGACACTTTATACTCATAACAGGAAAAATCCATCAGAATGAAGTCTCAATCCTGAATATCTATGCCCCTAATATAAGAGCTCCCACTTATGTAAAAGAAACACTTCTAGATCTCAAGGCAGCCATCAAACTACACACACTAATAGTTGGAGACTTCAACACTCCCCTCTCACCAATGGACAGGTCAATCAGACAGAAACCTAACAGAGAATTGAAAGACTTAATAGAGGTAATGAACCAAATGGACTTAACAGACATCTATAGAACATTCCACCCAAATAGGAAAGAATATACCTTCTTCTCTGCGGCTCATGGAACCTTTTCGAAAATTGACCATATACTTGGTAACAAAGCAAACTTCCACAATTACAAAAAAATATTAGTAACCACCTGTGTCTTATCGGATCACCATGGACTAAAATTAGAATTCAACAACAATGCTACCCCCAGAAAGCCTACAAACTCATGGAAACTGAACAGTCAACTACTGACCCACACCTGGGTCAAGGAAGAAATAAAGAAAGAAATTAAAGTCTTTCTTGAATTTAATGAAAACAAAGACACAACATACTCAAACCTATGGGACACAATGAAAGCAGTGCTAAGAGGAAAGTTCATAGCACTAAGTGCCCACTTAAAGAAAACGGAGAAAGCACTCATTGGTGACTTAACAGCACACCTGAAAGCTCTGGAAAAAAAAGAAGCAGAGTCACCTAGGAGAAGTAGAAGACTGGAAATAATCAAATTGAGGGCAGAAATCAACAAAATAGAAACACAGAAAACAATCCAAAGAATCAATGAAACAAGAAGCTGGTTCTTGGAGAAAATCAACAAGATTGACAAACCCTTAGCCAAACTAATCAAACGGCAGAGGGAGAACACGCAAATTAATAAGATCAGAAATGAAAAGGGGGACATAACCACAGACACAGAGCAAATTCAGAGAATCATTAGATCTTACTACAAAAGCCTGTATGCCACAAAATTGGAAAATGTAAAAGAAATGGACAGTTTTTTAGATAAATACCATATACCAAAGTTAAACCAGGACCAGGTAAATGCTCTAAATCGTCCTGTTAGTCACGAAGAATTAGAAACTGTTATCAGAAACCTCCCTACCAAAAAGAGCCCAGGACCAGATGGTTTCAATGCGGAATTCTAACAGAACTTCCGAGAAGACCTAATACCTATACTCCTTAAGGTATTTCATAATATAGAAACACAAGAGTCACTGCCAAATTCCTTCTATGAAGCCACAGTTACCCTGATACCTAAACCACACAAAGACTCAACCAAGAAAGAGAATTACAGGCCAATCTCACTCATGAACATTGACGCAAAAATTCTCAATAAAATACTGGCAAACCGAATCCAAGAACACATTAGAAAAATTATCCATTACGATCAAGTAGGCTTCATCCCAGAGATGCAGGGCTGGTTCAACATACGAAAATCTATCAATGTAATCCATCATATAAATAAACTGAAGGAAAAAAACCATATGGTCATCTCATTAGATGCTGAAAAAGCATTTGACAAAATTCAGCACCCTTTTATGATAAAGGTCTTGGAGAGATTAGGGATACAAGGGTCATTCCTAAATATAATAAAAGCTATTTACAGCAAGCCGACAGCTAACATCAAACTAAACGGAGAGAAACTCAAGGCTATCCCACTAAATTCAGGAACACGACAAGGCTGTCCACTCTCTCCTTATCTCTTCAATATAGTGCTTGAAGTTCTAGCAATAGCAATAAGACAACATAAGGGAATCAAGGGGATTCAATTTGGAAAGGAAGAAGTTAAACTTTCATTATTTGCAGATGATATGATAGTATACATAAGCGACCCCAAAAACTCCATCAAAGAACTCTTACAGCTGATAAACTCCTTCAGTAACGTGGCAGGTTACAAGATTAACTCCAAAAAATCAGTCGCCCTCCTATACACAAAGGATAAGGAAGCAGAGAGGGAAATCAAAGAAGTATCACCTTTCACAATAGCCACAAATAGCATAAGATATCTGGGAGTATCTCTAACCAAGGAAGTGAAGGATCTATTTGACAAGAACTTTAAGTCTTTGAAGAAAGAAATTGAAGAGGATACCAGAAAATGGAAGGATCTCCCCTGCTCGTGGATTGGGAGGATCAACATAGTAAAAATGGCAATTCTACCAAAAGCAATCTATAGATTCAATGCAATCCCAATCAAGGTCCCATTAAAATTCTTCACAGAGATTGAGAGGACAATAATCAACTTTATATGGAAAAACAAGAAACCCAGGATAGCCAAAAAAATCTTATACAATAAAGGTTCTTCTGGAGGCATTACCATCCCTGACTTCAAACTCTATTACAAAGCTACAGTATTGAAAACAGCTTGGTATTGGCATAAAAACAGAGAAGTTGACCAATGGAATCGTATAGAAGACCCGGATCTTAAACCACAAACCTATGAACACCTGATTTTTGATAAAGGAGCCAAAAGTACACAATGGAAGAAAGAGGGCATCTTCAACAAATGGTGCTGGCATAACTGGATGTCAACCTGTAGAAGAATGAAAGTAGATCCATATCTATCACCATGCACAAAACTCAAGTCCAAATGGATTAAAGACCTCAATATTAATTTGAACACATTGGGCTTGATAGAGGAGAAAGTGGGAAGTACTCTACAACAAATGGGCACAGGGAACCGTTTCCTACGCATAACCCCAGCTGCACAGACTTTAAGGGCAACATTGAATAAATGGGACCTCCTGAAGTTGAGCAGCTTCTGTAAAGCAAAGGACATTGTCACTAAGACACAAAGGCAGCCTACTGACT
This sequence comes from Arvicola amphibius, assembly GCF_903992535.2. Lineage (NCBI taxonomy): Eukaryota > Metazoa > Chordata > Mammalia > Rodentia > Cricetidae > Arvicola > Arvicola amphibius. Next base: position 81,008,595 of record NC_052052.2, on the reverse strand, counting down.
GGGAAAAGATCTTCACCAACCCTGCAACTGACAAAGGTCTGATCTCTCAAATATATAAGGAACTCAAGAGACTAGACGGTAAAATGCCAATTAACCCAATTAAAAAATGGGGCGCTGAACTGAACAGAGAATTCTCAACAGAAGAAGTTCAAATGGCCAAAAGACACTTAAGGTCATGCTCAACCTCCTTAGCTATCAGGGAAATGCAAATCAAAACAACTTTGAGATATCATCTTACACCTGTCAGATTGGCTAAAATCCAAAACACCAATAATAACCTTTGCTGGAGAGGTTGTGGGGTAAGGGGTACACTCATCCATTGCTGGTGGGAATGCACACTTGTGCAACCACTTTGGAAAGCAGTGTGGCGGTTTCTCAGGAAATTCGGGATCAACCTACCCCAGGACCCAGCAATTCCACTATTGGGAATCTACCCAAGAGATGCCCAATCATACAACAAAAGCATATGCTCATCTATGTTCATAGCAGCATTATTTGTAATAGCCAGATCCTGGAAACAACCTAGATGCCCTTCAGTGGAAGAATGGATGAAGAAACTGTGGAATATATACATGCTAGAATACTACTCAGCGGTAAAAAACAATGACATCTTGAATTTTGCAGGCAAATGGATGGAAATAGAAAACACTATTCTGAGTGAGGTAACCCAGACCCAAAAAGATGAACATGGGATGTACTCACTCATAATCGGTTTCTAGCCATAAATTAAAGGACATCGAGCCTATAAATTTGGGATCCTTGAGAAGATAATAAGAAGGTTAACTCCCAAAAAAAGATATAGTAATCCTCCTGGATATTGGAAGTAGACACGATCGCCAGGCAAAATTGGGAACTTGAGGGTTGGGCAAGACTGGGCCAAGGGAAGATGGGGAGAGAAAAGTGTGAAGGGGAGAACAGGGGGAGCTCGGAGGAATGGGGTGCTTGGGATATAGGAAGGGTGGTTATGGGAGCAGGGAAGCATATATCTTAATTTAAAGAGCTACCTGAGGGTTGTCAAGAGACTTGACCCTAGAGGGGTTCCCAGGTTTCCAGGGAGACGCCCCCAGTTAGTTCCTTGGGCAGCTGAGGAGAGGGATCCTGAAAAGGCCAGTTCCTATAGCCATACTGATGAATATCTTGCATATCACCATAGAACCTCCACCTGACGATAGATGAAGAAAATGACAGAGCCCCACATTGGAGCACCGGACTGAGCTCCCAAGGTCCTGATGAGGAGCAGAAGGAGAGAGAACATGAGAAAGAAAGTCAGGACCGGGAGGGAACCTCCAGCTGGCGACAGATGGGGAAGGTGACTGAGCCCCACATTGGAGCACTGGACTGAGCTCCCAAGGTCCTGATGAGGAGCAGAAGGAGCGAGAACATGAGGGAGAAAGTCAGGAACGAGAGGGGTGCGTTCACTCATGGAGACGGTGGGACAGAACTAATGGGAGATCACCAACTCCTGTTGGAATGGGACTGATGGATCATGCGACCAAACCCGTCTCTCTGAATGTGGCCAACAGCGGGGGCTGACTGAGAAGCAAAGGACAATGGCTCTGGGCTCTGAGTCTTCTGCATGGACGGGCTCTGTGGGAGCCTTCTCAGCTTGGTCGATCACCATCCTGGTCCAGGGGGGAGTTGGGAGGACCCTGATCTTAGCATAGAGTGGGGAACCCTGATGGCTCCTTGGCCTTGAGAGGGAGGGAGGGGAGGTTTGGGTGGAGGGGAGGGGAGGGAAGGGGGAGAAGGAGGGGAGGGAAGGGGGAGGAGGAGGGAAGGAGATGGAAATTTTTTAAATATAAAAAAAAAAATAAACCATGAGGAAAAAAAAAAAAAACAAAGAACTCGAGTAGTTTTCTTTGGCTTCCCAAATCAAACCCAACCATAAAATAAATGCTAGACCAGCATATGGAAAACAATCTCTCTGGCTAAAATCCCTATTGTTTCCAAAATAGTAATGTTTCCTCATGAAATTTGGAATAACATATAATATGAAACATTGCTGTTTTGAGTATTAAACAATTATGAAAACAATGTAAATTAGATATCAATGCTCAACAGGAAAATTAAATATTTTACCACATGAAACAGGTATATTACAATGCCAAAATCCTAAAAGTCAGTCAGATCCTTATCAGAAACCCTGTACATCATTTTCACATCACACATCCATATAGAGTTTGAAAGACCCTCATACTATCGGAGCTAATGTTTTGCCAATGCAGATGTTGACTAAGCAATATCTGTAATAACAAACTGACTGATTACTTTTAAAATTCTGGGCAGAAAAAAATTCATTTGCCTCCTTGGTAGTACCTAGTAATAGTTTTACTTTATCCAGATAGAAGTAAAATCCATTGCCATAAAAAAGACATTAATTGTACTGAGTACACATCATTTTATTCTGGTCTCTCTCCCCCATACACTTTCTGTTTCTGATAAGGATCTGATTGACTTTTAAGACTCTGGCATTGTAATATACCTGTTTCATGTGGTAAAATATTTAATTTTCCTGTTAAGCATTGATATCTAACTTACACTGTTTTCATAATTGTTTAATACTCAAAACAGCAATGTTTCATATTATATGTTATTCCAGATTTCATGAGGAAACATTATTATTTGGGAAACAATAAGGGATTTTAGCCAGAGAGATTGTTTTCCATATGAACTCAACTGAAACTGTAAGTAAAGAATTCTCAATTAAATGTTTTTCTTTATAAGAGTTGCTGTGGTCATGTTATCTCTTCAGAGCAAGAGAAAATCACAAATCCTAACTAAGATAAACATTTACTCCAACAATTGGGGCATTCTCTGGGTCTATGGGGGCCATTTTCATTCAAACCATCACACTGTATAAAAGAAACAAATTTTGACCCAGGCAACATGATAGAAGAATTCCTCTATGATGCTTCAAATCAAAACATTATCTGGAGCTCATTTTCATTGAGAAATCAAAGAAGAATATAATTCCACATGGAATTCTCACATTGTACAGGGGAGAAACAATCAGTAAATTCACCAACAAGTATTACAAATAAAGTTAGGTAGGAGGAAGACTATAAGAGACAAAAATGCAATAAAGGAAGAGGAAATTAAGGTGGATGAGGTTTTAAGAAGAACATTGCATTCAAATAAATGAGACTATGTGGGTGTGGGAAGGCACAAAGAAAGAGATGGAGCAATGCTTGGAAATGCTATAAGGAAACCTAATACTGTGTATGCTAGTCAAACTTTTTGAAATATATACCGAGCAGTCCAAGTCACCTCTTGGAGGAACTAATGTTACCACGAATTCTTAAAGAAATATTAGGATCTCTTTTCTCTGATTTTTTCTGCATACAAAATCACACACACACATGGAGAGATGAGAGAGAGAAAGAGAGAGAGATGGAGAGAGAGACAGAGAGAGAGACAGAGAGAGAGACAGAGAGAGAGAGAGAGAGAGAGACAGAGAGAGAGAGAGAGAGGTGCATTATACAGCCTGTCTTCTTTGGCCCTTGCTGTTAACCTTAGCTATGCCTACTTTCGCAGCTAGAGCCCTGCATCAACCATGCATTTCCTGGTGGTATTAAAGCCTGAGATGTTAGAATGAGGTCCATAAACATCACCACAAACCTCAGGATGTGTGATCTGAGATGTAACTCTGAATCTTCCAAATCAGTAAATCTCTGGTGGAACCAACAAATAGCACTGCTGAACTAAGCACAAGGAAGCTCTGCTGTAGGTCAGGAGCTCAGCATCTCTTCATCTGGAACCGGTCTTTTTATGATGCATAGGAAAGAGTTTCTTTTCCGAACTTTGGGGTGTAGTAGAGACTGACTTGAGAGCCAGGGGGACTCAAGTCCTCACATTCCATTTCCTTAACCCTTTTTTTAAATCTAGTATGTAAAATGGAAGAATGAGTCCTGCCTCATGGGGTGGCTGAAGGGATTAAATGAGATTTTGCAAGTGAAGGCCTAGGGTACTTAGAAGTTCCAGCCCACCTCACTTCACCACGCTTGATGCTGGTGATTGTCCCCATCCCCAGGACTTTAAAGACATTACGGAAGTCTGCTATGTAAACAAAGTACCAGTGAGTTTTTTTAGTTTACTTTCAAAAAAGGCATAATTATTTGTTCTTAGAAAAATCATCTGGAGGTGTCCCAATGAGTAGGATTAGGCTAACTTTCTTCCAGAGCAAGACAGGTAGATAAAGACAAAGAGAGAGCAAAAGAAATAGCCCAGGAAAAGGCTCATTACCATTTGAGAATCTCTTCCAAATTCACTTTTCTGTGAAAATGAATTTTCCATGTATATTCATGTATACAACACAGAGACTCAACAGCGGCAGTCGAGTAGAGGGCATACTTATATATATAGTGCAGATCCCTGGTTCTCAACCTATGGGTTGCAATTCCTTTAAGGGTCAAAAAAACTTTTACATGGGTCACCTTAGACAATCAGAAAACACAGATATTTATATTATGATTCCTAACAGTAGCAAAATTACAGGTATGAAGTAGCAACAAGAATAATTTTATGATTAGAGGTCAGCAGACCATGGAAAATTGTATTAAGGGGTTGCAGCATCAGGCAGGTTGAGAACAACTGAGACAGAGCTTACCTTACATCAGGACTGTGCTCCTGCATTGCTTGTGACCTGCATTGTGTAGTCTTTCCATAGTTACTAAATCTCTCCGAACTTCAGCCCTCTGTTATGTAAAATCTGTTTTTTTTTTAAATCAGTCACTGGTGTCCTGTAGTTTCTTTTTTAAATTTTTTTATTGATTTTATTGAGCTACAAATAAAGGGAGCTTTCCTCCCTTCCTATTCCCTCCCATTCTACCCTTGTCCCATGGAATGGATCTAGAAAATATTCTATTGAGTGAGATAATTCAGACCCAAAAAGACAAATATCATATGTATTCACTCATAAGTGGCTTTTAGAAATAAAGCAAAGAAAAACCAGCCTACAATTCACATCCCCAGAGAACCTAGATGACAATGAGGACCCACATAGAATCTAGACAACAATGAAGACCCTAAGAGAAACATACATGGATCTAATCTACATGGGAAGTAGAAAAGGACAAGATCTCCTGAGTAAAATTTGTTTTGAAATATGACATCTGTCTTACAGAGAGTCAATGAGAAGTGGAAATAAATAAAATTCATGTCTGTCCTTAACATGGAGGAAATGCCTTTCAGTGATTAGCTTTAATTTTATGTTGGATTTTGTTAGTGTTTTGTTTCCTGGAATCACTTAGGAAAGAATTTAAGTTCTACACTTTATCTATCTAAATTTGGTATAGGAGGTTTTTCCATAAGTTGCTCTCTGGTTGAATAAAGAAACTTAACCCCGCCGGCAGGGTCAGCTATTCAGGGTCCTCTGAAGGGGCGCTAACCTGCAAGACATGGGCTGAAGAAGAGGAATGGAGACCAAGCAAGATTCTATTGTCAAGGTCTCCGTTTATTGGGGTGAAAGTTACAGTTTATATACCCATGAATGGGGTGGAGGTAGGGGTAGGCAGGAACTCTACCGGGGTAACTGAAGGTCATCAGCCAGCACCTGGTATAAGCCTAAGCATGTGATTCATTAACATTGGAGTAAGGGGTGGGTTCCGTTAACAGATGTGATCCATTAGCATTGGAGTAAGGGGTGGGTTCCGTTAACGGATAGCTCTCAAGATAGTTTGGGATGAGGGGTGGGATCTCCGTAAATATCCTTAGGGCAATGACCTCTGCTATCCCTGTGAGGACGATGGTCCCTGACAAATCTATCCTTAGGAAAATGGTCCCTGACAGAAACTGCCTTGGCCTTTTGATAGAGTAGCACTTAGGTAGGTGGAGTAGACAGAACTGAATGCTGGGAAGAAGGACAGAGAGAGAACCACCATGGAAATGCCAGGTCAGACATGCTGAATCTTTCCTGGTATGCCACGACCTCGTGGTGACATACAGATTATTAGAAATGGGTTGAATCAAGATGTGAGAGTTAGCCAATAAGAGGCTAGAACTAATGGGCCAGGCAGTGTTTAAATGAATACATTTGCTGTGTGATTATTTTGGGTGTAAGCTAACCAGGTGGCTGGGACAAAAAGCAGGCCCCTAGTTCCCTACAACAAAAGTGATTGTAGTGGAGTCTCTCTCATTCCCTTACATACAAGAAAAGTAGGATTCCTGGGATGTTTCTATGTTGCCAGCAAATGAAGTTAGGATGCATTGGAATAGACTACACAGCTTTTTCATAGCACAGCCTTGCGGATTCACTGACTGCGTTTACTGGCTAAATACCACACTACAGGCAGGGTGACCTGACTATATATGACAACTGTCAAATAGAATCTTGGGTTAAAAAAATACTGAAACTGGTCCTCAAAGAGGGGAACCACAGAGATGACTCAATGTTGAGGGAGTTTTGTTCCAGTGACATCATGACCTCAAAAGACCTTTTCATTTTCCAACTGTAAATGCATGTTGATTCCAAAGGTAACTCTGTGTGGCTAACATGATCATGGTCTTTCCTGGTTCACTCAAGTGCCAGTCACCTTCAGCTCAGCAGCAGCTACTACTTCCTCTCTCAGGACAGACTCAGCAAAAGAGGGAAGCCTACCACCACTGTCATCAGTTTCCCCTGCTGCTGGACTCACTCTTCAATAAGAGTCACAATTTCTGCATCCTTCTGGAGTCAGTCAGGATAAGTCTTATTTAGTAACAAACAACACTAAAAACTATGTTTGAAATGGTAAATACTTATACAAGTGACCCCAAAGAAACTGAGACTGATGAGAAATTCGTAAGCTCTAATGTTTTTTGTCCCTGTGTTAGAGGATGTAGAGTTTTGAAGAGTCTCTCAGAAATAATTAAATTTTCAACTCACAAATGATAGCTTTTTTGAACCACAGTTGATTGCTTGACTCCCCTATCAACATGGAACAAGCAAGTACACTTTGTCATAAGATTATGAGGCACATGCTGAGCTACATTCTCCTAAACTATTCTTTGATTCAAAACACATCTCTCCACTGAGCTTCCAATTCTGGTTCAAATGCCATGACTGCCCTCCTGGAATTCTTAGTGAGAGAAGTAGACTGCCAAATGTTCTGATCAGATACACAGTATAAATGGGAGTATAATTCTGTGGAATGGTGTCAGACAAGAGTTTTTATGGACAATGTGATATATTATTAGCCTTAAAAATGAATAGAAGTTAAGTCATTGGTTCTCAATCTTCCTAATGCTGTGACCCTTTATTACAGTTCCACATGTTGTTGTCAGCCCACCCACAAAAAAATTGTATTGCTACTTCATAACTGTAATTTTTGATTCTGTTATGAATAGTAATGTAAATATTTTTGGAGTTAGAGGTTTGCCAAAGGGGTTGTGACCCACAGGTTGAGAACCAGTTAGTTAAATAGATGAAGGGATAAGACAGAGTGAATGAGTCTACAAAGCATTTGCCAAGAGCACCCTCTTCTTGACCATGGGAGAATCTTGAAAAATAATCTGACTGTAGGCACAGAATTATTTATCCAACCATGAGGATAGAATTATTTGAAAAGCAACAGTTAACACTGATCTCAAGAAAAAAACCTGAAGGAAACCCTCCTCTTTATAAACTAAGAGAAAGAATCATGAGCCAATGAGTAGGAGAAAGGTGGAGGAAAGATTACAGGGGTGGGTGGTGTACACTTCAGGACACACTGCCTTTTTCCAGAATTGGCTTCAAATACCATTCTCCTTAAAGGGAAGAGAACCTGGCAGTGATGGCTGGAAAGTCTATGTTGGTCTAAGTTTTCCTTTGGTAGTCCAGCTTTAAACGACTCCCTTTGGGGTGTGGTGGGGGTGTTGAGTCACTCTGTGCCCACCCCTTACCTGTGTCAGTCTTCCTTTCTGAAATCCCTACTTGTTTCTTGACTTGTTTTTTTTCTTGGTGATTAACTTTTTCTTTTTTTATTTGAAGAGGTTAGACAAGAATCCTCCCACTTAACCTTTCTGGGTTTCCCTCTTGGTTCTCTTGCTCACGCTTGGATGGATGCCTTCATGAAGCCTCTCCCTGGGATGGCTCATTCTGTGGTGGCCAATAGTCTCAACTTTTGTCCCAATGAAACCTCCCTGATAAACCTATAAACAATTTTACACTGATTAATATAATATGACATAGTGTAAAATATGTAGGATTTGGGGTCTGATAGAAGAGTTTAGACTTGATTTTAACATCTCTACTCATAAGTCAATTGCTTCTTATGTAATTGTAGATTTATTTTTGCATCTTCAAGATGAGGTCAGTAGTGGAAAGTCACCATAAGCAGTTGTAATGATCATAGCTGAAGGTAGTATATTGGAAATTATCTCTTCCTATATCAGTTAATTGTGACTGACCACCAAACTACATATAAACTTAGTGATTTCAAACAAAAACAATTTCTCATTGCCTGAAAGTTTTCAAATTTTAACTGAAGTTCTGATCTTTCCAAGCTTGAATGACCTCAGCTGGGCTCATCCAAATGCTTGTCGTCTGCTGGTGGGTCAGTTGGGACTGGCTCATCCTGTATGACCTCACTCTTGGTTTGGCAATTGGTCATGTGTCATTTATCATTAGCCTAGGTTTGTCCCCATAGGTTATAGTAAGGCTCCAAAAGAGAAAGAAAAAGCACTCATGATCTTTTGTAGCTATATACATACTCAGTAACTTCTACTATAATGTATTGGCAAAGTAGGTTCTAACGATAGTGTAGATTCTTGAGTTAGAGAAGCACATGCTGTCCCTTGATGGTTAAAGCTCTTGAAGAGTATACAAGGGATAATGGCATAACAGTAAATGAAACAAAGTCATTTGGACAAGTAATCTATCAGAGTTCCACTTTTTTACTTCCCGTTTCTTTTCTGTTCTGCTACAGTCTTAGACTCACTGTAAGCTACATTATTAGAGAAATTATTCTTTCACAATTCCATATATATAGATAATGCTCTTTGATCAAAGTCTTTCTCACTTTTCTGTTTTATCCTCTTCTGCCTTCCACGAAATCACATCTTTTTCTCAAGTCCACCTACAACTTTCATGTTTTGTATATATGTATTTGTATGACTTACAGCATTTAACTGGGACTGCCTATATGAGTGTGGATAGGAGGTTATTTATCAAACAAGGGCAATGTTCAATAGGTGTATCAATAATGATGACTCCCTCTCTCTCATTAAGTTCTTACATTCTGTCTCTCCCTCTTCTTAGTCGTCCTCTGAGCATTGGAGGGGGTGAGTAAACTTCTTGAAGGAAGACATAATATTCTATACAGTTCAATACTTCACATTTCCTGAGCAGCCAATGGCACCATTGCTGTCATTACTAGTATTGTCTAAATGCTGAATATATTTGAAGCTTTGCTTCAATCACTTTGTAAAATCGAAAGTACTTCATCACTATAACTATTCTTACAATTCCCACTCGGGACTTCCTCTGAGTCTCATGGACTTAGTAGCTATCCAGTAGACTACCTATTACATAAATCCTTTTTTCTGCCTCAGGCTGTTTTATGAGTTTAGCACCTGTTTAGTGATTAGGGGAGATGGAGTAAGTGGTAAAATCATGAGTCAGTCACTCTCACCTTTGACTTCCTCCCAAATCCACTTCTGTTCCTCACCTGTCTCACCTCCAGTTCACCCTACATACTTGTTTGTTGTTGTGGATTGAGGTGAGCCTCCCACAAACTCTTGTTATACTTCTCATGGCCCACAGTGCTCACCCACATAAACTCCTACTTCCCAATATTCATGCCTATGCCTATAATCTTTCCAGCACATTGTCAATGTTAGTTTATCATAGTTATTTTTCAGAGAAAAAGATATCCTGAACCCTTCTCTTAGTCATAAAAAGCAGTGATAACAGCTATGTCTTCCTATTGCCAAACACACATTCTGATAGTTCACATATTTTCTGGAGCATGTTGCTAGATATGGAAGTCAGGTCTCTGTTTGTAGACATCAGAATCCAGGCACGAGATTATTAGTGCTTTGCCAAGATTTCATAAGAACATGATGCTGCCATGAGAAGAAAACCTAGTAGTAGTGATTTGTATCCTGCCCTGGTTCTAACTATATCAGTCACTATGATCTTTTTTGAAGTTTTCTTACTTCTCTCTTGCTTTTCCAGTTGGCTGTGTAGTGGTGTTCACTGATCATAACCAAGGCATTGCTAATGGATACTATATACAACATTCCACAATGGAAGCAGTGTCTGTCAATTTAAGAAGAACCTGGGTTGTTGTACCTGAAGTGTTTTGTTTCAGGCAATCTTAGCTTCCAATTAAGTCACCATTCCTTCCTTGTTTTGAGCTCTTGGGTAAATAAATTGAACAGTATATTTGATCTTCATTTTCTCTATTCTTCAGAAGTAGGAATTAAGTTTCACACCACAGTTTTATTAGGAAGATTAAATGAGATGATAATGCAAATGGAGCTCTGACACATTGGAGCCATTCTGGAGACTATTATTATTGTTGTTGTTAATAAATATCAGTGAGGTAAGAATGAGTCATGACAGTCAGTTGCGTCAACTCTCTCCTGTCCAATCTTCATCATGTTTATGTCCCTATTATTCTATTCCATGACTGTTTGCCAAAGATATAATTTTTTTTCATTATATGGCCAAGTTCCAGGATCACCCTTATAGCCCAGAGGAGTATATTGAAACAAAAGTGATATGTTCATTCCATTTACTGTCTTTTAACCCTCCATTCAAAAGTTAATATAAGTTCCATGGGATGATAACTTAGAAAAATTTTCATATTCAAAACAAAAACAATCAAGGGAGATACCATCTGAAACTTTTGATCTTTGAAAAAGAGTTTTAAGTAATAAACACAGAAGCCACAATTGAACTAAAAATAGTCCTGTTTAAACCCTTCGCATCTAAAATTCTTTAAGGGCCCATTTTAGACACGATGTGAAGAAAAAAGGAGCTACTTTATTTTTGACAATAGAAGTCACCAGAGTTAAAGGCAGATTTTAAAAACTTATAAATGGCAAGACTTTTCTCTTTAGATTCTAATGTTGAACAAAAAAGCGGGAGAAAGATTGCGAGAGAGATGATGTGACGAGACTGAGAATGCAACTCAGTTTTGATGGTTCTGTAATACCATCTCAATAGATTATGTGTTGATATATATGTAACTATGTATGTATATATGTATATTCATGGCAAATCACCATGTATATATACAGCTTATTGGATGCTTATTTGTTTATATATGTTGGAAATTCTTGATATTCATATGAATTCAAAATAATATTCTAGCTTATTCATAAAATTTTAGGAAAAAAATTGAAAATCAGAGAGGATCAAGTTTGTGGTCTAAGTTTTCAAGAAAGAGTTGGAATTTGTGTGCCCTTCATCACCAGTGTTTTCCCATCCTACCCTCAAAAGATTGTGTTAGAATGAGATAAACTGAGATCTAAGCTGGTCTGATCCAGAAATTTCATGCTAGGCTACACAGGGACTACCATAAAGTATGACTTTTTGTTTGAGATGGTAAAATTGGAAAGGACTAAATGAACCCACAGAAAGCAGACTAATCTATGAAGGACCAAGATAGGAACTAGATATTCAGGTCAACACTAATGGGATTTCCAGTATACATTGGTGCTCCTAACTGGATGGCCACTTGCTGAGCTAAAGCTCTTCCTGCCTGGTCTGTAGGGCAGTCATGGAATAAATTCATGGTTCTTTATACAAAATACGTAGTTTTCTGACCTTTGTACAGACGGTTCCCATCTGCTGTGTCACTGTAATACTGGGGTGTCTCTTCCTACCTGTAAAACAAAGGGGCTGGAATTCTGTCTTTGTGTATTTTTTCAAACTGTGCAACTCTTGGTGTCTTGGCAAATAGATCTTGTTGGAGCTCACTACAACAAACAATCCAGTATCACCAACTGCTTTCTTTATCTATGAAATAGTCATAGAAGAATGGCTCTTATTTCATAGAAGTAGCAAGGGTTGATTCAGCCCTTATTTATCAAATTCCATGTTCACATGATGAATTTATAGCCCTCAAAGTGTATCATTGTATGTATTGTTTTGATCATTATTTTTATTCTTTTTTTCCTGCCTCACAACTTCTGGAACCAAAACAGAATCTAAAGTGATACAACCTACCTGTGGGAACTCTTAAGCTTCTGAGAAAAATGAATCCTTCACATCCTCTCAGCTATCAACCAGCAACATTTCTGAGGAAATGAACTATCCAGAAGAAAGAGAAGTATTTAACTTCAACTGTAAGAAAAGAAAAGGAAACAAGATTCGTCACAGACTTAAAATGTTCAAACACCATTGGTATTATTATTTCAGCAGCCAGGTATCCAGTGCTTTCCCAGCTCTTTAGCGTAATGGAAGATTGTTCACAAGTTCCCCACGAGAGCTCTCACCTTCAGGTTTATACCCACAACAGCAGCCAGGACTTTATTTAGACATGTTCTTCTTATGACTGAACTGAAGGGCTTTTGCTTTGGGGAAACAACAGCTGCTTAATATAGAAATGCCCATGTTGGGCTGCTCTTACGTCTCTGCTATGAGACTACCCCAGAAAACTCAAAGCTCTTCCTTAAATACTGGGTTATGAAGTTCAATCCTGGAAGAGAGTCCAGTCTGCTTGGACTTGGTCTCTCCCTCTTATTTCATCATCTTAACCCAAGCAATCTCATTTCGCACTTGTCACGTTGACCTTTGGTTCGGGAACAGAAATAGCAATAGTGAACTAGAACTGTGTCCTCTCCCTTTTTAATTTGATTACAAGGAGCTTTATCCTTTTGGAAGCCGAGTAATAGAAAAAAAATAATATGTACATGAAAATAGCAATTGAGGAACCAGGGCTCCACTCTCTACATGATACAGTCTAACAACTGTGGCACTTAGTGGTGTGATGTAGATCCCACCATGCTTTTATCTATACATCTACCCATCAAAATTAGATAGAAAAGAAGATTTGTAGGACTTCTGGGCGTTAGAGGGGCGTTTCCTTTTGGGGATCAGTATAATGAGCTTCTGAGATCAGAAAATTGAAGGGTTTTTTGTGTATCCCTTAAGTAATTAGATTAGTACTTAAGACAGAAGAAGAGGTAGAAGGAGAGAAAGAAGAGGAGTGGAGAGGAAAGGAAGATGAACGATGTAATGCTATGCTGGGGACCCCGAGAACAGAAGTTTAATCATCCCATAACTACATGCTCATTTCACAACATCAATAAACCTTTTCTATTTTAAAAAATGGAACTAATTTGTTCCTAGAGACACAAGTAAAAGGGAAAGAGTGCTTGCATGTCAGGATTTTCATCTTCCAGACCATAAAACCATAAGCAAAAACATAGGCAAAGGAACGACACAAATCCTGGAAGCTTGTTGAAATCATGGGAAAGGTATTGAAATAAAAAGCCTAGAGTTAACTTTGGGGATACACTGTCTAGTGTTCCTAGTTACTAATATAGATAGATAGATAGATAGATAGATAGATAGATAGATAGATAGATAGATAGATAGATAGATAGATGCCCAGGCTGTCAGGCAGGTGGGCAGATGGAACGGACATACAGACAGACAGACAGACAGACAGACAGACAGACAGACATATTAATATATTTTCTGGATATAGAGAGTGGTAGTTTGGATGAGAATGGCCCTAATGTGCTCATATATTTGAAAAATCGGTCCTCAGTAAGTCTCTTTGGAAAAAATAGGGAAGTATGACTTTCTAAAGGAAGCATACCACAAAAGGTAGGCTTTGTGCTTTCAGAAGTCTACACCATTCCCATTGGGCTCTTTTCTTGGCCTCCCACTTTTGGATAACGATATAGATGGTCAAGTTCCTTCAGCCTCATTTCTGACCGTCTGCTGCCATGCTCTCCACCATGATTGTAAATGGAGGTTTCTCTGTCCTGCCCTGTCCTGCAGCCATTTATTTCTAAATAATCACTCAGAGGCTTAATATTAATTATAAAATGTTTGCCCTATAGTTCAGTTTATTACTAACTCTTACATTTAAATTAACCTATTTCTATTAACGCTATAAATTATCACATAGCCCATGGCTTACTGATTAACTGATATCTTATCCTTTTGTGGTTTGATCTGTCTCTCTCCACTCTGCCCTTCTTTCTCCCTGGATTCAGTTTGCCTTTGCCGCCTAGATATATTCTACCTTGTTATAGGCCAAAGCAGCTTTTATTATCAACCAAGGACAACAACATATATTCACAACATACAGACAGGTCATCTCACAGGGCATGATGGTCATTGATTCTAACACTCTGAACTGTAAGTCCAATAATATGCTTTTGCTTATAAAGTGCCTAGTCATAGCAATAGAAAAATAACTAAGACGGATGATAGGCAGGCAGACAGACAGATATCTGTACTCAGCCTCATTTATATAACTTCTTCAATATACATGCAATATGCACATATGTGTGTATTTGCCTTTATGATAATGCATACCATATGTGCACACATATGTGCAAAAGTATTTCCTATCATTTGTAACTTTGCTTGCTCCTCTTCAGCAGTAAATCATGTTACCAATTCATACTGTTTTCCAATCAATTATTTTACAGATAAAGCCAGAACTTTGCTATAAGCATGGGATACAACCATGGATATTATTCTCATGTCAACAGAAGCATATCTTTATCATTCTCTTTAATGATCATTTTGAATTCTGTAGTAGAAATTTCTGTCTTCTTTTGTTTAAAAGTCCCAGGTAAAAGACATTGCATGGAGCTTTTAAGTCCTTTGGTGTTATACACAATGCTCTAGTTGGCTTGTGTACTCTGTACATATATGCAAATATTTTGAATTTAGCTTTCTTAGAATGTATTGAAAGAATCAAGCACATACTTAACTTTAAACATTAAGTTGCTACTACCAAAATAATATCCCTAAGATAGTACTGGAAAAACTTCTAATTCAGTTAAATCTCAATAACTCAAAAGCATAGCTTCTTTCAGATCATGTCCAGAATGACAATGAACACATTAATCATACCTACTCAACATATATGGTAACTGTTCTGCTTGCTTTCAGATCTGGAGTATAGGGTACAAAATACAGGAAGTAGAGAGGCTAAAAATGAGCTACTCCAAATTCATAGTTATTAATGGTAGAAGTCAGGATTTGAACATTTTTGCTCTAACACTTACTCCAGAAGTCCAACAAACCCTTGTCATACACAGAGTAAGAAAATGTTGCACTCAGGAAAAACTGCCTAGTATGTGGTATCATTTGCGACCAAACAAATTTTAGAGGTTTTTTATACATATTAACTACATAAGTATATTACTGTGATATTTAGCTACATCAATAAACTTTTCTCAAACTTTTAAAATATAAAATAGCCATGTTAAAATGTGCCTGTGTTGAGGATCACACTTAGAGAAATGCTTCTTTGGCTTTATAATACTTCCTTTATTCATTCATAACATCCCCTCATGAATCTCACAAGCAGTAGATTTCTCTGGAAGCCCTTGCCAGAGCATCTGCAGGTGTAGGCGAGCATGGCCTTCATAGCCGACCAGTTAAATATCACGATTCTCCCATTCCTAGCACTGGAGGTTTTACTTGGTGAGACAAAATGTCTACTTGGTTCATTGTCTCCCCATCATATGATGACTCTATTTCAATTACTCTCAATTTGTATGCAAATGGCTTTTGGAATTAATTGTACCTACTCATTTTCCTCCTTTTTCTTTCCTTCCTCTCCTTTCCCCCTTCCGTCTCCATTTAATCCTTCTATCCTAATTTCTCTTTCTTCTCTTTACAATACGTAATTCTATTTCCTTTTCCTTGGATGATCCCTTCCTCTCCCCTGGTTCCTCACTGCTTCTAGAAAATATAAACAATATTTGTCTTTTAGAATTTGGACAACCTTACTCAACTAATGATTGCAAATCTAGTTTCCTCTCCATTTACATTCAAAATTCTTAATTTTATTTTTCTTAACAACTTAAAGTATTCCACTGGGTAAGTGTAGCATATATTCCTTATCCACACTGGAACATACTTTGTATGCTACCTGAGCAGAAAATTCATCATCAACATCACCCAACTACAAATGTTGTAACCTATAACAAAACCTGCCTTAAAGATATACTGTTGTAGTAATGGCCAAATGTTATGGGAGTAAACTTCTGATTGGATTTAAGAAGCTTTATGAGCTTAAACTGATATATAGCATTGTCATCATGACCAGAATCTGAGACTAAAAAGATCATGGCTAAACCTTATTACTATTATTCTGCTAAAGAATAGAAACAAGATGACTCCTAGTACCATAATGTTATAACCATAGAACAAAGGGTGGCTCAACCCTCATCACAAATGCCTTTTCCTTCAGTACATGGTAATTAACAAACAGATCAACTCCCAACCATTGTATAGAAAGTGGGGGACCTTAGAACATTCATCTCTAAAGGAATGTCTTTATCAAATCCTTCCCCTTAGACTCTGAGATCGATGTGGGAAAAGATCTCTGTAGAAAGATTGTAAGACCCAGTGGTTGTATGTGAACCCAAGGAAACAGTATTTTCAAGACACAACAAGACTGCTAACATATGAACTTACAAAGATTAAGAAAGTACACACAAGATCTATAAAGGTTAAAAACAAGACAAAACCCAGTGATTCATATTTAAAGCTTTTTCCCTAACCTTTGAACCCAAATGAGGTGAAAAAAAACATGAGTGAAAGTAAACCAGAAGATGAGCTATTTACTGTAGGATATTCAGTGTATAGCTTAGAGACCTTGCCTGGAAATAGCATAAGAAATTAATATTTGTTACAGAAACAGTGGAGTTACTTAATATTTAGTGATGAATAAATATTTAATCTGAAACTTGGGATGGAAAACAGATAAGACAATGATGGCAGGAGCAATTATACCATTCAATTAGATAATGATTAATTGGTGTCATCCATTATAAGCAATGCCACAGTTGTATCCATTCCATAGTTCCTTGGAACATGAGTAAGTTCTTCCATAGTGACAAAACCAAGATTAGAATTGGTTTTTACAAGGCACCGTGAAGCACTGAATGGAGTATGTCCTTTCAATACAAGGGCATCTGACATTGGTACCAAGTAGTAGTTCACAGGCTGAACCACTATAACTCAACTGAAATCACTCTGTTGATGTTTTATTAGATGATATATTTCTAAAGAATTTTAATGAACTTCTGACAAATT
This sequence comes from Arvicola amphibius, assembly GCF_903992535.2. NCBI lineage: Eukaryota > Metazoa > Chordata > Mammalia > Rodentia > Cricetidae > Arvicola > Arvicola amphibius. The sequence goes on along the minus strand of NC_052052.2, from coordinate 80,991,392 downwards.
CATACACACTTGCACAAAATGTAGTACGACTTTATTCACCCTATACCTTCTCATATTTCCACCTCACTCTCCCAGACTACTTGTCTCATCATTTGGTGCTGCTCTTGCATAGGTAGGCATAGCTGTTATACTCATGATCACATTGGCTGCATTATATCAAGGTGACAATGTTTTGTATCACTTGTCCTTAACCCTCAGTTTTTATATTTACTATCTCATTTTCACTGGTATTTCCTATGCTTGGAGAGGGGTGGTACAGATACTCCATTTAGGGCAGAGCAATTACAGTCACTTATCCTCAACACTTGGAACAGTTATGCATTTCTATGTTAACCATCCTTCACTGCAAAAAGAAACTTCTCTGGCCAACTCTGAGAACAATACTAGTCTAGGAGTATAAATTTAAATGCTTAGAAGAAAGCTTGGCTATATGTCCATTTTGCATAAGATCAGTATTAAGTTTCAGCTTAGGGTCCATGACCCTCTCCTCCATAGGCTTTTGCCCGGTTTTAACAGTGCTACATATGTATTCCTTCCTATGAACATGGCTTCAAATCCTATGAGGAAACTCTGCTTATCCCTAGAACAGCCATGACACCTCTGTATCAATGAGCAGTTCTTGCCAGGCAAGTCAATATTGCAGTACAGAGGATCCACTATTGGGTAAGGATGAGGATGTTGTGTTCCCTGCAGCAGCCTGCATGATGCCTTTTAGCACTATAAAAAGGCTAGCCAGTGGGGAAGACAACCCCAGCCCTTATCCAGGATCCACTGTCTCCTTGTACTTGCAGTATGATCAAACACAAAGATGAAAGTGGATGGAATCTCTCATAACTTAGCCCCAAGTCTGCTCATCAGAGACAGTCAGGAAACTATGTTCCTGTTTTCCCTTCATGCTTACTATAACAGTTATTATTCCTTTCAACGCAGAGGTTTTTGTACATGGATTGTAGAAGACAGTTTCAGGAATTGAATTCTATCTAGAGCCAGAAAATTGAGTGAAAATGTGCCAGTGGAGCATGTTTTCTTCAGTGCAATAGAGTACGTTCTCAGGGTCTCACTCCTTATGATAGTGTTTGCAATACCATTGTCATGAATGTGTAAGCTTCTCCAGGCAGATAATTCTACACTGTGGGTTTGCTTCTATATGATCCTTCTGTAGTGCTGCTCCCCTTATTAACTTTTCTTTCTCACTGCCTTTCATGATTAAATGGATGGAATTAAAGCCAACAGTCCTCTGATTCAATAGAATAGTGTGATCCTGACCTTTCAATAAGAATAGCATGATCTTGAGGAAGGTTAACTCAATGGGCCAGTAAGATATTCATTGGTAAAAGTGGTACAAAACTAATCTATGGTATGATGATTTATAAAATATAACTAATAAAATAAAAATTGGGGGCCTAGGGAGATGACTCAGTGGGGTAAGAGTGCCTATTGCGCAAAGACATGAAGACCTGAGTTAAAATCCCCACTACACAGTTTGAAAATCAAAGAAAAAAAAGACCATGATGCCCTGTTTATGTATTATGTGCTATGGGATAATGCGCTTGTATGCTGTAATGATTTCTCTTTCATAATGGTTTAATAAATGCTGACTGGACAGTAGACAGGCAGGAAGTTTAAACAGGGTGACCAGATAAGGAAAATTCTGGGAAGAGGAAATTCGCGTGCCAGACATAAAGAAGCAAGATAAAAGTGCCTTACTGAGAAAAGTACCAAGTCACATGGCTATAAACATAGATAAGAATTATGGGGTTAATTTAAGTTGTAAGAGTTAATTAGTAAATAAGCCTGAGTAATAGGCCAAATAGTTTTATAATTAATAAAAGCCACTATGTTGTTTACTTGGGACTAAATGGCTGTGGGACCAGGCTGCTGCACAGAAACTTCCTTCTACAAATATACTTGTAATTCCAACATCAGCATTAGAGACAGATTCTGAAGCTCATTTTCCAGGAAAGCTATTTAAAATGGGAGAACTTTTGATTCAATGGGATACCCTTCTCAAGCAATATGTTAAAGAGTAGATAGGATGATATGTCGTCTTCTTTGACCTTCACTGCATTTGGGTTCGCATTTACATGAGCCAACACACATACATACATACTCTACACACACAAAAAAAAAATAAGTATTTAGAGCCAACCTCTCTTTCAAGATGAGGGAATTCAGACTCAAAATCAGAAAGCTTACTCAACGTTACTCAATAATGACAGAAAAAATTCACTTGATCTAGAAAAATTTTGTTACAGCTTTTGTTTATTTGTTTTTGGTTTGTTGGGACAAAGTCATCAACCTTGTTAGTTTTTACTAATCACTTAAATAAAATGCAATGCAGTTTCCAGTAGATAGATTCTTTCTCTGCATTGTTTCTCTGCAACATGAATCTCTAGATTCTAAATCTTATTTCTCTACCCCTTGAGGGTTGATGTATTTCTATGGACATGTTATAGTGCTTAATAATCACTTCCCCAAATATTTATTAACTTAAGAGAGAGAGAGTAGGATACTAAACAAAAGTTCAAGTTCCAGGTATGGGACAACCCCTATGAGTTGTTGGTCAAGGAAGAGAGAGCTAAAGGCCTCTTGAAACACTGCAACAGAGGCTCTTGTCATTCCTCCTCATTTTCAACCTTAACTAAATAAATAAAACTCTCTTACTAAACACAAATTTGGTTGCAAGATATAGAGAAGTATAGTTGGAAGTGACCTTATTAGCAGTGTAACTAGCCTGCAAAGTGTTGGAAGGTTTTCAGTCAAGCTGCTAGGGGAGAAAAAGCATCAACGTTTTGACATCAGTTTCTAAGCTATACAAGTATGTCAGGCAAGGTGTGCCCATATTCACAATAGTGGGACAACTGTTACGGAGATAACCAACTTCTTTCTGCTCAAATTTAAAGCCTATTCTCTAAAAGGAAACCCGAGCCTAATTCTGTAAATAAATAAAACTCTTTGCTTGGAAAAGTTGTAATCTCTCAAGGAAACTCACTACTGTTGCCTTATATAAATTTGCATAGTGTCAAATTGCCTTCTAAATAGTTATGACTATACCAACAAAGATTACTCTCAGACTTAATCAGGAAGCCTCCTTCAACAGAAAATTGCAGTGAATGCAGAGATTCGAGGTTGCTCAAACATTAAAAATAACATAGTTGAAGGCTCAGTTCTAGACAAAACAGTTATATCACACCCTCTAACAGTCAGAAACATTGCTGAAAAGGGGGAAAAAAGAATGTTACCATTGGAAGATAGGGAGAAAGATGACAAAGTATCATTTTCTAGGGGGACATGGTCACTGAAATATCAACTCACAGAACAATACAAACCCTGTCATGCCAGTCATGGGGAGGGGTTGATGGGATCCTATCCCTGACTGCTAAAAAATTGGGCTGTTGACAGATTCTGAGAGGGGGGTCATTTTGTCAGTTTCATACCTATAATGTGAGCCTACAAAACCATGGTACAAGTCAGTGGGTCACAAAACAAAACAAAATTACATGAATGTTAGTAACACGTTTGTAAGGATGAGTAAAACTGGAGCTGAGTGAAAAGCTGAGGAAGGGAACGGTGGAGGAGGGAAGTCAGGTCTCTCCTGCAAAGTGACGCTGGGAATCTCAAGCGCTCCAGGACAGGCCTCACGATCAGGACTCACTGAACCACAAATAATGGAATCCACATTTGGAGGGGGGCAGTTGTTCCAATTTGGCATTTTTCAAGAAGGGTATGACTATTTTGTTTTATTGGTATTTGGGGTTTGTTGTTGTATTGGGTGTGTTGTTTGTTGTAAAAAACTTAAAGTAGGATGGGTAGGGAGAAGAAGAGGACTTGGGAGGACTTGGGGAAGGGGAAGAATGTTATCAAAATATATTTTAATTGAAAATTGTTTTAAATAATAGAAAAGAAAATCTTACCTTTTTGAGATTATAATAATATAATTATATTACCTCCCCTTTCTTTCCTCCCTCAATTCCCTACCCAAACCCCTCCTTGCGTTCTTTCAAATTTGTGGCCTCTTTTTTTCATTAATTGATGCTGCATGCATAGATGGATACATAGATAGACAGATAGACAGACAGACAGATAGATGATAGATAGATGATAGATTCCTAAATATAACTGATTCATTATGCATACTACTACTGTATGCATGCTTTCACTACTGATCATTTGGCATTGTACAATAACTTTTATTTCCCTGGAGAAGTCTATTTCTCCCATTCTCAATGGGTAATATGGGAGGGATTAATACCAACATTAACTTTGGAAAAATCGAAAATTTGAAAGAGCTTTAAATAAATAAGAGAATTGAGTCAATAATCAAAAGAAGAATATCAAATAAACAAACAACGTTCTGGTGCAGCAAATTCTACTAAGCAATTAAGAGGCTGATAACCTAATGTGTAGTGTGTGTGTGTGTGTGTGTGTGTGTGTGAATCAATATTTAGATAAAGAAAGAGGGAAATGATGTAATTTTTAAATCCCGAATAAATAAAAATATATGAAATGGAAAGAGAGTGAGAAGGAAAATTATCAAAATGCATTTCATATATGAAACTGTTGAAGAAAAAATTAACAAGAGAGCTGCAAGCTACCTGTTCATCCATGTTCATTGCATTATAATACACAATAACTGATAGAATCAGTCCTAGAAGTCTGTCAACATATGAATGAACAAAAACATGTTTGATGTGTGTGAGTCTCTGTGTGTGTGTGTGTGTGCTTGTGAGTGTGTGTATACATACATGTGCAGTAGAGTTTTATTCAGCCCTCAAACAAAATTAATTTATTTTGTTTTAGAAAAAACGGTGTGACTGGCTGGCAACTATCATATTAAGAGAAATAATCTAGACTTAGAAAGAAAAATATTGAGTTTTCTCTTGTCTTTTTGATCATATATTTTGCATATATGTATAAAGCCATTACATATACACATATATGTGCATGTATTTGAGACACAACACACTGAGAATAGACATGAAATTGAGGGTAGGGAAAAGGTGAAGAGACTATATAGGAGGAAATCAATGCAGTTGTGTGCAAATGTCCTTATGAAAACCATCATTCTGTACCATGAATACATGCCAGTGTGCAGAGGAAGAAAGACTAGCAACTATTCTTTATAGAAATCCCAATGTCTTTTCAAAAGTACTCATAGAAACACTTGGCGAGAGTAGGAAGGTTCATGGGGACAAAGTCAATAGGAAAGAAAATCAGAAACATTTCCATTTTTAAGCAATGAATCCATTTTAACATAAATTACTCTCACTAATTCTCCTAAGCATGAGCTTGTAGATGTGACACTTAGGTACTGACCTTGGGAGTGATTTGAACAAAACATACACAGGGTCTTTGTTAGCCACCTGTGAGAAGAAACACTCTCTAACGAACTAAATATATATGTGTGTTAAAAACATACATATATATAATTATATATATATATGTGTGTGTTGGTGTATGTATGGTATTATAAAGACAAAATTGCTCATGAATTAGAATACTAAGCAAACTAGATTGTAACTTTTACCAAAAAAGTTTGGAAAACTTTTATAAAATTCCATTGCAAATTTTTTATAGTCTAACTCAAAGATAAATATGGAAATCAGGAAATTTGGAATAACTAAAAAAAATCTAGAAAATGTTAATATAGTAAACAAATGGGACTCTCTGAGTTTATCTTTATGTTAGTATTGTTGTTTGCATATCTGTGTGTTTGTGCCATTGAGTGGAGGTGCAATGGGGGCCACAAGAAGGCCTTGGATCTTCTGGACTGGAGCTATGAGGGGTTCTAAACCACCCCATGTAGGTACTGAGAACTGAACTCAGGTCTTCTGGAAAATCATCACATGCAAATAAAAGTTGAGCCATTCTTTAGGTTGCTATATTTCCTTTTATTTTAACCTAATACCATAATTGCTATAATTTATGTAACAGCATAGACATATATTCTATTCTACATCAATAGAATAGAGATCCAACTCTGAAACAAGTCACACAAATACATCCAACTTATTTTGTGGCAAAGTGCGAAGCAATTCATTTTAAAAAAGGTACACTTTTCAATAAATGGCTTTGAAATAACTATAAAGACATAGGCAAATATGAAAAGTACCATGAGACTTTCACATTCTACAAAATTAACTCAACCAAGAATCCAATTATAAAACTTCCAAAAATTAAACTTTTAAAAGAACTATAGGTAGGAGAGAGTCCTTTATGACCTATGTAAAATGCAGCTGTTTTAGATTATCAGTTTCATGTCTGACTCATTTTGCTCAACATGGTCTCTATTTCTATAACTTCTTCTGTAACACTCAAACACAACATATAAAAGATAAATGTGCATTTTTATTTCTTTAAAAAATGTTTTCACTGTTAAAGACAACAAAAAAATTTAAACAGGCTGTAAACTTGGAGAGAATATTACAAATCACCTATGTGAGAAAGGCTTTGTACTTAGAAAGCACATTTGTTTAGACAGACACTACAAGACACTATAAGGAAACAGGCAAAAGAGCTATTCAGTAACATCACGCACAGGCTGCATAGAGAACAAATAAGCCTACAAAAATGTGCACCACTCACCATTAGGGAAATGCAAATGCAAACCACAGTGAGATGCCAGTGTGCACTTAATATAATAACTGAAATAAAAATGCTGGCAAAACTATGTGCTGATGCAAAGTAAACTGATACATAATACTTTGCTGGAAGAAATGAAAAATGTTTCACTTACTCTAGAAAATAACATATCAACTTATAAAGTGAAACATATTCCTTCCATATGACTCAAGCATGGCACTTGTGGGTATTTGCCATAAGAAAAACTGTGAGTGAGCGCTCACGTCATCATCGAACATGCTCAGTGTTTGTTTTCTTCTAAAACTCATCTATTGAAAGCCTCCTCAAGGTTGACAGTACTGGGGGCATATGGACATAGGATGAAATCAAGCCATATAGATGGAGCTCTAATCAATGGAGTTGGCATGCTTATAAGGGACTTGGCAAGAAAACTCTTTTTTTTTCTCCTACAAAGGAACATAGAGAAATCAGAAGTCTGTTACCACAAGAACAGCTCACCAGAATCCAATCATACTGGCACCCTCATCTCTAACTTCCACTCTGCACACCTTTGCAAAATATTTTATTTTAAACCTATAGCCAGTGTGTGGTACTTAATTTTAAAAGCCTGAGTTGACTAAGATTCATTTGCAATTTCAAGAGATCAGATACAATTCAAATGCTTCCAACAGAACTGATAAGTTATAATGTGTTCCTATGCTGGAATAACACTCAGTAGTACATAAAATAGGGAGATACAACCAACAACTAAGATGAATCTCAAAGTGGTTAGACCTAGCTATTTCTATTTGTCATCTTTAAATATCGCTATCATTATTTTATTTATAAAACATGATTAGTATGACAAAAGTCTGCTGATGGAGAACCAATCACCGACTCGTGACCAGGATTGGAGGTGTCTGAGGGTGTAGGTAGAAGTTCACTATAGGCATTGTTCTGTAGAGATATGATGGTACTATGTTTTCACTAAGTGTTCTACAAATCCGTAAACATGCTCAAGTTTTGTGAAGCTGTACATTAAAATTGCCTGGGAAATGTATGGAACATGAATGAGATTTATAGTCAAAGGATGCTGCATCACTGATTTGTATTTTTATATATGATGTGGCTATACAAGACATATTATTGAGGGAAGTTATACAATCATAGAGATACAAAAGTAAACCAATAAATCTTTTAGAACCTCCATTAATAAACAAAATTCCAAAAGTCTCTATGAGACAGTGTCAATGAACTACAACCCAACTTCATATAACCATCATCTTGCCCCTTTTTCTAAATACAGTTATGTTACGGAGTAAAAGCCTTTGAATCAATTGACTGGACACATTCACAGAATACATATTTGGAAAGAAGTATCATGGATATATGCACAAAGGAGAAAAAGGTAAAGCCTCATCAGCAGTAAAAATCTTGTTAAAAGGTGCTGCTTTATCAAACAGGGTAGGGAGAGGCCTGGCCAGATGTTTTATAAATAGTCTCAATATCTAATCTCATTTATTTTTAAAGAATAACTAGAAAATGGAGATTTCCACCTCATACGCAAACTAGGAATCTTCTCTCCCTTGTCCCTTTGAGCCTTAATCATCACAACTCAACGTGTAAATCACAGTGTAGGAGCACACAGCCATCTAGGTTGTGCTTTGCAGAACAAGATGCTAAATGAAATGCAGATCCACTGCCGCTTCTCTCAACTGGCAAAGTTTCAAAGAAGCCCATGTTCATGCCATATCAAAATGGCAGTCATTCCTCGTAGGACCAATCATGTCAATATTACAGGTGATGGCTTGAGTGATAAGAAAATTGACAAGTTATCTCCATGTTGTGTAACTAGTTTTAATAATTACTGATTGTGAAATTGAAATGAAATGCAAGGTCAAATTTTTTCATCATTCTGTTTATATTAAATTCTCACTCAATGCTTTCATGTGGAGCTGCTCAAATTCTCTTTCTTTCCAGAATAGAAGTGCTCTTTTCTCCAACCATAATTCCTATTTTCTTGTATAAGGACCTCATTTAAAACCATGATGTAACCCAATTATTTGTGTGTGGACATGTGTTGGTCACCCACATCCACTTGGCATGTGTTTGTCAGGACGGAAGTACGATGGGGTAACTTATCTTGGAGTACCCTTCCTCAGCTGATGACCTAGACGGCTCCAGTACCCAACGCCAGCGTTCTCTCTCCTCTTACAGACTACTTCCTGATCACTGAAGAATGATCAATAATATAGTCATCTTTAGATGTTCAGTTTTGGAGTTCTTGCTCTATTCCTTGATGAGAAACTACCAGGCAGATGTATTAATTTTATATAAGAGAAACTCAATATCCATTGAACATTAGCTGCCCATTTCTCTCTATTTCATTCCTTTCTTAGCACCATTATGTGTCTCTGTGTTTTGAGCAATTTAAAAATGCACAGAAATGAAATCATGCTGGAGCATATGTTTGTGTGTGTATGTGTATGTGTGTGTGTGTGTGTGTGTGTGTGGTGTTTGACTTCTTTCAATTAGTATGATGTTAAATAAGTTCACCCATATTGTAATATTTGTCAGAATTTATTTCTTTTGAAGGTATAGCAATGTTCCATTTTATACATATACCATATCTTCAAATTCTATGGGAATATGAATCAAGAAGTAATATTAGCACTGTGTTCTGATAATCTTTTTTGCAGTTTTAATAAAATGATGTGTAGTTTTCTTCGGAAAATGCATACTTTTTATATTTCCACCAGGAGACGGTAAGAGTCTGGGTTCTCCAGACCCTTACTGACACCTGCTATTTTCTGGCAGTTTTGTCTTTTGTAGTAATTTTTTTGAAGAAGAAACTCTGATTTTTATTTAATTTTTTATTCTTTTAAGAATTTCATATACCATATTTAAATATTTCCACCTCTCATTCTGCTCCGTCAATTCTCACATACTCCATCTATATTATTGATATATACAATATATAGTATATGAGGTGTGTATCTGTTATATGTGCAATATACAGTATATGAGTATATATAATATGTAAATATATATATATACATATATACTCATAGACTACTATTTTCCACTTAGGTTTGGATCCGTGTGAACCTCACCTGTAGATGTTAGTATGGCAACAGGTATACTCATTGTTCATTGTTGAAATTTTATAGGTGTGACATTTTTGTTATGTCTAGAAGACACTGTCTTGTGGCATGTATACCAATCATCCAAAGCTTATGATAAACCTATTCAACTACCCACAGCTAAAGAACCTACTACTGTCATTTTCCTAAATTGTTATAACATTATATTTTATTCTAAAGTCCTATCATTATACCCACCCCTCATCAAAGAATGCCCCCCACGAGTGGATGAAGCTACAACAGAGATCATCAATTGGTCTGGGATGCAAACCCCCAATTAGTACATCTACAACACAGCCCCAATACCTATGGCTCAAGGGAACATCAAAGAAGAAGGAGAAAAGGTGGAAAGTTAACTACCCTTCTTAATAAGTGCAATGGGGTCAATGGGATCATGTTGAGAACCTGTTCAATACTGGCTACTAAGTAGTTCAGTACTTTCCCTAAGTAGAATAAGAGTTCCCATTGCCTGCTGTAGCTTGTTTGATAACTCTTCTCTTCTTCGTCCTGCTTTACCACTATCCTCCTGATGCTACCAAATACTCCCTCCTGGATGAATTTACTGTGCTAGAAAGCCTGCTTCAAGCTCCGCTTCTTGGAAACCTGAAGTAAAACCTGTATTTAAGATTCTTTCACATAGAATAGAAACTCTGCAGTAAACATTGACTGCCAATTTCTCTCTACCTCCCAGACCTTTGCACTCAGCATCTTCTTCCCTCTATGAGTTTGCCTACGCACTATGCACCTTAAGTAAGATCATACAGTGATGTGCAAACCTACATTTAAGTTAAGTGAAATTCCTTCTCATCCTCCATTTCAAGAAAGTCTAGCAACATAGACTGTGATTTCTGAGGCCTAGCAGCTAGCTCTCACAAATATATAGATCCTATGCATCCTTTCACACAGAGAAGAAATGTTTAGCGTATTTAAAATTTTTTAAGTCTGTGCAACTTGAAAAATTGCACATACTTGACTTTTCACAAGAAAAATAAGTTAGTTTTATCTCAAATATTAACTTATATTAGGTGAGTCAAGTTGGATGGCAAGGTAGATTGTTTTTGTTCTGTAGTTCTGACAATTTCTCTGATCATCTATGCTAATTAAAATTGTCCATACTCACCAAATCAACCATTCTTTGAAATTCTGTCACATACTCTCCCCTTTGTGTCAACTGGGACCTTATCAACCCCATAACTTAATCTCTTTCTCTCATTTTTATTCTTATCCCAACAAATGAAAAATTAAATAATTTTCCCTCAAAATATATCACCATGCTTTTGTTCTCATATACTTTTGCAGGGTATTCTACTGGCATGTGAACGAAGTGAAAGGAACATAGTGATTCTGAGAGTCTGAAAGGTTTAAAACTGTTAATCCAGAGCACACTTGTCCTTCCTGCTTTCTCTCAATGGCATTGTGGTATGTGTTTTTATTGAAACATATTCAGCTAATGAGAGGTCTTTGTCCTAAGAAAGTTTTTTATTTCAGGTATTTCTATTGCTTCTGTGGAAAAGCACTCTGTAATCCAAGGGAGATTTTTCTCTTTTTGCTCTTTGTGAAATTGGCTCAGTTATAGTTTTAGAGCTGTGGAAAGACACTATGACCATAGCAACTCTTACAAAGAAAGCATCTAACTGGGGCTGGATTACAGTTCCAGAGGTTTGCTCCATTATTTTCTTTGTGTTTCTTTAATTTTTTTTAAAAAAGAAAGCAAACTATCTTTTTTCATTTTACATACAAATCCCAGTTCCCACTCCCTCCTCTCCTTACATTCCCTCTACTTCCCCTGACCTCATCCATTCGTCAGAGAGGGTAAGGCACATTGCTTTGGGGAAGGTCCAAGGTCCTCCCTACTATATCTAGGCCGAGCAAGGTAATCATTCAAAGAGAATAGTCTGCACAAGCAGTAGGGATAAATTCTGGTGTCACTGTCAGTAGGCCTGGAGTCTGCCCCAGTCATACAACTGTCACCCACATTCAGAGGGACTAGTTTGGACAAATTCTGATTCCTTCCCTATATGGCTAGAGTTAGTGAGTTCCCTTTAGCTCAGGTAAGTTGTTTTATGGATGCCATAAACATTTAAAATTTACTATTCCACAGACTCCATGGGCACCTCAGAACTAGATCACAAGCCTCTCCAATGTTTTCAGTGTGCATGCCCATTCTGTAGCAATGAACTTGTGCCTCCATTCTATTTCCCTCTTATGTCCTCTACACAAAGTCACTTGGACTGACTACAGCTATCAACAAGGCACTCCGGGCTCTGATAAACAATGTGTGTTCCTAAGGAGGCCAGTTCACTTCATAAGTGAGGATAGCCCAAAGGGTGTCTTCACAGTTTTCTACCCATAGAGTCATCCCATCCTCTACTATCACAACAGTGAGTACAGAATTAAATTTCCCAGCCCTGCTGATGTTATGATATTGACATTGAGTCAAAGTTACACTCTGTTCTAGGCATACATGAGAAGAGTACTGCTTCTCAACTCTGCCTGACTCTATAAGTCAGAGTGCAGACAGAGCGCTTATAGGTAGCTGATTGTAAATTTTCTAACTTCCTGAATTAATAGAAATTGGTGATAAAGGTAGAGAATGTGAGTTTTTGTCCAGTGGGACATCAAAGTGCTTGCAAGAACAGGCCTGGGGATGACAGAGACTGAGGATTGCCTAGGAGAATAAGAGATTTACACACACTCAGCTGCTCTCTTGAATCTCAGAAAGACCAGAAGAAATGTCTTACAATGATCTGCCCAATTTAGAAAAAAAATTGTTCAATAAGTCACATAATCTTGTTAAAAAATAATAATAATGGCTGGGCATAGGTGGTGTACAATCCCAATACTTGGAAGGCAGAGGTAGGCAGATCTCTGTGAGTTTGAGGCCAGATTAGTCTACAAGAACTAGTTCCAGGGCAGGCACCAAAGATACACAGAGAAACCCTGTCTTGAAAAGCCAAAATAATAATAATAATAATAATAATAATAATAATAATAATAATAATAAATACTGTATTCATTTACGAGGTATTCTCATATTGCTACAACTTATTTTCTGGATAGATTCTTGAATTGTGCATAGAAACAACAATCAGATTGTATCCCTTCTAAAATTCAAACACATGCAGAGCTAAAACTGGCTCTTAAACTACATTACTAGCTTCTTTTCTCAGCACCATTCCAGACTTAACACAAGCAAGGAGATAGAAATGTCTGTCTTACAAGTAGATAGAGCTCAACTATTCCACAAACGAATCAGTGTGGAAATATCTGAAGCTAAGTAAGACATGCACACATGAAAACACCTGGACATTGAACAAGGACACCTTAACAGAGGTCACTGTATATGTTGTAACATTCAGACAAGCTTAAGTTTTTATGAGATTAGGGCTTCCAACAGGCTATGATCAAAATTATTTTAATTCTGTAAATACCAATAACTTATAAGAGCCCCAGAATAGTAAAACAAGGGACCAAAGAATCACCAAGGAAGACTCTAGTCCCCTTTCATAATTTGAAACTGCTTCTCCTAAGAGCCTTTCATTGTTCAAATTTACCCAAATCCCAAGATTCAAATTATTTCCAAGGTTTGGATAAAATATTAGCTCCTACCACCGACCTGCCAGTATTCTTAGACATTAAGGCCATGCCTTAGATGTAGCAGGTGGGTTCCCCATGAGGACTGGGATCCATGTCTTGTGGTAAACTCAAAGACATCATGGATAAAAAGGCATGCCCTACATGAAAAGGATGCAAGGAATTAATGCATAGAAGGAACATGGAAACATTTGCCAAGACAGAAAAAAACGTGTCTTCAAGGCATGACCATTAAAGCCTTTTATCACTTAATTCTTTATTGCTGTAAGACAAAAATCTATATTATCACCTCAATAGAGGTAGAAAATTATTTAACAAAATGTAACATCCCATTAAGATTAATAATTCTCAATAAATTTAATATAGAAAGGATGTATTTTAATCAAATAAATATCATAAAAAACAACCCCACAGTTAGCCTCGTATTTAAGGATGAAATCCCTTTACAAAAATCCAATCCCTTTATAAAAGCTCTACAAGGTCATAAATGTCTGTGACTTCAGCACTGACAGACATAACCTGACTCCAAGAGTTTGTTGGTGTGACCAGCCAAGTGGAAACAGTGAACCTCTGCAGCTATGTAATCTCAATGCTGGAGAAGTGGACACAAAAGAATTTCTGGGGCTGGCTGGCCAGCTAGTATAGTAGAATCAGTGAATTCTGGGTTCAGAGGGAGACCTTGTATCAAAATCCAAGGTAGAGCACAACCACGGAAGACACGTTATGTCAACACAATACAAATACCTAACACATACATGATGTGGGAGGGTCTTCGGCTTTAATAAAGAAACTGCCTTGGCCCATTTAATAGACCAGCCCTTAGGTGGGTGGAGTAGACAGAACAGGAAAAAGGAAGTGAGGTAGATGGCTCAGACAGTTGCCTCACCTCCTCTCTCTGAGCAGACTGCTGTGCCTCTTTTCAGGGAGAGATGCGATGAAGCCAGCCACCAGGTCACATGTGCTGAATCTTTCCCGGTAAGACACCATTTGTGGTGTTACATAGATTATTCGATATGGGTTAGTCAAGATGTGAGTAAGAGGCTGAAACTAATGGCCAGGCAGTGTTTAAAAGAATACAGTTTGTGTGTTGTTATTTGGGAGCTTATGCTAGCCGGTGGCCGGGAGCTGAGCGGGATGAAAAGCAGGCCTGGCCGCAGCTCCTCACTACACATACATACATGCTCTTAATCATTAAATCATTAATTCTGGGTAGTATATATTTTAGCACTGTACATTAATGTGCATATATATGCATACATATAAATATATTTGTATATATGTGCATACATATAAATATATGTATATATACATGCATACATATAAATATACACACATATGTATTTTGTGAATAGTTTTTTTTTTCCCTTCAGACAAGTAGCAAATTTTCTTTCCAGGCCTACCAGACTCCTACAGGAGTGTTCTACACTATCTAGCCTGTCATGGGTTTTGTTGACCTCTGTCTTCATTGTTTATTTTTCTCTATTTCTTTCCACCTGTGTTTCTGGGCCCTAGCATGTTGTGGACTTAGTCTTCTCAGATCTTTACACATCAGAGACCATAAGACCTACCTCTCATCAAAACTGAAATGACAATGAATTTCTGAGACCATTTTATATATCCATGTGTTTATTTTTACCCAGGAAGCCAGCCTGATCATCATCTATTCTGTTCTGCTAAATCAGGGAAAGTTGGTCTCTTTTCCACTAAGTGCTTACAGGAATAGGGCCTCAGGAAGAGGAACCATCTTCACAATACCTCTCTGTTGGCTTTTTCTCTCATTTTGGCATGAGAGACTGAGATTTTGTTTGTTTATTTGTTTGTTTTATTTGTAAAAGGTAGAGGGAATACCCACTTACAAACGCAGCTAGCCCGGGGGCCTGAGTTGATCACTCTTAATCAAAACACAAATGGGCCCCCCTGCCTCATCCTCCCGTCTTTGGGGCCACAAAATCCCACAGCTCAGCCTGTTTGGGCTCTGGGGACCTGGAATTGAGTGCACCCAGGCCGGTGGGAGGTCCCCTCCTTCATTTGACTGCCCGGAGCAAGGTAGGCCTTTGTCTGAGAGCTGCTTGGCCTGCAAGGGGACCTGAAAATCTGCAGGAGGATCCATCGTTCTTTGGGGTGAGTGAGGAGTGAGTGCCCGAACCGCGGCAGCTGCCCAGAGAGGGACCACCGACTCTCCACAACCCCCCCTGCCACCAGCACACTTCCTGCTCTTCCTGCAGGGGTTATTCTCCCCGGATACCGCCTCTCTCTCCCTGTCCCTTCCCAGCTTGCACCCAGAATCCTCCCCCCTCCCCCTTCCTCATCCTCCCGTCTTTGGGGCCACAAAATCCCACAGCTCAGCCTGTTTGGGCTCTGGGGACCTGGAATTGAGTGCACCCAGGCCGGTGGGAGGTCCCCTCCTTCATTTGACTGCCCGGAGCAAGGTAGGCCTTTGTCTGAGAGCTGCTTGGCCTGCAAGGGGACCTGAAAGTCTGCAGGAGGATCCATCGTTCTTTGGGGTGAGTGAGGAGTGAGTGCCCGAACCGCGGCAGCTGCCCGGTGAGGGACCACCGACTCTCCACAACCCCCCCTGCCACCAGCACACTTCCTGCTCTTCCTGCAGGGGTTATTCTCCCCGGATACTGCCTCTCTCTCCCTGTCCCTTCCCAGCTTGCACCCAGAATCCTCCCCCCCTCCCCCTTCCTCATCCTCCCGTCTTTGGGGCCACAAAATCCCACAGCTCAGCCTGTTTGGGCTCTGGGGACCTGGAATTGAGTGCACCCAGGCCGGTGGGAGGTCCCCTCCTTCATTTGACTGCCCGGAGCAAGGTAGGCCTTTGTCTGAGAGCTGCTTGGCCTGCAAGGGGACCTGAAAGTCTGCAGGAGGATCCATCGTTCTTTGGGGTGAGTGAGGAGTGAGTGCCCAAACCGCGGCAGCTGCCCGGTGAGGGACCACCGACTCTCCACAACCCCCCCTGCCACCAGCACACTTCCTGCTCTTCCTGCAGGGGTTATTCTCCCCGGATACTGCCTCTCTCTCCCTGTCCCTTCCCAGCTTGCACCCAGAATCCTCCCCCCCTCCCCCTTCCTCATCCTCCCGTCTTTGGGGCCACAAAATCCCACAGCTCAGCCTGTTTGGGCTCTGGGGACCTGGAATTGAGTGCACCCAGGCCGGTGGGAGGTCCCCTCCTTCATTTGACTGCCCGGAGCAAGGTAGGCCTTTGTCTGAGAGCTGCTTGGCCTGCAAGGGGACCTGAAAGTCTGCAGGAGGATCCATCGTTCTTTGGGGTGAGTGAGGAGTGAGTGCCCGAACCTCGGCAGCTGCCCGGTGAGGGACCACCGACTCTCCACAACTCCCCCTGCCACCAGCACACTTCCTGCTCTTCCTGCAGGGGTTATTCTCCCCGGATACCGCCTCTCTCTCCCTGTCCCTTCCCAGCTTGCACCCAGAATCCTCCCCCCCTCCCCCTTCCTCATCCTCCCGTCTTTGGGGCCACAAAATCCCACAGCTCAGCCTGTTTGGGCTCTGGGGACCTGGAATTGAGTGCTCCCAGGCCGGTGGGAGGTCCCCTCCTTCATTTGACTGCCCGGAGCAAGGTAGGCCTTTGTCTGAGAGCTGCTTGGCCTGCAAGGGGACCTCACAGTCTGCAGGAGGATCCATCATTCTTTGGGGAGGATCCATCATTCTTTGGGGACACCAAACACCTCCGCGCTCCTTTTGAAGGAAGAGATGGGCAGGCGCCAATGCAGGAGCTCCTCCAACAACATGAAAGGCAACATGACATCACCACAAGCCAGACATCCCGAAACAACAAGAATTGAACACCCTACCCCAGAAGATATAGAAGAAACCGACATTAAACAGTACTTTATAAAAATAATAGAGGACCTTAAACAGGAGGTAAAAAACTGGCATAAAGAAATGGAGATGACAAACAAAAAGGTAGACGAAATAAATAAATCTCTCAAAGATACCCAAGAAAAACAAGAAAAACAAGAAAAAGCAATCAAACAGGTAAGGGAAACAGTACAAGACCTGATAAATGAAATGGAGGTATTGAAGAAAACACAATCTGAGGGACGACTGGAAATGGAAACTCTGAGTAAACGAACAGAAACTTCAGAGACAAGTATTTCCAACCGAATACAAGAGATGGAAGAAAGAATCTCGGACTCTGAAGATACTATAGAAGAAATAAACTCACAGATTAAAGAACTAAACAAATCTAACAAATTCTTAACACAAAAACATTCAGGAAATCTGGGACACCATGAAAAGACCAAACCTAAGAATAATTGGGGTAGAAGAAGGAGAAGAATTACAACTCAAAGGCCCAGAAAACATATTCAACAAAATTATAGAAGAAAACTTCCCCAACCTAAAGAAGGATGTTCCTATGAAGGTACAAGAAGCCTACAGAACACCAAATAGACTGGATCAAAAGAAAGCATCCCCACGCCATATAATAATCAAAACACAAAACATACAGAATAAAGAACAGATATTAAGAGCTGCAAAGGAAAAAGGTCAAGTAACATATAAAGGGAAACCTATCAGAATTACACCTGATTTCTCAATGGAAACCATGAAAGCCAGAAGAGCTTGGATAGATGTGCTACAGACACTTAGGGAACATGGATGCAAGCCTAGACTATTATACCCAGCAAAGCTTGCATTCACCATTGATGGAAGAAAACAAGATATTCCAGGACAAAAACAGATTTAAACAATACGCAGCCACAAATCCAGCCTTGCAGAAAGTAATAGAAGGAAAATCACAAACCAAGGAGTCCAACAATGCCGACAATAACTCAGGCATCTAGCGACCCTTCACCAGCACAACTAGAAGAAGGGAAACACACAAACTCTACTACTAAAAATGACTGAAGTTAACAACCACTGGTCATTAATATCACTTAATATCAATGGACTCAATTCACCTATAAAAAGGCACAGGCTAAGAGACTGGATACGAAAACAGAATCCAACATTTTGCTGTTTACAAGAAACACACCTCAACCACAAAGACAGGCATCTACTCAGAGTAAAGGGTTGGGAAAAGGTTTATCAAGCAAATGGCCCTAAGAAACAAGCGGGTGTGGCCATACTAATTTCCAACAAAGTTGACTTCAAACTAAAATCAATCAGAAGAGATGGAAAGGGACACTTTATACTCATAACAGGAAAAATCCTTCAGAATGAAGTCTCAATCCTGAATATCTATGCCCCTAATATAAAAGCTCCCACTTATGTAAAAGAAACACTTCTAGAACTCAAGG